>NW_028085694.1:4215421-4931304 GCF_014824575.4 Sturnira hondurensis
CAAAATTAATTCAAGGTGGATAAAAGACTTAAATATAAGCCGTGAAACCATTAAAGCCCTAGAGGAGAACATTGGCAGGAAAATCTCAGATATTCCACACAGCAAGATTTTTATTGATATGTCCCCTAGAGCAAGGGACATAAAGGAAAGAATAAGCAAATGGGATCTCATCAAAATTAAAAGCTTCTGCATGGCTAAGGAAAACAGTATCAAGATACAAAGAAAAGCTACAGCTTGGAAAAACATATTTGCCAATGATACCTCAGACAAAGGTTTAATTTCCAAAATATACAAAGAACTCACCCTACTCCACTCAAAGAAGACGAGCAACCCAATTAAAAAGTGGGCAAAGGACTTGAACAGAGATTCCTCCAAGGAGGACATACAGAGGATCCAGAGACACATGAAAAGATGCTCGATATCACTAGCTATCAGAGAGATGCAAATTAAAACCACAATGAGATACCACTTTACACCAGTCAGAATGGCTATCATAAACAAAGAAACAAACAACAAGTGCTGGAGAGGTTGTGGGGAAAAGGGGACCCTAGTTCACTGTTGGTGGGATTGCAGACTGGTACAACCACTATGGAAAACATTATGGAATTTTCTAAGAAAACTAGAAATGAACGTGCCTTTTGACTCAGCAATTCCACTATTAGGAGTATATCCTAAGAATCCTGAAACACCAATCCAAAAGAACCTATCCACCCCGATGTTCACAGCAGCACAATTTACGATAGCCAAGAGTTGGAAGCAACCTAGATGCCCATCGGTAAATGACTAGATCAAAAAGCTATGGTACATTTACACAATGGAATTCTATGCTGCAGAAAGGAAGGAGGAACTCCTACCCTTTGCAACATCATGGATGGAACTAGAAAGCATTATGCTGAGTGAAATAAGCCAGGCGGCGAAAGACAAATACCATATGATATCACTGTTAACAGGAATCTAAACAACAAAACAAACAAGCAAGCAAAATATGACCAATGACACTCAAATGCGGAACAGGCTGACAGGGTCCAGAGGGGAGAGAATCATAGGGGAAAAGGGGATGGACTGACATGAACAAGTATAAAGGACACATGGACAATAACTAAGGTGGGGGGTGGAAATGGGAGGGAGGTGGGGAGCACTGGGGGGCAGGGCTGGGAATATAAGACAGAAAACTGTACTTGAGCAAGAATTAAATAAAAATTAAAATTAAAAAAATAGAGTAAGAAAATAATACTTACAAAGCAAGGAAAAAAGCTGTAAAAAAGTGAATGTTGGATACATTTTTGTCACTAAAACAGAATTTAGACAAATCAAAAAAAATAAATAAGAATGGACCTTGAGGGCATTATGCTTAGTGAAATAAGTCAGAGAAAGACAAAGTTGGTACGATCTCACTTACACATGAATTATAAAAGTAAAAAATTTAAAGAATATTAAAATATCCAAACTCACAGATAGAGAGAACAGATAGGAATTTGCCAGAGGTGGGAGGAAGAGGGCTAAGAGAAATGGCTAAAGGTAGCCAATAGGCACAAACTTCCAGTTATAAAATAAATGTCATGACAATGTAATGTACAGCATAATGATATAGTTAGCAATATTGTATATCTGAAAGTGGCTAAGAAAGTAGATCTTAAAAATTCTCATCATAAGAAAAATTTATAACTGTACGGTGATAGATGTTAACTAGACTTATCATCGTGAATATTTTACGTGAATATTGTACAATTTATACGAATAATCATTATGATGTACACCTGAAGCTTAAATAATGTTATATGTCCATTATATCTCAAAATTTTTATAGCAAGAGATCCAAGATAGCAGAAGAGTGAGTGGAAGTTACACTAACTTCCTCCCAGGACCAATCTGGAATTAGAACTAAATTGTGGAGAAGTCATCTGGAACAAAGAACTGAACAATATTAAGTGAGAAGCCTTGTAACAATGGAAAGACAGAAGAAGCAGCTTGAGCACAACCTGACAGATAGGGAGTGTGGTAGAGATGCAATAAGACTGGCTGATCACCCACAGGAAACAGCTGAAGTGTTGGAGGGATATTTAAGCAGCCAGTTGGATCGCCCTGAGAAGTGTGGGATCTAAACCCTAGGCTGGGATCCCCAGCCTATAGCACCACAGCCCAAAAAGTACACAGATAATATCCAGCTGTGAAAAGTGGCAGGATTTCTCTCTGCCAGAGATAGATAGCTGGAGATACAAACAGCCAATGAATAAATTTTCATTTGCAGCCACTTACCCTGGGATCCAGCAAAGGAGGGATGCAGAGTGGACTAGAGACACTTGAGTAGAGACTGGGGATGGAGGCTTTGGGGAGAGAACTGAAAGAGTAGCTGCTGGGATCCTGGCGCTGAGTCATCCTCCATACTGCAGCAGCCATCCTGCTCAGGCAGACCACTCCCCTTAGAGCAGCAGCAGCCTGAGGGAAAACAATAGCCCCAACCCAAGTAGGGGCTCTGCCCCACCCGTGGTGCTTAAGCCTGACTGCTGAATGCAGAGTGACTAGATTAACAACTGAAGGGAACAGCCAGACAGTAGATCTCTGGTAGTCTTGAACAAGCTGCCTTAGGCCAGACAGGATCATCATCTGACATCAATAGAAGAAGATCCAGAAAGAAAAAACAACGGTGCTGCCAAGATGCTGCCAAGATGAAATCCACTGTGTTCTTCTCCATAATTTGTGATATTTTCTTTCCTGCATAGCTTTTAAACATTCATTTCTTGTCCTTCAAGTTTGTGTATATTAAGTCACTAGATTTTGTATTATAGTTTATTTCAATTCACATATTTTGCTCCTCCATTCTCTGACCCCATTTTACCTTCTTCTTTCCTCTTATTTTCATTTTATATTTTGTTTTCTCTTTTGATACAATTTGTTTGATTCCTGAATAAAATGTAATAATAAAGAAACTATCATTTCTCTCCCGTCCAACCTCTCAAAACCAATTTTCTTGTCAATGATCATCTCACAGTCCTTTTCCCTCTCTTAAAATACCCGAGTTCTCTCTCCACCGTTAGCAATCTTTGTTCATTTGGTTGTGCACAGGGTAGTTGTTGTTGCATTTTTTCAATTTTATCTCTGGATCTTCACTATTTTTGTATTTCAAATTGCAAACTTTACCATTCCCCTCTACTATGCTTTTTTTTTGTCTCAAATCTTACATTTTCCTAGTCTTAGCCTGTTTTTTACTCTTTCATCCTGCCCTCTTTTAAAATTTTCCCTTTTTTTTCCTTTTTCTTTCCATCTCAAGTCTTAATTTTTCTCTGTTTTATCCTGGATTTCACTCCTCACTCTCAGCATTCCCTCTTCCTCTATTATTTCAAAATCACTTCCTTTTCTCTAGACATCTCTTAAGCTTTTCTTTTTCCCCTCTTATTCCCATCCCACCTATATTAATTTTAGCTCATTTGTTGTTGATAGAGCTGTGGTGGATCTTCTTCTCCAGTTCCGTTCCCATTTCTTCTTATTTATTTATTTGTTTTCTCACTTTATTTTATTTTTATAAATTTCTGGTTAAACCTAATACTATATGTTTCCTTTCTCTTATTCTATTCCACTTTCTTCATTCCCTTTTTTATGATGTAAATTTTATGTTCTTTACATTGCTCCAATTCCCTACTCTTATTAGCGCTCCTACCTCTGCTCTCTCAAACTCATTTTTCCTTCAGTAGGTCATTATCATATTCACTCTCCTTTCTTATAACAGTCTTAATCTCTTTACACCCTTATTAATACTGATTCATTTGCTATTGGAGTGGGATTGTGGGGGGCAGTTATTTTTGTGGGTGTGGGTTTGTTTCCTGGGCTTTTTGGTTTTATTATGGCAGCACCTGCACAACAGCACATAAGAGGTGGTGGGTACATGACCCTCAGTCAACCAGCTAGAGGGAAGGACCCAGCAAATAATGAGCCAACAACAATCAAAACCCAATTACATCCAGAGAACCAACATAAACAGCATAAAGGGCATCCTGAGAGCATCAAGTTCAGGAGATCAAGGAGACTGCACCACTGAATCTCAGAAGTCTCCTACCATAGAAGTTCACACCATAAACTCAGGTCTGTGAGACCTGAGAAGCAAAAGCAAACAAGAAGAGTCTCCCCTAAAATGGGGAAACAAAGAAAAACCCCAAATGGAAAGGAAAGGAGGAATCCCCAGAAAGAGTTCTGAATGAAACAGAGGCCAGTAAACTATCAGATAGTTCAAAACAACAAAAAACTATGGGAAAGCAATAAGGACTTACTGCAAACTACATAAGCATGAAAAAGGATATAAATCCTATGAATAAGAGCCAGGAAGAAATGAAGAATACAATTTCTGAATTGAAGAACACAGGAGAAGAAATCAAAAGCAAGCTAGATGAAGCAGAGGACTGAATCAGAGAGCTGGAGGGACAAGGTAGAAAAAATTCCCAGAAGCAGCAAGAAAAGGAAAAAGGACTCATAAAGAATGAAGAGAGGTTAAAGGAACTGCAGGACAACATGAAACATAATAACATCCGTATAATAAGTATACGAGAAGGAGAAGAAGTAGAGCAAGGGATAGAAAACCTGTTTGAAAAAGTAATGATGGAAAACTTCCCTAATTTAATGAGAGAAAAAGTCACACAGTTTAGGAAGCACAGAAGGTCCCAATCAAGAGGAATCCAAGAGGTCCACTCCAAGGCACATGTAATTAAAATGGCAAAATTCCAGGACAAAGAGAGAATCTTAAAGGCAGCAAGTGAAAAACAGGAAGTAACATACAAGGGAGTCCCAATAAGGCTAGTAGCCGACTTCTCAACAGAAATGTTACAAAGAAGAAGGGTATTTCAAGAAATATTCCAAGAAATGAAAAGCAAAGGTCTGCAACCAAGACTACTTTACCCAGCTAGGCCCTCATTTAAAATGGAAGGTGAAATAAGGAGTTCCCCAGACAAAAGAAAGCTAAAAGAATACACCTTCACTAAACTAGCACTGCAAGATATGCTAAAGGGAATGCTTTAAAAAGATGAAGAAAACGAATGAGAGAAGAACACAGGTATAAAGGGGGGAAATGGCAATGAATAAGTACCTATCAATAACAACCTTAAATGTTAAAGGAGTAAATGCTCCAATCAAAAGAAATAGGGTACCCGAATGGATAAGAAAACATGACCTGCACATATGCTGCCTGCCAGAGACCCAGCTCAGAACAAAAGACCTACACAGACTGAAAGTGAAAGGTTGGAAACAAATATTCCAAGCAAATGGACAGGAAAAGAAAGCTGAGGTAGCAATACTTATATCAGACAAAATAGACTTCAAAACAAAGGCCACAAAGAGAGATACAGAAGGATATACCATAATATTCAAAGGGGAATCCATCAAGAAGACATAAACATTATAAATATATATGCACCCAACATAGGAGCACCCAAATAAATAATGGAAATCTTGCAGGAGTTCAAGAAAGATATAGACAGCAACAAACTTATAGTAGGGGATTTTAACACCCCACTTTCAACAATGGATAGATCTTGCAAACAAAATATTAACCAGTATATTGTGGCACTGATAACATACTAGACCAAATGGACTTAACTGATATACACAGACCTTTCATCCCAAAGAAGATTCTTTTCAAATGCACATGAACATTTCCAGAGATAGGCCACATGACAGGACACAAAACAAGCTTCAACAAATTCAAGAAAATTGAACTCATATGAAGCATTTTCTTGTACTACAAGAACTTGAAACTAGAAACCAACCTCAAGTGAAAAACTCAAAAACATTCAAATTTATGGATAATGAATAGCATGCTGTTAAACAATGAATGGATTACCAATGAGATTAAGAAAGAAATAAAAAATTTTCTGGAAAAAAATGAAAATGAACACACAACAGTCTAAAACATATAGGACACAGCAAAGGCAGTCCTGAGAGGAGAGTTCACAGTAATACAGGCCTACTTAAAAAAGATGGAAAAATTTCAAATAAACAACCTAACACTACATCTACAAGAACTGGAGGAACAATAACAAAGCCCAGAGCAAGTTGAAGGAAGGAAATAACCAACATCAGAGCAGAATTAAATGACATAGAGACTAAAAGAACAATTCAAAGGACCAATAAATCCAGGAGCTGGTTCTTTGAAAAGATAAACAAAATTGACAGGCATTTAAGCAGATTCGCTAAGAAAAAAAGAGAGGGGACACAAATAAATAAAATAAGAAATGAAAGAGGAGAGATTACAACTGATACCACAGAAATACAAAGGACTGTCATAAATTGCTATGAACAACTATATGCCAAGAAATTTGAAAACCTGGGTGAAATGGACACAGTTCTGGAAGCATATATATTTTAAAACTGAATCAAATAGAAGCAGAAAGTCTGAACAGACCAGTAACAGCTAGTGAAACTGAAGCAGCAATAAAAAAACTCCCAGCACACAAAAGCCCTAGACCAGATGGTTTCACAGGAGAATTTTACAAAACATTTCAGGAAGAACTAACTCCTATCCTTCTCAGAGTATTCTAAAAAATCCAAGAAGAGGGAAGACTCCCAAACTCTTTATGAGTCCAGCATCATCCTAATCCCCAAACCAGATAAGACACAACAAAGAAAGAAAACTACAGGTCAATATTACTGATGAACACAGACAATAAAATCCTCAACAGAATATTGGCAAACCACACCTAGCAATACATTACAAAGATCATACACCATGATCAAATGGGATTCATCCCAGGGATTCAAGGATGGTACAATATTCACAAATTATTAAATGTAATATATCACATAAACAAAAAGAAAGACAAAAATAATAGATGAGGAAAAAGTATTTGACAAGGTACAGCACCCATTTATAATAAAAAAACACCCAGCAAAGTGGGAGTACAGGGAGCATACCTCAACATAATAAAGGCCATATATGAGAAACCTACAGTGAACATCATACACAACAGGCAAAAAGTTAAAGCTTTTCTACTAAGATCAAGAGCAAGACAAGGATATCCACTTTCACCACTTCTATTCAACATAGTATTGGAAGTCCTAGCCACAGTGATCAGATAAGAAAAAGAAATAAAAGGCAATCTAAATCGGAAAGGAGGAAGTAAAATTGTCATTTTTTGCAGATGACATGATTGTGTACACAGAAAACCCTATAGAACCCACCAAAAAAACTATTTGAACTAATAAGTGATTTTGGCAAAACAGCAGGATATGAAGTCAATATTCAAAAATCAAAGGCATTTTTGTACACCAACAATTAAATATCAGAAACAGGAATCGGGAAAGTAAGTCCCATTTGCTATAGCAACAAGAAAAATAAAGTACCTGGGAATAAACCTAACCAAGGAGGTAAAAACCTATACTCGAATCACTAGCCATCAGAGGGACGCAAATTTAAACCAGAATGAAATACCATTTCACATGGGTCAGAATGGCCATAATAAACAAATCAACAATGAATGCTGGCTCGAATGTGGAGAAAAGGGAACCCTAGTACAATGTTTGTGGGAATACAAACTAGTACAGCCACTGTGGAAAACAGTATGGAATTTCCTCAGGAAACTAAAAATGGAACTGTCTTTTGAACTGGCAATTCCACTGCTGGGATTACACCCTAGGAATCCCGAAACACCAATCCAAAAGAACCTATGCATCCCAATGTTCTTTATGACATCATTATTTACAATAGCCAAGTGCTGGAAACAGCCTAAGTGCCCATCAGTAAATGAGTGGATCAAAAAACTGTGGTATATTTACACAATGGAATACTACACAGTAGAAAGAAAGAACTCCTACCCTTTGTGACAGCATGGACAGAACTCCTACCCTTTGTGACAGCATTGACAGAACTGGACAGCATTATGCTAAGTAAAATAAGCCAGGTGGTGAGGGACAAATACCATATGATCTCACCAATAAGTGGAATCTAATCAACAAAACAAACAAGCGAGCAAAACAGAACCAGAGACATGGAAATAAAGAACAAACTGGCAGTAATCAGAGGGAGGAGGGTAGGGGATAATGGAGGAAAGAAGGGGAAGGGTCAAGTCAAGTATCATGTATAAAGGAACCATGAACAAAGACAATGGTGGGGGGGGGATTCAATGTGGGAGGTGGGGGGTGGGTAGGGGAGAGTAATGGGGAGGAAATGGGGACAACTGTAATTGAACAATTAAAAAATGATAATGAAAGGTAGTAGTACAATATAAAAGCCAGTTTAGAACTTCACAACATTTGTTACTAAGAAAAGCATCACTTTACTAATTATGAAAGGAATGTTATTCTAAAATATAAATTTTTCATAATGAAACACCACACTGAATACAAAGACAGAGAAAGATAGTGAGATACACATGCAACAAAAGGCATGGCATTAATAAGAATTAGTTTCTTTTGAAAGTTCTTGCTAAACTCTGTTGCTGTGAACTTTCTATTGCAGCAGAGCTTCTCCACTGAGGAGTAAGGGGCATGGTAGTGGGGGAATAAACTACTTCCCATTGAAAAGGGAAGAAGGAAAAAAGGACCAACTGATGAAAAGAGAATAAGACCAAGTAAATGACAAAATCAGGATATTGAATACTTGTAATTTATACATTATACATGCACATGTAAAATACCTAGAAGTATTTTTAGAATTTAGTTAAAAAGTCTAACATGGATCAACATAGCAAAACAGACCAATGATAAGAATGCCAAGCTTTATGATTAATTCAAAATCTGTACATCTGAAATGCATCAAAAGAGAATACTATAAAAGCTTATTTATGTGTCCTTTGAATGTGTGTATATTCTCATGTATGTACTCATACATGCATGTATATCCTTGAATACATGAGAATACACATGTACATTGTTCTATGCCTGGATAGACAGATAGACAGATAGATGAGAAATACAAGAATA
Source organism: Sturnira hondurensis (assembly GCF_014824575.4). Classification (NCBI taxonomy): domain Eukaryota; kingdom Metazoa; phylum Chordata; class Mammalia; order Chiroptera; family Phyllostomidae; genus Sturnira; species Sturnira hondurensis. The sequence goes on from NW_028085694.1 coordinate 4,224,323, forward strand.
TTTGTATAGAAACTGTCTAGAAGGATATATTCCAAACTATTAAGATGGCTCACTCTTAATTACTTAGTTATTTTTAAATTTAAGAAACATTCATGAACCTTGAATGTGAAATGTGAACTGGAATCTTGACAGTAAGTACATCTAACCCACCTCTCCCCAACCCAGTCTTCATCATCCTCCCAAGCTTCTCTTGGCTGAATACCTGTGCAATACAGTAGCCACTAATCACATGTGACTCCTGAACATTTAAAATTTGACTGGAGAACTGAATTTTTAATTTCATCTAATTTTAATTAGTTTAAATTTAGAAACTTGAACTGGTATAATATATGTTTTTGTTAAAACAACTTCCTTGTTTTGGTGTGACATTTCACTTGAATTGTTGCACCCCTCAGTATACTATTATTAAATTGAAGTTCTCCTATACATGGTCAATCTAGATGGTGTCAACAGATCAATTAAGTTCAAATGATTTTTTCTTTTGCACCCATACAATGTTATAATGTGTTCGATGCAGACAGCACAAATTACAAGGATCTTTGTATGTGGTAATTGTTAATTAAGTTGGCATTGTTACTATTTTAAGTGTAAATAAATGTCTTTTAGTTAAAAATACATTTGAACAAATTTAAAATTTTTTTAAAGGAACTATACTACTGATGCAGGATTGAGAGAAAATACAGAAACTAGCACTAAAACTGAATGGTACAGATAGAGACTAGCTAAAAGTATATCGGACATTGCATGATGAATACCAATTACAATTTGTTGGAGCAGAACAAAAGGAAAAGCTGTTTGTTGTGTAAAAAACAGTAGAGTAAAATTGATAATATTAAGAGACTTTCAGTAAATATAGTGAATTTGGTAACTTTCTTCTCAATCAAAAAGGGATTGAATACCCTGGCTGGCATAGCTCAGTGGATTGAGCGCCAGCCTGAGAACTAAAGGATCGCGGTTTGATTCCCAGTCAGGGCACATGCCTGGGTTGCAGGCCAGTTCCCAGCAGGAGACACACGAGAGGCAACCACACATTGATGTTTCTTTCCCTCTCTCCTTCCCTTCCCCTCTAAAAATAAATAAATAAAATCTTTATTAAAAAAAGGGATTGATGAAATTAGTCTCTTGAAATAAAAATTAAACGTCCCATGAAACATTCTGAAGTTATTTGAAAAGAATCTGAGCTTATAAATTTGTCAAGCTATAAACAGTTCAGTTTCTTGAACAAAAAAGGAAATAATTTTTTGATATATATGTGGTTATATCCAGATTTGTTAGAATGTTATAAGAAAAGACTAAAAAAGTTCTTCACAAAAAATAAAACATTCTTTGACCAAGCCACCAAAAAACTGTGTGAGGAATACAAGGTTTGTTTAACATTATCTAATATCAATTGATTCAAAATCTGAAAAACAATTACTTTTATTCAGTTTTAGATAAATAGTACAGCATAAAAGACACTGCTCAATTAATATTTGGAGTACATTTTGTCTCAAAAAACTCCCAAATTTATAAACAAATAATGTCAACTTACGGCCTCAAAAATTGAACTCATAGTTTAAATATTTTAAAATATTTAAAATCTGTCAAGAAACTTCAGCTAGATTTGTAAAAATTAAATTTTATACTGATGGGTTACACTTCACACACATTAGGTATAAAAGAAAAAATTTAGATTTAATGTAATTTTAAAACAAGAGACTTATGTTTCCCTTATTGCTTCATTCTACTATATTATATTCCCGTTCAGTTTACTAAAACAGAATCTTAAAAAGTATCATGGATTTGGGTGTTAAATCATTCAGTAAATATTTACAAATGCTGTGGATGAATGCCAGATAATGTAACTCTTAAAAGAAATAGAACAGAATAAATTTAATAATCTATGTTTTTGTCAACCCTTCTTGAGTAAGTCATAGAAAAATTTTGCAAAGATTTATTGTGCTGTGAAGTCCAATTCAAGATTTCATTAAGACAAAATAAATGCTTGCCAAATATTCAATAAAAACAAAATAAAATGTCAGAGTAATTTATATTTTCTGATATCAGACTACATGTAAATGACCTAATTTGAACTCCAAAAATAAAAAAAGGGACAAGCTAATGTGTGACTCAAACAGGTACAGAATTTTGTGTGGAAACAGAAACTTTTCAGAACACAATTCGACAAAAACAATTTTACACATTTTTCTAACATAAATCATTTTTTAAAATTAAAGAATGATTTATTGATGTTAACAAACTTATAGTTGCTTATAAATTTATGCAATACCCCTTTGTATTCAATAATAATACTGACATATGTATTAGTATATTTGTTTAACTTGGGCAGGAGTAGTTTTAAAACTGATAATGCTTTTCCTTCAAACGCAAATAAAATCTTCTATAAAAGAAGAAACAGTTGTGTTAATGTGTATGCACATATTAAAAGAAAATAATTTTGGTACTTGATTCATATTGGAACTTTTAAGTTAGTTTGGAATGATTGCAGTATGTGATTTTACTTTTTTCAGTTGTAAATTTTATGAAATCTAGTTCAGATCAAATATTTCTAATGAAAATTTTGTATCCAAATTGAACAATGCTTGAAGTATAAAATATACAATGGATTTAGAGAATTTAGTACAGACATCAAAATTCCAACTAAACTATAGAACAACTATCACTCAGAACTGTCAGACATTAAGTTGAATGGAAGTCTGACAACTACACAATTAAAGAAATTACATCCACTCAGACTGGTAGGAGGGCTGTAGATGCAAAGCAAGCTGCTCCCACATCCACGTGGGAGGAATATCTTGGGAGCAAGGAGTCCCAGCCCCACACCAGGACCCCAGTTTAGGGTTCCAGTGCCAGGAAGGTAAGTCTCTATAACTTCTGGCTGCAACAACCAGTAAGGATTAGGTAGGTGGAAGAAACTTCCGGAGACCCAAGCAGATGCTCTTAAAGAACCGCCACACAGACTTAATCACACGCACTCCCGCTGAGCTCAAGCACCAGAATAGCAGCTTGAAAGGCACCAGTGGTCTACAGGGAGTAACTGAAGTGTCTGGCATGAAGGCAGGAGCTGGGGGACAGCTTTCTCCCAAATAGAAAGGTGGGCAGAGGCCATAGTCCCTTTTCTGAACCTTCCCTGTATAGAACCAAAGAGCTGGCAAGCAGGTGCCATATCTGAGACTCCATCAACACGGTTAACACTTTGCCCCACACTGGAGATCCTCTGACACTGTCCATCCAACTTATGGGTTCACCCAAGCTGTTAACTGTGACTTTGCCATATGAATAGCTGGTCTTAACTCACGTTTCACAACTTCCTAAATCCTATCAAACAAGCAACAGCCAGCCTCAGTGAGCCCCCAGTCCCTGGACCTCTTGCTAAGTGGCCCCAGGTCCAGCACTAGCAGCAGCCTGCCTAGATTCACAGCTTGCATTTCCCTGGGAGTCTCTAAGACCAGCACAGGTAGCAGCCATCTCAGATTACTTTATAGCTCAGGCAGGGTGGCCCTGGGCAGAACACAGGTGGGTACTGACTTTGGCTTGCACAACCCAGGAAACTACAGAGCTTGTGCACCCAGTGAAAAGCTATTGAATACATCAGAGCACCACCACCTTGCCCCTTCCTCTACAGAGGGCAAAGTTGGCGGTGGAAGATCAAAGCCAGTCCTTGCCACTGACTGACCTGGGTAAATCCCTCCTATTGACCTGCCAATAGTAATTAAATCTCAACTACAAGAGGAAGGTGTACTCAGCCCACATGAAGGACATACCTTGAGGATCCAGCTTAGGTGATAGGGGAGGCTGTGTCATAGGACCTTACAGGATACCTGCTACATTAGGCCACACTACTAAGACACAAAGTCAAAGCAGCTCTACCTAATACATAAAAAGAAACACAGGGAGACTGCTAATATAAGGAGACAAAGAAATATGGCCCAAATGAAAGAAGAGACCAAAAGTCCAGAAAAAGAACTAAACAAAATAGAGATAAGCACTCAATCAGATGCAGAGTTCAAAACACTGGTTATAATCATGCCTAAGGAACTTAGTGAGGACCTTAATAGCATAAAAAAAGATCTAGTCATAAACAAAGGATACACTAACTGCAATAAAGAACAATTTACAGGGAAACAACAGTATAGTGGATGAAGCCAAGAATCAAATCAATAACTTGGAACATAAGGAAGCAAAAAAAAAAAACAACCCACCAATCAGAACAACAAGAAGAAAAAGAATCCCCCCCAAAACAAGGATTGAGCAGTGTGTGGGACAATTTCAAGTGTTCCATCATTCACATCCTAGGGGTGCCAGAAAGAGAAGAGAATGACCAAGAAATTGGAAATCTATCTGAAAAAATAATGAAAGAAAACCTCCCTAATTTGGTGAAGGAAATAGACATGCAAGTCCAGAAAGCACAGAGTCCCAAGAAAGATGGATGCAAAGAGGTCCACTTCCAGACTCATCATAATTAAAATGTCAAAGGTTAGAGATAAAAAGAGAATCTTAAAAGCAGGAAGAGAAAAGCAGTTAGTTACCTAAAGGGGAGTTCCCATAAGACTGTCAGCTGATTTCCTGAAAGAAACCTTACAAGCTAGAAGGGATTGTCTAGAAATATTCAAAATCATGAAAAGCAGAGACCTATATAGCCAAAATTGCTCTACTCAGCAAACATATCATTTAGAATTGAAGGGCAGAAGAGCTGCCTAGACATGAAATAACTAAAGGAGTTCATCATCACCAAACCATTATTATATGAAATGTTAAAGGGATTTATTTCAGAAAAAGGAGATCAAAACTATGAACAATAAAATAGCAACAAATACATATCTATTTATAATTGAATCTAAAAAACAAACTAAGCAAATGAGAACAGAAACAAAATCATGGATATGGAGAGTTTTTTGAGTTTGCAGATGTGAGTGAGGCATGGGGGAATGAATGAAGAGGTGTGAAAATTAAGAAGTAGAAATAGGTAGAATAGCCTTGGGGGTATAAAGTACTGTACTGGAAATGGAGTAGGTAAAGAACTTATATGCATGACCCATGAATATGAGCAATAGTGTGGGGATGGCCTTAGTTAGTAGGATGGGGTGCTGGGTGGAGGGGATAAAAAGGAAGAAAATTGGGACCACTGTAATAGCACAATCAATAAAATATAATTTAAAAAGGAAGAAAAAATTTAGTATAAAAATTTAAATATTTCATTAATAGTATGCTATATAGGTAACATATTATCCTAACATTCTGGATATTTTGAGTAAAATAAAGTATATTAAAATTAATTTCATCTGTTATATATGACCACTAGAATATTTAAAAATACTTTTGTGGCTCAAGTGCCATTTCTATTGGGCAGCACTAGTATGTATCCAGAAATAGAATTCCTAAATTATAAAATACTTAATTGTTGTACATTTGAAAATACGCCAAACTGTTTCCCAAAGTTGCTGTACAAATTCAAACTTTCATCAGTACTGTATCCTATACATCCATATCCTCATGATTAGTATAGTCAGATGTTAAAATTTTAGCCAAATCAATGTGCATATTACTGTGATATTGATAGGCATTTTCCTGGTCATTAATGATACTGAACACCTCTTCATATGTTACTTTGCCGTATATTTTCCTCTTCTATGACTGTTTGCTCATTTTTGCCATTTTTCTATGGCATTTTTCTGTTTATTCTTTTCTTATTGATTAGTTGGTTGTTACTGTAGAAGACCCTAAGCATAGAATTAAATGTACAATTTACTTACTTTTGTATTTCAGAATGTGTTCCAGAAGATCATGATTAGAGATCTAACAGTTTTGTGTGTGTCAAGACCAGGAGGGAGGAATAAATGAATGAAGAGAGGGAGGGAAGTCCAATGGGATGTTTGTTTAATATTGTCAAGGTAGTAGTTATCTCTGAGACCCAATTTGTTTTCTTGAAGAAGATACAGTAATATTTACCATATCAAATGTTGCAAGGATTAAAGGAAATACGTTTGTGACGACAGTCAGCACAATGCGTGTCTCACATAGGCACTGTGGTGCTCTGAATGGAATACAAAGACTACTGCTGCTATATCACTCCACTGTCTAAAAGTACCGGCTTTTCACCCTCACAACCCTCCATCAATACTGTATTTTACAGTCAATAGGACCAAGTCAGGGAGAAATTAAGTGATTTACTTGGTAATTATTCTTCTGTTAGTTAAGCAACAAACCCGTCTTCAGAACCTGATTTAGGACTAAGTTGGAAGTTCTGTCCAGTGCTATCCAATGTCATGCTCAAATTCTCCCTGGTGTCAAAATCTGGGCTAGGGGTTCCCTTTCATCTGATGAACTGGCTGGATTTTAAAAACATAACTTCAGACTTGAGCTGAAAAGTTACTGCCCTCCTCTTCTACATAAAGCAAGAGGCAGAGGAAGTACCAGATTGAATTCATGGTCTTTTTAGAGTCTTAAGCAAAAATGACAAATATAAGTATATAAACCAGTCCTGATACCTATAAGCCACCCTGTTACATATTCCTCACGCAGAGCTTCGCTTAGAGCAGTGGCTCTCAAATGGGGACATTTGGCAATGTTCGGAGACATTTTTAAAAATCCTGACCCAAGGATGTTGTTACTGATTTTAGAGAAAAGGAAAAGGGAGAGACAGGGAGGGAGGGAAGGGGAGAGAGAAAGAAAAAGAGAAACATCAGTTGATTGCCTCCCATATTCACCCTGACCAGGGATGGAAACTGCAACCTATGCATATGCCCTGAATCCAACCCATGACCTTCTGATGTATGGGATAATGCTCCAACCAACTGAGCCACCTGGCCAGTGCTGGCCACATTTTTGATTGTCGGGATCAGAGGGGGTGTAGTACTAGCATCTAGTGGTAGAGACCAGGACACTGCTAAACATCCTAAAATCACAGGAATTTGGCCAAAGAATTATCTGGCCAAAAATGTTAACAGTGCATAAGCTGGAAAATCTTGACCTAGTGCAGTGGTTCTCAGGACATCAGCACCAATATCACCAGAGAACACGTGAGAGACGCAAGTTCCCAGGTCCCATCAGAGATCAAGTGAATTAGAAACTCTGGAGGTGTGTCCAGCAATCTGTATTTCAACATGGCCTCCAAGTGACACAAACTCACTAGTATACTTAGATCAGACATTAAAATATTCTGTGCTTATAAGAAGTACTCATATACTATTTTTGAAAGAAAAGTCCTATCTTTGTTAAATTATGGTCACATTATTAGATGTTTGCGTCCATCTACAAATCTTTAAGACAAACAAAGGACGGGCTTCCACGGCCACATGGCAGCAGGAGCCATGCTTGTAGTAGAGGCGACGGAAAGCCACTTGGACAAGCTAGGCACTGCAGCACAGAAGAAAGGAGCTGGGCTTCAGAGCAGCCTTAAATCTGAAACCCCGCCTGACCACTTAGTAGCTGTGAAATCTTCTGGAGCTTCGGTTTTGTCAGCTATAAAATGGGAATAATAACACACCTCAAAATAGAATTAACAAGGTTTACACAAAGTGCTAGACACACAGAAGGAACTCCATAAATAGCAGCCTTGTAAAATGAAAGCTCTGATCAGAAGCATGGAGCCAGTGAATAGGACTATTATCTTAGACTTCTTGGGAAATGACCCTTTGTAACAGTATGTTTCCCAGTGAAGCAACTGTATTTTCCATACCTAGAAAGCAAAATGAAAGGGAAAATGTAAGCCCCAATTTTGGTAGATCTCGGAAATAACCTTAAGACTCTGTTTTATGCCTTTGGTGATTCTGCATTATAATCTTACTCTGCCCCGTCCAATAGGTTCACCACTAATCACTTTGGCTATATGAATTAACTGGAACTTCTATTTCTGGCTAAGATGAAGTAACAGGGGCCAGATTACTCTTCTGCCTAAAACAACTAAAAAATAGACAAAATATATGAAAGAATGGAACTCAGGTCACTGGACATAGGCAATAAAAAACCTGGTCCCTCAGGGATGGGAAATAAGCAAGGGAAGTGCTATCCAGCTACTGGAGAAGGATTTTAGGCTGTGCACAGGGCAGAGTTCTAGAAAAAAAAAAAAGAGCTACACAGAGAGAACTCTGGTGATCTGAAGATCTCAAGTACTTAACAGAGTCCTGCTTATCACACACAAGCAAAGGAATTAACTGAGGCTGGAGAAAAACCACTCAAAGGAAGTAGAACAATCCTTGGAGATAACGCAGGAATGGAAATAGTGCCTGTTTTCATCTGCAGAGAGGAAAACCTCATAATCCAGGAGCATCGGGTAGAGTGGAAAGAGTCTTACCTCAATAAAAGGGGGAAAATACCCTTAGCCTAAACTATTCTTAAAAGCAAGACTTAACAAAATCAAATGACTTGTTCCCAAGTAACATAAGCACATCCCAGGACAAAGATCAAAAATATTTATAGGAATGCAAAAATATCCAGCACCGAATGAGGTAAAATTCACAATACTAATATCCAAAAAAATTACCAGGCACACTACTATGGAAAAAGTATGGAGATACCTCAAAAGATTAAAAATTACCACCATGTGTCCCAGCAATTCTACTTCTAGGTATTTAGCTCAAGAAAATAACAAAAGCACTAATTCCATAATATACAGGGTCCAGCACAAATAGTGCCCCTTTTTATCATATAAAAAAATTTTAATACAAAATCATAAGCATGCAATTCTGGAACATAACAATATCACACTCCAGCACATCATACACCATTTTAGGGGAAATGTTCAAATTGTTGTCCACCTTGTGTGAGACATTCATATACCCTACCAACCATATCCAATGGTGTTACTTCTGCTGGACCCTGTATATGAATCCCTATGTTCATTGCAGAATTATTTACAGTAACCAAAATTTAGAAGCTACCTAGGTATCTATACACAGCTGAATGGATAAAGATACGGTATATATTTATATGTGATGGAATATTACTCAGCAGTAAAAAATAATGAAACCTGGCTATTTGAAACAACATAGATGGACCTAAAGGATATTATTATGCTAAGTGAAATAAGTCAGAGAAAAATAAATACTATGTGATTTCACTTACATGTGGAATCTAAGAGAATAAAACAAACAAAACAAAACCAGATTCATAGAAACAGTACAAACTGATGGTTGCCAGAAGAAAGGGGTGTAAAGGGACGGGTGAAAAAGGTGAAGGGGAATATGGAGTATAAAATTCCAGGTGCACAATAAACAATCCTTGGAGGCATAGCACACAGCACTGGGAATAGTCAGTAATATTATAATAAGTTAGTATGGTGACAGATGGTTACTAGACTTAGTGTGGGGGTCACATTGCAGGGCAAACAATGCTGAATCACTATGTTGTACACCTGAAACTAATGCACTATTGATGTCAAGTGTAATTTACTGTAGTCTGAATAACAAAAATTACCAGGCGTGCAAAGCAGAAAAATAAAACCCATAATGAGAATAATAATCAATCAACTGAAACTGATTGAGAAATGACAGAATTAGTAAACAAGTACATTGAAAATTTTATTATGACTATTTCATCTGTTCAGAAGCTAGAGGGAAGACTAAATATGTTAAGTAGAAACATGGGAAATATTAAAAAATAATCCAACTTTGACTCTAGAGAAAGAAACTACATTGTCTGAAGTGAAAAATATATTGGTTTAACAAGAGATTATATATTTCAGGGAAAAAATTAATGAACTTGAAGGCAAGCAAAAGAGACTATTCAAAGTGAAACACAGAGCTACAAGACAAAAAAATTAACAGGACAATGAACTGTTAGGAACTGTAGGACAATATCAAGTGATCAAGTATACCTATAATGGAAGTCCCCAAAGGAGAAGTGAGGGGAAACAAAAAAACTGAAAAATAATGGTTGAAAATGTTCAAATTTGATGAAAACTAAGCCACAGACCATCCCCCCCAAAAGAAAACCAAAATCTATTTCAAACACCAGAAAGATGAAGAAAACTACACTGAATCTCATAATCAAGCTGCTTAAAAATCAATAATAGAGGAAAAGTAAAAGCAGACAGGAAAAAAGAGACATTATGTATAGAAGAAGAAAGGTAAGAAAAAGATTAAATGTCTTCTGTTTAGATCAGGAACAAAACTAGGACGTCTAATCTCACCACTCTATTCAGCTTTTCTTTGGAGGTCTTATTCTGCGTAATAAGGTAGGAAAAGAAATAAAAGGCATCCACATTGGTAAGGAAGCAGTAAAACTGTCTTTACTCACAGGACATAACTGTCTATGTTAAACACCAAAAACCTACTACAAGTTTTTAGTGAGTTTAGCAAGGTTGTGGGATACAAGGTAGATATAAAAGAATCCACTGGGTTTCTAGAGAGTAGCAACAAACAATTAAAACTTAAAATTTTGAAAAGCAACACCATTTATCACAGAATAAAAATATGAAATATGTAGGGGTGCACAAAACCTGCACACTGAACACAACAAAACAGTGTGGAGAGAAATTAAAGAAGAACTGAGTAAATGGAGGAAAATGCTGTGTTAATGAGTTGGAAAATCACATGCTGTTAAAAATGTCAGTTCTCCCTCAACTGATCTATAATTCAGTGCAATGACAATCGAATCACCAAGTAGGCATTTTTTTTGTGGAAATTGACAACCTGATTCTAAAGTTCATATAAAAATGCAAAGGACCTAGGAGAGGCAAAATGAGTTTGAGAAAGAACAAAGTTGGATGGATAGCACAAACTGATGTTAAGATCTATTATAAAGCTATAGTTATCAAAATAGTGTTGTACTGGCATGAATATATACAAAATTAACCATGGAAGGGAATAGCAACTCCAGAAATAGATTCACACATATATAATCAATCAATTTTTCAACAAAGTTCAATTCAACAAATGCTAAAATAACTGAATATTCACACCCCAAAAAACCACCACCACCATCAACATAAACGCTGTTATCCTCATCTCACACTGTACACAAAAATTAACTAAAAAAAAGCATAGTCCTGAATCTAAGAAATCATAAGAGAAAATTTCTGTGACCTTGGGTTAGGCAAATATTTCTTAGATTTGACACTAAAAACACTACCAATATGATTTAAAAATTGATAAACTGGACTTCATCAAAATGAAAATCTACACTTCGAAAGGCACTAAAGAGAATGAAAAGACAAATCCCTTAGTACAAGAAAATATTTCCAAATCATGTTCATGAGTATATAGAACTGGAAAGCTCACACACTGCTGGTGGAAATGTAAAATAGGACAATGAGTTTGGAAAATAGTTTGGCAGTTTCTTAAAATGTTAAACATATACCTACCACACAGCCCAGTCATCCCATTCTTAAATATTTATCCAAGAGAAATAAAAGCATATGTCCACACATAGACCTGTACACAAATAGTCAAAGCAGCTTTATTTCTAATACCTAACAAATGTAATCAACCCAAATGTCTACCAACAAGTGGATGGATAAATAGTGAACAAATTATTCATCCATACAATGAAATATTACTTAGCAATAAAAAGTAATGAACTATCAGTACTCACTATGAGATAACGGAATCCCACATTAATCAGTTTGGGTGAATGAAACTAGACCTCCCTCCCCATTGAAAAAAAAAGTACTTTCTGAATCATTCCATTTGTGTAAAATTGTAGATAAAGGAAACTAATCTACAGTAACATATAAGTGGTTGCCTAGGAATACATAGGCAGGGAAGAGTGGAGGGGTGGGCAGTGGAAAATACAAAGGATTATGAGGAAACTTTGGGGGTGATGGGTATATTTGTTATCTTAATTGTAATGGTTTCATGGGTGTATACAGATGTCAAAACCTATGGAATTTCATACTTTAAACACATGTAGTTCATTATATGCAATTATATTTCAATAAAGCTGTTAACTCTTAAAATTGATTAAAATTGAATAAAATTAAGAGTTCAGTTCATCAGTTACCCTAGTCACATTTCAAGTTTTTAACAGCCACACATGGCTAGCGGCTACCATTCTGGGACAGCACAGAACAGAACTTTGCCATCATTGCTCAAGTTCCCTTGCACAGCTCTGCAGTCACGCATGCACGAAAGAGCTGTTTCTTTCATTTCTCCTACATCCACCTACCCTGAATTTCAAGAATGGGAATAAGGATGGCATCATGACACTCATATAAATTATATGAGAATTCTAAAAAGCAGATTTTATTAAGTTTAATGTAACTGTAATAGACAATATACCTTCTATTTATAAACACAGATAGCACAGTGTTTCCTCACTCAGACATCACAGCTTCTATGGACTGCATGTAATGAGCTCCCTCCAAAGCTCAAGTTGAAGGCAATTTTAAAATAAATGACATGGAAAGAAATGAAATAGATAACATCCCTTTGGAACTTTATCCTTGTAATCAAAGTGGTTATTAGCGTCAATATAACTCCTAAATGAAAATATATAATTTTTTCAGATATTCACAGATATCTTAGTTAATTTTTTCTGCTTCAGAATGCAGAACAACTATATAATGCAGCTGAATTTTCCTATTTAAAAAACATCAAGCACATAACTCACAATAAATACGATCAGAAATTTCAAATGTGAGGACAGACATTAAAATAGAATGCTATGGTATGTATTGAAATCTGCCACATTCAAAGAAAAGTTCATAAAATTAGCACAGGAAAGTTGTTAAAACTTCGCATTCTCACTGAAGTTTTTTCCCTTCCTTCACTGTAGCTCACGGTTTTGAGAGAGGTGATTTCATTTAAAAAGACTTGAACTCTCTTTTCTGCCGCACCTTGTAGCCTATGGACTTGGAAGGCAGAGTATGCCTGCTTGATGTGGTTTTTTTTTTCATACAGAGAATGCAGGGCTGAAATCCTGAACCATCCCTATTCCAAAGCTTGATCCACTAACCCTTTTTGCATAGTTTGATGTCTGAGTCATCTGTCTTAGAAATGGAATATGGAAAAAGGCAACTGGGGTTAAGGGTGAGAAAGGAGGCTGGTGGCCAGTGCAGACCAACCAGAACAAGACCAGCCCAAACAGTGCCTTGTAGTAGATAAGCAAGAAGTATAAAAATAGAAAGCAAGTCCCTCTGTTTGCAGAAGCAGAACTCACAAGCCAGTTTCACTTACTTTTTTACACCGACAGAGCCATTTTCCTTGTTTTCCATGTCAACAGATAGCATGGGAAGGCTGCAGGGTTCCTTTACTTCAGCAACTAATTAATAAGGGAGAAAAGCTTGTGTTTAATTCTTAGAAAGTGAGAGACGAATATATATTCTGAATCAGAAACATAATGGTTCCTTTTACAGCTTCACACCAGTTCACGTATGTTTGTTTAAATCTCCAGTTCCCTCAGCGATTGGAGAGATGTGATTAAACCTAAAGAACTGGAGGAGACGGATAGGGGTGCTTTCCTCTGCTCTGGCACTCCCTGCCTTGACAATAAGCATTTGCAAATGAAATTGAATCCTTGTTCAAAACAAGTTCTGTGTGAACTGGCACAGCTTCCTCTGGGTGCAAGCTCTCACTTAAGACATTGCAACTCACAAATTGAGGCAAAGTGGAGAAAAACAATCCCCCTTTTCCTGCCCCTTTCCACCATGGGCTGTGATTTCTTTTTTCTTATTGCATTTGGTTGGGGTTTTTTTGTTCACTCCCTCTCCTTCTATATTTTTTTCGTAACAATGCCAAAGAGCACTTAAAGCTTTTGTTAGCAAGTATCCCCCTACCTCACACACTCTCAGTGAAAGCCTCACAAGCCCGTGAGATGGCCACGCTTTGATAACGCTGGAAGCTCACAAAAATGTCAGATAGCCTTTCGCATGGAAAGGTGGTGCTAGGATGTGTGTAAGAGAGGGGAGGCAGCTAATTAGATTTATGTAAAAATCACCAGAACACTCAAGGAGATATAACAGCATCCATCACTTTGTCTTTTTGTTTAGTAGGATGAGCACTGTGAAAAAATAAAAACCCTCTGCAACTAATATGCAATTAGCAAGATGAAAAAGCTATGAACAAAACTGCTTAAAAAAAACTAGTTCTGAAATGTGCTTGCTCTTCTACAGCTGAAGCCATAAATTAAATACATTTCCTCTCAAATCACTTTATAGTTCGGCACCCCTTCTCTAGGGATTACTCTGACATGACAAGTGCACCATTTAGTATATTCACAAGATTTTATCACTGTTAGAGAAGTAGATGATTAACAAATAATACTGTAAGTGTGGGATAATCTTCACTCCTCACACACACACACACACACACACACACACAAACTTCCAGTCGCTAAAGCACTTAGAGCATTCAGAGAGAAACCCCACATTTCATATACGTATAGGCATTAACATACATTCACACACCGTCACAGAGGAGACAGAAGATAGTGCTGCTGCTCCAAGCCAAAAGAATGATTTCACTTCAGTTGGAAACTGTTCACATATTCACCATTTTCTAAGCATCTCAGAAAACAAAACAAAACAAAACACTCACAATGATACTCTCTACCACCACACTACATTGTCTTATTATTATTATTTTCTTTTTTTGTGGAAGAGTAAAAAGAAAACCTACCTAGAAGCAACTAAAACATGTCATTTTTTATAGGCTTATCAAGAACAGCCAAAGAAACCCCAATGTTTTCTTTCACAAAGTAGGCTGGCAAAGGAATTCAATAAGGAGGTACAATTTGACACAGTGAAATAAAACCAGGCTGGCTCTGAGCCAACATGACGTTAGGAATCACACACAAGCTGCACCAACTGCCTTCTGGTTCATGGCTGACTTTTTAAAGCTACAGTGTGCCCGTTCACTTTTGCAAACTACCTTCAGCCCAATTAGTGGAAGTGAATGAATCCCAAGTGCAAGAACTGCCCAATTCTCCCCACACCTCTCCTGCACATAGAAAAACAAGCTGTATCAATGGCTTATTTTCGCCCTCCCCTTCATTGTTGCTGCATGGTAAGTGTTTGGTATTGTTCTGAACATGAATGTCATGTTTCAAACTCTTTTTCTCCCCAGTGGGAGAAAAAAATATAAGAGAAAAGAAGAGAAAGAACTTAGTGTTTATGCACTATGACCAGTGAACACGCAGAAGCTGCAGTCCCACGTTTCTCTTTTTTCCTAATAGAGACTTGTATACAAAGTTCCCAGGGCTGGCTTTTAAGTAATCTCTTTGTGAGGATAAGAAAAGCACTGCCCAACAGAAAATCCTTTTACTTCATTATGCAGGAAATAACATATTTCAGAGGATGCAAAGAAGATCACCAGATCTCTGGAGAACACCCACATTCTTTTATTTTGGTATTCATCCTACCAGATGAAGTTAGCAAAAATTAAAAATGAAGCAAACTTTATTCTCCAAAACAATTAGTTCTGGGAGGTTTAATTTTAACTGTTTATCCCAGTTGAACAGAAAAGCATAATTGCATATATTCAATTCACACTTATTATCTATGAGCACCTGGTACTCTATTAGTTACGTATGAAAAAGAAGATATTATGCCAATCCTCAAATTCATAGTATCTTCCACCATCCTAAATCCAAATTCAGGAAATTGGGAGGTGGAGTGGAGACTGGGCATGGTCTTCCGGTGAAGTTACCCTGATCAGTCTCACAGTTCTCTTGCTTGGCTGGAAACAAGGATGGAGACAAACATGCCCATTCCACAAACATGCTGCAGACACATGAAAACATAGTTGCCAACATTCGAGCACTTGTAGGCCAAGATGTGAACAAAGTCACTCAAGATAGGGCAGAGAATACAGCCTCCCAAGAAGGATCCTAGAAAAAGTCATCTGCTGCTGTAATACTGTTTAGATTTCAGGCAGAATTGAGGAGAAATCTGTGGGTCACCCTTTTACTCATAATTTTTTAAGGTCACTAGATCAGGAACTATGATCTAAATTTGCAAACTGAATTTATTTTTTCTCTTACTTATTCCAGGAATGACATTAGAAATTTTGAACTTCTTGAAAAATCCCTGCTGAGAAAGATTTTTCTCTGGCCATGTTTGGCATTGCCCCCTTGAAAAAGCAAGTAAAAATTTATGTGACACTTCCAAGTGTTCATATATTTTTTAGCATAATTTATTGAGCAAGGGTCAAATAGGTGGGTCTTTTACCATCACTGATCAAAATGATGAACTCCTCTGGAGATAGAGAGCTCTTTCACTAACGGATTTTATAATGCTTTTGGAATTGATCTGAATTTCTTGAACTGTTCTTCAGCTAAACTCAAATGGAACAGGGGAGGGTTGTGAGTCCTGGGAGAAAGGAAGGTGTCTTCACAGTACCATCACACCACTCCTCAAAGCAAAATCAGATTCGGCTCTACTCTTGAAAGGAGGGGCAATGAAAACATGGTCACGCCCGACTCTTCCTTAGACACAATCACGGGAAGAAAGATTCTGTGAAAATTCTCCAAGAATTTCTTTCTACATATAGAGAACATCCTCTCCTGTCTTGCCTGCTGTGATCAAAGTTTGCCTGAGATGAGAGTAAGGGTTTATGAAGGTATAGGAAATAACCCCATTCCATAAATAATGAGCCACAAAGGCGTTCTAAATTCTGACACTAGGAGGTTTCACGCATGAGCTAGTTTCTAACTTCGGAATAGAATGACATTTGTGGGTATGAGTATATATACTAGTGTTCACCCACTTCCTCTCCACTCCCTTCAGCAAACTAATATTAACCTTCCTTTCTGCTAATAAAAATGATATGTATGTAATGTGCACGGTGTTTGTGGTGTGTAGCATAGATGGTATAATGCACAAGGTGGGGACCAAACAAAAAACAAAAAACATGGAATTATCCTCTGGAGGGTGGGGCCCTTGTAGTACAGGCTTCCCCAGCTAGGTGCATGTTCTAGGTACCCACCTGTATCAGGGTACCAGCAGCCACTGTTGTGAGAGGCTACGTTTGGCTTCAGTAATTTTTTGAAGGCTCTTTCAAGGTGTTTGCCCAGTTTATGATGGGTAATTTATGAGCATACCTGTCCACACTGCATTATGTTCAGTAGTTTTTGACCAAAAACAGCATGACTACCATGCTCCACCCTACCTATTCACAGGGTTGGAGTGACTTTATTATTTCCCGAGAAGAAAAAAAGTCCTCAAAGGTAAACGCTTTGCTGATGTGGAAGAGGTGAAACAAAAAATGGCAAAAGCACTAAGGGGCATCAAAATTGAAGAATTCAAAAACTATTTTGGGCAGTGGGGAAAAGGTCTCCATAGGTGTACTGCATCAAATAGAGAGCACTTCGAAAGTGACTGATGTTTAAACATGTAAGAATAAATTCACGATTGTTCATATATTTTGGTTTCTGGGTCCCCTCACGGGTGTGTGTGCCATGTGTGTGATCAGTGTAATTTTATGCTATGTGCACTGTGTGTGCCTGCTGCACCTGTTTGCGGTGTGTGTAATGTGTATGTGTTTGCAGAATGTGTAGTGTCCGTGATGAGTGTGTGTTAATATAGGGTGTGAGAGATGCAAACAAACAAGACCCTCTGATCCAGGCTACTACGGACAGTGCTAAAACACCTTCGTCGGTCCTCATGTTGGGATTCTGGAGCAGCACTTCTGAGCACACTGGGGAATGGGTTTAGATGGGGCGCGGGGGATGGGTCAGAAAGGGACTGAATGGTGCCCGGGGGTGGGGCGCCTCCCTTACGCCTCTTTTATTGATCAGGAGTCATCCCCCAGAATGAGCAGCCTTGCCTAGAAAGCCAGAGCCATTCCACAGGTGCCATCGCCCCTGCTTCCCGCCAGCATCGGCCCTCAAGAGTGTCCAGCCCACAACACAGTGCAGACCTGGGTCCATATGGCTGCTGAACAAATCTCGGTAAGTCTCCCCAGGGCATGGCAGAGTTCAACCGCCCTCAAAGGCGGCTCGAGGTAAAGTGAGGAGTGGCCTGGAGAGGGGGCGCTGGGTGCAGGACAGGAGAGGACGCCAAAAAGCCTCTTTGGACCCGCGGCGC
This sequence comes from Sturnira hondurensis, assembly GCF_014824575.4. Classification (NCBI taxonomy): domain Eukaryota; kingdom Metazoa; phylum Chordata; class Mammalia; order Chiroptera; family Phyllostomidae; genus Sturnira; species Sturnira hondurensis. The sequence continues at coordinate 4,242,285 of NW_028085694.1, forward strand.
CGTCCGAAAGCCAAAAAGTCGCTTGTGGCACCGGCGACAGAGGGAAAAGTTTCTGGCCAAGACTTTCAAGAGGAAACGGTTCGTTTTGAGTTTGGGGGTCCCCCGAGGCAGCCTGTCTTTGGAAAAGAAGTGTGGTCCCAGCCGAGCCGCGCCACCACCCGGCTCCATCCCGCGAACGCTACTCCGCAGCCGCCGCCGGCCGGGCACGCTTCTGCCCCCAGTTCCACTCCAGGGTGACACGCTCGTGGGTGCAACAAGCTGAAGAGGCACCAGACACACAGCAGAGACGAGGGAGGGTTTTTATTGGGACTTTCTTCGTTTCCTCTCACCCTGGAGAAGGGAGAGGGTGGGAGCGTTCCCACAGCCCTCACAGCACTAGTGTATCACTCACCTCTCCGCATGGCCCGTGCCGGGAGGGTCTACCCGGCGCAGAGCTCGTCGGACGCTGAGCACCAGCCCCAGTGCGGCCGGCGGGCGCGCGCTGCACGCCGGGACTTGTAGTCCTCCCGGGGCTGGCGGGGCGGGGGTCGTTGGCGGGGCCGGCAGGAACCCTGGAGGCCAGGGAGTGAAGTGATGGGAATGGCCTGGAGAAGGGGCCTTGTGAATGTAAGGGAGGACAGTGTTAAAAACTTAAATCCTCCAGGGACTGGGGGGAGGGGAACACTCCTAGAAAGACTTTTACACTGGGGAGTTTCCGACGAAAACCACGTTTTATTCAGTGAGTTTTGGCAGTAATGAGAAAGCGATTTCCCAGACCAAGTTTATGTTATTGAGGGCCTTACTTTCTCTTTCACCCCCAGCACACACGTGGCATTCCTGCTTGAAAAACCGAATCTGTTGCTCACAGAGAACTGAGTTGAAGCCCTGGGTATGCAAAGGGAGAGAAAATCATTGCACCTTACATTTATAGAGCACTCTACAGTGGCTGATTTATTTTATCAGAATCATAAAGCAACACGGAGACAGAGAAAAACTCAAGATGCAGGGGGGTTTTTTGTTTGTTTGTTTTTGTTTTTGTTAGCACCTACCAAGGTTGGAGCAACTCACACTCTCCATTTCCTTCCAGAACCTTCTCTTGCGGGTAGGGAGCTGCGGACAGATGTGGTGGGGAAGTGAGAGAAGAGGAGCCTGCCCTGACGGACTTCCTTGAAATAGCTGAGGAATAGGCCCTTGTTAAATAAGGATGTAAGTAAAACCAAAAGAAGAACCCGTGGATTGGAAGAATAGAGTGGGAAGGAAAAGCCAGGTGGGATGGGGATAGAGACCAAATGGAACGTTGTAATTAGTCTAGAAGCCATAGGAAAAGTTGTATACGTATTTTTTAAAGCAAAAATAAACAAGTTTTAGAAGCCAGATGGACCCGGAATCCTGGTGGTGGCACTTCAGAGCTACCTCTGTGATCTTAGGTAAGTTATTTAACCTCCCAAACATCCTCTTTAAGATTTCAATAATAGTTCCCACTTTATGATGTGGCTGTGTGAATTAAAGGATATGGAAAGCATTTTGTATAGTGTAATTATTATTTATTATTAAATAAATAAAGTTAAAAATATATTAATATTATTATAGTGTATAAATACTATTTATACTTATTATATGCCAGGCACTATACTAAATATAAATAATATTATTTATTCATACTATTATTATTTGCAGAAACTCCTTTTGTGGAGGCATCAAAAGATAAATTGAAGTAAAAGTACCAGTTAGGAGACTGTGACAGTTTTCTAAGTTCTGGGTAATGATAGCTTGAAGTACAGGGGTAGAAAGGAAGCAGTTATGAGACACTTCGGAAGGAAAAATGGACAGAACAGTGCAATCAATTGGATGTGGGGAAAGAGGTCTAGAGTATCAAAGATGGTTGTCATTTTTAGATTAAGTGGATGATGTCGTCATTCACATAAATAGGTACAACTGACAGAATAGCATGGCTTGGAGGAAAATGACTGGCTTGGTGTTGGACATGTATAACTTGCAGCTTTGTGTACATGGGTGGCAGAGTGGCAGTTGGAAGTATGGATCTGGATATCATGTGTAGCCTGGAGCTTTGAGAGTCAGTTACTTAGGAGAGGTAGTTGAAGATCACATGGGGAGGAAATAGGAAAGGCAGCAGAGATGGGGGTGGGGGGTAAGGAGTTAGACAATGACACCAGGCAGGAATTGGAGAGAGGGGAAAGGAAAGCTGCAAGAGTGCAATGACAGGCAACCCAGGGGGTGAGGTGGAGTGAGGAGGAGTTCCTGGATGGGTCAGACTCTACAGGGAGGTAGCCAATGATAGCAGAACAGAGACCAATGAATTTAGAAATCAAGAGTCAGTTGAGATGGAAGTGCCTCCAGGAGTTGTTTTGAAACTTACCAGAGTGATTTTGCTTGTCGAAGTGATTGCAGAGGGGAAAGGACTAGAATGCGGTGGTCAGCCAAAGACACTAAACATCTTGCAATGCTCAGGTCCGTCCTGCATGGCAAAGAGTTGTTCTGCGTCCTGTGTGACTTGACTCTCCCACTACTCCTTGAAGTCGATGGAGAACCTGTTTATATTTACCTGAGCCTAGAATCTATTTTACGTATAAACAAAGTGTTTTCCACACAGTTTAAAACATATTAAATTTTCCTGGAATGTGGTGGTATATTCTTGGAATTTTAATGACTAATACTGTCCATTTTGTGGCTATTTAATGACGATTCTAAAGATGGAGGCAAGCATCTGACTGTTTTATTGTGTCTCGTAGTTTAGGCTTGCCTGAGCAGTTCCATGTTGAATCACGCATTTACTTTGTCCTCTGTTATAGTTAAGGCTATAGCTTTGAATTTTTAAAAATTACATGTGTAGATACTTTTATAATGTTAAGCAGAATATTACCCCAACTTTGTTATTAAAAGGGTGTTAGGTTTGACAGGGCTGAGAACCATTTGTTTAGTAAGTCAACAAGTATCTTTTAGGTGCTAACTATGTACTAGGTACCATTCTAGTTACCTGAGATTTATCAACAAATAAAACAGAAGTTTACTGCCCTTATGGAGCTTACATTCTAATGTGAGTGTGGGAGAGGCAGATGTCAAATAATAAACATAAATTAAGTAAATTCTTTGGTATATTCGAAAGTGATTTATTATAAAAATAAAGCAGGATAAAGGAGATTGGGGATGCAGGAGAGAGTGTGGACTGAAATGTTAAATATTGTGATCAGGGTAAGCTTTATTGAGAAGGTAACATATAAGGAAAATCTGGAGTGGTAAGAGAATTTTCTGGTGGGTTTCTGAGAGAACACTCCAGAAAGAGAGAACATTTAGGCATAGGCCTCAAGGTGAATGTGTGCCTGGAGTTTTCAAGAAACACCAAGGATGCTGACACGTGGCTGGGCTGAAAAGAGTAGGGAGTGGGAGGAATCAGGACTAAGACTGGGTTGGGACAGGTGATGTGGGACTCGTAGGGCATTGCAAGAGCTTTAGCTTTCATGCTGCATGAAATGAGCAGCTGCTGGAGAGTTTGGGGCAGAGAAGTGACATGATAAGGAGTAAATTTCAAAGGATTATTCTGGCTGCTCTATCCACGATGGGTCATAGAGAGCAAATGGTAAAAATGAATAGGCAAGAAGCTATTGCAATAATCCAGGCAAGAAATACTGTGGTTTGATCCAGAGTGATAGCAATGAAAACTAGAGTGAGAGAGGAATCACGAATACCAGAGGGCACAGTGGAAGAATTTCAGGGGCTGGGGAGGGCTACAAGATGGAGAAAGATTAGGAGCCGAGAGTTTGGGAGAGACCTGGGTGTCTGGGACTTCTTGAGGTGACTGACATAAACAGAGATACAGGGATATTGAAATCAGTTTCAGAGGAGTGAAGGAGTATTACAGTGGTGGGGGAGGCTGTGAGTGTGGGGAATAGAGATGAGTGTTTGGGTTCCCCAGCTCTTGCCTTGGAGGTGAAGAGGTCTGATACTCAAATGGGCTCCTAATCCGAGTTGTGGAATGTCGAAGGCCTGGGGAGAGGAGGACTCAGTCCTGGCAGTGGTCACTCATGACTTCTGCAAGGAGAGGAGGACCTGACTTTTGCAAAGCGTGTAGTATTCTCCACTTTTGCCCCTGATCTTTTTGATGGAGTTAACCCCTTTGACGGAGCTTGGGGTTTGGGAACAAGCTGGTAATTACTGTAAGTACAAAAGCATATAAACCACATGACCCAATAAAATGTACATCTACAAGAGGTGGATTGTAATTACAGCAATGGAGGATGCGGTATAGAATCTTGGTAAAGAAGGTCAGCAGGAAGCTGGGCCGTTAAAGGGAAGGGGTGGTCTAGAATTTGGAACAGGAGACAACATACTATGTTTGTAAGGTGAAGTAAGGAAGCCAGTAGAAGCTGAAACATGAAAATTCAGAGCAGATGGGATAATTGATGAGATAACATTCAAGAGAAGGTAGAACTATGAACTGTTTATTCTTGGAAGGAAGGTGGAACAGTATTTCCTGTCAGAAATGAAATACAATGGAATGATTCCAGAAAATTCTAGAGATAAGAAGATGGAACCTTATAAAATCCCATTTATTATGAAAAACTAAGTATGTGGTAAAATATTAAAACAACCAGAAATTAGTCATAAAAAGTGAGAATTTCCAATAGATCCATTCCTAGAATTATCCGTTCCTAGAATTATCCCTGTTGAATGTTTGGTACATATGGTCTAAATTTTTTTTTCTGTGAATTAGATTTTTTTTTTGGTAAATGTTACACGAGGAGCTAAAATATTAGTATTTTTTCTTTGCAGGTTATAAGACTTTAATCAGTATTTATTGAACATCTGCTATATACCCGATATTATCATCAATCTTTTAAAATCATATTATTCACATTTGCTAAATGTATATTTTTTCTTTTTGATTTTTCAAAAATGACGAAAGAAATTGCTGAAATCTCACTTTTTAAAAACTTTTTTCTCTTCTTGAAGTTTTGAATTTTGTATTTTAATACTACATTACTTGATATGTAAGATTCATACTATGTTAACTTTACTGTGATTGGTATGTTTTGTCATTATAGTGACTGCCTGTCAATTTAATCATTTAAAAAACTTTATTTTAACCCCCTTTAAAATTACTTTAAGTAGATATGTTTAATTCTATCTGTTATGTCTGTTTGTATTTTGAATCCTCATCGTTTCTTTGTTTTCTCTCTTGCTTTATGATCTATTGTTTGTTTTTGTTTTATTATTTTTATTTTCCTCGGCGTATGTTATCTATTGCTGTGTAAAGAACCACCTCACAACTTAGCAGCTCCAAACAACACATATTTTTTATCTTGTGCTTACTGTGGGTCAGGAATCTGGGCATGGCTTAGCTGAGTCCTCTGCTTCAGAGTGGTGCTCTAAAGCTGTAGGCAAGGCTGGACTAAGCTCTTTTCTCTGCTGAAGGCCACACTTGAGGGAGGATCTGCTTTCAAGCTCACTGATCTGGTTATTGGCAGGGTTTAGTTCCTCAGGAGCCCTCAGAGGCCTCAGGTTCCTGCTATGTGGGCCTTTCTATAGGGCCACCCACAACTTCACCAAAGTGTGTAGAAGAGTCAGAGAAGCAGTGTAAGCAAGCCAGAAGTAATAGTAATTTATAGCTTAATTTCAGAAGTGAAATCCATCATTTTGCCACGCGCTCTTTGTTGGAGTCAAGCCATTATGTTCAACCAACCCATGAGGCCATGAGTAGCAGGAGGTAGGAACCATTAGGAGCCACTCTATGATGCCACCTACCATTCTCAAGCAGTTTGACATTGTAAAGTGCGTTTTAAAATACATTTACATTTATATATCAATTTACCTTAGAAATGAAATGATGATGAAAGATAATTGATTGATCTATTTAGACTATCTTCTCCTTCCCTTACCTTTTAATTAATTTGGAGAGCAAATATGATTTTTGTTTCAGTCTATTATCACAGAATATTATTCTTTATATTATGTAATTTTTAAAGCATGACGACAATTATATTTCATTTTTATGACTCAGAACACCAGTTATTTAAATACAGTTTTAGATATAAATAGATTCAAAGCTCATTGCCAGACTTTTTGCCCTGGCTGGTGTAGCTCAGTGAACTGAGCATGGGCCTGTGAAACAAAGGATCTCAGTTTGATCCCCAGTCAGGGCACATGCCTGGGTTGCAGGCCAGTTCCCAGCAGGAGATGCACAAAAGACAACCATTCATTGATATTTCTCTCCTTCTCTCCTTCCATTCCCCTCTAAAGATAAATAAACAAAATCTTTTTTTTTAAAAAGCTCATTGCCAGACTTTTTGTACCTCATGAGTTTTTCATTCATGAATTCATTAGTATTATTTATCAGCTGATTTTCTCGATTTTTTCCAGAAGTGCATACATGGAATTTCCAGAAGTGCATACATGTTATGTTTTTTCAGTTCTTGCGTATTTGAGAATTTCTTTCTCTTACCATTGTATGTGAAGGGTGATCAGACCAGGTATAGAATCTCCCTGCTTCAGTACTCGTTAACCACGGTTGCATGTTCCTTCAGCATCAACTGCTTGGAATATGTCCAATCTCTTTGTCTTCAAAGATGGCCTTTTTCCCCATAGGTGACTATAGGATTTTTTTAAATCCTTGAAAATCTAAAAAAATAGCTCTTATTAAATTTTCTTGGGATGTGGTGAGCCCTTTCAAAATGTAATTTTAAGATCTGCTTTATTTCAGAAAATTCTATTATGTAAATGTTTTCAGTTCCATATATTCATTTTCATCTTCAAAGACAGCAGTCACTTGCATGTCACTTCTCCATTGTCTGTTGGCCCTGTCTTTCATCTTCTCTCTGATCACCCTCATTCTACACCAATTTCCAGTAAATTCTGTGTGATCTTGTTCAATAGCTTTATTAGTGGCGGGAAAATGGCACCAGGTGTTAGCCTCAGTTCAGCAACCTCAGTTCTTGAATTCTGGCTAAGAGAAGAATTCACAGCCAAGACTCAGATCATAAGATAAAGTTTATTTAGAAAGTCACAGAGGTGAAAGAAGTGAGCCGAAAAGAAATGGGCTCAGGAAGCAAATTGCAGCAAAAGAAGGGCCCCTGGAGCTTGGGGAAGGGGTAGAGAGAGAGAGAGAAGGTGTGGGGAGAATTTTTGCAACACTTAGTTCTGAAAAAAATATGGGTCCAGGTTCTTAATGAATTCAGTAAACACAATAGTGATATTCATTCTGCTTTTTCTTGTGGCATTGTTTAATGAAAGGTGTGAACCTGGCATCCAAACATAGTCCAGAGAAAGCAAATTCCTGTGGTTCTAAGACAGTATGATGTGTGCCTATATGGAAGCTACAATCTTCTCAAGAAGGAATGAATAGTGTTACTGGGTGGAATTGTGTCCACCCAAAAGGTATGTTGAAGTCCTAATCCCCAGTACATTAGAATGTAACTTTATTTGGAAATAAAGCCATTGCAGATATAATTAGTTAAAATGAAATCATAATGGAATAGGGGTTAGTCCCTAACCTCATGGACTGATGTTCTTGTGAGAAGAGTGAGACACAGGGAGGAAGATGCTATGTGAAGACACCCAGACACACCACAGGAAGACAGAGGTGAAGAGCGGAATGAGGCTGCCTGAAGCCAAGGCACATCTGGGACCACAAGAAGCTGGAAGAACCCGTGAGGGATCCTCCCCGGTACTTGCCAGAGGGAGGCTGGCTCTGCCACTGCCTTGATTGCAGACTCTGGCCTCCAGGCTCTGAGAGAATAAATTTCTGTTGTTTTGAGGCACTCAGCCTCTTGTACTTTATTGTGGCTGCCTTAGAAAGCTAACAGGTAGACTGCATTTTGTTTAGTAACATTTTATATATGTTATTCTCTCAACCAAGATTTGATACGTGTTGTACAGTAAAAAGTTTGGTAAGGGACCAATGTAGGTTTTATGTGCTGATGTTGAGGATGGACGCATATACGTTAATGAAAAAACTGTAAATATTGTCACGGTAAATGTTTCTTGTGAACGTGGCCATCCCTAAGGTTCACACCTGGAATGCAGTCCATCATGCCTGCATGTAGGAGGGGCCAGGTATGTACTTGAAAACAAATCCACGTGTTTTACTTTTGTGTGTAAGAGTGTGGGGTCTGTTTTATCATAGGAAACAAATGAACATTGCTGACATGATTTTGCTGCAATCATTGAATTGACACGATCACAAGCCACAAATCAGTTAGAAAATGCAGGGGAATGTTAGTATAGTTTATATGCCAGGGCTTATAACAAGAGTAGATAGCAGATCAAATTGTCTGTTGAAACTGCCCCTAATTATTGAAAACTCATCATTGGAATATAGGATACCTGCCCTCATGTTCTCTATAGTGGGAAGGCTGTATATACAGGTTTTCCTTCCTTATTAATTTCTTCCTGTCCAGAGACTTTTATTACCAAGCAGATTGTATTAAGAAACAAAAGTTTGTATAGTTTTATCCCCTTGTCTAAAGGTCAAACTTTTGGACACTCTCCAAGCAAGCAGCAGTGTAGAGATATAGAAAAACAGGGGCAAGTCTCTTACAATTAGAAATAATCAAAAACCCTGAATTAAATTTATGAAGTTTGCAGTAGCCATATGGCCAATTGGAGACAGACTCAGCGACAGGAGAAGAACGCATTAAACAGCAGATACAGGCAGATGACATGGACTGACTCACAATAGTGATGCTGTGTAGTGAGAGCGGGCCCCGCACTCCTAGCGGGACCCAGAGTTAGACATCCAGGGGCAGAGGAAGATCCAGAGGTAAGCTCTTATTTCCTAAGGCATAAGAAGTTGAAATAATAAAAATATTAAGTAAAAATATAGAGAGGACTTCTCTTACTGTGAAGTACTTAACATGCGTAATAAAATATGTATAAATATAAACTTTTAAATTCTTTTGAATTTAAAAGTAAATTGAATGTTTCTAATATGTTAAAATATAAAGAAATTTAAGATGTGTGGAAAGAGAAACAGACTGTAAAATATTTCTTATATTTGAAAAATAACAAAATACAAGGAGAGACGCCCCCAAAATCCAGAATTACCTCCTGGAGGGTGCACCCCTTGTAGTTCAGGCTTCCTCTGCTAGGTGAGTGTTCTCACGACCCATCTGTATCAGTGTACCAGCTGGCATTGTTTTGAGAAGCGGTGCTCAGCCTCAGTGAATTTTTTTTGAAGACTCCACACATTTGCCCATTTCATCATGGGTGATTTACAAGCCCATGCCATGCTGAATGTTCAGCAGTTTTTGACCCAAAACAGCATGACCCCAGTGCCCCACCCTCCTTATTCACCTGATCTCACCCCAAACAACTTTGTGTGTGTGTGTGTTGGTTTCACCAGATGAAAAAAGTCCTCAAAGGGAAACATTTTGCCCATGTGGAAGAGGTGAAACAAAAAACGGCAGAAGCACTAAGAGGCATCAAAATCAACAAGTTCAAAAACTGCTTGAGCAGTGGAAAAAAAAGTCTCAATAGGAGTATTGCTTCAGATGGAGAATGCTTTAAAGGTGACTGAAGTTTAAACATATAAGAATAAATACACAATTTTTAGAAATAAATTCTGGGTCTCTTGGGGTCTCCCTTCATAGAACTTCTAATAATGAAAAGATTGAAATAAAAAACCCAGTAAGACAAATTAGCCGCAGACAAGACTACAGCGGAAGAGAGACCGAGGGAGCAGTAAGCATCGGTTGCAGGACCTGACACAGAATGCAGCACAAAGAGAGAGTTGCTGGGAAATAGGACAGGTTAAGAGGCACTGAGGACAGAGTGAGAAGATTTAATATGTCTCTAACCAGAATTTCAAGAAGAGATAGTAGAGGAAGGGACAAAGCAATATTTGAAAAGACAATGAGTGAGACATTTTTGGAATTGATAAAAGATAGTAACCTCAGATTCTAAAACCCAAAGGACCCCCAGTGAGAAAAATCTAAACACACACACCTCCCTGAACATATTGTTGTAAAACTTCAGAATACCAAAGACAAAGAGAAGGTGTTAAAATTAACCTAAGAGAAAACACACAGATTACCGATTAATAAAGGAATAACAATGAAACAGCTGAATTCTCAGCAACAAAAGTGGAAAATGAGATGATCTGGGAAGGGCCCTGTCTGGTTCATAGACAGCCGTCTTTTTGTGATGTCCTCACGTAGTGGAAGGGACAGGGAGCCCTCTCAGGCCTCTCTATACCACACTGATCTTACTTGTGACCTAATTACCTTCCAAAGCCCTACCTTCAAACAGCATCACCTTTGGCATGAGGATATTCGTACATGAACTTGGGAAGGATGCAAACACTAGGATCTTTGCAGGCACACACGGAGCTTCAGCAGAACTAACAATGCTCCAGAATAGTGATTTCACTGGGTTTGATGTAATGCTTTGTCTTAAACACACACACACACACACACACACACACACACACACACGGGGCTGGGAGACCCCTCAAAAAACCCAGAATTTATTTATTTAAAATTGTGTATTTTTTCATACATGTGTTAACTGCAGTCACCTTCAAAGTACTTTCATTTGATGCAATACACCTATCGAGACTCTTCCCACTGCTTCACACAGTTTTTGAAGTTGTCGATTTTGATGTCGTGTAGTGCTTCTGCCGTTTTTTGTTTGTTTGTTTGTTTGCTTCAAACAGGAAGAGGTTTCACCTCTTCCACTTCAGCAAAACGTTTCCCTTTGAGGGCTTTTCTCATCTGAGGAAACAAGAAAAAAATGTCATTCGGGGCAAGACTGGGAGGGTGGGGCACAGTGGTCACGTTGGTTTTGGTCAGAAACTGCTGAACACTCAGCATGATGTGGGCAAGTGTGCTCGTAAACCACCCATCCTGAAATGGGCAAATGCATCGAGTCTTCAAAAATATTCACTGAAACCTCACACGGTCTCTCAGAACAACGCCAGGTGGTGCCCTGAGACAGGTGGGTTGCTAAAACTCTTCTCTAGTGCAGGAGGCTTGTACTATAAGGGGCCCACCCTCCAGAAGATAATTCTGGGTTTTTGGGGGGGTCCCCCCTTATATATATATTGATGTTATTTTGTAAGCACCAAATATTTTATATTTTAAGAATAGATGGGAATAAAAAGAAAAAGAAGCTCTAAATGTGACCATAATGTATCTGTCTTATGGTGCTTAAAATAATTAACTGGGCTGTTCGAGACACTACAATTGATGCTAATGCTCAAATAAATATTAGATAAGTTATTTTTACATTAGCTCAGTAACTGGGAATTACTATGAGCTCATGTCACTTAATTGGCAGCTGATTTCTGTCCATGGAGTCAAAGCCAAGAAGCCAATAAAGGCGCCTGTCTTGTGGAGACTGGCTCGGAGGCCAGCCTTTCTAGTATCATCTCCACTCCTAAGTACTGGTCAGCCCTGTGTGGTTGCCTTGTCCATGCTCTGTTCTAACCACTTACAATCCTCATAGCAACCCTTTGAGGCAGGTGTTATTGTTTCCCCCATTTCACAGATTGACACACTGAGGTCCTCAGTGGTTAAATACCTTGCCAAGATCACTCACTCAGCTAAGAAGTGGCAGAGTCTTCATTCAGACGTAGTTGGAGCCCAACGCCTATGTTCATGATTTTCCATCACTCCATCATCCATCTCAATTGTTCTTTCACTTTATGGCAAATAAGACTTCCAGGGAGGCATTGGATTAAAATATAGGTTCTTCTGACATAGCTGCTCTAAAGGCCATCATTCAAATGAGCTTTGGAATTCATAAAGTGGCATCTTAGGAATTTGCCACTGGTCTGACTTCTATCCAATTCACTCCCTGACAACTCTGACCATATCTCTGCTCAACATTAAGACTCAAGTCTAAGCCTCTTAGATGAGCACACAAGGCTATTCAAGCCCTGGCCCCTGAGCCCCCCTTTTGTGCCACAGCCATCTACTCCCTAAACCTTTTCTTTACTTTGTCACATGGACTCTTTTCCAAAACCATGCATAATAGTGTTTCACACCTCCATGCCTTAGTACGCTCTGCTTTTTCTGCCCAGAAAGGCTCTGCCTACCTTCTCCTGGCTAACCCCTATGCATCCTTCTAACTTCTCAAACTTCACTTCATACCTACTTCCAATATTGATTGAGAAGCCTACCCCATGCTCTTCAGTAACACCCCATGCTTTTATTACATCACAGAGCTAATGGCACTGCATTGTAAGCTTCAGTTATACTTGGATGTCTCTCCTCAAATAGTCTGTGATAATAGTAATAAATGTTACTTATGGAGCAGCCCTACTAAGTTTACATACACTATTTTTAAGTCCCAGTATAATTTCAAAGGTATCCATCTTCAGCTGCCTTTTAAGGTTGAGGAAACCGAGGTTTAGAGAGTGAGTTAGCAAGTCTGTGCTCCTACCATTATAACGGCAGCGTCATGCTCACATCTTGTTCCATAATGTCTTCCAGAGCCTGCCTTTAGTGCAGAAGCCGTCCTCGTTGGGTGAATGGCTGACTGGGATGGCCAGAGGGCCAGAGTTAGGAGATAAAAAAACAAAACCAAATTTGAAGTCACAGTGCAAAGACTTGACACTTAAGTTCCGTCTCTGCCTTTGCCTAGCTGCCAAGACAGGAGAGTTCCCCAACGCTGAGCGTGTCCAGAGGTGATTATTATTTCGAATGGGCTTCTGGGTAGGGGAAGAACTTGATCCTAGAGGCTGCAGATCAGCAGGGAACACTGAGTTTACCCCAGAGGCAGGGTTCCCATTAGTGCATGTTTTCTTTCGGGAAGAACTATGTTGTGATGCAGTTTTTATCTTAGTTCCTCAGATGGGGAGATAGTGAGTTGCTATCTCTGTGTGCAGCTGTGACCAGAGGCTGATGTGGGCTCGGGCTCAGTGCGAGCGCCTGCCTGCACACCCCCGGCCTTTCGCTTTGTGACCAGTGCTGCTGTTTTCTGAAAATAGAAGCTGATGCTGCCTCTGACTCACCCCCTTTCATCTCAGGTTCTTTTTGATACATTTGTCCTAAGTGTATCAACCCATCTCTGATTCTTTGCTACATGTCAGATTTGTAAAATTTGTGAAATTGGTGAGTTATGACTGAGAGATTTAAGCTTTCTTTGATTAATTTCTGGAAGTTGGTGTCATGTGAATCAGAAGAAATATATGTCTTTTTCTATGTTGCCTCTAATGATATACAAGGTCATGGCGCCTCCTTTACCCTGAGCTCTTTGAACAAGGTAATAGAGTCTGGTAAGGCCACCCCCCTGGAGTCTATCCCACCTCAGTTGGAGGGGTGGGGCAAGGGGGAAGTTCAGGTTCTACTTCTGGATTAGGCTTCTTCACCTGCTGCGGCTTTCTGATCCCTCTGGACTTCCTCTCCAAGAGCTCCTCCCCATCCCCTCCTTTAATACCTGCCCTTTCAGTGACTGTTCCACAAGGTCTTGGCTGCGTCCATGTAATCGGAAGTGGTATTGCCGCAGGTTCTGAGTGCCTGCGAAGGCCCCTCTGTGTTCTAGCCTGTGGGTTCCCAGTCTCCACCCCTCACCTCTGCAAAGACACCCCACGTATGATTCTACTTCCCCTGTCCCCCACCTTCTTCACCCTCAAACTGTGAGACAAACAGCAATGATCACTTTTCAGCTCTCTTTGTGTTTTAACCAACTGCTTAAGCTCTGAACATTTACTTCCATATGCTGCAAACGTATCTTAGACTTAGTTTTGTGTAGCTAAGTCTGTTTCTCTCTATCTCAATCAACCTAGTGCTGATTGCCTTAACAACAGAACTATTTCCGTTTTGTGCCTCTCACTCTGACAGGAAACCCAGAGAGATGGGATACATTCAGTGACTTTCTTCCCTTTCCCTTTTTACATTAAGTATTTTAATTATGAAAGCAATACATGTTCATCATCAGAAAACAGTGCAGAACTGTACAAATTTCCCAATCTCGTTTCCCACTAATAGGGTGGTAAGTCTTCTTCCAGCGATTCTCTAGGCATTTACCAAAAATAAAATAAAATAAATAAAAATAAAGCAAAATCACACACACATAATGCACTTTATAGACACAAATAGAATGCTACCAAAGATACTATTCTGCAATTTGATTTTTTCATTTAATAATTACTGTGATTATTTTCTATGACAGTGTATTTTTTTGTCCGCCATTATCTGCAATACTTACAGCATACTATTTATTACTAAGAACATACTAGTTTCAAGTTACAGAAACCCAACTCAAACCATGCCAATCCCACAAAGAGAATGTACTGGTTTACAGGAGTGAGGGAAAGGAAGGCGGGGCTGGCCTCAGGGAGGAATATGTTCAGGGGCTCAGTGGTGTCCTCAGGATACCTCCTCCTTCCATTTCTCAGCACTGAGGCTCTGTTTTGGCCTCATTCTCTTCCAGAGCAAAGCAAACTTGTTTATCCCATGCAGTCAGTCCCGCTGACACTTCGGGCTTGCATTGCCCCAGACCAACCAGCCTCAGTGCTCGGCCTCTGTAAACTGCAGCTCTTGTCGTGTGAGCAGACTTTCTCCGGCTGACACCCTTCCCCGAGGGTGGCAGGTGGGTAGGTGTAGGCTCCCTTCGAGTGGCAAAAGTGATCCGTCTTAGGTGTGCTTAACAGACAGGCCAAGGCCCTCCCGAGTGTTAGCCAAGTCGGGCGCTTTTATTCCTGAGAGAGGTCTAAAATGGGGTGTTCTTCCTACACAGGTTTCGTTGGTCCTACAATTTAGAGAGGCTCTCTTTAAGGAAAAGAAAATCAAAGCACAAAGTCACGCAAGTGAAGGCTCTAAAGTTTAAATTTCATCACCTTCATGGCAGGGCTGCCTCTGGGCAGCTTTCCGGTCCTGGAGCAAATCCAAAGAGCTTGTTGCTCAAGTTGTCTTCCCCTTCCACATGTATCAGGTGAACTGAACTTGTGCACATGGAAAGAAAAGAGTCAGGAAAAGAGATGGTTTGGGCCCAGAGGAGTCTGAAGCTGAACTTTTAACCATAACATGAAGGCATAGACTTTGTTTGTGGGTGAGTTTTCTCGTTATTCCCCATACTCCCTGAAATTGTGGAAAACAACACATTTCCCTTACAATCCACCCCCCGTTACTTTTCTAACTACATCTCCTACTATCTTCCTCCTTGCTGCTCCTCTTCATTCTCACTGGTCCTCTCTGGGCCCACCTGGCACGCTCTCCCCTTAGGGCCTCTTACTGGGGTTCCTTCTTCCTGAATGCTGTTTCTGTGTGTGTGTATTTGTGTTACAGAGAAAGACATGTGGATACTTTGGCCAAGTGATTTAAACTGATGAAAACATAATGTTTTTTCCCTCCGTCTCTTTCTTGCCTCCTCTCTTTCTCTCATACCCCATCCAATCAGTCAGGAAACACTGTTGGCTTCATCTTCAAAGTATGTTCTGAGTTCAAACAGTTCTTCCAGTTCCACCATTACCCTTGGGGGGTGGGGGGAGCTACCACCACCTTAGACTACCACCATAGCCTCCCATCTGGTCTGCCTGCTTCTCCCCGCAACCCACAATAGGCTGTGTCAAAGCAGCAACCAATGTGGTCCTTCAAAATATAAGTCAGATCATGTCACTCCTCTGCTCAGAAACCTCTCATGGCTCCCTCCTCTTCCAGGGTGAAAGCCAGTGTCTTCACAAAGGCCTATACAGCTATGCTGTCCAGGGAGGCAGCCACTGGTTGCAGGGGGCAACAAAGCACTGAAGGTGTGGTCGGTCTAAACTGAGATGTAAAATACCCACTGAATTTCGAAGAATTAGTTCGGAACAAAAGAATGTAAAGATTGGTGGTTGCCAAAGGTGGGGGCTGGGCTGTGGAGGAAATGAGTGAAGGTGGCCAAAAGGTACAAACAACTAATTATAAAATAAGTTCTGGGCTGTGTATACAGCAGGGCTACTATAGTTAACAGCACTGTAGTGTGTATTTGAAAGTTGCTAAGAGAGTAGATCTTAAATTTTTTCATCACAAGTAAAAAATGTTACTATGTGAGTTGATGGATATTAACTGAACTTATTATGTTAATTATTTTGTACATATGTCAAATCATTATGTGGTATATCTTAAATGAATACAATGCTGTATGTCAATTTTATGTCAACAAAACAAAAATTCTTAATCTTTCTATTGGTTATATATTGAAATTATAATGTTTTACTTATATCAGATAAATAAAATATTAGAAATTAACTTCATGAATTTCTATGAACTTTTTAATACGGCTAATAGAAACATGGAAATTGTGTATGTGCTCATGTTTCTGCTTGCATTATATTTCTGTTGGACAGCACGGGTCTACAGTATCCAGTCCCTCCCTACAACCTTTCCTGAACTTGCCTTCTGCTCACTTCTGTTCTTATTGACTCCAGTCTAGCCGCACTGGCTTTCTTGCTGTCTTTTTTAACACAGGAGTATACCAGGCATCCCCCTGCCTCAGGACTTTTGCACTTGCTGTTTGAACTCCTAGAAAACTTTCCCTCCAGTTACCTAGATTATTTGTACTTTTTAAAAAAGATTGCATTTATTTATTTTTAGAGGGAGGAGAAGGGAAGGAGAAAGAGAGGGTGAGAAACATCAATGTGTGGTTGTCCCTACTAGGGACCTGGCCTGCAACCCAGGCATGTGCCCTGACGGGGGGATTGAACTGCGACCCTATGGTTCTCAGGCCTGTGCTCAGTCCACTGAGGAACACCAGCCAGGGCAGATTATATTTTCTTTAATCTTCTCAGGACTTTATTCCAACTTCATCTTCTCCACAAAGCTTGTTCTGACAACCCTCCTGAAAACTGAATTCTTCATCCATTTCCACTCCTGTTTCACCGAACCCTTTTTCTAATTCATTTTTCCCCATAAAGTTTGTCACCATGAAACATACTATATATATTTTTGTATTTATTTTGTCTTGTTTGTTGTTTAACTTCCCCTCTAGAATGCAAGAGAGCAGGGCATTTTTGTTTAAAGCTGTGCTTCCAGCATCTGGAACTGTGTTTGGAACATAATAACTGCTCAGGAAAGATTTATTGAATAAATCATGAATTTTAATTAATGACTTAATTATCCAGGTAAATTGAAGATAAATGGCTTTTTCAGGGTCTTGCCGTGCAAGCAGTAGGTGAGTGGAATTAACTGTACAGGTAGACCTGTTAAGCATTTCTTCGGGGAGACTGCGCTCTGGTCTCAGGACAGCTCTCTTCCTTCTGTTCTGGTTTAAATCCCAGCCTAAGTTGAAAATCACTTTCTGGATGCTATCCCCATATTATCATCATACCTGTAGTTACCATTTTGGGGGTGCTTGCTGTATACCACACTGTGCTCTGCACCCTGCATGCATTTATTTTATTTCCTCTTCGAGATATGTGATGTTATTATTTCCTTTTTATAGATGAGGAAACTGAAGTAGGCAGTACTATTATTCCGTTATACAGAGGAGGAAATAGACTGAGCTAGGGGAAGTAATGTCACCCGAGGCTATACAGCGAGCACACGGTGGGTGGGCGCAGGTCTCAGATGCAGATCTTTGGACAGCAGGCCCTGTGCCGCCATGGAAAAGCCACTTACACTGTGCTTTCTACAATTAGAGACACTTGCCAGCAGAGTTGGGGTGAGGTGGGGGAACGGTTTGCAACCTGGCTGATGTTGTGGACGGCAAACAAAGCAGGAACGAAGTTGGGAAGCCACAGATGCAATGGTGTGGAGAAAGAGTCAAAAGTTCTCTTTCTGTCAGACCCGTAGAGATTTTGGCACATTGGCAATGTTTGCTAACTTCTTCCTGAGACTCGTTCAATTTTTTGCTATTTCTGAAGGAAAAAAAAATGTGAGGAATTGCTTTCATTCATTTAAAAGAAAAAACAAATTGCTCATTTTCTTGTCACAAGAAAACAGAGCGCCCTGGATCGGCCAGATGGCCTTTCAAGCTTCAGGCTGATGCAGAAGGAGTTTTTCCACTGCGCAGTTTTCATTAGAAAGGAGAAAGGGAAGTGGGTGGATGAAAGATGTCACGCAGATCGTGACATCTTTTGCTTAAAGAGGGTTCCCATAATGGCAAATAAATTGGTCTGGAAATAGCAATCAGCCATTTCTTTATGTAAAACGCACTTCCTAAAAATGTTCCTCTGTTGAAGGCTGTGCAGTGGAATTTAAGAGGAGGTTAGGGAACGGCGGATGTAGCCGCGGTTTGTCAGTGGCGCCGCGGCTATTCCCTGCTCAAAGGGACCAAAGTTTTGCCACCCTGAAGCTGCCTTTTTAGGGTATTGACTTTAAGCTGTTTATTAAAAAACAAAAGACTCAAAAAGAACCTTTGAGGCCCCCTCCCCCTTTCCACCCTAAAGATTTTTTTTAAAAACCAAGCTGTTTCAGGAATGAAATCTTAAGATGTTCATTTTAGCCTAATTTGAATTATATCCATGAGGAGGGCTTCAGGCAGGGACCTGGTAGCTAGATCCCCTGTGTCCATCGTTTCTGAGTCTCCCAGCAGGAGTTTGCCTGCATGTGTGTGTCTCTCTTTCTCAACTACCTATAAAGTGCCCATTCTCACTCCTGAAATCTAATAACCCATTTCCCTGCTTTTTTTGGTCCAAAATGTCATATGTACCCAATGCCATCTCACTGTCTTTGAGATTTTCATGCTTATTTGAATTCCCTGTGCACATATATTAAAATTTTGATTTTCTCCTATTAATCTGTCTCTGTTAATTTAATTGTAAGTCCAACTAGAAGAGCTAAGACAGTGGGAGAAAAAGTACTATTTTTTTTTTACTTCCCACCTGTCCTAGAAAAGAGATCTCTAGACCTCAAGCCTCCTGCAATCAGAGTGTGAGAGCGCAGGTCCCCCTGACAGGCAAACGAAACCTCATGGCTTCTCAGCAAAAGGCAGGCTAAAATATAGGCTTCCCCCTTGAAATGCCACACAGGCAATACAAACATGGCATAGGGGTTTATGATAGGTTGGTTTGCAACACTCCCATTTTACATTTTATGTGAGTTTCCAAGCAACAAAGCTTATTGAAAGTAGGGAGGTAGGGAAGCGAGAGATTTGGCATGGCAGAGGGTTTGGCCATGCAGGTGCACCAGACAACCTTGGGCATCAGAGGGCTGCTTGTCCCATCCCCCTGACCTGAACTCTTCCCCACTCCCCTGCCTCTCCAATGTTACCCTCAGCACCTGGTGAGCACAGAGTGGCTGTCCAAGCAGTACTCATCTCCTTGCCTTTGAGAACACACAAACATACGTCATACTTTGGTATCTTGATTCATTTAGGAACCACCCAATGTAAGTAGGAAATCGATTTCATCATTATTTTTTAGGTAAATGAAGCAATGCAGTATGTGGGGGAGTCCTAAGTTTGGATCACATTATTGTTCAGCTTTGGGGGCATAACTCTCCCTGTTGTGTTAACCCATCGGCCTTAACAGAATTTCTGTTTCTGATTTGGGGTTTCAGACATTAGCACTTAATTAAAATTAATTTAATTAAAACACATCCGCTGAGTTTTCTTTCTCAACTAATTTTAAAGCAGAATTATGTTTACTTCTAACTTTCATTTTTTTCACTGAATGAAATGTAGATTCAATGAAAGAAAGAAAATTATGAAACTTCTACAGTCCCGGTTAACAATTTGCACTTTGGTGCCTGTCAATATACTTGTTTGTACTAAAACATCAAATGGGCCAACTACACACAAATGGGCCAAGGAAAGCAAAAACAATGTAAAAACTGCCTAACAGGGAAGGAATCCACATCCCAGGAGGCCCACGATAATTGTGAAGGTTTATATGACATGTTAGCACAGTATTACCTCGTATTCTATTACTACCAAGTCAGTCACGGGGAATCAATTCAGGGCCAGAACTAAGTCATTCTGTTGGTGAATCCAGCCTTTAGTTTGAAACTCTTTTGCCACAATCACAGAGACTTTTCAGGCTCTGGATGGTCAGCACCTGCTGGACATTAGGATGCTAGAAACGTAGGCTGAGTAAGACCTTAGTCACAATTTTCTGTGTGCATGACTCATCCACGTTTTCTGTAATTGTCTTTCTAATTCTAGTATTATAAACTTTGCCTGCTGAAAAAATCATTTTATGACATTACTGAAATAGGCATTGCTTGAGAAGTTTTCAGGGAAATAAAATTCCGTACATGTATTTCAGGGTGGAGTCAGATGTGTTTGTGTTCTTCCCCCCTTTCAGGGGCCCCTCTGGCCCTCTCTGGGGAGAGGGAGTATCACCGCCCCACACTTGGCAGGAGTACTCAGGCCGCGGGGGTCCAAATGGAACCAGCCCCAATAGCCCCAGCACCTCGCTCTGACTGTGGTGTAACTCTTATCATCTCCCTCCCATCTACCATCTTGTCAGTTCTCCCAATTTAAGGGAGAACTGACATTCCAATGGATAGGCTTCCTCCTTCTAGCTTTGTCAGTATCCTCTGTCTGTTTTGCCTCCTATCCTTTGATCTGGCGCTTGTTGTGGACACCAGTCTTGGTCACTGACCTCTCCTGGTAATATGGGACTCAAGAGCTGGAAAATTTTAGTAAATAGTTAATAAGCCTAAGAGGTAATGCATATGTTAAAGCTATTGTTTCAGGAACTGCAGGAATGACCCACCACTCCCAGGAGAGACAGCCGACCTCCTGGGGCACAGCTGCAGACATCCCAGCCATTGTGTTCCAGGGAGAGATAGACACCACCGGTCCAAGGCAGCTAACTGCCCAGAGCGAGAATGCTTCAGTTTTTAATCTAATTTTCCCTGAATTTCAAAATCCCTCACCGCACTTCGTTCTCTGTTATAAAAAGGCTGGCTTGGAAGGAAATGTAAGACAGTCCATTAGGGTCCAAAGCTGCCGTCTTCTCAGATCACCAGCCATTTGAATAAAGCTGCCACAATGATTCAACCCCTGTCTCTGCTCATTGGGTCTGGTCTGTGACAAGCAGCAGGACACGGCTTTTCCGGTTTCGCTGGGAGTACTGCTGCAGCGGGCTGCTGACTTGCATCTCTGAAGACCACCTTGGTGCATCATGGGGGAGACCTCAGCCAGCTCCTGGCGTGCTTTGTGGACTTTTTTGGGGAGTAGTTTTAGGTTCACAGCAAAACTGAAAGGAAAGTGTGGAGATTTCCCATCTACCTCCTGCCCCAGTACATACATATGCTCCTCCATTAACATTCCCCACCAGAGTGGTCCATTTGTTACAGTGGATGAATCTACATTGATGCATCATAATCAGATTTCATAGTTTACATTAGGGTTCACTCTTGGTGTTGTGCATTCTATGGGTTTGGACAAGTGTATGACAGGTATCATACAGAGTATTTCCACTGCCCTAAAAATCCTCTGTGGCCCACCTATTTATCTTTCTCTCTTTACTAGCCCCTAGCAGCTACCATATCTATAGTTTTACCTGTTCTAGAATGTTGGAGTATAGTTGGAATCATACAGTATATAGCCTTTCCAGAAAGGTTTCTTTCACTTAAGCTTCCTCTATGTAATTTCATGACTTGATAGTTCATTTTCCTTTAATGTTGAATGATATTCCATTGTCTGGATGTACCATAATTTATTTCTCTATTTGCCAATAGAAGGACATATTGGTTGCTTCCAAGTTTTGACAGTTATGAGTAAAGCTGCCATAAACACTCATGTTCAGGTTTTTCTGTGTACATAACTTTTTACTTCCTTTGGGTAAATATTGAGGAGCACAATTACTGGATCATGTGATAAAAGTATGCATAGTTTTGTAAGAAACTGCCAAACTGTGTTCCAAACTGGATGTACATTTTGCATTCCTGTAACTGGATGCGCAGGTTCAGCTGCCTGCTGCTTTGAAAGCCAATACTTGGGAGGCAGTGCTGATGTAAAGGAAAGTGGTTTTATCCAAGCTCAGCCACCTGGAAGATGGGGACCTGTGTCTCAAAGTCCATCTTTCCATCTCAGTGCAGGCAGGGATTTTTATAGGGAGGGAGAGGCACAAGCAGAACAAAGAGATTGAGGGGAGGCTGTACACATGCTGGCAGTGTCCTTGGTGGCCCTGATAGGGATCTTTAATGTCAACATCCTGGAGCTGGTGGGTACCAGCCAAATTCCAGTAGTTGGGCGATCTGTGTCCCCCGAAGTCATGGTCAAGGCCATTTCTTCTACAAGCAGGAACTGGAACTGCTGGCGCTCACAATATGCTGACAAAGAAACTGTCAGTATGTCATTCCATTTTATCAGTTTGTTAGTGTGTCTTATTCTAATTCCACTTTATGGTAAGTCAGAGTAGTACAAGATTTTTATTCCCTTTCACATTCCCATCTGCAATGAATGAGAGTTCCTGTTGCTCCACATCTTCGCCGGCTTTTGGTGTTGTCAGGG
This sequence comes from Sturnira hondurensis, assembly GCF_014824575.4. Lineage (NCBI taxonomy): Eukaryota > Metazoa > Chordata > Mammalia > Chiroptera > Phyllostomidae > Sturnira > Sturnira hondurensis. Next base: position 4,264,602 of record NW_028085694.1, read on the forward strand.
TGCTGAATTTTAGCCATTCTAATTGGTATGTAGTGGTATCTCATTTTAATTTACATTTCTCTGATGACATATGATGTGGAGCAACTTTTCACTTGCCTTTTTCCCACGATACAGGGCTCTTACTGCATCTTTAAAACATCACAGTTAGGTCAGAGGAATCATCACCCTCTTAGGTCTAACAAATGACTACAGTCAGCCCCAGTTAGGTGTTTACCTTCCCCCCAGGCAGGTGAACTCTGATATGACCTGGGCACAGTGGTCTGGGTAACTAGTTTCCCCTGAGGGCAGGCTTTGTTAAGAACAAAGCATCCCACTCTGGTGTATTTCAAAATGGTTCCCTTTTGCCTCTCCCTGCTGAAGACCTGAGGTAATATTTCTAAGATATTTACTGTGAAAACCTGGCAAAGTTCTTGGAGATAAAAATCACAAAAGTGTGCCAGCCACTCCCCACCCCCAAGACTGGTTCCCTTGGAGTGTTTAATTCACAGACTTACTCATGTTGGACCTTCCTTAATTCATTAATGACAGTTCTGGTTTTCCTGCCCTGGCACTGGAGCCCACGGCAGCTCCCCCTCCCCAGCTTCTGCTCTGTAAATTGTGACTCCCTGTGCTTGCCTGTCTGTCTCACTGATATGAGGGGCAGTAGTTTGCCCTGGGTCTTCCCCTTTCTTTTGAATCTAAGAAGAGTCGTTTCTATTTCAGTCTGTTTGGAGTTTTGTTTGCCATTAGGACAGAGTGGCAGTCTTAAAGCTCCTTATAGGCAGAACTGTGAGGAGGACCAAAGTTTTGGCATCCCCGTATGCTTTGGGGTATATTGGTTTTAAACTTCTTATTAAGAAACAAAAGACTCAGACTCTCTTACCTGCTTGAATCAATTCATACACAAACACCTACAGGAAGGAAAGGAGCATCACTTTAGCATCATAGTGTAGACTAAATGTAGCAGATGAGGAGAGATCTACCGAAGCCTGTCTGAACTTCCCGAGGGCCCAGTGTTTCTGGTGACCCAGCAAGAGCTGATCACATTTGCTCTCTCTCCTCCACCTGTAAATGGCCCGCTTTCCCTTTGAAATCTCAGATCCCTGCCTCCTTCTGTTTTGTCCAAAACAGCACTTTCAACTGCTCCAGGTATCTTCAGGTCCTAATATCTTATGGTACCCCATATTTATTCACGATACATTTGGGATTTTTCCCCTGTTAATCTGCCTCATGTTAATTTGATTATTAGCCCGGCCAGAAGAACTTAAAAAGGTGGGAGTGAACTTATTAGTATTTTTTTTGCACTCTCACCCCATCCCCCAACAATTGGGAATCATTCTCCTGGGTTTCTTGCTCTGGCTGGAGGAATTTGTGAATCTCCAGGCTACCTGGGTACAAGGTGAGAAATAGCATGTGCTATAAGTGGTCTTTTATCTGACCATCCAGACTCAGGAAAGACACTCATATGCAGAAGAATGTTTCCTGCTCAGAAAATATGATGGACTCTTGTCTGAGCTGAAACCTATGTGCCACAGGGACTTGCAGATACGGTGTGGTCCAGGCAATGAATGCTCACCTGGCCAGTCACCGGTCCGATGAGCCTTGGTAGAGACATTGACTTCCCAGAAATAACACCCAGCCCCTTAGCTTTGTCATTTGTATCCCCCTTTGCCGAATAAATCCCTTCAATCTTCCTGAGACCCCACTGCTTGGGGGCTTCTTGGCTGACAGTAATCTACGGCTTGGATGTGAGCTCACAGGAGGCTCTGCTCAGACGCCTGCTCTATCGCCATGAACGTGCGTCTGAGAATGTGGGCTCTGCGTAGCGTCAGTCTATTTTTTCAAAGAAAAATGCATATCTGATTATTTATTTATTATTGCGGTAAACTAGTGATAACATAAATTTACCTCTTTTTTCTTTTCTTTCCTATGATAACTATCTTTATGGGTGTAAAGTAGTATCTCATTGTGGTTTTGGTGGTCCTTTCCCTAATGATTAGTGATCGGTGCACTTTTTCATGTGCTTATTGATCATTTGTATGTATTTTTTTGAGAAATGTGTGTTCATAGCCTTTGTCCATTTTTTAAGTAAAATTACTTGTTTTTGAGTTAGGTCAGTAATCTGATTTGTTTAATGGTCTTCCCCAAATGGGAAATATTGGTTACTAGGTACCCATTTTTCTTAAAGCCCATGAGCACAGTAACAAAGCTGTGGTGGTTAAGCCACGTCAGGTGAGTGGCTCTGGCCGCCTCTGCCTTAGACGGGTACAGGTGGAGAGGACCGAGTGAAGAGCAGTCGCATTTTAACATATAGTGTCGCCACTGTCCCATTTTCTTCCCTTTTATTACCAAAGCCAAAATCCACATGCCCTGCCTGTTCTAACCCCAACAATGAATGCAAATGACATATTGACTTTATTTAAAGGAGGGCCTCACCTGGCGAGGAGTCGGAGAAAACTTCCCATTAACTGAACGTGAAGCACTGAAGACCTCTGTTCCATTGTACAATGTTTCACTGAAGAATATTCCTTTGTAAAATGTGCCTCCACTCATTCACTGTGTACAAGAGGAGAAAATAGCCCATTGATATGAAACTAGATAATTCAAGAAGAAAGCAACCAACCTCCACGCTGACCTCCTCCAGTGCTGCTGGGAAAGGTGCTTCGAGTGGGCTCAGTGAGACGCCCTGGACTGGAAGGTCCTAGGATTGATTTCTGCCCCTGCTACTAGTTTGCTGTGTGACCTTCCACTCCGAGCTCAGTTTTCTTCCCCTATAAGATGAGCTTTATAACACCTCCATCCAGGAGGTTTTAAAAAGGCTAAAAGCTTTTTCTTTTTCAAGTGAAGTGTTTTATTAAAAATAATGTTCTGTGCAGTGCTTACTTTTAAACTCATTTTTCCATGTCCTCCTGGTTTGGGCAGGAGCATGGGAGCGGTTGCCAGTGCAGTAGGGTCTGGGTGGGCCTCCGGGAGTGTTATAACTCACGCCAAGCCCCCTGGACCTTGCCCTTTGAAGGCCAATGCAGTTTTTTCAGCTGTAACCATTGTTGTCCTTAACATTTTCCACTTGGCAGCTTGCATGCCTCCTCCTGGCTTTCATGAAAGCCACCGCCATCCCTCTGTGACACATCCCTGGCAGAGGCACCGCTGTGGTTAGCCAGGGTGGCCCCTGTCCTTTGTAACCCACACCACAACAAGCTTAGTACTTACTCCTGAAGCTGCTGTCCACACCCACTCAGGGCTGAGCGGTATTTCCCTGTTCTCCAGGCCAAAGTCTGAAATCCAAGCAAATTATAAGCCTTTAAAAGGAGGAAACAATCGCCTAGACCCTGATAATACATTCGAGGCCCTTCAGAAATCTTTGGCCCCTAGTGTAGGAGAAGTGTTCCAGGACACCCAACAGCAGAAAACAGGAAGGCAGGTGACAGAGAAGGTCAAGGCCAAGGCCTCTATCCGTCTACACGCTCTGAGTTGTGTCACTTTGGGCAAGTTTATCAACATTTGAGTTTCTATATCATCTTTTTTAAATTAGGATAACAATGCCCATCTTTTCAGTGTGATGAGAGGCTAAAAGAGGTATCAGACTTCAAGTACTTGATATTCAGGGGGAGCTTCACCAAAATTAATTCTTCAACAACTTAGAGGTGGAGAAAAGTACCAGGGACAGGGCTATGAAGTGTTTGCCAGGAACCAGCCACAGGGGCAGCCTGCACTTTCTCCATCCCCGAAGGGCCAGGGACTGGGTATCCCCATGCCATCCAGGAAGTGACCTGTCTTGGTGGTATCCTGAGAAGTAGGAAGATTGTGTCACCTACAGTCGGTTGTCATACAGGCCCACTCTCTCTCCTTCTGCACCACTTCTCCCAAAAGGCTTAGAAGCCCTTGTACAAATACCACTCCTGGGGGTCTGCCTGACAGCTAATTGTCCCAGAATGGGTAAGAAGATTGGGGTCCTCATTGGCCTTTCTACACAAATGGACATAGCTGTGATTATTCAGGGCTGAGCCTGTGGAGAAAAATGTATAACTGCAAATTGGGGCCCTGGGAAATTTATGGTTTGCAAAATCAGTTAAACTTAATGGTCCTTTTGTCATGGGTCAGCTTTTTTTGTCATTTTCCCCAGCTGTTCTTCCAAACCTTAACCCTTCTCCACTGCCCCATCCTCGCTGTCTGTGCACTAGCCTCCACATTTGCCAGAAAGCCAGTCTGCTAGGTACTGACTTTCCCATTCTCCGCCTGCATCTTCAAAGCTGTCCACTTTGGGACCAGTCCTTCCCTCCTCTGTTCCAGTCTGAAGATAAGAGGCATTTTCTTCTTTTCATGGGCATTCTGTCTGCAGTAGACTCCCCAGCACCCCTTCTTCTTGCCAAGAAGCCAAAGTTACCTTTTTTGAACCATCCTCTTCTGTTGTTAGTCCATGTAGTGAGTTAATATTGATCCCACCCCAACTCCTGCTCTAGAGGTGGACATGTGACCAGTTTGGAGCCAATCAAAGCACCTCATCTCCCTGGCCACAGTTAATGCGTAAGAATGGACACATAACTGAAACCTGCACCAGTCAGACTCAACCCAGAGAATCTTGACAGAGCTATTGATTGAGATGCAGTCTTTATTTTACTGAGACTGTGGGCCTTATGGATTATATAATTATGAAAATAGTGGCCACCATATTTGCTACCACAAGGAAAGAGAGAGAGAGAGAGAGAGAATGAGAATATTCTGACATTCTGTTGAATCTTTGGAGGCAGGCATGCCTGGATTTTTTTTCAGTTACATAAGTTACTCTTTTTCTCTTAAGCTGTTGGGTTTCTCTCCCTTGCAACTAAAGTGACCGAAAACACACTCTCTTCTAGACTGTAAATATCACTAGGAAAGGACTGTATCTGTGTGTGTTGTTCATCCCAGAACACAGAAAGAGCTCAGTAAATGTTTATTGACCAATCCACCTGTGGCAAGTGTTTTTAATCCCGTCTCTTCACCTCACCTCCATCTTTGTTCCTGTATCCTTTTCTTCCCTTCGTTTTCGACTTTTGGCTTCCACAGGCAGTATACATGTTTAAGTTTGCTTAATTCTAAGAATAGAACCAAGCGCACAACAACAAAATTAAAAAATCTTCCTTCATTATGGCATTTCTTTCTAGCATCCTGACCTACTTTCCCATCTCAGCTTTGATTTTCAAAAGTATTTTCTTGACTCACTGCAACCTGGCTTCTGTCCCAACTATTTCCATGTTGTCACAGTCATTCCTGACGTCACTGAAATGAAAACACAGAGTCAGCACTCTCTGTCGGTCCCTTGTTACTGTTCCCACAGTCGATTGATCTCCCTTCTTCCTAGGAGGCAAGATGTCCCTCAAAACCTCCCATGTTCTGCCCTCTGGATCTCAGCTCAGGCCCTTCCTTCGGTTCGAATGTTCTCCTTGAATCCTAGCCTTCCACTAAACACAGAGCAATTGGAATTATAATTTTTTTCCATTGGAACTGCAGAAGCACAACACTGTCTCTCCCTGGCCTTGGCAACTTGTCCCAGATGGTGAAGTAGATCTGGTCTCTGTCACACTGTCATCTAATGTGTCCAGGGCCCACGTGGGTGTCATGTGTTGAACTTCAGAGTTACACCAAGTGGAGGAAGGCCATTGTGTCTGGCTGAAGGGTGCCCAAGGCTGGCACTCATAGCTGGGTAATTTTCGGAGGCCAGGCTTCTAGGTCAGCTCTTTAGGTATGTAAGTGGGGGTATTCTCTGCAAGCTCCCGGACCAGGTTAGGGATAGGTTTCATTTTATCTAAGGTTTCACCGTATCCAGGCTAGTGCCTTGTCACACTGATCCGCAAGGCCCCTGGGCATTAATCCTGGCTGCTTCTGATGACCTGACAAGTAGTGGAAGATTCCAGGCAGCCAAGTAGAAAATTACAACTTCACCCACATAAAGGTGAGTGCACATAAGTAACCTGAATTACTTAATTTATAGAGACTTCAGAGATAAATGATCTCTGTCCATCCTGCTAGCTTTGGAAAACAACAGAGTCCTTTAGTGGGTACTTTCATTTCATTTATCCATTCAGCAAATATTTGGCAAGCACCTATTACCTCCTGCAAGGAGTTTATTATGCACATAGGGATGGAAATCATATAGATAAATGGCTTTAATAAAATGTGCCATTAAATTTCAAATGGATTTTCTTCTGTTGAAAGGCTGCAAGGAGCCTTAGAAGTAAGAGTTAAGTAAACAAGTAAAAGTACTTATTTAATCTAGTAAAACACCAAGCCATCATATTTAGAGATAGCTAAACTTGTCTTTGTATCCGAGCCTAGGACAGTAGCCCAGGGTGAACCCTGGGAACTGGGACTTCTCACTATGTCCCGTAGTAAGTCTGACTGCTTCCAGATAAACTTCATCCTTTGCCTTCAGAACTGGATTTCACATCTCAGTGCCATTTGATAGTGTCCTCTTCTTGAAAATGGTCACCTCCTGATTATCTAACTGCCCTCTCCCTGGTTCTCTCCTATCATTGGTTTTCCGCAGTCTCTTTCCCTGCCTACTCCTTATCTACCAGCCAAGTGTGAGTTTTTATAGCTGTCATAACCTTCAAGCTTAGTGGCTTGAAATAATACAAATTTTTTCTTGTGCAACCCTTTAGGTTGGTAGTCTCACTGGGCTAAAATCGGGGTGTTGTCAGGGCACTGGGGAGAATCTGTTTTCTTGCCTTTTCCGGTTTCTAGAGGCTCATGGCCTCGTCCATGTTCAAAGCCAGTAATGGCCGGTAGAGTCTTTCTCACATTGCATTACTCTGACCATGCTTGAACAGTCCCTTCTGTTTCTCAGACTCTACTTCCTCTCTCTCCCATTTTTAAGGACTCTTCCATCCCCCTATTTGCAAGGTCAGCAACATGGGGCTGAGTCTTCACACTGCCTGACCTCTTATATCTCCCTCCCCCACTATTAAAGACTTTGCTGGACTTTGATTATGTTGGACCCATTTGGGCAATCCACAACACCCTCCCTATTTTAAGGTAAGCTGATGGACAACCTGAATTGTATCTGCAACCCTAATTTCCCTTTGCCATGATTCTGCTGCTGCAGGCCCCTTCGGTGTCCAGTTCTCTAGCCTTCTGTGAACTCTGGACTTCAGAGGTAAAATAGCTGATGTGAATGAAAATAGACAGAGATGAAGAGATGAGCTGAGTGCACCTTTTATAGGGGGAGCAGTTGATCAGACCCAGTCAGTTATTACTACAAGAATATGGGCTCAGCATTGCCAGATATTCTGATTTTTGTTTTCAGAAAATTTTGGATTTTCTTTCTTTGTTATATATCCCAACTTTTAAATGTTGGCAATACATTTAAATATTTAAAAGCATTATGCAAGCCAAACCAAGCACATCCGATACTATATTTGTGGCCTTGAGGTGTCCATTTGTGACCTCTGCTCTGTGTGTTCCCACTAAGGATTCAACTGCCCCCTGCACTACACATGACAGGTCCCCAACCTGCATGTCCATCCAGACCTCGCTGATGAAGTGAGGACATCAACCACATTCTCAATAGGCACACCGACTCATGATAGTCCTGCCAAGATCTGCTTCTCAAGCCTAAAACTTGGGAGTTCCTTACTTCTAATCCAATGGTCTGTTCCCTTTGACTGGAACGCCCTTCCCCATTGATACACCTAGAGGCCAACTCATCCTTAAATCACAGCTCAGAGCCTCCCCTGGGAAATGCTCTCTGACAGCCTTTCTGCAGCTCTACATCTCAGCTATCACTGTGCTTTGCTTATGCATTTCTTTTGCACCTGTCTCACGTGGCTTTAATTACTTGCTCACTGTATGCCCCCATCTTTGTGTCTTATCATCTTTGTATCCTGCGTACTGAACAGAGGGCCCTCACAACTGACACGACTAATAATATTTCTGAATGAGCAAATGAATGAATGAAGAAGCCATGCTAGACAGATGGCATCTGTCCTATTTATAATCAAAATTACCCCAAGGAGTTGTAATTCTTTGATGAGTTTCTCGTTATCCTCTTCAAATAAGATTCTATCTTCCGCCAGCTGCAGAAGCTCGTTGCCTGATTTAAAATGCAGAATTCAAAATTGACTGCCAAGAAATGCCACTTCATTTCCTTTCTAGAGTAACGTGATTTTCCACATGACCCAGACAAAAGAACAACCCTTGGCTAATGTTTCATAAAAGGGTTTTCTTCCCCCATGAGGAAAAGAGGTTAACTAGAATGGAGATGACTTTTGCTACTTGCAGTGGTGTCCCTGCGTGTTCCTCTCTAGGTGTGCAGAATCCTTCCTGTCGAGATGGGCAGGGGAAGGCCACCTTAAGCTGGGTTTTTAATCCCCTGGTGGCACCACCTCAGGAAGTGCCAGGACCCTGCAAACCTTGCAGGTTCCTGCAATATAGTCATAGACCTGGGCAAGGGCCACAATTTACAAGGCACTTATCTCTCAGGCAGAGAGCAGATTAGTCATCTTTCTAAAAATGGAAAGAACATGCACAAAGGAGCACTGTCTTCACAAGGAGTCCAGCCAGCCAGGCCCACAGCTGGACTGGAGAGTCAGCCCGAAGACTGGACTCAAGGGCAAGCCCATGGTCACTCACAATCTGCCCAACTGTAGCAGGACAGACACCGATGGCAGGGGGGTGGGGAGTACAGCTCCTGGACCCACAGAGTTATCAGACAGCACTTTTTGACATTCCAGGTTTTCTCTTTTCTTGTGTCCCTGGATATATAACCTCCCTTTGCTCCTTGAGGGAAAGGGACAAGGAAGAAATAATTAACATCCACTGTATACCTATCTGAACCAGGAAGTGTGTTAGATGCTTCAGATGCTTTGCTTTTTAAACTTGTTTTAATTTTATTTGCATTCTTGAATCTTTATTTCACAAATGAGAAGACTGAGGATCAGTGAGGGTAAGTAATTTCCTCAGCTCCACACCACCTGTAAACAATAGAACCAACGTATTATTTCAGGGGAAAAAATTTATTTTAAAGCCCTTACTTGGTCCACTTGTGATGCTGCTGATGGAGGAAAACGGCTGTAAGATCCAATTTTTGTACTTGTGTCCCAGAATCGACAGTTTACGTGAGTCCATTTAATTTATGATTTTATTGGGCTAATGTGTTCAGAGTCCTTTCAGGCCAATATTTGGGCAATCAGTCAACACATGTTATGTCATAAGACTGCCAGGTTGATTCCAAGGGGCATACAACCCAGTCCCTGTCTGCCAGGACTCACAGCCTGTCTGGTGAGATGAAAAAAGTAAGGAGAAACACCACAGCCCTGTGATAGGCCAGGAGCTGCTACAGGTAAGTGTGTCAGCAATTCGTGACATCTCCACCATGACATCTACAGTGGTGATAATCTCATGGGTGACACCCCCCAGGTATTCGCGGGGCCATGACTGTCCCTTCTCCTCTTTTTCCCATCCCAGAACGTGTGTTAGACCTTAAGTAGCTGAAAGAATATGAGTAAGAGGATTGCTTGAATGCAAGAGAATCTTTGGTAGTTCAATTATGAATAACAAAGTACCAGTTGCAATCTCATAACAGATGATAATACATCATATGTTTATGCCTATGTTTGTTCCTGAGAATCATTACAGAAATCAGCCAAATGTCTAATTTGGACAAAATACGCTGTGAGCTGAGAGGAGGGGGAACTCAACAAGGCTGGAGCAGACGGGGGGTTCTGATGTGAAGGAGCAGATGATGTAGACTCAACGCCAACGTCGTGCCTGGCATGTGGAGGAAAAATGGCTAAGAGGGGCAGTTGCTGTGCAGTCACACGCAAGGCCCAGCACAAGGGGCAGGAGCTCCTTTCCCTACTGCAGGGGGCGCACACCACACAGGTGAACTATCTCCCTGTCTCCCCGCAGACACATTATCTGAGGTAAGGAAATCAGGTGGAGGTGAGCACTCTCAGAGACTGACTGTTTTCTAAACTCACTGGTAGGGGTGTTCAACCTTTTGGTGTCTCTGGGCCACACTGGAAGATTTCTCTTGGGCCACACATTAAATACACAAACACTAATGAAAGCTGGTGAGCCAAAAAAGGGTTTTAAGTAAATTTACAATTTTGTGTTGGGCCGCATTCATAGCCATCCTGGGTCCCATGCAGCCCACAAGCTGCAGGTTAGACACCCCTGTGAGGAACAGCTCGATTTATTAGTCTGGATTATATATTAAATTCGATAGCATAAAAATGATTTCCTTAGCCAGAGGATGGCTATTGGAAAGGGGAGGACTAGATTGATAAGGGATCAAGTGAAGGGGCCAACTCTACCCCAAATGGAATATGAATTCAAGTTTGTGACTCTATTACATTTATACTGCAATTGAGGCTTTTTTCATTTAAGTTACTATTTTATAACCTCCATGTTACTTTCTCTCTTTTCATCATAATTTTTGGTATTTAATCACACCGTTTTCAGTTCTGTTGGTGTCTTTGCATAACTTCAAATTTCATACATAGATCTGTCTTCCTTGTTCAATCAACTGTCAGTGATGTCTCAGAGTTCCCATGTTGTGAGAGAAGGACACTCTTCCACCCACTACTCCTTCCATCTTCTAATTTCTGTCATTTGCATAATTAATATTCATCTTATGTAAGCAGATTAACCTTATTTTACATTATATGTGGATTGATTCTAACAGGTTGAGAATCAAGAATAAATTTATACTACTCTGCGAAATACTTTTCTCTGCAGAGCCAGCTGTCAACGTCATGACTCCTGCGCCTTGTGGAATGCATCAGTTACAGCTGCTGCGGTAACTAATAATCACTATAATCTTAGTGCTGTACTAAAAACAACGTGCTTGCTTAGTGGTTTCCTCAAACAGCACAAATTTGTTGTTTTGGGAGTCAGAAGTCTTCCGTGGGTCTCCCTGAGCTAAAAACCAAGGTTCCTGGCAGGGCTGGTTCCTGCTGAGGGCTCCAGAGGAGAATTTATTTTCTTGCCTTTTCCAGCTATTAAAGGTCAAGTGCATTCTTTGGCTCATGGTCCCTTTCTCCATTTTCAAAGCCAAAAATATTGCATTTCTTTGATCCTTCTTTCACTTCCACATTTCTCTCTGACAACAGCCTGAAAAGGTTCTCTGTAAAGGACTCATGTGATTAGATTGGGTTTACCTGGATAACCCAGGGTAATCTCTCTGTCTCAAATTCATAATCTCGATCACATCTGCAAAGTCCCTTTTGCCAGCCCTGTAGGGTAACGTATACAGTGGGTCTGAGGATTAGGGCCTGGGCATCTTTGAGAAGTCATTCTTTTGCCTACCAGAGAAAATAAAATGTCCCTCCTGTTGCGCAAAAAATGGATCCTACCTGTTGCACTCATCAGTTGCTCAGCTTGCACACCACATTCTAATGTACCTCATTCTGGACTGTAATTTTGCTATTTAGGATTTTTGTTGTTTTTAGCGAAGTCTTTGTTTTGCTATCTTTTTTTTTGTTAGAAAAAGTGTATTTTCTTTTTGCTAAATTCTTAGTATCTTCCTGCTTTTCACCTCTACCCTATGTGTTATTGAGATTCATTTTACTCTTTTCAATAAAAGACAATTTTGGGAAAGGTCTCTGAATTCTTGGTCCAGTTTGGACCAATTGTTTCCTAGGCCTGCTACTGTTTCACCTCAGGTGTTTTGTCCTTTAACTCTTGGTTTAATCTCACCGTTCCTCGTATCCAACATCTTCCGCATCTTCGCCTTTGTTGTTGTTTTCATGCCAATCTCCAAGCAACTGCCCATGAAGTTTTCTGAGTTCTTATATAGGAAAAATGACCTCTCTCAATCTTGTACATTGTTTTGCCATCTTGTATTCCCTTGAAATATAATATATAATTGGGCTTCCTAAAAAATTGCCATTTATAGTTTTTCTGTATTCATATTTTTTCTAACTTTTAGTTGGGGTGTCTTTTGTTAGAGCTATTTTTATGTATAGTAGAGATTAATTCTTTGTGATGCATATTGCAGTTTTTTTCCAGAATATTATTTATTTTAAAATCTTACTGGGAGCTTTTCCTTCATATATTTCAACTTCATAGTTTAAATTTGTAGTATTTAGTCTTTTCCTTTATTGCTTTTGAGTTTTGGGGTGTTGCTTACAAAGACATATTCTAAGTTGTACAGATGTTATTCTGACTTTTTAGTAAATGTGTAGTTTTACTGCTTATATTTATTTTTATTCCACCTGGAACTTGTTTCTGTGTTTGCTATAATGTGTTAAAATTTTCAAATGGATAATCAACTTTTTAATATCATTTACATATCAATTTCTCCCCCCATCTTACAATGCTTTGAAATGCAATCTGCATCAGGTTATGAACTCCTATAGATTCTTGGGACATTTCTGAACTCTTGCTTTCTATGGATCTATTTCTCCCCTCATCAGTACCATATTGTTCTAATTGTAGTAGCTTTACAGGGTTTTTAGAACATACTGGACAATGTACCTCTTTTTGCTATTTTACAAAATCATTTTGTAAAATAACAAAAAGAACAAAATTTCTTTCCTGAAATTTTGAGAATAAATTTAATAAACTCCATAAAAATTCTCTAGGATTTTGATTGGAGATTATTAAATTTTAGAGATTAATTTGAAGACTCTTTTTACAATGTTGGCTCTTAAAGAAAAAAATTCTAATGCTTGTTAAACTGATAAGAAAGACCTTCAGAATTACTGTACTGCAATAGATCTCAGGACTATCACAGTAGAGCAGAGAGATTAGTCTCGATACCTAATACAACAAAGGCAAGTGGGATTCATAGCCAAGAAGCAGAATGAGGGGGGTTGGTGGATAAAAAATTACTATGAGGAGACATCAAGGATAAGGGGATTCTTGATAAACTGACTTAAGATTCTTGCTGAAGAAAGGTCATGATAATCAGATATTAAGGGTGGGGGGATTTTGCTAAACTGACTTAGCAGGATTCTTCTAAAACTGAATGAGCCTGGTTGAAGACAGGGCCCAAGGATGAGGCCTCGTAGAAAAGTGGGCTCAGTGGAGCTGTTCTAAAATTCAGTCAAAGAGAGAGTCTTTGCCACTCTTTCCATCTAGGGACATAATGGTTCTGTACATTATTGAAGTTATAGTCTATGTTCTCTTATAAAGATGCACAGTTTTCTTCAATCGGGTCTTACTTCTTTTATGTTATGTTTATTATTATTTGGTATTAGTTTCAGGTGTACAGCCTAGTGGTTAGACAACTCATATACTTTACAAAGTATTCCCCCTAATATTTTCACTACCCACCTGGAACCACACATCATTATTACAATATTATTGACTGTGTCCCATATGCTGTACTTTACGTCCCTGAGACTGTTTTGTAGTTAACAGTTTGCACTTCTTAATCCCTTCACCTTTTTCACCCAGTTTCCCAACTCCCCTCCCTCCTGGAAACCATCCATCTATTCTCCATGCTATGAATCTGTTTCAATTTTATTTATTTTATTCTTTATGTTCCACATATAAGTGAAATCATACCATGTTTGTCTTTCTCTTACTTATTTCACTTAGCATAATGCCCTCTTGGTCCACCCACACTGTGTCTCAAATGATAAGGTTTTATTATTTTTTTTGTGGCCAAGTAATATTCCATTGTGCGTATGTATCCACTTGTCTATTGATGGGCATTTGGGTTGCTTCCATGTCTTGGCTATTGTAAGTAATGCTACAATGAACATAAGGGTGCACATATTCTTTGAAATTAGTGTTTTGGGTTTCTTTGGATATATACCTAGAAGTGAATCACTGGGTCATAAGGCAGTTCCACTTTTAATTTTCTGAGGACCTTCCATTCTGTTTTCCTTAGTGGTTGCACCAGTCTAAATTCCCACCAAAGGATGCATGAGGGTTGCATTTTCTCTACATCTTCACTAGCATGTTTTGTTACAATTATTCTTTAGTATGATAAAGTTTTTGCTGATATTATGAGTGGAATTTAAAAATTACATTTCCAATTACAATTGTTTATTTGAGTCATACAAGAAAACTATTGATTTTGGTAGGTTGATTCTGTGTTTATATATCTTACTTTACTCTCTTATTAAGTCCAGTCATTTTCTAATTTATTGTCTTAGATTTTTCAATGCAAACATGTTTTGCCCGTTTAGTGCCAATATTTAAACCTCTGTTTATTTTTCTGATGTTATTGCATTGGTTAAGGTCTTGAAAAAAAGGTTAAATAATAATGGTGTCTTGTTCTTCACTTAAATACAAATGCTTCTGATATTTACTATAAAGTAAATGTTTGTGGCAGGGTTCTTGAGGATTATCACTATCACATTACTACAGCTTTCTTCTATTTATAATTGAGTTATTTTTTAAATTTTAACATTAGGAATGGATGCTAATGTAGTGAATTGTAATAAGAGAATAGTTGATTTACAAATGTTGAACCACATTTGAATTATTGGAGAAAAACCTATTTCAGTGGTTTTCAAAGTGTAGTTAGAAATGGTTCTGGCTTCAAAAAATACAGGAAATAATCTTATTCATAATCACTTCATAAATTTTTTAAAATTTATTTATCTCTAGAGGGGAAGGGAAGGGGAGAGGGAGAGAAATATCAATGTATGGTTGCCTCTCGTGAGTCCCCTGCTGGGAACTGGCCTGCAACCCAGGCATGTGCCCTGACTGGGAATCGAACCGCGATCCTTTGGATCACAGGCCCATGCTCAATCCCAGAGCTACTCCAGCCAGGGCCATCACTTCATAAATTTTTATTTTACTTATTTATGGTCAATGCTTACTAACATACTTTCTAATTCCTTTGGTTGTTATTGCCTCTTGTATTTTACTCTTGTGGGCCTACTTTCTTAAGTAAATTAAAAAAATATTTCTCTAAGTAAGGGACTGACTTTGAAAACATTTTCTCTGCCTCCCTCACCCTTAAAAAAAAAAGCTTAACTTCAAATGGGAGTGTAGGTTAACATATATTTATTCCTCAGCTCTTAAAAGTTATTATTCTGTGATCTTTCAGCACCTATTTTTGCTAATAAAGGAAAGTCTATTTAATTGTCATCCTTTGTAGGTAACTTATTTCCTGCTTCTTCTGAAGATTTTCTCATGTTCTTTGATGATCTTCAGTTTCTCTCTGCTGTATCAAGTATACATTTGCTTTTACTCACTTATTCATGGTCTTGATGTGCTTTTCAATTGGAAACTCATGTTTCTTTAATTCTGGATAATTCTCAGTCATTGTTGCTCTGAAAAATGAATACCTACGGCTCTCTCATTGATGTATTTTGGATCTTCTCCTTTTATCCTACACACTTTTCATCTCTCCATGCCACCTTCTGAGTTCTCCTTTCCAATTTTTAACTTTTCTCTTTCCCTGAACACAGCTATCCATGCAATGATGGTCGACTGTTCCCCCCCTCAATGAGTATATATTTTGATTCGATAATTTTTATTTGGTTCATCTCCCAATCTTACCACATTCTTAGAGTTGAATTTCTGAGGATGGATTACTTGTTTTTTGATTCTTAGACTGCTAATTCCCCATTTTGTCGTACAAGTATTTGCAACTCTCCCTCATGACAGCTGACTTCTTCACGTGATCTGTAATTGTCTAAATATCACTTTTAGGTTTTCTTCATAAGGAGACTTTCGGGTTGTGGAGATGTCACCATTGCATGGTTTTGCATGTATATCTGACAAAGGAATTTTAGTTCTAGACAAGTTTCCCTGTTAATTCTTCTGCTTGAGTTTCCAAACTCACACATTGTGACTTCACAGTTGTGTGAATTTCAGACTCAGGGACATGATTTCTTAGGCTGTATTTTCTTTTTTTCTACATGCACCCTTCCTGCCTCCACCCCCTGATAAGGCTCTTGCCTCTTGTTGGCCAAGGATGTAGGCTGGAATTTTTCTAGTACCGTTTTCATTGGTAATCAGTCTTAAGACTTGAGGCTTAATGCAGAAGTATCAGCTGTTCTTTTTGTAGGCGCCAAAGGCCAACATTTGTGGGCAACAAAACTCTCAATGTCTAGTGCTTAGTGTCTCTAGCCAGTCTACAATTCCTGTGAAACACCTGAGTATTTCCTTTATTTTCTACTGAAATCCTCTGAGATTTTGTACTATGGTTGTTCAGTTCTGTTCAACATTTCTATTGTTCATTGACAGGAAGAGGATTTCCACATTGGCTTAGTCCTGAAGTGCATTTCAGAGAGTTAATCAATATATTTAGTGAGGGTTTTTTCCCAGCAAATCTTCATGATAGTCTCTGTTCTTTTCAATAATTATGGAACATTTAAGATAAACAAAATGTGTAAAGTATAATGAACACTCATGCGTGTGCCATCCAGGTTAAGAAGGGGACACTGATAATACAAGAGGCCCCATGGGTCCCTGCCTGGGTTTCATCTCCATCCTCTGTTTCTTCCCTGTCCCAGAAGTAATCATTATCCTGAATGTGGTGTCATAATTTTCATGTACTCTTTTAAGTTTATAAATAATATAAGCCAAATGAGCACTTATAATGTTCCAGGCACTCCTACAAGAGCACTAAAAGTGCTACATTTTCATAAAATCTTCTATAATATAGATAATATTTTAATTACTATTTCCCCCTTTTTACAAATAAGAAAAATGAACCCCAGAGGGGGTAGTTGACTCTCCCAGAGACACACAGTTGACATGTGTGTGTAATTTGGACCCAATTAGTTTGTCTGGCTTCATAATCTTTGCTCTGAACCACTAGGCTGTGGAGAACTATGCCATATTTACGGATTTTTTTGCAGTTGCCTTTCTCTCCCTTTGTTTTATGTTCCTGAGTTTCACCTGTGCTGATGTTTGCAGCTTGGATTCATTTTCTGTCCTACGTAGAATTCACTCATGTAAATTTACCTGTTTGTTTATTCATTCTCAATTTGCTAGATACTTAGATTGCTTTAAATTATTTTTGTCAACATGAGCTGTTTTTCCTTTCTGACCAGCACATCTTTCTTTGGAAAGCTACTCCTCCCCTAATCCATGTGAGTTTGGTGAGGCTGTCAATCATGTAGATCCCCTTTGGGGGTCAATATAATGCACGAAAGACCTCTTTCTCCTTCATCTGGGACCAGAAGCTCTTTTGCAGGCATAGACCTGGAGTTGGGGGCGATTTTCATTTCTGCCCTATGGAGAGAGCTTGTGGAAGATGAAGTCAATTCTGAGGAAACAGGGCAAAGAATTGGAGAGAGAGAGGCAGAGTTTAGATGATAGAGTTCAGTCTCTTAGATCTTATTGGGACAGAAGTTCACACTGGGATTTCCTGGTTTGTCAGTTTGCTGCTTCCATTTTTTGTTAAAGCCACTTTGTCTCATGTAGTCTATCACTTGCTAATCAGAGGTCTTGAGTACTGTCAATTCCAAAAGTACAAACACAAAATTCTGTCTTCCTCCTTGTATCAATAAACGGTACCGGTCACACCATATGGAGAAGTGTGCAAAACCAGCCCCAAACAGAAGACAAGTATATGTGGAGGAAAAGCAAAATGAGCAATAAAATTTGGTGGATACAACCTAGAACAATGCAGGCAGGACTGCTGATGAGTAGTCTTACGTTGGTTTTTAGACTTGAATATACATGAAGGAGAAGTGCTCAGCAAGTTTTTATTTTTCATCACATGGAAGAAACCTTTTGTTTGGTGAGTGATTGTTTTCTGAGTCATGATATAGACAAGAATGAGTTATCCACAGGTAAGTCAGCAACGAAGAAGGACATTGCTACTTCAGTGAAAGTCTTTTCTGGGATGCCAGTAACCATGTGATTTATTTGCAGAGAACAGTGCACACTAGTTCAGCTTTGTGCTTCCTGACTTGGACTTACTATTACAGAAAGTAGTGAGAAATTTGGTAAGTTGGTTGGGATCACTGAGGAATTTCACTGAGTAAGTTGGTTGGGATCACACAGTGTAATACTGTGTGAAGAAATGAAATGGGCGGCAAAAATGAGCCAGACCAATGACATGGCATTGGTCTGGCTATTAAAGCAAGGCTGCTCATGAGCTTGGACATGAGGAATGAGATGAAAGCATTTTTTAACTAACAGTGAGACTGCTAGTGAGGCCACTGAAGTGGTATCTGGTGGCTTGCTCAAAAGCATCATCAGTGAAATAGTATCTCATTTTTTATCTTGAAAGGAAGGGATCAGGATTTCTTAGAAGACTTAACTGGTGAAAATGCCTTAATTGCTAAGACTAAGTCACATATTTCATGATTTTTTACATAGATAAAAATATCAACACTCTGTTTAGGGGCACATTTGTTTGATTTGGGCAATATGACAAAATACAGAGGAGAAATGATAAAATAACCCACCAATCAGTAACATTTTTCCAGGCTTCTCCTTTTGCATATGTAGAGACAGAAGGGGTGTGTGTGTGTGTGTGTGAGAGAGAGAGAGAGAAACTACATAGCACTAATCTTCTAAACATTGTATCATACTTTTTAGTAGAAAGTCTTCCATTTAATTTTACATTATTATACAATCTAATTTACCAAAAGAAACTAAAATAAAAATAAATGTAATTGAATTTAACATAAGAGAAAGAAATGGATGCTGCTGATAAATGTTCCCTCCCCACAAAAGAATTGCAAACTTATTTAAACAGTCATTTAGAAGTGAGAATCATTATTTAAGCATATGTACTAACTTCAGGTTCTACATTAGTTGATTCCTTGCCATAAAAGTCTCACTTTCCATTCCCTCCTTCCAATTTTGTTAGTTATTCCAATTTTTCCAAGGTCTAAAACATTTACACTTGGTTCTAGAATTTTAATTACCATAGTTGCTTATCATTTAGTATGACATTTGGACAGATTCAATGTGCATGGGATTTTATCACTGCTTCTCTATTACAAACGTTTTTTAAATTTTGATTCACGTATCAGTTGGATGTGAAGGGTTCCAAGATTTCCTATTTCTTTCTTTTGGTTGTTCAAAGGTACCAGTCTTAGGACTTTAAATTAAATGCACCTTGGCTCGGTATAATACTCTTGGCTCATACTTTCTTCCTGTAGAACTTTACAGCCAGTGCTTAATTATCTTTTGGCACTGGGTAGTATTGTGAAGATATCTGAGGCCAGCCTGATTCTGTCTCCACTTTGGAATGACTTGACCTTTACACATAAAATTTTAGTGTTGAAGTTTGAAACCATCACTAGGATATGGCTTGGTGTTAAAAGCTCTGTGTCATATTTTCCTGAAAAATAGTATATTCTTTCAATATATAAATTCAGTTTTTCATTTTAGCAAAATTTCTCTATATTTGAATACTTTTTCTATTTCATTCATTAGATTCTTAATCCAGATGACAATAGAGGATCGTCTTTGTTCTGAATGTCCATTACCATCTCTGACTTTTTAAATCTCCTTATCTTTTTCTTCTGCAAGCACTGTAATTATCTCACTGTAGCAAAACAAACTTTTTTTCTGTGTTAGTAAGTCTGTGGCTTCAACCCCCCACTTAGCACTGTGCACTTCTGTGTCTGGGAAGGAGGGCGGGAGAAAGGGTTTGTGTGTCCTTAAAGTTGCAGACTGATTAGAATGTTCTTCTAATTTTTAAAGCTCTTCTGTGTCTCTCATTTCTCATTCATAATAACATTTATTTTAGGAACTTTTCTCTTTTCTTTCTTTCCTTTAGGTTTCGAGAAGCTATTTCTTCTTTCTGGGACCATTTTCCTTCTGAAAATACATTTTCAGAAGTTCCTTTTTGAGTATCAGATGATACAAAATGTTCACAACTTATTCTGAATGATCTTTATTTTAGCATTGTTGTTTCTTTTCTTACAGTGATGACAAAAATCACTTTTATT
This sequence comes from Sturnira hondurensis, assembly GCF_014824575.4. NCBI lineage: Eukaryota > Metazoa > Chordata > Mammalia > Chiroptera > Phyllostomidae > Sturnira > Sturnira hondurensis. The sequence continues at coordinate 4,284,389 of NW_028085694.1, forward strand.
CTTCTCCCTCTGTGGGTTTTTTTTTTTTTACAACGGTATGCAGGGCCTTTACTGATTGCAACAGGAAGTGGAAAAGGAGGGGCTATGACAGCTCACACTTCTGGGGGGCTTCACAGACTGCGACCACCCTCTGAAAGCCGTTTTTCTCGTACTGTGATGGATGGGATCCTTCGGTAGAACGCAGAATAGGAGTGGTGATAATGGGAACATCAATCAGGGTCCAGTTGGAGGAATAAAAACCATTCTAGATATTTCAACAGAAAAGATTCAATACAAGACATTGGTCACTCAGGTGATGGAAGAATAATTGAACAGCCGCACTTCATATAACAAAAATAAGTATCAGTCATAATACTACTAAAAATTTTATAAAACCAGCCCAGTAGAGAGACAAGTATTAGAATAATGGAGAACAATAGGGGAGCTCATTCAGCCCTGGGACTAGGAAAAATGGTGAGCTGGTGTTCACAGAGCTGAGGAACTGGGGATGGCTGGGGAACAGGGAACCAGCATAGTGACCAGAAATCGGGACAGTGGAGAACTCAGGAGATGGTACCCATCACAGTCAGGGAGGGAAACACTGTATTTATACCTTTTGGCTTCCCTTCAGTCTTTTACCATCAATTCTCATTGTCCAAGCCTATCTAATGAAACCCTAGTTTGCCTAAATATAAAAGCATAAGTAAAGCAATCATTCAGAACTTTAAAGATATTACCATTTGGGGGGGCCTTTCTTTCAGAATTTTTAGACAATTACCATGTCTCCTGAAGCTAAATTCCCATTTTTAACTTATCATTGATATTTTCTTTATCTTTTAAATATCAATTCAGAGATTTCCTAGACCTTATCTTTGAGATTACTACTACAGTTATACCCATTCTAAAATTTAGTTTTTCATAATTGCTTATTTTGTAAAGAATCATGTTTACTAAGGTGTAATGTACTCATTTTAAGCATGCAGTTCATGAGTTTTAGAAAATGTATACAACCCAAATGCTTTTCAGGTGAACTCATGTTGCAGCCTGTAGTTGTAGCTTGTTCCTTTTTATTGGTGAGTCGTATTCCATTTTATGGATATACCACTATTTGTTGATTTGTTCACCTGTTACTGGACATTTGCATTGTTTTCAGTTTGCAGACTGTGATAAAGATGCTGTGAACACTCATGCCTCTGTGTGGACAAATGTTTTCATTAGGGTGGGTAAATACCGAGAAGCAGAATGGCTAGTCATAAAGGTGAATGATACACTTTGTAACCAACTGTTTCCCAAAGTGGCTGTGCCATTTTCTATTCCCACCTGCCACGCACATCGGCTCCCGTTGCTCTAAGCTCCTCATGAACACTTGGCATCATGTTTTTAATTTTAGCCACTCCATTGGTATGTAGTGTTATCTAATTCCTGCTTTAATTTGCAACTTGCTGATTTATAGTGATGATGAGTGCCCTTCAAGGTACACAGAACTGATATTGCTACTGAATTAAATTCTGCGACAATGTACTTGACTACTCATTACACGCTAAGAACTATGCTACTGGAAAACCTCAGTTCAAGCCTTGGTTCTCTTTGAATTGTGAGGACTGTCTTGACTCCCATTTTTCAGATATTATTTCCCACCGAAAATGACATTATTAAGTGTGGTAGTCAGTATAACTCCTCCCCGCAAGATGTCCATGCCTGAGTCCCCAGAAACCATGAACGTGTAAGATTATACAGCAAATGAGGAATTGAGGTGGCTCGTCAGCTAATTTTAACACGGGGAGAGTATCTTGGATTACCCAGGTGGGCTCAATATGTACAAGGATCTTTAAAAGTGGAAGAGGGGACACAGGAGGAAGCCAGAGGGACGCAACACGAGAAGGGCTCGCCCGATGTTGCTGGCTTCGTAGGTGGAGGAGTGGGGTTGTGAGCCAAGGCAAGTGAGCAGGCCCTAGAAACTGGAAAACATGGGGAAACAGTCTCCCCAGAGGCTCTAGAAAGGAATGCGGCCCAGACGACACTTTGACTTTAACCCAGTGAGATTCACTTCCGTTGTCAGACTTTCAGAGCTGCAAGATAATTAATTTGTGTTGTTTTCAGCTCCTAGGTTTATAGCAATTTGTTACAATAACAATAAAAATGAACACATTAGGGGTATCATTTGCTGTGAGCACGACTGCCCACCGAACAATCAGATGACAAACTACCCAGGGCTTTGTCCCAACCCTTTATACCTGTTCCCACATTGCTTTGGCCACTTCATTAACTTCACCATTAAGATAAGGGCCAAGACGGTAAACTTAGAGAGTCTGGTGTGTTCAACTTCTTGTTGTACTAGCACTGCTCCAGGAGGACGGCGGGATGCCCAGGCTGACTGACCAGCATCAGCAGTAGTTTGTTGCTCAAGCTTCCCCCAGCTTTCTGTAGTTCCTGTTTCCTGCTTGCATTCCAGGAAACAACAGAAACAAGATAGCAGGTGCACTGAGGTTTATGACCACATACACTACTGACATCCAAGTTTTTAAAAAAATTTTTTGCTTACGGTGAATTAGTTCAGTTTTGACTAAGTATAAAGCATTTGGAGGAAGATTAACGCAAGCCTTTCACCATGGGGATACAGTGCACACCGTATACTCAGCTGTGGGCCAGTGTGTTAGGACTGCCATAACAAAGTACCACTGGGTGGCTTAAACAAGTTATTTTCTTGCAGTTCTGGAGGTAAAGTCCAAGATCAAGGTGTCTTGGCTTCCTTTGAAGCCTCTCTCCTTGGCTTGTAGATGGTCATCTTCCTCTTATGTCTTCAGAGGGCCTTCCCTTGGTCTATGTGTTCTCTATGTCCTGATCTCCTCTTCTTAGAAGGACACCAATCACATTGGCTGAGAGCCCATCCATATTACCTCATTTTACCTTAATTATCTTCTTTTTTTGGATTTTTTTATTTATTGATCTTTAGAGGGGAAGAGAAGGACAGAGGGAGAGAGATATCAATGTATGGTTGCCTCTCGTGCGTCCCCTGCTAGGAGCTGGCCTGCAACCCAGGCATGTGCCCTGACTGGGAATTGAACCACGATTCTTTAGTTTGCAGGCCCACGCTCAGTCTACTGAGCTACACCAGCCAAGGCTTACCTTAATTATCTCATCTTTTTAAATGCACTACCTTCAAATACAGTCATAATCTTAAGCACTAGGGTTTAGAATTTCAACATATAAATTTTGGTGGGCACAATTCCATCCTTATCAGAGAACACAAAAGGCTAATAAGACTGTAGAAAATGTTCAGGAAAGCAAAAATTAAAGTATTTAACTTCATATTCAATATTTGTGCATAAGAAAAAAATTAAATGGAGTTCAAATAATGATAGTTCTGCAGTGAAGATCTATCTGTTCAGATTTTTATAATTAGTTATATAAGGAAATAATCAAACTGGAATTTACATTAGGCTCTAACAATTATAAAATGAAGTAAGCACTGGTATGAAAATAGTAAGCACCATGCTTTAAAATGCATCAATATTTATCAATGTTTGCAGTAACAATCATAGTAATATAAATGGTAAACTATTAAGATAATTATCTAGGCATTATTTCTTGAGGTCAAGGACAATTATAGAAAGACACACTAATCAACTCAGCAAAAACTGGAAGAGGTAAATGCAAAGCTCAAATGCACTTCTAGAGAAAAATGTGGAAATTCACAGTTCGCCGTAATGATAAAAGGATGAAAAATCTTATAGTGACAATCCTTTACAGATGGATATTTTCATAATTAGACTAAGAGCAATTTGAACTAATAGCATGAGGAAGAAGTAGAAACACTTTTTTTTTAAACTATGGAATGAATCTAGTAGTTTCTTAGTAAACCCTCAGTTGGAGTTGACCGGTGGACGTTCCCCCCCACCCTGTTGCTCTGTTCCCAACCAGCAAAAGACCAACCCAAACACATACAAATTGGGAATGTCTAAGCATCTGTAGTATCCACAGAAAATAAATGAGGAGAGGAGGGCAAGAAACACAATTCCATACCCAATGAATTGTTTCATCCCTTGAAGATACTTTAATTTTACAGTTATTGATTAATTAAAAAACACAGTTGTTTTCAGCATTTCCCAGCTACAGTAGTGCATAGGAAATTCCATTCTAAACAAAGAAGTAATTAGTGAAATAACAATACACCTTAACATTTTACATTGATAGGTTACAGGTTACAAGGTGCTTTCACATACATTATTTCATTTGATTCTTATAACAAGCAGAAAACACAATCAGTGGGAAAGAAAAATGATATTTTTTCAAGCTTACAATGAATATTTTCAGGCCAATGGGCAGTCAGTACAAGAACCTATCAAAAACATGAGAGCAACACCCACAAGCCACAATATCTTTTTTTTTGGTAGGTTGACAGTTTGATATTAACTGGATATTGAGAATCCGTGAAAGAGGAGGGAATCTAAACAAGACATGAGCTTTTCATGATATTCAAAGAATTTTATGAACACTGGAAGAAAGAAGAGAGATGCCCTAAAAGTTCATCTTAACAAGATTTACTTCAACCATGTTACCCCTTCAGAATGTTATAAAAAGAATCGTATCACAACACGTGCAAGTTAGAAGGGACCTTAGAAACTGCCCAATGGAACTCCTCCATTTCACATCTAAGAGACCCGCAGCCAAGGTCATGCAGGTGGTGACAGGCCAGGCCTGAAACTCCGATGTCTTGACTTTCAGTCTAGGGCTCTTTCCTCTACACTGCCACCTTCATATTTACCACATAAAAACACAACTTCTTCTGTTTCAAATAACGTAATTAGAGGCTAAATACTGATTCATGCCACTTATTTCTTATTTAAGTTTTTATATTGTTCTTGGCTAAATTGTGGCAGAAACTGAGAACTTTGTACAATTTTAAGATATTCTAATTCGGTGTACATGACTGGTTGGAAATAGACTCCCTTGATATATTTAAAAGCTTGCTCATGTCCTTTAAATAGAGAGTAAAATGCAATGGCTAAATAGCCCTGAAAATCAATGTATTGCGTAGGCGTCATCTACCCAGATAGATTCTACAGCAAGTCGTGCTGCACAGTAGCAATTTCATTAAAAAAAATATTTTTAGAATCCATAGAAATCTTTTTAATTACCAAAACTAAAATGTAATAATCAAATTGTCATCCCCATGATTTATTAAAATAATTTTACAGTAATATACAACAAAGCTCCCATAGAATTTGTAGCGTACATATAGAATACAATGATCAGCGGGTTCTTGGGTCTAAACGAAATACAAAAAAAACTAATTAAAATATTTTATACAAATGATATAAGTTTATGAACATGATGATATATTTTTGTTACATCAAAACTTGCTAAAGTAGTTCATTTTTCTTGCACATTTTAAATATAGGTGGACCAAAAGCTGAAATCAGTACCAGCTTGTAAATGACATAACCATGCAGAAACACTTGACAACCAAAAGATGTACCAATTGCTGCAGAGAACATGTCAGACGGGCCTTTTCGGCGTCTTCACAGGATTTACAAGGGTGCGGCAGAGAGGAAAGGAAGCGGTGTCAGTGCCCTGTCCGCACCGATAACGAAGCAGATGAAATGCTTGTACACATTAAGATCAGTATGACTAAAAACTACACCTTCTATGCACATAAACTGATCATAAAAAATAAGCCAGTTTATTTTCAACTATTTTGGTGGGTTCTTTTAAGATAGGTCATGGACTCACAGAGAGAAAGCCATACGGGAATATTTAAAAGCAAAGATAAAAATATTTTTAAAAACTCATTTAAGCCATGGATTCTCAACAAACACTAAACTAAGTGTGCAAAAGTGCCTGAAATTTCCATATGACTGTGACGTTATTAAGTCAGTTGGCAAAAGAATATATAAGAAAACTAAACTCCAATGATCACACATTCTGTTTACCAAGAGAAAAGAGGCTGGAAATTGTTACGTATCTGAAAATACCACACCTCAAATGAAAACGCAATTGTGGCAGTTGTATCAAGTTTGTCCCTTTCCTCGCCAAGGCGGCACAGGATTAGAGCCTGAGTCGCACCGGCGCCCCCACCTCGGGCTGACACACAGTGTAGGGCACTGGAATGACAACCTGGCCAGGACTTCCTTTGTTCTGAACTGTGACAAAACATAACAGAGCAAAACCAAATGAATACCCTCATTTAAATAAGGGCCTGTCTATATTGTTCACAAGCATTAAGCCATTTGTTTGATTTAACAAAGTATTTGTCCACATTAACGTTCTTTTTTAGTTTCTTTGCCTTTAAAAAGTTTACAATGAGGACTTATTCGAGAAACTTAAAATTTTGTCACTTCATTAGTCATGTTTTATTAAAATACTGGCTAAAACCCTTATGGAAGAGTCAAGATTTAGAAATCTGAGAACTCTTCTCTAATACCTACAGAAATGCGGATGCCTGGGGGGAGAGTTTGGGTGATCACAACCCACATCATTAGTTTTTCCTGTGAATGAGACACGCTTGACACAACGTACAGGCGGGTCACTGAATTACTTGAGGGGAGGAGGATATACAAAGAGGTGAGGGAAATAGAACCTTTGACCTATAGGAACCTATGTTGTTGTGTCTAGCTACTTCCTATTAGTCCATCCACATTTATTGCCAGAACAGTGAATTTTGAGAAAGTTATTTTTTAAAATTTGTATACGTTTCCTTAACAATAAAACATTCTATCTTCAAAAACTGTCAAGAGTTCTGGCAAAACTGAGTCTGAACTACTCAAAGTAAAAAACAATGATGAGAAAGTATATCTTTGAGCCATGGACCAACACAAATATTGGCAAGAACTACTAGAAGGAACACTTTCCTTCCCTTCAAATATCACATAACCATAACACTGCCCTTTTCAAACACCAGTAAAATAAAACAGAGCACTGTTTGGAGAAAGACTAATGAATGAAAAAGGAAGAAAAAGGATGCAGGTGGAGAGGAGAAAGGCGAACCAAAGAGAAGCAGGAGAGTGCCTAGTTCTGAGTGATGGCACAGACAATGCTCGCTTAGCGGTGCCTTGCGACACAGGTGGACGCAGAGTGCACACAGAGGATGGCAGTCGCGACCTCACTCAGTCGCTGTGACGAAGGAACTAGGTAACTGCTTCAACAAGGATGGTCTCAGCTCCACCCTCTCTCTCTCAACAGAGTGCAAAGACTGAGCGTGAGTTCTGGTGTCATCTTGTTGGTCATATTTAAAATTCACAAAATTCTTTTGCACATTTTTCTGTTATAGAGACACGGATATCTTCTTCTTCATAGTCATCAAAGTTGCTGGTATCTCCAGAACCTCTGAACTTTGGTATGAATGGAGCTTCAACCTATAATTGAGACAGAAAAATAAGTGAGATTGTGATTTATAGTAAGAAATGTATTTGGTCTTCATCCTGATTTTGTAGCACAGAGTTCCTAAAACCCTTGGAATTTCCTAAATACAGAGAATGTTAAAGGTGCCTTTTGTTATGTTAAGGAGGCAACTTTCGGGAAATCCAAGGGTAACCTAAGGGTGGGGGCTGTTGCCAGGGAAACCAGTCACGTGATCAGAGGACTGGAACCTTCAGACCGCTGGTAAGAGGAGAGGCTGAAGGTTGAGTTCAGTGACCCAAGCCAATGATTTAATCAATCCCGCCTATGGAATGAAGCCTGCCTAAAACCCCCAAAGGATGGGGTTGGAGAGCTTCTGGGTTGTCGAACAGGTGGGCATCTGGGGAGAGTGCCATGCTCTGGGAGAGGGGGAAGCTCTGAGCCCTTCCCACATTCCTTGCCTTCTGTATCTTTTCCACTTGGCTGTTTCTACTTATATCCTTTTACCACAAACTGGTAATGTGTTAAGAAAAGTTTCTCAGTTCTGTGAGCCACTCTAGCAAATTAATCCAACCCCAAGAGGGGTTTGTGAGAACCCGCAATCCACAAGTAGTCAGAAGTCATGGTGCTGAAGTGGACTTGAGACTGGGGGAGTGAAGTGACTGGGGGAGGAGGGAGCCCTGCAATGCTGAGCTCTTGCCTGTGGGATCTGATGCTATCTCCAGGATAGAAAAAAACCACACATATTAGAATAAGAGGAAAGACAAATGACTGAGAGTTTTTAAACACTAAGGAAAACAAATTCCCCTTTAATACACAATGGTGTCTTTAAATGCCTGTAAGTCCCTAAGTGGCGGCATTAGAAAAAGCAGCAAAAAGTAGGTTTGCTCTTAATCTCAACATTTTCATTCAATGAATAGTACAGGCCAACAGAATACTTTTAGAGATTTATAAGACAATTAACTGTTGGCATCAAACGCTCACACTGAATGTTATAGAGCTCCAATGTTTCTTTTATCAGGTCCTTATTTCTAAAGCCTTTGTCTTCCCATCCTCTTTTCCTTAATTTCTTTCTCCTGTGGTTAGCAGATTAACTCTTAGATTTACTTTTAATCTCCTTCCTTTTTAAATTCTCTCCTTCTTTTTTACGTTCCCAAGTTTATTTTGTTTAAAATATCTGGCTATCAAACCTTTCTGGAAGTTGAAAAAACCCAGATTTCTGTTAAACTTACAGAATTGTTAAATTCTGATCATTTCTTTCCTTGGATCCTAAAACTAAAATCTTTCTATTATTTAAAATATGGTCTTTATAAAATTTATGTGGTATATTGAATGTTTGAGGAAAAGATTTTAAATGTTGAACATATAATACAACTTACACAGCATTTATAGTGTTCACATATATATGGCTATTTCATACATATGAATCATCGTACATATGGCTACTTCATCTCCTCCTCAATACAGTGCTGTGAGAGGGGCAGGGCAGGTGTCTTAATGCCACTGTGCAGATTATCAAACAGAACGCTGACCAAATCAACATGACTACCAAATGGCTAGAGTAGGTCTCCAATTCATGATTCTCTACTAGTGGCCCAGAGTCCTTTCTAATAGTATCTACACACGTGGTCTCCAAAGTATTTTGACTTATATAATTTTTAATAAAACACAGAGTATATGCCACCAATATATGTACAGTATTTATTTACAAGTCATTTATAGGAATGACACAAGCATTAAGCCATTTGTTTGATTTAACAAAGTATTTGTTATGACTTATGCATAACATAAGTCATGACTATAATATTATGCATGACTATAATATTATAAGACACACATAAAACAAGATATTTAAAAAGAATAAGGTAAAAAACAAGAAGGACTGCAGAGCCTGACAGCATCTCATTGTTTGTCAGCTGCTGACTTGCACGTGCTGTGAACAGACGGCGGCTCATACCACGCACAAGAGTGAGATAAGGAGACAGTCACCTCACATCCAGTCATGAGGCAATTTAGCACTGAGCCTATTGGTACAGTCATTTGTAGAAAATGATTGCACGGTGTGAATTTCAGGCTACTTTCTTGTTTCCTGTCTTTCTGCATAATTACAGTTGAGGCAATATTAAAACAAATGGCTATGTTAGAGTACTGAATCATTTCTATTTTTAAATTAACCTGGGATCCCCAAGTCCGTTTCTGCTGATAATCAAGATTTGCTGTTGATCAATTTGCCCAGTACTGTAACCTGTTTGTTACAGTGTGCTACTTTTTGGCAGATAAGCTCTTTACTAACCTGAGACAAGTCAAGTCCTTTGAAAAACATATGAACTCTAAGTGAATGGTTCTATACCATTTTAAGAATGTTAAAAATACAATAATGATGGCCACTGATTAGTAAATTTTTTGCCAAGTAACAGCAAAAATTTTTACAACTAAATATAAATATGAGCCCTGGCTGGTGTAGCTCAGTGGACTGAGCATGGGCCTGTGAACCAGACAATCGCAGTTCGATTCCCAGTCAGGGCACATGTCTGGGTTGCAGGCCAGTTCCCAGCAGGGGACTCACGAGGGCCAACCATACATTGATATTTCTCTTCTTCTCTCCTTCGCTTCCTCTCTAAAGATAAATAAATAAAGTCTTTTAAAAAAAGAAATAAGTAGAGTTCACTCTCATTGTTTAAAAAATAAACAAACAAATAAATAAATAAAAATATGAAAAGATTCAAAATATCCCATAAATCTTTAAAATACTAATAAAATGGACAAACCTTAAGCAAACCTATTAAGTGCCTCTATATGTAGCATTAACAATAGATATAATAATAAAAATAACATAAACAATGATAATTACAAAGGGATATGAATAATTTTATAGAAAAATATACATTTCTAAAATTGACTCAAGAAGAGGCAGAAACTCAAGGAGACCAATATCCAGAGAATTAGTAAAAACTTCTGAGGAATAAATACAAGATGATTCCTATGTTCCTTAAATTTCCTAAAGAATAAAAAAACATGCAAAATTCCCAAACTCATTTTATGAATCCACATAATCTCAACTCCAGAAAAACAAAATTTAGAGGTCAATAAAGCTGATGATTATGGCAGTAAAAACTCTAAATTAAATTTTAGTAAATTGGCTATAGGCAGACTTTAAAATACCCCATGATTAAATGGTGCTCACTGCAGGAACATAAGGCTATCTCACCCACAGTAATATGTCAGAGATAAAATACAGTGTACTGGGTAGCAATCAAGGGTATTTCTCAATCAGGAATACTTATATAGGACAAAGAGCTAACTTCGTATTTGATGGTAAAACAGGAAAAGGATTCACATTGCCAAGAAGAATAAGACAAGAAGCTCAACAGCACTACTGTTTTAAAATGTTACTCTATACATCCTAGCATGCATAGTAAAACAAAATGGAAATATAGATATAAATGCTGAAAAAGAAGAGGCAAATGATATCTCCACCCCTTGTGATTACCTGTCAATAAAGTTCAAGGGAATCACTGAAAAAGCTACAGAAATCAGTAACAGAGCTTAGTAAGGGGGGCAGTAACAATGAAACATGGAAATGTTTTCTCCCCCTGTGTTCTGTCATAATGAGAAAGAGACCATCAGGAGGGCAGCCGATACAAATTTAAGGAATAACTTTAAGAAAGAAATTGGACTTGGATGGGGGAGGGGTCTCTAAAACTTTACTGAACGGGAGAAACTATTTGAATAAAGGCAGAAACAAAACATGTTCAGTATAAAGAACTCCCAAGACTTTGGTTCTCTTCTAATTAATATACTGTGATATACATATGATATATGTATACTATATCCTTGTTTGGAAAGACCAACAAAACAGAGGAGCTCATGTTTCATGGGGACAGTTTCGGTTTCTCGAGACGAAGGGCTCCGGAGATGTCTGTGGTGATGGCTGCGCAACGACCTGACTGTGTGGAGTAGCACTGACCTGTACACTCGGGGATGGTTAAGACCGACAATTTTATGTTGTGTGCACTGTGCTATAACAAAAGGGCTGGAAAAATATGGAATTATGAATCCTTTCCCATGGCCCAGAGGTTGGGGACCCCTGGTGCATGGTACAAGAATAGACAAAAAGAAAGTTCTGAAACAGACTGAAGTATATAATAATTTTCTATTAGTAAACATGGAAGTTCAAATGTGGGGTCAAATAAGGATTATTCAGCAAATGCTGAGAGGATAACTGGCTAATTATTAAAGAATGACAAAAAAAAGATAGATCAAAGCACTAAAGGACAATTTAGTTAAATAAGTCACCCAAGTAGCATCGTGCTATTAACAATCCGAAGCTTAGGGGCAAGTGTGGGGCTGGAGGAAGGGGATCCTGGGTGGTTACTGAAGTCATGCAGTGACACAGAGCACAGAGGTGCTGTCTGGATGGAGGGATTATGAGTTTCAAATTCGTTTTCTTAACAAATTACTAGATTACAACTACATGAAACATACCTCACCCAGAAAGAAAAACAGAGCCTGGACTCATCCATCCAGTCTTTCTTCCCAGACTATGCTTCCTTTTGCATTCTCTACCTCAGTCCAAATTTCCAGGATGAGAGGATGGATGCTTTCAAGAGGATAAACATTTGCTCAAGATCCCATTGCTAATGGCTGGTTGATTTAAGATTTGGACCAATGTCTACCTAACTGCAGAGTTTATGGTTTTTCTTTGCTGCCTTTGAGGCAGCCTTCCTACTGCCAATATGACGAAGGCATAGAAGTTAAGCGGGTGATATGTAAAATCTATAAAAATCTTCTGAAGAAGTGTATTTGTTGTTCAGTGGTTTGGGGCTTCATTTTAATAGCCATATGGTCCTGGGACCCTATGAATCGTATTCGATGCTGAAGAACCTGGGGTTGAATACAGGGGATGTTGGCAGCTATCCGATGATGTTTAAAATAGTTAACCATTCTGGGCTGATTTTTTTTTAAATCAGTAAAATGGTGGAAATAGCCGCACCTATTCCCCAGGATTATTTCAAAGATTAAAATGAGAACTTACAGAGTTGCTTTTAATAAACTATAAAGTACTTCACTGGTTCTAGGAAATAAACTAATATTTTATGCCACCTATACTTTGGAATAATAAATAAATAAATAAATAGAATAGGAGACTCTGAAGTGTCCGTTTAGGAGACCTAAGATCTTTAAATCTCTGAGAACCTTGCTCTCAGCAGCATAGCACACCCAGCGGAGACAGGACCCTAACTGCGGCTCCGCGATTTAAGGGCGGGAGGCGCTCAGCCTTCGAAGGAGATACAGACGCAGTTCCACACTCACACTGTTTGGGTTTGGCTATGGTTTTTATTTCCTGCACTTCAGAATTCCTGTACTGCTTTGGTTTAGTAATCTTTTATGAAAGATACAAATAAGGAAAACTGTGCTCTTAATATTTAATTAGAGCATTTACATTTTTCCTAAGGAGATTCACTCATGTGACTGTACAATATTATTAAATGTGGCAAGTCTGAAGCATTAGAAGTTTTGGTTTTATGGAAAAAATTAAATATGCTGAAGATAAAAACACTTTATTCACACAAATTATCTTTAATTTGAGTCAAGAAGCAAAAGGAGAGATAAAAGTAATCCAGCAAAGCAAAACCTTTTATTAAATGTCTCAATTTATTACAAAGGTACTGATAAAAAGTGAATAGTAACCGATGAATCTAGCAATTAAATGTTATTAAATCTGGCTATGTGCCAATTCAAGGTTACAGACTATATTTGTTTACATATGGTCTTTCTAAGGTGGCTTCACACCAGCTTGGAAATGCAAACCCATAGGATATTGTCTAATACAGAATATATGCTTTCCCTTTAATTAAGGAGAAAACTCATTGTTAAGTTGTGGGATATAAAGGTCCTTTAAGACTTGAATAGGATTCATGAAAAAAGTCAAAAAAATTAAAATCACTATTAAGTTGAAAATACTCCTACTATATAGAATTTAAACGCCAACTTTAAAAAAGCTTTCAAAGTAAAGACAGGAAAGGCTCACCTTCCTCTGGTAAATGGCAATCCAATCAGTTGTGGCAAACCACTTGTGAGTTTTTATATCACTCACACCATTCTTCAGATTTCCAAACCGCTTTGTCAGATCCACCTGCAGAAGGTTCCTGAGAAGGTCCTTGAGATCCGAGCTGAAGTGCGATGGGAATCGGACCTGTGCAAACACACCATGTGATAAGCCACACATTCCAGGACTCGTGACATTTCTCTTTTGGTTCCAGAAAGGTTTTTCTCTCTAGAGATAAGTCACTATATAAACAAAAATATAGTGACTTGATCAAAAGTATTTGATAACCTTCAAATACTTTTAACTACACATGTCACTCTCCACAGCAGGCTTAAAGAAGAGAACTTGGGTGAATGAGACTATTCTCTTAGGGTCTTGTTTTGGTCAGGAGCCCTCTTTCAGAACAGAGGCTCCTCTCCAGAAAAAGGTGTGTAACATACAAAACTTTTCCGGCAACGTCAGAAAGTTCACCCATCTTTAAGAGAGATCCCTTGAGTCTCACATTACAAATTCTGTCTTAGAGATATACAAATTTAAACTTGTAATCTAAATAGAAAATGCAGAATATAAAGATAGCAATATGCACATTTTGAGAAGGGAAGTCTAAAAATGATTATAAAAACCCACACTGCCTTTCACAGCATAGGAAACCATTTTTTCATGGTTTCAACGACTTCAAAAGTCATTGGTGACTTTTAAGCATAATTTTGCTATTAGGCAAAAGTATAAAATAATTTAGATTGGTTTAAAGGGTGTTTTTTATTTTATTTATTTATTTTTAGAGAGAGGGGAAGAGAAGGAGAGAGGGAGAGAAACATCAATGTGTGGTTGCCTCTCATGCACCCCCTACTGGGGACCTGGCCTGCAATCCAGGCATGTGCCCTGACTGGGAATCGAACAGGTGACCCTTTGCTTCACAGGCTCATGCTCAATCCACTGAGCTACACCAGCCAGGGCTGATTTAGATGGGTTTAAAAGCATTTTCCATTTCCTAAATTATGAAGACTTTACAATTAATTGACTGGCCTTGAGCCTTAAAACCAAACAAACAAAACTCCTCAAAATAACTGAAGATGTTATCATGTATTAAGCAATCAATAAAATAAAGTCTTAGGCACAGAAGACCTAAGTCTATTTTTTGTTTTGTTTTAACATGTTCTTCTCCTCTAACTCTCTACTCCAACATAATTCCCAGTTCTCACCTTTTTGTTAATATGGGTACTGAAAAGTTAAAATGGGTACTACCACCATTCCACCATCCTTTCCTACTTGTTGCCCTCTTCCCCATCACACATGAAGGTATGTACATGCATATATCTTTGTATGTATATGTGTGCTCACATGCACCTTTATTCTAATCCCATTTTCCTATAACGTATACCTTAGACACATTTCATATTTCCACCCTCACTAAACACAAACACTATTCTCTGGATTATCACAGCATTGACTTCGAACTGAGCACAGGCCTCTGTAGAAAATGCTTTAAAGGGTTAACAGACCCATTTCTGAGCTTCTCCCACTTTTACTTTGATTCCCTTCAAGTACCACCATCATCTTATAACTTGGAAAGTGACGCATTACATTACCTCAGCTGATTTCCACAATGCATTCATTCACTTAACTATGCTGTGATATTTGTGCATATCTGTCTTCCCTAGACTACGAGCTTCTGGGGGGAAGGACCTGTGGCATTTTTGTGTTTTTATTCCCAAAATTCATTAGATCATTTCAAATAATGTAGTTCATCAATTCTACAGTTACTTATTTAGTATCTACTATGTACCAGGCACTGTTCTAGCTGCTGGATAGACAACAGTGAGCAAAAACAAAGCCTCTGACTTCACGGAGCTTATGTCCTAGGTAGATAAAACATAGTCAGTGGATTTGGTATTCACTCTAAAGATATAGAAACTAAGATTCAGAGACATTATATAACTTACCAAATCATTAGACTATAAAGTGGCAGAGCTGGGATTAGATAGCAAGTCTCATGATTCTTCCCCTCATAAATTTTGCTCTTTATTATACTGTCTTCAAACATACAGAACTCTGATTTTCAAAAAGCCCAGCATACTTGTATACTCTCATGTTCTCAAGGTAGAAGTCATGAGCTGGTAAAGCTAGACTCTATGACAATGCTAGATTCACAACCACAGTCCCCTGACTGCCACTCTCATGCTACTCTGCAGATAAATGTTTCTCAAGCTGTGGTCCTAGGACCCACTTCCATTAAACTCAACTGGGAGGCTTGGCTGGTGTAGCTGAGTGGATTGAGCCTAGGTTGCAAACCAAAGGGTCGCCAGTTTTATTCCCAGTCAGGGCACATATCTGGGTTGCGGGCCAGGTCCCCAGTGCGGGCATGTGCGAGGCATACACACACTGATGTTTCTCTCCCTCTCTTTCTTCCTCCCTTCCCTCTCTCTAAAAATAAATGAATAAATACAATATTTTTAAAAATAAATAAAAAATAAAATCAACTGGGAGAGTAGAGGATAAAAATGCAGATTCCTGGGACTTACTTTAGGTGATGGGGCTCTGGGCCTGAACATTGGAGTTTCTGTCTCCAAGTGACTCACATGTATGCACATGAAAGCTTGAGGAGCACTATTTGCAAGTCTATTTACTTCTTTGGGCAGAAATTTTGTTTTTCTGCTAGTGATAGATAAAAAATTTAAAGTAAACAATAAAGTAAAATGATCATACCAGAGGGAAACTAAAAAGTGTTTGTGGCAAGTCATCAAATAACTAGTATATGACCAGGCTTTGGGTGTCAACTCATATAAATTAGCACTGAAAGCTTCATTTTTGAAAAGCCTGTATTATCACAGACTATAAAAGGTTTTTTGTTTCCAAAGGACACAATGGCTCATTAGAAGTTAGGCACTGTGTTGAACAGTTTATATCCACTGGCTCATAACATTCAAAACATACCACTGAGGTAAATACTATCATTACTCCCATTTTAAAGGTGATTATAAGTAATCTGCCCAATACTACAGAGCTAATCACTACTAAACCTGTAATTTCACACCAGGTACTCTGAGTCCAGCATGTACACTTTTAATTAGTCTATACTATTTCCATGATTCAATAACTCGATGATGGTTATTGTCAGGTACCTCATTAAGAGGCTGAAATTTTTATCTTAAAAATATTTGCTATACATTTCTTCATTTATCCTAGTTGGAATAAAAACTAGAGCATATGGGATGTTCACTGTCTACTAGAAAAGTAACACAATTTATCTATAGATAGTGGTTATATTCTTTGTTAAATTCCAAAGAAATAACTTATTTGAAGTAGACCTCTTTTTGTTTAGAATAGTTCTCATGAATTGCTCATTGCAATGTGTTATTCTCTCCCTCATGGTGTTCAGAATGGTGGACAGTCATGAACTACATATAAACTATCTTCTGAATTCAGGTAATGTGCACTACAATGCATGAAAAATATACACACCTAAATAAAGTTGTTCTTTCGAATGTAGATAAAGTAATGGTCGTGAATTAGTTAATGTGTGTGTATCTGTTTAATCTTCAGAACAGTGACTCTCAGTTGGGGAGTGGTGGTGGGGGAGATGATGGTAGACAGCAAAATTGTTTAGGGACCTTTTCAAATTGTAGACACATCCTGCTCACCTCCACATCACACCCTCTTCTTCCCCAGTGATTCAGACAGGCAGCCTACTCTCATAGTAATCCGTGTTAAAGAAGGGAGTCTGTCATGCGGTTAAAGTAGACTGAGGGAGAAACAACGGGAACCAGCGTGAAAGACCTTTTCCCATGATTGTTCCGAAATGTAATCAGAAACCCAGTTTCTTTGTTGACCCAACTTTCTGTCAAGCCACGCTGATTCAGCAAATTGAAATTAGGGAGAGAAAAAAACCCAAACCAAAAGCGAAACAGAAAACAGCTTACAATTGTGTTTTAATTGCAAGACCTTTATTTTTAGTGTAGGGAGAGACAAAAGTAGGTTTACAGCTTGTATGTAAAATATAATAATAATTAATATTACAAGGATAAACTGGTTTTTGAACTCACAACTGTAAACCTACCTTGGCCACACCCTATATATTAATCTGGGAACACTAAAGATTTTTATAAGGGAAAGAATGACTGATTTTTCCCTCAAAACTGTATCAAAGATGGTATTATTTCTATTACCATTGTCAATTATAACTTCTGCAGAAAGTGATATTAGAATCTTGGAATATTGAAGCTAGAGGGAGGTTAGTTTAATTTAGTCTAAACCTTCATTTTAAAGATAAGGAACCTGAAATCCAGTGAAACTACTAACTCAGTCAGTTTCATCACTGGGAAAAGAACTTAAATCTAATGCTTGTATTTTCCTGCCAGTTCATGCTAGGGTAAATAACATGGAGTTGCTGTAAAAGAGCCAGGTATGGAGAAGAGATCGTGTAGACCCATTGGACCATCCAATCTAAGAAATAAGATTATTGGAAAGTGGAATTATTTAACATGGAAGAGGTGCTTGTGCAATACACACTTCCTAGAGTGTTTATTTGATCCTTTTTCCTTAATATTTCCTATTTTCAGTCCCCGCCCCCCCCAGCCTTTAGTTACCAAGTTACTTCTGAGTCTCCTCATGGTATATTCTTGAGAATAAATCTATTTCTCCAGTGAGATACAGACAAACAAAACACATGGTGTGTATCAAAATTATCTGTGATCATTTAGAAAATACAGATGTTTGTAATACACACAAGACCAAGTGAATCAGTATCCCTCACTGTGGGCATCACTCTTCATGAAAGCTTCTTGAAGGCAGACAGACCACACTGATTTGCTGTATTCAGCACAGGCATGGCATATTTTATGAGCTTAAGAAATACTTAATGAATGCATATTTTCAAATTTGACAAATCCTGAATGAGCATCTTCAGTGTGCCAGGCACTGATGTGCTCTGTATATAGTGGTACACAAAATAAGACAAAGATTCCTGTCTTCACAGGGGGTATGTTCTAGTGAGGATGACAGATGATAACTTAGTGATAAGAGTGATGCTGTAACAATTGTCCTGCTTGCACTCCTCAGAAAACCTTGCATTGTAAGGTGGTTATTTTATACTCTGAAGAGAATGGAGAACCTCTGCAAGGTTCTAAGGAGTAGCAGGATCTGATTTAACATTTTAAAGACCTACTCTAGTGATTCAGAAGACAGCAGTACCAGCAGATGGGGTAAGAAGTGGTTGAACTCTGCACACCGTCTACAGATAGAGCCGAAATGGTTTCCTGTGTATCAGTGAGGACTCCAGGGTGTTTGGCCTGAGTAACCAAAGGGAAGGGGTTGTCATCAACTAAAATGGGAAAGCTGGTGGGAGGAATGCATTTGCTAGGGAAAACAAGAATCTGCCAGTCTTAGGTTGAATTTGAGATATTTACTAGGCATCAGAGCGGAGAGCTTAGGTAAGAAGCTGAATACGGCAGTCTGTACCTCATGAGTCAGGTATGGGCTAAGTAAATGAATTTAGAAATTGTCAGCCGGCATTAAAAGTCATGAAACTGGATGAGACCACCAGAAAAGGAAGTGCAGAGAAAGAAGAGAAGAGGGCCAAGCCAGGGAGATTGAAGAGGTATGATCAGTAATGCAAGAATAAAACTAAGTTTGTGAAGAACCAAGGGAAGGAGTAACAAGTAAACTGCTTCGCTTGATTCTATTTCTTGCTTTGCTACAAAGTTCCTTTAGTCTTTGGGCAATTTTGAGTGTTGACTGACCTACATATAGGATGAGTGAGTTAAGCTAAATAAAACTGAACACTCTTGTCATCTCAAAAATTCTCAAAAATTCCAAGCTATTTCTTTAAGTTTCTGTAGAAAGAAGACCCGGCCTCCAATCATAGCTCCAGCTCCACACATGCTCTGTGCTTTGGAGAAAAAAGCCTTTCTTTGCCTTTTGAGTCTCAGTGAAGGCATCTGTAAGATGAGGAGGGCATGTTTCATCCGGCAGGTATGAAAAGAAACTAGACGACTTTCATGGAACCTCTTTGCATCATGCCTAGTATCTTGCAGGCACTAATTCAATACATTTTTCACTTCTTCAGCCTTTCCATTAGAGCAACACGTAATGATCTGAAGCTGAGTTTTTCAATCAGAGGGAATGTGGAAGACGGCAATATCTATCACTGTGTTTCCCGAGCCCAAGGGCAGTTTATGCTGAAAGAGGCACCTGGAGAGGGCCAGAAGGCTCTCCTTCCTTCTTGTCTTGTGCTTCACCTGGCACTGTATGGAAAATCGCTTTCTTCTCTGTGTGTGTACTTCAAGTTTGATTCAGTGAGGAAGAAAATGGACACCGTGACCCTGCTTTGTAAGGGTGACATGGTGAATACGACTGATGACTTAAACAGCTGTCAAATTACATTACGTAACATGTTAAACCAACTATGAAACTCTGAATCGAGCCAACTTAACAAAATATCTATTCTGTTTTCTCAGCACGCATTTTAAAGTCTTGTACATTTTGGCCTTAGTAATGACTATTATTTCCTAAAAATTTAGGAGGAAGTTAGCTCCAAAGGCCAATCAGTGCATGTTGTTATTGTATCCACACTGAGTGATTTAAATTCACTAACCAGTTGTCTGAATTTATTTATTTTTTTAGAAATAAGCCCCAAATCAAATTTGTCTATATACAGCTTAATTACAGAAATTACACAGTTGACCCTTGACTGAAGAAGGGAAAGCTTCTACTGTTGCTCTTCAGCAGTTGGCAGGGGAAGACTGTTTAGCTGGTACATCATCTCATATGCCATCAGGGTAAACTTGACTGGGCAACATAACTCAAAAGAGTTTGCACACCGCTGACAAACAATAATTTGTTAACTTCTGTCCATAAGTATGTTGGAATAAAATTAAAGAAATGACCTCTCATAAATTTAAGTATAGTTCTTAGAAATCTATAATCCCAGTAAAAAATTTACCTAGCACATAGAATAGTTATTTTTTTCAAAAGACATAATAACTTTTCACACACTAGGCTTTCTCTAAGTACGGTGCCAAGCTCCACATGGCTTCATAGGACCTCGGGAAACTTTAGTCAACCTGGATCCTATCTATGAACAAAGACCTAGGACAATTAAAAAAATACTCGTCAATATTGGCACCACCACTGTGGACTCTCCGAGGCGCTTTCTTACTTAAGCAGACAGCGTGGTAGATGCAGCAATGCTGGATGTTTGCAGAGGGCTCTTCCCCACCCCACCCAAATGAGGTGCAAGCATTTGCCCACAGGACCAGCAGAATAAAGAGCTATCTCGAAGCAGGTTTAAGAAGAATTTTAAATGATCACAGAAAGGTGTTAAAATAATGGCCCTGGGTTTTATGCAAGTAGAACAAAGGGCTTTTACATTTTATGAAAATGACTCGTGAGTAGTCCAAGTCTGTTTAACTATTTCTGTTTAACTATTTCTATTTCTGTTAAATAGAAAATGGCATTTTAATTTCCCAAAAAGCATTAACAATGGCATCATCGAAAAAGGGCAGTGGTATATCCACATACACATATGTTGTTTAGGAAACAGAACTTGTGCAAGCCTGCGAGTGCTATGAAAGGTCTGCTTGCAAGTTTTGCCCTTGGCAGGTACCAGGGAATTGGAATGGTAACAGTTCTCACACTGATACGAAACGTTCTTTAAGTGATATGAGTGCCCCACTGTCCTTAGGCTGTTGGTACACACGGTTCATCCCAGATATCTGCTTTTGCTCTAAGGGTCTGGCTTTTGGGTGTGTGCTGGGAGAGGGTGCGCACGTGTGATTCCAACAAAACCTTGGGCACTGCGTCTCTAGTGAGTGTCCTCGGTAGACAACACTTCACCAGTGGGGACATTAAATGTATCCCTCGTGACTCTGTTGGAAGAGAACTCATTTTTCTGTTTACTTCAGAGTTTTTTTAAAGATATTATTTTTTATTTTCAATTATAGGTCATGTATAATATATTAGTTTCAGGTGTTTAAGCTGATTAGACATTTATAGGACTTACGAAGCGATCACCCCAAGAAACCTAGTACCCGTCTGATACCACACACAAGTTATAACAATGTTATTGACTGCCTTCCCTACGCTGTACTTTATATCCCCGTGACCATTATGTAACAACCGCTGTGTGTGTTTTTTTTAAAAGAGATTTTCCTTATTTCTAGAGAGAGAGGAAGGGAGGGAAAAAGAGAGGAAGAGAAACATCAATCGGTTGCTTCCCAAAAGCCCCAACCAGAGACCTGACCCTTTGGTTCACAGACCGGGACTCCACCCACGGAGCCACACCAGCCAGGGCCCAACTTCCACCTCTTCACCCCTTCACCATTTCACCCGCTGCCCAACCCCTCTCCCTTCTGGCAACCTTCAAAACGTTCTTTGTATCTATGAGTCTGTTTCCATTCTGCTTCTTCATTTATCTTCTTTTTTGGATCCCACATGTAACTGAAATCATGTGGCATAATATATCTTTCTCTGTCTGACTTACTTTATTCAGCACAATACCCTCTGGGTCCATCCATGTTGTCACAGATGGCGAGATTTCATTCATTTTAATGCTGAGTCATATTCCCCTGTACAATGCTGAGTCATATGCCCCATTTCTTTGTCCATTCATCTACTGATGGTCACTTAGGGAGTTTCCTCATCTCGGCTATTGTAAATAATGCTGCAACGAACCTATATTAATATATGTATATGCCTTTTTTGGTTTGGTGTTTTGGGTTTCTTTGGATAAATACC
This sequence comes from Sturnira hondurensis, assembly GCF_014824575.4. Classification (NCBI taxonomy): domain Eukaryota; kingdom Metazoa; phylum Chordata; class Mammalia; order Chiroptera; family Phyllostomidae; genus Sturnira; species Sturnira hondurensis. Next base: position 4,306,488 of record NW_028085694.1, read on the forward strand.
CAGAAGTGGATTTGCTGGGTACTTTGTCTCTTGTTATAGCCTCTGTTTTAAAGTCTATTTTGTATGAGCATTGCTGCCCCAGATTTTTGTTAGTTTGTTTGTTTCAATTTTCATAAAACATCTTTTTCCATCCTTGTACTTTTTAGTCGGTGTGTGTCCTTTCATCTGAAGGGAGTCTCTTGCAGACAGCCTATCTAAGGGTCTCGTTTTGTTATCCGTTCAGCCACTGTGTGTCTTTTGATTGGAGCAGTTAATCTATTTGCATTTAAGGTAATTACTGACAGATATGTATATATACTGCCATTTGATTATTCCTGTTACTCATCTTTTTTTTCTTCTTATTAAAGAAGACCTTTAACATTGGGAGAGGACTCTTGAAAGCCTGTGCCAGGTTTCATGTGAACTTAGCCCCCGGTGCCTTTTTTTCCCTTTGCCGACTTTGCTTGGTACCTTTCCTTGTAAGGAACCTTACAATGCAGGTGTGCGTTACAATGTAAGCTGTCGTTCCTTGGTTATCACCGTCTGCTGAACTCTCTCCGTGCACGTAGTGTATCTCCTAGCCTGGGAGTGGTGTTAGAGACCCTGCGACCCAAGGAATAGCCACGTGGCTGCTGATCAATTCCCTTCCATGTGAATGTGAATTTCAAGAAAAAATAAACTCTTTGATCATCCCGTATACTCATATGTTCAAAACTTTGTATTTTGTGTACTGTTTCCTTGTCCATTTCTGATGCTCATTACAAGTGGAATAATATTTACTTTATATACAAAGAAGCTAACAATTTTTATAAATTACATAAGTCAAGGGCTCTAAAGTTGTGCCTTCCACAATAGCTGTTACTTGACTGCCTTATTTGCAAGTATCGTTTTTGCGCACAATATTGACTTTCATATTTCCAAGAGTAATTCAGCCAGATAGAATTGCTGTGGGAAGCAGAACTGATTCTTGTCACAAAGCACATGGCACTGGGGCATGAAATTTAAAGACTGCAGAAACTCAGCACAGCCATTGTCAAGATGAGGCATGGTTAATTCGGGAATTATAAAACTTTTCTATTAACTGCATTTTTAAACCTGAACCTTAATATTGCATGAATAATTTGACATTTAAATACCTCCTCCTTTGTTTTTTAAAGGCAAAATATGTGTAGGAGAGAATCTAAAAAGCTGATTAATCATTTTTCTGTGTATTTAAAAATATCAGTTTGAGCTACAATATTGTAATAGAGAAAGTAATTAGCAATCTAATGTTCAAATATATGTATTTTAGTGAATTAATCACTTCATTAAATACATTTTATTTGAACTTGGATAAGTCACTGATACCTATAATCTTTATAACATGGTTTCGGAATAGAAGATATAATCAACATAAAATGTTGCTGCATAATATACATTTCAAAAAATTAGAAAAATCCTAAATGAAAAGCACATTTTACATGATATATTGCATCACTAAGACCATTAAAAAATTTAAATGCAAATAGAATTCATAAATAAAAAGCCATAATGGAATTTTTAATAACTTGAACAATTTTAAAATATTAAAAACTAGTTAGTCTCCTATTTGGATTTTAGCTACTAAGCAGAGGGACAACATTTTTGTAATGTGGAGAGAGAGATGTTCAAGTGTGGATTTGAGTGCTGAAACAGATAGTTTTATTGGGAAATGGTGAATATGAATTTATATTTATGTAATATAGAACCTAGAGATCATGTAATGGTGATATTCTGATTTCATGAGTTCTATTTAACTGAGGAAAGGAATAAGGAATGTAAAATAACTCTATATGCAATATGAGAAGAGGCAATCTGGCACCTTTAGTTAAAAGCAAAACACCCTATCATATTTCAAAATAAATTAAAAAAATAAAATACTGTGATATACTATTATATTGCTACTCTTATAAGGTGACCAATTTTAACCTGTTAAGATTTTAGAACATATGCTGATTTAAATTTTAAGGTAATATAGGATCTTAAATGTTAAAGTCTGATATGAAATAAAAACATATTCATAAACAGCTGAAAAATTTTATGCAACATAGAATGATTGGCAAACTGAGGCCAATTAACAGATGAATATATATTCATTTTTACTAAAATAGTTTTTCAAAGTAATGAAATTTACTTGTGACATCATCTTTGTCAGATAATTTGATTCCTTTTATGAATTTAAGCATAAATAAAAGCAATAAAGATTCAGGAACTTTGTAATTACCAATGATTAAATTATTTGGACATATTACTATTTCTGTATTCTTAGTCTTTGTATTGGTAAAATATACCACTTCCAATCAGTGAATTTAAGTATATTTTAGTTCTCTCATTATCCTCTCCTGAGAATTTACATAGTCACTTCTCAAATTCTTAAAAAATTAATCACTTCCGTGTCTAATATATTTTGGTGTCTTGTTCCTCTCAAAGGTTCTTTTACTGTTACTTCACTACTCTGCTTAGTGAAAAGAATTTAAAACATAAGAAACCTAAGGCCTAGAGCCCTGGCTGGTGTAGCTCAGTAGATTGAGTGCGGGCCTGTGAACCAAAGAATCGCGGTTCGATTCCCAGTCAGGGCACATTGCCTGGGTTGCAGGCCAGTTCCCTGGGGAACTGAGAGGGGGACACATGAGAGGGACACATTCCCAGGGGACACATGAGAGGCAACCATACATCGATATTTCTCTCCCTCTCTCCTTCCCTTCCTCTCTAAAGATAAATAAATAAAATCTTAAAAAAAAGAAGCATTTAAAAAAAAAAAAAGAAACCTGAGGCCCAGAGAGCTACAAAAGTAACAAGAATAGCACTGATACTTAACTACTTAAAGTATGTCCGTCATTCTGCCTTTCTGTACATTTTTCAATGGCTAGCTTTAGTTTACTTATCTGTAATAGGTTTATTTTTCATAAAACTTTTCTCATAAAATACACAGAAATATAATGGGAAACCTCTGACCCCAGCAGACTGTACATGCACTGTGAGACACAGGGCACACAGCCTGAAGACCTGGGGTCTGAGGACAGACTCATTTTACTGGAGTCCTTACAGTCAAGCTATGCAGCATCCACAATTTAAATTTCAGTACTGGTAAAAAAAAAGATAAATTACTAGATTATTGGCTTTTAGGTTATCTTCTTAACACTGTAACTTTTAAGACTGTAAATTTTAAGTTCACTGGTCCTGATGATCCGCTTTCACGCTAAACGTAGTGTGTAAACCTGGCTGCGATACCAAGAAATAGAGACTTTTCCCATCTCCTCCAAATTCTTTACTTTATTACGCTATTTTCGGCCTTTAAAGGTCACAAAATGCAAAAAAATCAAATACACCACATCTCAGGGTAATGCCATGTTAAAATTATCGCCCTATTTCCTGATCATATTCTAAATGGGGCTATATAATCAAAACAAAACAAAACAAAAGAGAAACCCACAAAGAAAGAATATACTGCATGTAAGAAGAGCAAAAAGGGGAAACAAAAAGAAAACTTTTCCATGAACTTTACCTTAAATATAGAAGGCACCCTCCTGGGAATTCTACAAAGCCTACTCGCCCCTCGCCATGTGGCAGGAAGAAACAGTCCATCTTTACTAAAACTGACTGTGGTATTTTTATAAAAGACCTGAGGTCTGAGCCAAGGCAAAGAACGAACGACTAACTCTAAACAAATACTTTTGGAAACAAAACTAGGGATTATAAATGTAAAAGAAAGAAGATTTATGGAGTAATTACAAAACGTACAATACTGTGGCACAGTATTTGCTTGACACATGGTCAAGAAAAACTAATGTTATTTCCATATTTGGTAAAGGTTGATGGCAATTATCACAATAAACAGGAACAATTATTTACATAATTTCCATGAATTTCTATCTTAAAATATTTTACATTTACTTTCAACTTTGTGGTGTCTGACATATTTCAAACAATAAGTCTCTCCTGAAAAAAGCAAGAGTACATTTAAAAAAAAGTCCCTAAAACATCTCTCCAATGAGACATCTACATGAAATGACAATTTTTATTTATTTGAAGCAATACTATGGGTTATAATGCTGTCTTTTGCAAGTAATAAAAATACTAAAATGGAAAATGTTTTATTACTTCGCTAATTTGTTTGTAAAACTGTCTTTTTTTTCTACAGAAATTTTGATAATTTAACACTTTATACTGTTATCTGTAGTGAATGTCAGTTACAAGGGCAGCAACTCTGGATATTTCCATATTGTTCCAAATTTAGGATAATATAATGTTATCAAATGGCTTCAATCTACAAAGCTTAAAATTCCTTTATAGAAATAATGAATAATAGAGGAATAATAAAACATATTACTTACCTTTCCTGAAACAATCTTTTCATAAATCTGAATTGGTTGGTCTGCAAAGAATGGGGGGTAGCCAGCTGCCATTTCATAGATCAACACTCCCAACGCCCACCAATCCACTGCCTTATTGTAGCCCTACGAGAAAACATACCCACAGTCAGTTAGTAATTCCCTCAGCAGAGAGTTAAGTCACAAACGACTTCAAAAAGACCTTCAGGCTTAGGAAATTTTTATTTTTATTTTATTTTTAAATGGTTCTTTTAAAAAATATTTTATGTATTCCTTTTTAGAGAGATGAGAAGGAAGGGAGAAAGAGGTGGTGAGAAACATTGATATGAAAGAGAAATATTGATCACCTCTTGCATGCGCCCTGACTAGGGATCAAACCTGCAACCCAGGCACGTGCCCTGACTGGGAATTGAACTAGCGATGTTCTGCTTTACAGGACTATGGCCAACCAACTGAACCATATCAGTTAGGGCAAGCATAGGAATCTTTTTAAAAAGCAGTTAGAGTTATGCAGGACAGAATGAAACAATGACTTGATATAAAATGTACCAGGTCAGGTTTAAATTAAGTAAGAGGAGACTTTCCCAATATTGAAATTGAATATTAGAAAATATTATTAAATCTCCTTCAGAAAGTCATTAAGAATATTATGGACAATAAAATATTCCTTATTTACTTTATTTTATTGTTGTTCATTTATAGTTGTCCCCACCCCCTCCATTACTCTCCTCTGCCCTATCCACCCCCCACAATCCACATTCAATGCCCCCTCTACCCCTGCTGTCTTTGTCCATGGGTCCTTTGTACATGCTCTTTGACTTGACCCTTAAATTGGGATAATTTAGTTGTTGCTCAACAATAGAGAAGGACCAAATTACCTCTTAAAGCCCATTTTAAGTTTATGGTGTTATGAACCAGGTTTTCTGGAGAATGCGTAGGAATGTCAAAACTTTTAAAACAAAATAGTAGACACTGAACTTCACAATAAATAGTGGAGTCGACTTCAAAATATGCTTTACTGTTGGATTATACAATGGTGAATATACTAAAGATAATCCCATCTACTGCACAGGATCTTATGAAAGCTAAATGCTTAATTTGGAATTTTATAAATGTAAATATTTAAGTGTATTCTACTATAGCTATCTATTGCTCTGCTTCTCATTTCTAGAAGGTATACAGAAAAGATAATTCATGGGGTTTTGCGAGGACTATATCAAATGAAAGGAAATAATGTGTGTGGAAAGTGCTTGCCGGAGCTGCACACTCACTGAAAGGGCCTGGGACCCAGCAGGATAATCTAAGGTTGTTTTTAACTGGATTGTTTATTCAAATTAAGATGTAGAAGTATTTATAAAATAAAATAAAATATTAATATGTTTACATGAAGTTTGTTATCAACTATGATCAGTGTCATTTGGCACAAATGATTATAAAAAAACAATAAAAAATAACTCCATTATGGAGAGGAATGAGCTGAGTTCCTGCCAGATCTTTGGTCAAAGGTGTCCTACCTTTACCACTCCCCAAATTTCAATCTTTTCTTAACGTTTTAGCTTTACAAATTATTTAGCTTTTAAATCATTAGCTAAAATATGACACTACAATACAGAGATTTTCTTTTCCTTTTTGTTCTGCTTCTGTATTTTTTTAAAGGGAAAGTCTAGTATAAGAGCAATAGCACTTTGTTTTGCTAATGGAAATGGGTATCGATTTTGCTCAGCTCTTTTAATTTAACTCACTAATGTTGTCATTCATTACAGTATTCTTATTATAATGAAAGCATGCAATGTTGAACCAGATCCTTTTACTAAACTTTGGTTTCTATGTTTTAGATTGTATGCTAATGCTCACAACAAATGTGCCAGATGCTTTTAATACACTAAGTATACAGAATGAAAACGAATCAATACAAAAACCTAAATTACAATAAATAAATGGACAGAGGACATGACATAACAATTCATACACACACAAAGAAGTACCAAGTGGCTATAAATATTTTAAAAATCTAATGAAGATATTAGACTTAATATCATTTATTGCCTATTAAATTTGTAATGATTTAAAAAATAAGAATACCCAATGCTGGAGAGAGTACAGTGAAACAGGCACTCTCATGTACTGCTGGTAGGAGTACAAAATGTTACTATCTTTTTGGAAAGCACTTTGGCAACAGATATGGAAACCCTTAAGAATGTTCATATTCTTTGACCCACTAATTTCACTTCTAAGAATTTGTCCTAAAAAAAGAAAATTTGAAATGAAGGAAAAGCTTATGCACAAAGATACACAAGCTATTTATCACAGCTATTTATAGTAGGGAAAAGTCAAAAAAGGAAACAACTAGAATATTCAACAATAGAAGAATGGTGAACTACTTTGTGGCTATATTTGTGAATAAGCCATTAAATGTTGTTTGCATGCTTCATACCATTCCAGTGAAAAAAGCTGAATAAAAAATTGTACATTCACTACATCTCAACTATGATAACATACATATAAAAGATATTAGTGTTTTTTAAAAACACTGTGGAATTATAGGTTTTCATTGTTTCCTTGTATTTCCTACATTTTCCAAATTTTGTGCAGTGAAGATCTATTACTTTTACAAAATATATACATTTTGTAAGTCTTGGCATTTATTTTGTCACCATGTAATGTGTTGAGTCCACACTGACACATGCCTTATATTTCTACTTCTTACGTAACGACAGTGTGAACATACCTTGCTGAGGATTATTTCCGGAGCCAAATACTCTGGAGTGCCGCATAATGTCCAAGTCCTGCCTTTAACTCTTTTGGCAAACCCAAAGTCTGTGACCTATAAAGAAAAACTGGGAATGTTATTATTTCACAAGAAATGCATTCACTGTATTGAAGTTGAACATTTAAAATCAAGGTTAAAATGAACACCAGGAAAAAACAAATTAATTCAATGGAATTGAGGCTAATCCCTGAGGGCCACTGTTTAGCGAATGTAGCTAAAACAACCCATGCTAAATAGCCTCTCCCTGACTCACACAAAGAAGCAAATGAACCACAGAAGTGGTCTTCATAAAAATGAAGCAGCACTACAAGTATCCCTTAAATCTAACATGTGCTCTGCCATTAATTACATTATCAGAAGGACAAAAGCACCACTGGGAAATCTGGTAACTGTCCAAAGGGACCCTCCACTCTATTAACAGCAGAAGTGGGATGAAAACAAGGCCTCCAACGGTAGGCGGGGGCCCTTTGGCAGCTGTGTTGTAATGTTAAAAAGCGTGGACTCTGGAGACAGATTGTCTGGGTTCAATTCTTTTTTTCCCTTTTATTTATTTTATTGTTGTTCAATTACAGTTGTCCCAATTTCCGCCCTCCCTCCCCGTTGCTCTCCCTTGCCCCACCCACCCACCCACCCCTCCGCTCCCACAATCAATCCCCACCCTGTTGTCCATGGCCATGGGTCCTTTATACATGTTCCTTAACTAGGCCCTGACTCTACCTGTGTGACCCTGCTGTGCCTCAAGTTTCATCAGCCTTCAAAAGAGGATAACAACAGTATTTACCCTTCATGACATTATCAGGATTAAAAGAGATGATACGCACAAAAACATTTAGAATTCGCATGGCACTAAATGAGCACTCACAAATTCAGCTATTACTAATTCTTTATGCAAGAGCCTGTGGTCAGTTCACAAGTATGGATTACAGGACACATAAACAAGGTCTATCCTTCATGGGATTTTTTGTTCTTTGTAATAGCAGTGGACATATAAGCTCTGTTTAAGCTATTAGAGATAAATAATTTTCTCCTTGAAGAAGAAAAATTCTAATATTGGCAGTTGTCAAACACATGTAACTTTTTACCTAGTACTTTTTCAAAGACATTCCATACAGTATGTTCAGTGCATACCTGGATATAACCTTGGTGGTCAATTAGGAGATTCTCGGGTTTCAGATCTCTGTAGATGAGGTCTAGTGAATGGAGGTACTCGAATGTTAGCACTATCTGAGCTGCATAGAACCGCGCATGGGGTTCACTACAAGGAAACAAAACATTGGATTTCTGTAAAATGGGTTAACACATAGTCATCAGTAGGTTATACAAAAAAATTAGTGTGGGGTTGAAGTATTTTGGGAGTAAAAAATATTTTCTCTTTTAAATGTATGTGACAGATCATGCTAGTTGCCTAACATTTTAAATCTCTGAATTATCTTCAGATTATGCTTTGATAGACTCAGTGGGCAGCATACATTAGAGAAAAATATAACTGTCAAAATGTCATCATATTTTAAATTATTTTGGCCATAGTGGAAGGTACTGATGTCTTTATAATTGTCTGACCTTGAGGATGACTGAAAAGCAAATGTGCTGATTAGACCATTGCTACTGTTGATAGGCTCCATTTACATTTCTTATAAATCCCAAGTGCTTAAAGAATTTTACTACATAGAAAAGATCTTTAACTGCAATAGTTAAACAGATCTTTAACTTTAATCTGTCGATTAATGCCATTTACCTAGGCTGTTCCTATTACAAAAATGATACATGCACATTATAGAAAAAATTTCATAAAATAGTAACGAAGAAGACGCCATTCTTAATCCCATCCAGAAGCCATAAATGCAATCCCGGTGTCTGAATTCCCAAACATTCTACTGTGCACGTTTACAGACACACAAGTACAGGATTAAGCTGTGTATTTGTATAAACGTGCAGTTCTTACAAGCACAGATTAGGTCAGTGTGATCTTGATGCCACACTCTGAGAATTATTCCAAGGATGTACTGACATTTTAGTTTTGACTTTATATTTCATCTTCCAGGGCACACACTGAATTTTGCTAGTCTGCCTGACAAATTGCAATGACTTTCAGATTTGTGTCATCAATGAAAAACCTTAACTCTGAATAGGATTTCCCTCAAGATGGCTGGCATGAATTTGATCTAGTGGGACCAGAAATAGAGATTCCAATAGAAGATTATCCATGCTGCTCCTTTCATTTGCCACTGTATTTCCTAGGCCCTAGACTGATACACAGCAGGTGCTCAGTAAATATTTGTTGAGTGAATAAATGTGAAAAAGAAAAATACACTTGTGAGCAATATTTTTTAATACCCTTCCATTTCAGCTCCACCTCAACAATGTTAACAACCTGCTGTCTGTATCCAATGACAAGGCAGGAGGACACTGTGAAGGGAGCCTGGAAGAATGGCCTTAGCCAGTCATTCCTAAATTTTGAAATGTTTTGTCTGCAAATGTCTCTGCTATTTTCTCTGTGAAGTATAAGATGTACTTACCATCTTATAAGTAAATATATACTTATCATAAAAATGTAAGATACATTCAGCATTTTATATTTATTTCCACACACTAGTGTTCGATTGGGGAAACACAGTACATAGATCTATAATCAACTTGTTGAAAGGTGAAAAAACATTCTATAGGAAAATTTAACGTGTATTAGCTTGAAGTCTAGACAGATGCTGTGTAATGGAGAATCATAACGATTCCATGGATTCTGATTAGAGCTCTATTCAACAATAACTCAGCAGCCTTGTTGCCTCAGAATTTCCAAGATGGGAGTTAGCAACCTCTCAAGTGTATACAGGACTGGGCAAAAGTAGGTTTACAGTTGTTCGTAAGGAAAATAATACAATAATTAATAAATAGTAACAAGAATAAACTCCGTGTTTTGCATGTTCACAACTGTAACCTACTTTTGCCCAACCCCATGTGTAGTGTGTGTGAAAGGTTAGAAAAGATAATGCCGCAGCATGAATTGTGTCAATCAATATGCTTTCCTCCTCGTACCAAGTCAATTACTAAAAAAATAGAAGTGTGGGAGTTGCAAATAAGTTAGTAATTATAGAAAATGGACAAAAAATATTTTTAAATCTTTTTTTTATTGTTGTTCTATTACAGTTGTCCCAATTCTCCCCCATTGCTCTCCCCTGTCCTGCCTCCCCCCTCCACGGTCATTTCCCACCATGTTGTCCATGGCACATTTGTACTTGTTCTTTAACCAGGCTCTTCCCCTTCCTTCCTCCCTCCCCCCTTCTCCACCTCTCTGGTCCCTGTCATTCAGTTCCTCGTTTCCATGCCTCTGGTTCTATTTTGCTCATTTGTTTGTTTTGCTCATTAGGTTCCTGTCATAGGTTTTTGTCTTTCACCACCTGGCTTATTTCACTTAGCATAATGCTCTCTTTTTTGAAGACAGATGTAGGTGTGGTTCTTTGGTGTAAAACTTTGAATTATTACAGGGCAATATGAGGATTCTGGGCCTGCTTGGACCAGGGGTGGTAGGATAAAAGGACAACATGAGATAAAAAAAATCATTAAAGATAAACAGAAGTTACTTCCCACTAACATAGCGCCTGAGACATATTAGGTGCCCTGCATATATTATGTCAATACACAAATATTGGCCTAGGCCTCAGGAAATTAAAACAGCTCTAATGTTGGCCACTACTGGAGAAAATGTTATGATAATCCAAGTCTATCATATTTTGTGCATCTAATTACCATCATGAGTCCTGTTTGAACTCATACTTACGTGTTAATTATGCCATACATAATTGTGCTGAATAAAGTCATACCGGATCTTGGTTTCAGTTTCATTCTATTAGTGATTATTAATGAATAGTGGTAGCTTACAAACTATCATACATGGGTAAAGATAACAATCTGTAATCTATTTTAATAACTCTGTGACTTTATTAGTAAAAAATATAATGAGGTACAAACTGTTTTAAAATTATGTATGTATTTTAACCTCAACATAGTAAAAACATTAGAGAGAATTATATATGTGCAAAACTAACTTTCATAACCTTATCACTATAATACTATTATCACCTTTTCTATAGATTGTTTTTTATCTTTATCCTTACACAAACCTTTTCCTTAGAGTTGTGTAATCCATATTTGTTTAATAAGTACTGTTATGTTTACATTCAATTATTTTTTGCATTTCTAGAAATTCTCCAAATCATGAATTTCAAACAATACTTACTAATGGTAGAATATTTACAGTGCTATCATAGTGCTTTTATTTGATTTTTAAAACCCAGTACGTAGCCTCTTATTAATGTTACTACATAATTCTTCATATACTAAAATATTACTAAATCAAATGAAATAATTTTTTGCTTTAATAATAACTTAAAAATTTGGTTTAAAACAAATACACAGCAAGACTTTAGGATAGTAAAGTATTAGTTACCTGAACCTTCCAATTCTTCTTAGATGTGAAAACATTTCACCCCCAGGAACATATTCCATAACCATATATAAGTTAGAATTATCCTATAAACAAATATAAAGGATAAATAAAACAAAATTATGAAACTAATTATTTCTCAAAAATTATTTTAAGATAACACCATGTTTGATTAGAAAAAGAGAAATTTAAAAACCCACCTGATAGATTACTAACATTGGGAGACAGAGAATAAATAGAAAATGCTCTCACTTTTTCTTCTGGGGTCCTCATTCCCTCCTCATCCCTCTCCCCCACCCTCCATATTCTTGCTACAATTCACTCTGGGATTTTTGTTATTCTTGCTCTTGCAGGGAACATTTAACTTTTAAACAAGTAAACAGTGCAGCAAGAACTTACTGTTGTAGTGTATGCAAAGGAATAACTAGGTTAAGAAACAATTTGAAAAAGTTATTAAAAATATTTACATTTTATGTACATTAGCTCAGAGAAATTAATGATTGTTAACACTATCAGGAATTCACTGGTCTTTATTTGACTTAAAGAATAAAGGAGAAAAAAGCAAAAAAAAAAAGACTAAAATGTTTCCTATGAATGAATATTGCAGAGAAATGCCGACTATAATTCCAAGGAACTAAAAAGCTGCCAACTTACAGAATAGATCTTTTGCAAGTTTAGGAGATACTTGGGGAGAGGGTCCAAGTCTGTTCTAACTCATATAAATGAAAAGACTAGAGTACAAACTACTAGGAGAAAAAAGATAGTGAGATTTTGGCAGAACAGATTCAGGAGAAAAAGAAGGTATATAGGTGTACTCGTTTGTAGGAATGTAAGAATTGCTTTATTAAAATATCACTATGAATTTTGATACACTGCCTTTCACCAGTGCCCCAGGAGAACGAAAATCTTTTCAAATGTTACCAAAATTTATATATACAATAGGATTTAATTACATAAAATCTAAATATATTTACTTTTCTTTTAACATTCTCCAGGTTTACGTGTGGTTTAGAATCCTATTACAGCTTTGTATTTTGAAAAACTATGAGGGTGACAATATTTTACTTGAATATTGGTAAAATTTACCTTAAAAGAATACTCCAGTCGAACAAGAAAAGGAAAATTCACTGCCTGTAATATTCTTTTCTCATTCAAAGTATGCTCTATTTGCTTCAGTTTAACAACCTGTAATTGAGAGGTAAATATATTAAATCAATTTATATAAAATTTAAAAGCTACTATAATTTTAAAGAAGAAAATTACATAAATGTTTTCAACATAATAATAAACTTAGATCAAACAAAATTCCTAGAGTCATGCAAGGATAGCAGTAATAACTACCAATGAGGCTTATCAGATTCAACTGAAAAAACCTTACACCGAATTTAAAACTTGGTCTTAAGATATTAAAGCATGATTTTCAGTAAGGAAGCAAGAGCTAAGAAGAATTAGACTCATGATAAATTACTTAAAAATTAGTACATTAAAATATTTAGCTCCTAATGACTTATGGCCCACTAAAGGAGCTGGCACAAATCACTGCAATAAGTAGATATTGATTTCAATCCTCAGATCAGCAAGGAAAGTAAGAACTGAACTGAGGAAAAGCCAATAGCTGAAAAACAGTGGGTAAAAATGAACAATCTGTTCATTTCATAATACCTGAATAAATACAAGGACAAGTCCTAAAAATTCAATTTGCACAGCCACAAAAGAGGACACACCAAATATTGGTAAAAATAACTATGTCTTTATAACAAACAGATCATTTAGGATCAATCAAGCTTCTACTAGATTGTCTACCTAATTACAGACATAGCTGGAGAAGCAGCTTATCCTGACTTCATGAAGAACATGATTCTACCCTAAATGTGATTCTATTTTTAATTTAAGAGAAGGTGATCTTAGGGAGATATAAATAATTGTCTTGTATGTGTAGAAATCATTAGAAGGTGGCATTCTTTCTTAATAGAGGCTTATTGTGAATGTGGGGTTAAGACAGAATTCAAGAAACTGAACGCAGATAAGAAAGGCAATTAAAGATACCATCCAGTAATTAGTACATAAATTCCAGTATAAAAATAATTGACTAAGAGTAAAAAGATCTGTGTTCTAATAGAGGGCTTCTATTCAACCAGTTTTCTGACTTTGGAAATGCAATTTCAGCTCTTAGGATATCTGGATCAGGGTTTACTTTTTTGTGTTTGTTTTATTTTATCTGTAACATGATGTGGTTAGATCAGCACTGTCTGTACTCTAGTTATAGAACCACTTAGTCTATACATACCACAATAAATTATATAACTCTACCCGGAGTATTAGTATCGCTTTGTGTTTACTATTTTTTAATAGACTATATTTTTTAGCAGTTTCAGGTTCACAGTAGAACTGAATGGAAGGTACAGAGATTTCCTCCTTCCCCCAAACATGCATAGCCTCCCCCACTACCAACATTCCCCACCAGAGTGCTACATCAGCTACAGCTAATGAACCTACACTGACGCGTCATGATCACCAGGAGTCCATAGTGGATGTTGGGGTTCACTCTTGGTATTCTACATTCTATGGATTTGGACAAATGTATAATGACATGTATTATCATTATAATATCAAACAGGGTAGTTTCACTGCTTTAAAATACCCTCTGTACTCCACCTATTTATCCATCCCCCCCATTACCTCCTTGCAACCAGGGATCTTTTTCTTGCCTCCACAGTTTTTCCTTTTCTAGAATGTCATATAGTTGGAATCATACAGTAGGTGGCATTTTCAGAGCAGCTTCTTTCACTTAGTAATATGCACTCAAGTCTCCTTCATGTCTTTTCATGGTTTGATAGTTCATTTCTTTTTACCTCTGAATGATATTCCATTGTCTGAATGTACCACATGCATATGTGGGGCATAACAATTAAAAATAGGAACTGACAAAGCAAATATGCTTAATTTTTAAATTACTTAAAAATCTAACTAATAAAAATTGAACTTAATTTTAAATGTCTATATCTACTACATATAAGACATAAGTGCAACAGAGATAAGGCCAAGAGAGTGTCGGCCTTCATGCTACATGAAATCTACGTGGACATATGCTGTATGAATATGGGAACAGCAGTAGAGTACAACTGCCATATGAGAGTTGGGTCATAGTGTTCAGAGGGAAATACACAAAGGTGAGTCGGAGTGCTAGTTCCATTGGGCTAGAGCTCAGGACAGAGCTGCTCAGGTGTTGGGAATGAAGTATCCCTAAATGACAGAGAACAATTAACAGGCACCCCTGGGATTTTTTGTCCACGTTTTTAAAAATTTTTTTAATATATTTTATAGATTATACCATTACAGTTGTTCTATTCCCCCCTTCATTCCCCTCCACCCGCACACTCCCTCCCCCACCATTCTCCCCCCTTAGTTTATGACCACGTGTCTCAAGTTCTTTAGATTCTATATTTCCCCTACTATTCTTGCCCTCCCCCATCTATTTTCTACCTACCATCTATGCTATTTTCTGAACCTTCTCCCCCTTCTCCTCCTCCCACTCCCCTGTTGCTAACCCTCCATGTGTTCTTCATTTCTATGGTTCCACTCCTGATCTAGCTGTCCTCTTAGTTTGCTTTCGTTTTAGGTGTGGTTGTTAATAACTGTGAGTTTGCTGTCCTTTCACTGTTCATATTTTTATCTTCTTTTTCTTATATAAGTCCCTTTAACATTTCATATAATAAGGGCTTGGTGATGATGAACTCCTTGAATTTGACCTTATCTGAGAAGCACTTTATCTGTCCTTCCATTCTAAATGAAACCTTTGCTGGATAAAGCAATCTTGGCTGTAGGTCTTTGGATTTCATGACTTGGAATACTTCTTTCCAGCCCCTTCTTGCCTGGAAGGTCTCTTTTGAGAAATCAGCTGACAGTCTGATGGGTACTCCTTTGTAGGTGCTATCCCCTTATCTCTTGCTGCTTCTAGGATTCTCTCCTTCATTTTAATCTTGGCTAATGTAATTATGATGTGCCTTGGTGTGTTCCTTCTTGGGTCCAACTTCTTTGGGACTCTCTGAGCTTCCTGGATTTCCTGGAAGTCTATTTCCTTTGCCAGACTGGGGAAGTTCTCCTTTATTATTTGTTCAAATAAGTTTTCCACTCGTGGCTTTTTCTTTCCCCCTTCTGGTACCCCTATAATCCGGATGTTGGAACATTTAAAGATGTCCTGGAGGTTCCTAAGCCTCTCCTCATTTTTTTGAATTCTCATTTCTTCATTCCTTTCTGGTCGGATGTTTCATTCTTCCTTCTGGTCCATTCCATTGATTTGAGTTCCAGTTTCCTTTCCATCACTATTGGTTTCCTGTGCATCTCCCTTAATTTCAATTAGTTTAGCCTTCATATGTTCCTCTAATTTGTGACTATAATCCACCAGTTCTGTGAGCATCCTGATAAATAGTGTCTTGAACTGTGCTTCTGAGAGGCTGGCAATCTCTTGGTCGCTTAGAGTTATCAGCTCTGGGGCTTTGAGTTCTTCTTGAGCCATCTTTTGGGCTGTTCAAGCCTGTTACATAGCAGGATCGGAGCCCTAGGTGTTCACCAGAGCAGGGCAACTCAGTCACTGGGTTGTGACACTGTATGTGGAGGCGGGGTCAAAGAGGAGCAAAGGTGTCCCGTCTGCCGTCTCCTGCCGTGGCCCCCACAAGTGCCGCAGCTGCCACTGTCACTGGGGCCCGCAAGTTTTGTCCCACTGCACTCGAGTGTGCCACCGCCGTCACCCCTCCACCACTGGGTTCGCCCCCTGGGGCCTGCGCGGTCCATCTCACTGTGCGAGAATATGCGACCACAGTCAGTCTGCCCGCACCCAGGCTGGGTCCGGGCTACTTGCGCGCCTAGGTCTGGGGATCTTTCCCGCTGGACCCTGCTCCGCTGCTGGCTCCGCCCCTCTTACCGTCCCGGTTGAATGGTTTGTCATTGTCGGACTTCCGTATAATTCAATTTTCTGTTCTTTGGCTGTGTCTTTGTTCTCCAAACCTTTGTTGTATTCAAACTTGGTTGTGGGAGAAGGCACAGTGTTTCCACCTATGCCTCCATCTTGGCGGAAGTCTTGTCCACGTTTTATTTCAAAATGTATATAACATTTATATACACATGTCAATATTTCTGTTGGTTTAAATACATATATTTAAAAGCATTTATAAACAATTACTTATCAGCGGACTATTTTTTCAGCCAAGCACTTGAGTTATTAATAAGGAAGGTAGGCCATATATCATCACATACTCTCCTACCTGACCCAGCACACACTTCTATGGGTCATTTCAGGCAAAGGAGTAGAGTATGGAGGACATGGAGGGGAATAGTGTGAGGTAAGACTAGAGTTTGGAAGGAAACTGTGAAAGCTTTGAAAGTAGGCTGCAGAGTTCCTACTTCACTGAATAAACATCAGGAAGCTATCTGAATAAGTGAGACGATATGTTACAGTAAGAAGGATTTGTTAACAATGAAGGTGAATCAGTAGAAGGTAAAAACTGACATTGTGGAAATTAATTAAGATATTTCTGTGAAAACCCAGTTAATATTAATGATGGACAAAATAGGTAGTGGCAGAAAAGATTTAGGAATAACAAAAACACGTGGAAGGAAAATTTAATATGGAGTATAGGAATAGAAATGAGACAAATCTAGGTCAAATTCTTGGTTCCTCTTGCTACATGTTTGACTTTGAAAAAAATAAATAGAGAGGTTCTTGGTTTAAATGGAGATTAATGTCACAAAGTTGGTGTGAAGATTCACTGATACAATAAAGTGCTTTGCAATGCTTGACACACAGTATGGAATACAAAATGGGATTTCCTTAATATTTGTACTGATTTTCTTCTCCTAACCCCATAGACCCTAAGATAGGAGAAGCCAAAAAAGAGTTAATTGAAAGATCTGTAACTTTATTAAAGGAAAGAAGATTATGGAGTATTATTTCACTACTTTGTTTTAGCAAATTAAAGTAAATAAATTCAAAAACCGCAGAATAACGTCTTTGTCTTAATTCTAAACAGACACAGAACATTGCTATAGAGCAGCAATTTTCAATGTTTTTCATCTCATGGTATACATAAACTAATTGCTAAAATTCTGTAGTACACCAAAATAATATTGTATGCTGATCTGACAAAAAATAAGTATAATTTTATTCATTCATACCAGATAACTATTGTTGTGTTGACTGTTGTCATTTTTTCATTTGACAATCTAAGGGAATAGAGGTCAGTGCCCCTGAGTAAGTACTAAGTAGTCAGATATTGCATGCTTTAAACATCCTTGTGGCGTACCAGTTGGAAATCGCTGTCATAGAGAAATGACAAAATGGCAGTTGTTCTTCTGGGAAGTACTCTTTCGTCATGATCTATTCCCAAGGCAGCCTCAGTAACTTACTTAACAAGTCATTGTCTTACCAGAAAAGAATTTAAAAATTCTCTGTTATATATTTTCAAGTATAAAAGTACTTTTTATAAATATTTTAATATTTTATGACTACAACATACTCTGTTAATTCCTTAAGAAAGATAACATAAAATATTAGAGGCTATACAGATGATACATTTTAATGGCAGTTTTAATCAAAAGCATAAATTTGAAGCATTTTGTTGTTGTTGTACTGCCACCACAAGTATACAAATCACTTATCCTCTCTGAGACTCAACTGTCTCCTCTAAAAAATTAGGACGAGAACTAGGTGCTCTCTAAGAGCTCCAAGCCCAGCCTGTACACATTAGACTGCAGAGCTCAAAGGTGAGGTGAAGCTTGGGTCAGAGTACGTAGGGAGACTGTACAGAACACAAAAATGAGAAGGAATAATCCAGATATTGGGATTAGCAACCTTTAACGAGTAGACAGATGGGAAAAAAATAAAACTAAACAGAAAAAGGCACATAAAAAAGAAGCGTCCAAGCAGGCAGGAGTGGTGTAATTAGGAGAGCACAGGGACCCAGAAGTTCAAGCACCAGACAGTTCATGAGAAAGGTTAACAGTCATAAACTCTTAAAAAAGTCACATAAGACCAGCAAAGAGTCCACTGGACTTGGTGATTGAGCCACTGGATTGATGACCCTTGGCAGAGACATTTTAGTGGAGTAGCAAGATATTGAATATAAAAAAGAAGGCACTAAACTACTGTGGATTAAATAATTAATAATTATTGTGGGATAAATAATTAATGTGAGTTAGTATATAGAGTGACTAAACTATTTTTTCAAGAAGCATGGTTAGAAAAGTTACTATGTAAAAGAGGGCAGTGGATGAAGATGCACAATTATATAGGGTGTATTTAATTTTAGAGACCTAAAAAGCCATTACTCCTTTCACGTTAGAGGTTAGTTTTAATTTTTGTTTTAAAGCAGAGATTGGGCCCTGGCGGGTGTGGCTCAGTAGCCTGAGCACTGGTCTGTGAACCAAAGGATCACTGGTTCAATCCCCAGTCAGGGCACATGACTGGGTTGCAGGCCAGGTCCCTGGTGGGTGGCATGAGAGAGGCAACCACACAGTGATGTTTCTCTCTCTCTCTTTCTCCCTCCTTTCCCCTCTCTCTAAAAATTAAAAAAAGAAAGAAAGAAAGAAAGAAAGAAAAAAAAGGTAGAAAAAAATAAAGCAGAGATTGGATTAGAACTATAGACTAGTCTTAAAACCGTACTGTGCAAAATGGTAGCCACTAGTCACGTGTGGTTATCTAACACTGGACATGTGGCTACCCAAATGCAGGTGCGTTATAAGTATAAAATACACATCAAGTTTTGAAGATTTGCTATGAAAAGAGAATTTAAAATATCTTAGTAGTTTTATATTAATTATGTACGGCAATGATAATATTGTGGATTACTGGGATCTACAGTGTGGGTACACTTGTAGAATCTACTATTAACATTAATGTCCACTATTTCTTTTTAGTTTTAAAAAATAAGGCTACTAGAAAATTTTAAATTACACATGTGGCTCATATTATGTTTATTAGATTGCATCAACAGTCTAGCCACTGTCCGTAATCCTCTCTCCTCTACATTTTCTCATCTCTATATCCTAGTAGGACAAAATATTGTTCTTGGAAACATACTATCTGTAGAATAACATATCAAGATTTGTCATTTTCTTTTACTTTCCCTTAATTATAAATGATTACTAAAAAAACAGAAGCTTAAGCCCAGTGGATTGAGTGTGGGCCTGTGAACCAGAGTATCGCGGTTCGATACCCAGTCAGGGCACATGCCTGGGTTGCAGGCCAGTTCCCAGCAGGACTCATGAGAGGCAACCATACATTGATATTTCTCTCCTTCTCTCCTTCCCTTCCCCTCTAAAGATAAATAAATAAAATCTTTTAAAAAATAGAAGCTTAATATATAAAGCATGAATAACTCAGATATCCTGATTCTTTAGATATAACAATATATAAGCACTTAAAATTATTTTTAAATTTTTATTGAGGCATAATCAACATGTAACATTATATCTGTTTCAAGTGTACAATGATTTGATTTTTAATAGTATGTAGGTTTTTAATTTTACCTGCTTTAATTAACATTTTTAATTAAGCAAGCATGCTAAACAAAAAGGCTTCTACCATCAATTAAAATAAGTTGTAAAATTGTCCTCGCTGGTGTGTGGTGTGGCTCAATGGACTGACTGCTGGCCTGCAAACCGCAGGGTGGCTGGTTGGATTCCCAGTCAGTGCACCTGTGTGAGCTGCAGGCCAGGTCCCCAGTAGGGGGCACACAAAAGGCAACCAGTTTGATGTTTCTCTCCCTTTTTCTCTTTCCCTTCCCTTCTCCCTAAAAATAAATAAATAAAATCTTTAAAAAATACTTGTGTGAGTATTAAAAATATAAATCATAAAATCACTGAATATCTGTTACCTCAACCTAATGATCAAGTAATTTATTCCTGCATTTTTCCACATGGCAAAATGTAGTAGAGAAGCCTGTTCCTTACATGTTAAATTCAATATTTTGGTAGTAGACATACGCATACCTGTTAAGTATAAATAATTATTGAAATAATGTACTCCTATATACTAAAACGATAGTTATGTATCATAGAGTCATAATAATAAGAAAGAAAATGAAGCGCAACAATAAAATTTGACAGTGTTAATGGTTAAGTCATTACATTGCATCTATGTAATAATCTGGCTGGTAAAACTAAAGCTTACCCTTCAGGTAAATAACAACAAAACCACTAACCTTCTGCTTATCTAAGATCTTCATGGCATAATACTGTTCAGTGGCTTTATGTTTCACCAACATGACTCTTCCAAATGAACCTGTTCCGAGGGTTTTTTTCCTTTCAAAATCTTCCAGGCCAGCATTATTCTACATATACATAAAAATAAAATAAACTTTAAAATTAGAAATTTGCTGTTCTGGCTGGTGTGGCTCAGTGTATTGAGCATTGGCCTATGAACCAAAAGGTCGCTGGTTCCATTTCTGGTCAGGGCACAGGCCTGACTATGGGCCTGGTCCACAGTTGGGGGCGTGCAAGAGGCAACTAGTCGATGTCTCTCTCACGCATCAATGTTTCTTTCTCCATTTTTCTCCCTCCCTCCCCTCTCTCTAAAAATAAATAAATCAAATCTTTAAAATTAGAAATTCTCAGAAGAAGACTATGATAACAGTAATAAATTTAGTGATATCAGAACAGGTAATTTAATTAATAATCATCCATTTAAAAATAATACAAAAGACTACTGAGATTCCAAGTTACTGGTGCTATTTTTTCCTTTGAATAAGAAAGGATTTAATATTTGAGAAGAGAATTATATTGCAAAACAAAACATAATAGTAATTGGAGGAAATAAGAGCTTCAGCTGAAATACTAAAAGGTCGTATTCCAATATACATCCCTAGTACTGGAATTCTAACAAATCAGTTTCATGTTCGAACAAATCCACACTGACCAGGAACATCCTGACAAAGACAATCGTGAAAGCTTTACAGTCCTAGTGCACTTGCAAAGAACCGGAGCGAATAGATGAGCTGAGGAATCAGAGTCCTTTCGCTGGAGTTACCTCTGAAGAAAGGACATGCAACTTCATTTCTATCTTTACAAGAGCTCACGGAACTAGAGTAACAGCATGAGAGATTCTCATAGCTTTCTTTCTGATGTTATAACAACCCAGTATTACCTAAAACAGTAACAATAAGGAAAGAAGAGTTCCTCATTCCCACAAAGATAAAGAGAGTCAGTCCCAGAACAATAATCAGCCTCTTCTTTCTCTTTGAATAGATGCTTTGTTATGAGCAAACATCTTTGTTTGCCTTTGACTGTAACACAGAAGCAAAGAACTGGAGGCATCAATCTATTGAATTTGTTGCTGCCACAACAAAATAAAAAGTACTAGGAACAAATTACATGCCAAACAGCAATAAGCAGTAATTGCTGACTCACTTGTTTAATAGGTTTTAATTACAAAGATCTCCATGAAAATCTTAGAAAAATTATTTCCACTCAGAAAAATGTGGCAAAACATGACTCTTGCATAGGTGAGGAATCTGGGCAGCTACTGAAGTCCACTGTAGTTGGACTTCATCTCTACTGAAAACCAAACCTTGCATTTGGAGACACAGCGTAGCTTCTTGGTGAATCACAGAGAGAGCAATCAACTCCTAAGTTTTTACTTACAAAACCTGTTTTCATCAGATTTTAATTTCATATTTCCAATAATCTTAAATTGCCATGAGATTCCATGTGTCAATGTAAAAGAAAATGTCCCTCTAATTTTACTATTTATATTTATGAATTAATATTTAATTTTTGGTTTCATCAACACAGATGGATATGGTTAATACAGTTCCCAACTAGATAATGAAAATAAACTTCATTAGTAGACCACAGGCCATCCCTTCTTGCTAGTCACTGCTTTTCAAACAAATATGCCACCTTCTTCACCTCCCTTAATGTCTCATGTTAGATAATGTCTATCACTTGAGTGATTATGTTTTAAATTACAGTCCATGCTATAAATCTTGATAATGAGGGAATCTTCATAAAGCATTATATTTATTTAAATCAATACTTCTTGAGTGAAAAAAATATTGAAGTAAAAAATTTCTGTGCTAAGGAGGTTTTGAAAATTTAACTTATTATTAAATTTTGTTAATCATAACTTCAAAAAGAGACTTTTTACAAGTATAGATGACTTTTTATATACAGTTTCTAGATCTTGGCTACGATCTAAAAAACTTGAATTATATAAAACTGATCTCATGAAAAGGTTTTGAAGCGATCCCAGTGTTTGGTGTGTCATCAACAGCCAAGTGTTTGTGAGTGTGAATTTGAAACCGCACAAGAGGATCGCTATTGTTGCAATTAATAAAAATAATAAATATGCTAGCATAGGCACAAATTGAAACTATCACATTAGAAAATATCAAGAGTTTGTAGCAGCCTGGAATTAGTGTCAACATTTATAATCAGGTATTATACTGGAAACTAGTTCCTTCTCCAATTTATGTATACATAAAACTATTAATTAATAGATTTAAACAATGCTATGGCAAAAATTCCTATGTTAACCCTATTTATTAATGCTACTTGAAAATTCAAGTTTCTGAAAGTAGTAAATTGTTTAGGCAAGACTCATGATTTTACTTAACACAGAATTTTTAAATCATAGAAAAATTTAAATATTTCTTACCTGAGCAGGATTTTCCCATTTTCTTAAGAAGTCTTCTTTGGCTTTGGCTAGAAACTCTTTCACTAAAAAAAAAATATTAAAAAAATTGTGTTGTAACAATATTCATATTACATAAAAATAAATACACATGCTTTAAAAACATAGGCTCATGTCCACTATGGTTGCCATAAAACATGTGTGCTCACAACTATGATGCACTAGATAACTATTCTGCTTCTCCAAACAGGATGCAAACATTTTCTCAAACCTCTAAAATTCCCTAATATCTTTATGGATCACCCTGATCATTTCAAATCTAATAGTAAAAATACTGAAAACATACCCAAAAGTCACATTAAAAGGACAGAACAATCTAGAACAAAATATTCATTGTACATAAACCATTAGTGATAGTTTAAAGGCACAACAGAGCCTTCAAACATAAGAACTGAAAATGTCTGGAGAATGTATACTTATTGATTTGTGGAGTTTCAAGAATAATCAATTCTGACAAAGGGTTATTTTCAGGCATAAGAATAAGAATTCATGTTGTTAGATTTGTGTTTTCTCTACCAGGAACTAACACATAAATAATACCCACAGAGACTTAAAAACAAAACAGAACAAAATTTCACAAACAAACAAACGTACAAAAAACCCTCTAAAGAGCTTAAAAAGCTCATTCTAAATGTGGAGCAAAAAAAAAAAAAATGTCTTAATGACTAACTGTAAATGTACACTGAAGTAAAGCAAATCCAAACCAGATGTTTATATGGTGATTAGTAATAGCCACATTATTTTACAGAGCTGCAGTTTGAAATTTTAGACTTGTTAAATGAGGAATCATTTTAAAAGAGCCCTCCTTTTCACTGCCTTTCCACAAAGTTATAAACAATGATCTGTTTACATACAACTTCAGGTGTTTGAAAACACATAATAGAAGAGAAATTCCAGAAAGATAAAATGGCATAAACAATATGTACTCTTGTTCCCAGTTAGCTCTAGGCAAGCAAAACCNTGTAAATGTACACTGAAGTAAAGCAAATCCAAACCAGATGTTTATATGGTGATTAATAATAGCCACATTATTTTACAGAGCTGCAGTTTGAAATTTTAGATTTGTTAAATGAGGAATCATTTTAAAAGAGCCCTCCTTTTCACTGGCTTTCCACAAAGTTATAAACAATGATCTGTTTACATACAACTTCAGGTGTTTGAAAACACATAATAGAAGAGAAATTCCAGAAAGATAAAATGGCATAAACAATATGTACTCTTGTTCCCAGTTAGCTCTAGGCAAGCAAAACCTGAATATACAATAAATAATTATTTTGGTCTTTTGTTCAGAAAGTTACCAATATTTCTCTGATATGTGAATCTGTACATGAAGAATAAAATAGCATAAAGCAGTATTTACATTATGGTCAAACAGTAAAAGGCATACAGAGGGAACCGAGAGCAGTGCCTGGCCTGTTTCGGATGTTCCAGTAGTGACGACCATGACAATGGTGGGTGACGATGACAGTGAAAAGACAGAAGGAAAGTGGAAGTGAGGCGCTCACAAAGTCTGTACCATGATTATCTAACAACGTAACACTATTAAAGGGAGGCATTTGAAGACACACAAAATTATTCCCTCTTATGCCCAGTGTAGTACTTTTCCCAAAACACTGCTCGTACACAAAAAGGCTGCTATTGGTAAATCTTTTGAGATTTCAAGATGGTGATGACAGGCACCAAGAGCAAACATTACTTAACTACTTTATATAAACTGTAATTTGTATTTTGCTGTTAAAATAAGTCTCTGAATATCTACATTAGAAGGTTTGGGAAAAATAATTTTTTAAAAGATTTTATTATCTTTAGAGGGGAAGGGAAGGAGAGAGGGAGAGAAACATCAATGTATGGCTGCCTCTCATGTGTCCCCTGCTGGGAACTGGCCTGCATCCCAGGCATGTGCCCTGACTGGGAATCGAACAGTGATCCTTTGGTTCGCAGGCCCATGCTCAATCACTGAGCTACACCAGCCAGGGCGAGAAAAATAATTTTTTAAATTAGAATTTTTTATTGTATGGAAATCTTATCCACCAAAACAATGAATCAAATAATTGCACCTAATTACGCAAAATGATCTAATTTTTTCTGGAGGTGCATTTGGAACGTGGAAAATTCTTACATTTTCTTGAGTTTAGGATGACTTAAGTCATCCTACTTTTAAAAGTTAATATACTTGTTACAATTGGTTTTATAAGTAACATTTTATTTTGGGGGTCACAGAGCAGATATGTCTGTGCATGGCACTGACATGGATATAACACCTATGACATAAGTTAAAAACACAATTTATTGCTAAATGCAACTGTGGCTTTTAAGAAACAACTTGTAATCCCCCAAATATAAATCTGATTAAAAATATTTTTAGTTATCTTCTATTTATAGAACTTGCATATCAAGTTATAGAATAAACTCTCCAGATGCCTGTCTGAGCATAGATAATTTGGAGACAAGGAAGAAACTGAAGTGAAGCTAAAAAAAAATTCCCTAATATCCTCTCCCAGCTTCTCTTGTGACTTCCTGATCAGTAGTTCTGGAGTAAGAAAATGTGACTGGTCAGAGGAAGAATAGGCAATATTTAACAATGATGGTATGTTGAAGGAAATTTTCTTTTCCCTACTTGGTGAATTAGCTAGAGGAAAAATTTCAGGTACTACTAAATTTTATTCACTAATAGGGTATTCAGGAAATCTGATAATACTCTCTGTACACATCAGTATTCCAAGTGTACTGGTAAGTAGTGCTGTAAAAAGTAAAGAATGATTCTCATAAAAGTCTTGTATAAAGTTACCAGAAATGAATATGAATCAAAAATATTAAATTTTGTGAATTATTTCAATTAAGAGATTTCTTTTTAAAGGATAAGCATTAATTATAATGTCATTAAAGAGTCCAATGAAGAAAACTCTGTTTCTGAAGCACAGAGTTTTTGTCACATAAGTGTTACATAAGTGTATATATAGACGCATGAAATCTCTTGTTTATAGGTGCACCATTTACATGCAAAGATGAACAAAGTTAACTTTTTGTAAAAATATATGTTATAAATATAGATACCAAAAATAAAATATTTCACAACATTATGGATTGTAACTCCAAAACAACAGGCAGCCCAGAACCACATGCATTTGCTTTGAATTTTATTATTTTTAGACAGTAGTCAATTGAACTTTCTAAAGGCTTTTTTCCGGTTAGTCGTCTTTTTTTTATTTTTAAAAAAATTTATTGATTTATCTTTTAGAGGGGAAGGGAAGGAGAGAGGGAGAGAAATATCAATGTATGGTTGCCTCTCATGCGTCCCCTGCTGAACTGGGGACTGGCCTGCAACCCAGGCATGTGCCCTGACTGGGAATCGAACCGCGATACTCTGGTTTATCTGGTTAGTTTCAATATTTATACCCACTAATATAAGGTGTTGGCAGCTAATTAGTAAAATAAGTGGTGGGAGAGACAGCCAAATTCCAACACTACAGCATATTTAATCCAGAGTTCCTTATAAAGCATATATTAAAAGTTCTCTTTTTCTTTTTGTTTTCTTACTGTGTTTGAATATATAAGCTATATCTATACTTTACCATTTACACCAATGCAATCCACTAAAAGAGCAAAGGTCTTGGAGCATGAGGTACAACTGAATTAGAATGTGACTTTAATACTTCTTAGCTACACAGTCATAGGTATCTATCTACAAAGCAGCTAACAATGATTAGGAAAAAATACCTTACAAAAGGGTTTTACTGCAAATATATTTTGTTTCATATCGATTCACAATGGAGCAAGCTAGGTACTACAAAAATGAGGACATAACACTTATCAACACGATTTCTTCTCAGAAGTGTAGATTTCAACTATCTTTACTTTCAAAATGAACTTACTTTCCCTTCAAATTTGTGTTATTTAAAGAGTCTATCACGCTGTGTTCTAAAGAAATCAGCCTACCAATGGAAACTCTATGTTCACTCAGGCCTGGTTTGCACAAGTGTTTACCCACATTCACGAGATGAAGCAAGCAGAAACAAACTGCCAGTTTTTATGCATTTCCACAAGTACATTAAAACACTTAATTCTTACCGCTTTCAAAATATTTTTGAATATGCTTATACATAGGACATAGTATAAGAATTAGATTACAAAGTTCGTTTTAAACATTAGGAAATTTATTAAAAACTCAAGTATGGCACATTTTTATTTCACATTATTCATATGATTCTACAACAAGTAAGAATGCTTTATTAATTATATTTAGTAAATTTATTTATTAAGTACTTTGGGTTCTATGTTAAATAAACTACATTACTGCTTATTATAAAAAGGTCATGCTGTTAGTCATGGCATCCAGTTAAGCATCCAGTGCTTAAAAGAGGTTATCATTTGTATTTTGTAAGAAAAGCTTAAAAAAACATTCCTATACAGATTACAACTACTCCAGATGTTGAGTTCTCCCATCCCCTTGTAATGAGATAAATGTCACCTCCACCTTTTACACCTCTTTATAATAAAAGCATGACATTATTTAACTTTTCTAATGATGTCAGACAAGTAGAAGAGACACAGAAAAAACAGTAGAAAATAGAATATAAACTTCCTAGCATAAATACCCAATTAAATATCACCTATTTTATTCAATATTTATAGCAGTGTATTTTCTTTTGAAAACCATTCATTCACCGAGGTTACCGAATTTAAGTGCAGTGTATTCACCTGTCTCCTGCCTCGCTGCACGGCTCCCATTGCTGTGGCACTGTGTTTGCTGTTTCTAAAATACCACTCAAGAAACTGCAATGTAAATCACTTCTATAGCTAAAACTTAACATAACACTAAAGAAACCATTTCCTTAACTAAAATGTTTTATTTACTCAATATACCTTATAAAATATGACTTTTATGAGGAGCATAACAACTTATAAACAAACAAGTAAGAACCTTGGCATCATTTTTTTAAATTAAAAAGTAGTTATTTGCCTACCAGATACTTCTGAAGAGGAGCAAGCTTGTATCCAAGAAAAAAATAAATTAAACAGTGATTAAATGACACTCATAAAAACAACACAGTAGCATGAAATCACTTATACACATTTTCTCAGATAATTAGACACAGAAGTAAAACAATAATGTAGCAACTATTTGATTGAACATATTTGGATAGGACATTTAAAAATTAAATGGTAAAGAAATAAAATCAATAATTATCTTTTAGTGTCCAAATTGATACCATTTTAATTCTTAAAACTGCTAACAAAACCTTTAACTTCTCATGGTAATACTGCTAAAAATACTAAGTAGCATATATTGCAATACACATCCTACAACTATTGTAATACTATCTCTGGACTTTTGTTATTTACTGAAAATTCTACTGAGAAAAGAGACTCTGAATTGTAACATTTTAACACCCTTCAGAAAGACATTAGTGTCTTTCAGGCATTTTATTTTCTTGGTGCTGGTTTAACAATCTTTTCAACAACATTTACTGAGAGTACTGTTTAGTGGTGCCGGAAACTGATGTAAGAACACTACAAAGAATAAATGCATCTCCACTATTTAAGGAGATGAGAACCCGACTGGGAGATAGAATCATTATACTGGAATGTCACAAGGACAAGGACAAGAAAATTATAAGGTGCTATGCAAGTCTGAAAGGGGAAATTCTTAGGTGGTAAAGGTAAGGCATCATAAAGCTTGAAGGATAGAGTTCCTTTGGCACATGACTTGACAAAGAAGACTTTCCAGGCCGGGATAATCTTGTATAAAAGGCATGGAGGCAGAAGCATGGCTTATCCAGGAAGGGCACCTGGCTTGTACCAGCTGCAACACTGGGTATAGTGCACAGCAGCAGTGGGAGGTGAGGTATAAAGGCAAGCAGGTGCCCTAACATGAAGGTAACTGTTTGCCATGGTGACATTTGTCAACTTGTGGGAAGGAACAGGAGTAGACTGAGTTATCCATAACTGCTAGGCTCTGTTTCTTCTGGGAAACAGGAGGCAAGATCACTTGCTAAGGAACAGTGGAGCCAGCGTAAGGAGGGATAGCTGGGGGTTTAGAGGCCAGAATATTTTAAACCTTGATGACTATGTAGTGAATAAGGGAAGGGGCTGTTCCTCTAAACGTTACTGTTAGAAAAGAGGAGATGTGAGGTAATAAAGCAATTATGTTTCTTAATAACTTTCGTTGTAATCATAGTTTAAAGTTTTTTTTACTGAACAGATTATAATTCATGGGCTTCCTAATCACTTTGTAATTAAATCATTTTCATCCTTTACCTTAATAAAAGTATTATTTTATTTAAAAGTTATCTAATGTAAATCAGAAAGCAAAAAACATGATGGAAGCTGAGATAAATTACATATGAAAATAATAAATTCTATCAATAAAGAACAGTAAAATCCCTTCCAAAACTTCTGCAGTGAAAATCTAGCAGTGTAAAAAAGTTTGGGTTTTTTTGCCTCCCTTTCTTCAAACATCCACCTCTTTTGAACTCTACATTTGTTACTAAGAATATACCCCCAAACACATGCTATACTACGAATATTTTCAGTAAATTAAATACAAAACATTCTAGTTGCCACAAAATTCCCTCATAAAAAACCAACTTATAGCAATCAAAGTAACAGAATTATTTTGTAAAAGGTGGTGTCCTACCAGATGCTTCTGATGATTTGCATGCTTGAGCAAAAAGAATAAATTAAACAGATAAATAACACATACAGTAACAGGCCCAGAACTTCTCCACCCATACATGTTCATTAAAATATTTACATGCTGAAACAGAATAAAAAATACTTGAGCATACAAATTCGAAAGTGTTTTATAAAGTATTACAACACACTCTTCGGACATGTTTGTCTATCTATCTATCTATCATATTCCATGCTTTTAATCCAAAGAGCAATTGTGTTCACTTTGCTGATGGGATACTTTATTCGCTTCACCATATTCGAACAAGTTCGGTCATAGCCTTTAAAACGATAATGGGTACAAAAAAATTTTAATTACTGTAAATGAATCTGTGCAGTTCAGTGGATGGGACCATAATTATTTTTGTTTTTTAAAATATGGCCCTGGCTGGTGTAGCTCAGTGGATTGAGAGCGGGCCTGTGAACCACACCATCTCAGTTGGATTCCCAGTCAGGGCACATGCCTGGCTTGCAGGCCAGTTCCCAGCAGGGGACTCACGAGAGGCAACCATACACTGATATTTCTCTCCTTCTCTCCTTCCCTTCCTCTCTAAAGATAAATAAATAAAATCTTAAAAAAAACTTTAAGAAAAAGAGATACTAGTCACACATAAAATCACACATGAGTTTGGAATTTACATAGGCAATAAAAGCTACATTTCCTATCGTGACATTTATTTTACTTTTCTTTCCTCTCCTTATTCTTTTTTCCTGTTAATTCTTTTTTAAAAGATTTTATTTATTTATCTTTAGAGGGGAAGGGAAGGAGAGAGGGAGAGAAATATCAATGTATGGTTGCCTCTCATGCATCCCCTGTGGGAACTGGCCTGCAACCCAGGCTTGTGCCCTGACTGGGAATCGAACCACAATACTCTGGTTTGAAGGCCCGCGCTCAATCCACTGAGCTATACCAGCCAGATTTTTCCTGTTAATTCTTTATCAAGTCTTAATTACAAGTGAACAATATAATTGACTTTCGCTAAACCATAAAAAACTTTTGGTGAAACATGTATTAAAATGACCACATTATAAAAAGGAACAGATTACCTTGGCCAGAATCTGCATGGACAGACACATTATGAATTCACAACGAATTACATGTGCATGCTTTCTCTCCCAACTTGCTCTCTTGTAGAGATGCTGTGGATTCCCTAGGCCATCCACGCCATGTTTGACTGGAGATGTTCCCTATAGGCTTTGGTAATACAACCTGAACTAAATTTACACTCATAAAACCAATGACCCAGGCAACCTTCAAAATTTTCTTTGAAATGCATTTTACTTCCTCAATTGTTCACTGAGGCTTTTTCTCAGAGGAACAGTACATCTACCATATCATGTGCTAAAGATTCTCCTTTTGGTTCTAAATTCAAATATTCTGTCTGTTGACAGACAAGATAGAAATAGGAATGGATCCCACATGACAGGGTATATACGTTTGCAACCTGACCAGACAGCAGTAAGTAGATCTCTGTGGTCACGCCAATTTATATCGCCTCCACATCTTGATGCTCCGTGTCCTCACAAAATGTCACACTTTCTAACTTCTGCTAATTCCATGGCTACTCAATAATATCTTCTTGTTAAAGATTAGGTAAATATCTTTTATAATGTTATCATTTTCCCTTACAGGTCTCATTTATTAGATTCATACATCGGTTCTTAAGAGCCTGGGTGACTCTGCAAAAGGGGGATTTTCTGCAACTACCGTTTGTCTGTTGTTGATGCACATACAGCACACTGTTGATGTTTCTGTGTTGATCTTATATTTGGCGACCTTGCCAGACTCTGTTACTAGTTCTAAATTCATACATTCTCTTAAATTTTCTAAATAGAAAATCACATATCACTTGTACATAATGACAATTTTGTTCTTTCCCATCCTTTTCTTGTCTTAATGTGCAGGTTATAGCTAACACTACAGAACAGAAAATGAGCATTCTTTTCCTATTTTTAACTTGGGAGAAAATGTTTCTAATTTTCTTTTAACACTTGCCTTGTAAAACTATACTAGACTCAAATAAATTTAAGAATATCTTCTCTTTTTCAATTCTTTGGAAGATTTTGTACAATACTGCAATTTTTGTTACTTGAATATTTCTCAGAACTTGACTGTAAAATAGTTCTGTCCTAATTTTAGTAAGTTTTGAGTAGGGCTTTTAACTGATTAAATCTTAAATAGGTAGAGTACTAGTCAGTTATTTTAAGTGTTTTCCATGAACTGACCTTTGGCTCTCATGTATCTTCTTTATTTCTTCTTTATTCCACTGATTTTTGTTCATGTCTTTATTAGGTATTTTCTTCTTTTGATTAACCATGTTGTTTTCTATAATTTGCTTACTTGAATACTTACATCACGAGTATCTTTCTCCTTTCTTAATATAAGCATTAAAAATCTTATCTCTAAATCCAATTTAGCTGCATCCCAAAAGTTCTGATGCATAGTTGAATTTAAATTTGTATTAATTCTTGACCTGTGAGTTATTTAAATGCTTTAATTCTTCACATATAACATTTGTGCGTTTATTTGTTTAATTAGTCTTTTATTATTCATTAAACTTAACTGCTTTGTGGTCAGACACCACAGCCTATATATCAATTCTTTAAAATATTTTGAATTTTTTTATCGTATTATCAATTCTGTGTTTTATATATTTCTGTATATTCTCCAATTACTGGGCGGGACTTCTTTATATATACCTATAAATCTTATATACTTATAATTTTTCCTTCTAAATGGGTCAATTTTGTGTTATATATTTTGAGGTTCTGCTAAAAATGCACACAATTCTTTCATAATTTATATTTCTTTTTGATGTGATTATTGGTTTTAAGTGGTAGTGTGTGTGACAAATCTAGTCTCTGATATTCTTGGGAGGGTCTAATCCTGTTGTATCTAATATCATTTATAGATTTGTGTGTGTGTGTGTGTGTGTGTGTTTGATTTTGGATTGTGAACTCAAAGTTCACAAAGATAGGCCCCAAAGAGGGGCCTTATCTAAGAAACCTGCAGGGCTTGACCAGAAGATGTTTTGTACTCTCCTGTCTGGCATCCTATTACAACGGTGTATTTTATCCCAGCAGTTTTCAACCAGTGTGCCATGGAACACTAGTGTACCCCAAGAATCTTTAAAACATGCAGTACCTGACTGTTTAGTCAGGGGCACTGACCTCTTTTCCCTTATATCTTCAAATTAAAAAAAGTGACAACAGCCAACACAACAATAGCTGTCCAGTGTGAATGAATCAAAATTATATGTATTTTTTTGTCAGATCAAAAAGATAGAATATATTCTTTGGTGTGCTGCAGAATCTTAGTCATTAGTTTACATGTGCCCTGAAATGAAAAAAGTTGAAAATCTCTGTTTTATCTTATTGGCAATTCTAGACCACACAGTTAATATAAATTCACACCTGAAATGTACTGGAGGAGAGGCAACGGATTACAAACTCTCAGGAGAGGCCTCCCACACCATGAATGCACACCCTTCCCCTGTCCCTAGCAGTTCAAGCCAGGAAATACAAGCTTCCTATTTTCTCCCAGTATCAGTGGAGAGGTTTTAATTTCTAACCTATTCTGTCACTGAGGATGTAATCCTTCAAGGATCCTGCCTTATATAGGGGTCTAAGAAATCCCATGTTGCGTAGATCAAAGAAATTGTATTCTGTCTCTGTGAGCCATTTAAAAACCAAAGTCATTTAGTTACCAAAGTATGAAAATCTCCTTGGAGTAGTCAAAGTATGCTCTCTCTTGCAGTTCTGGTTTTCACTTACCATTTCACTTTTTGCACACAGGGGGTTCATATTGTGTTCTCATAAGTTCATTTAAAGGGATGCTTGCTATATTTTATTCTGCATTTCTAGGTGCTGTTGAATCTTCATTCATTTTTGCTCTAAAAGACTTTTGAAATTATCTAGTCTCCAATTTATTTATTTCCCCTCACCCAAGAATATGTTTATTGATTTTTTTAAGAAAGAGAGGAAGGGAGAAAGAGAAACACTGATCAGTTAGTTGCCTCTCACACACGCCCTGACCCGGGATCACACCCACAACCTAGGTATGTGCTCTGACTAGAGACTGAACCTGCAATTTTTTTTTTCTTGATGTACAGGACAATGCTCCAACCAACTGAGGCACTCAGCCAGGGCTGGATTTCTCTTTTCT
This sequence comes from Sturnira hondurensis, assembly GCF_014824575.4. Taxonomy (NCBI): domain Eukaryota; kingdom Metazoa; phylum Chordata; class Mammalia; order Chiroptera; family Phyllostomidae; genus Sturnira; species Sturnira hondurensis. Next base: position 4,340,547 of record NW_028085694.1, read on the forward strand.
TTATAAGGCAAGGTTTGTGTTAAGTGTAAGACGCAAAATACTCGAATGTTTGTGAAATTGCCTTTATCCTTGAAGTTCAACACTTCCATCAGCATATTTAGCTGCTGGGGGTTTTTTTTGCTAATCTTTGTCAAACACAATGAGCTCTTTCAATCTATTGATTCAAGTTTCTCTTCAGCAAAGTTTTCCTGAATCATACATATATTTTGTTGTTGCTTCTGTTCGATGAGTCATTTTCTGTCCTTTGGGAATGCTACTCATTCCATTTGCAGTCTCCTACTTTTATCTAACATGATTTTCACTCATGATTTCTATCCTGTCTATTTCCCCTCCATTTTCGTTTTGTTAAGCTAGTTCTTCACATCATGAATTTCCTTTCCTGCAGTGATTACTTCAATCTTTACTGCTTCTAATACTGCTTTATATTCTCCAGATGCCAGGTTCATTTTCTTATAATCTTACCTTACATCATTATTGCTTCTTTCCTATTTGTCTCTTAACCAGCTGCTCTCTTTCCATTCTAGGCATTTGTGTTATCTTATCTTCCACGTCTTATTTCATAAATGCCACGTTCACTTGGAATTTTTCAGAATTCAACAGAGATGCTATCTATAATTTTTTATTTTTTAACCCTCCTGCACAAATATTTTCTAAACATAACTTCCACTTCCCTACAATGAAGGCTGTGATTTTATCCTTTGGTGACACACTATCTCTTTCACAGGCTCCATGTCGTTGCTTTTCTTGTTTACTCATTCATAAACAATGAGAAGCCTTTCAAAACTTTCCATTACGTCCTCTGTCCTCTCCCAATAAGGTGGATCCCCTCATCTCCTGTTAGGGTGCGTCAGAGTCAACTTCTCAGATCTTTTAGTTGATGCATATTTACATTATCAGTAAAATAGTACAGTAACTTTCCGAAAAGAGAAGGAAGCCATAGCGTCCCTGACTAGTGGTGATACCCACCCACTTCAGGGAAGGGCCCTCTCACATTAGAAGAAGAAAAGCCACTTCTTCCACTTGGAACAGCCTAACAAATGTTTGGTTGTCTCATCCTAACTATTTTAAATGAAAGTCATCAGCACATTGGACCTGCCACTTCTCTTCCTAACAGTCTTTCTTAGAAGCCTCATCCCTTTAAGTTAGAGAGGGTGAAACTACTGTTTATTTCTTTTCCATAAAGCAAGCTTCTCAAAGTAAAACTGTGAGTTAAACTTTGGTGTCTAATTATCAGTCTGACATTGTACATTTCTGGGCAGGTATCCTTCTTTAATTTCAGAACTAATACACTGTTTCCCCAGTTTTGTGTTCTCTCATATTCAGTCAAGACCTAGAAACAGGAATTAATTAAGTGCTTGTGGTTAAGTCTATAACTGTTCTGTTATCCGCAAAATTTAATGCCTTTGTTTTTGAGATTTGCCCTCAACTACCAGTTGACCAGTCTGAGTTCTCATCCAGAATGTTGATATAACGACGCTAGTTACATCTCAGTAAGCATCATAGAAAAGCATCATCAAACCAAAAAGAAATAAAAAATTAAAGATAGCCAACATTTTTCATTGATAATATTAACAAGTGTTTAAGTATGTAAAAATGAATAATAGTTATTCATTTATACTACAAGAATTTCTGAGTTTATATGTTTGGAGGACCAGAGTGACTACTGTAAACACAGATGAGCATGGCACTCCTTCACTTAAGAAGTTCAAAGGCTGGAGATTGGAAACTGACATGCTGATATAAATTTCAGTATAATACAAACAACTGTTACAGTTTACAGGATCGCTTTGGGTGTCCAGGGTGAGCACCCAACTCTATAAAGTCAATGAGAGAGACACTAAGCATAAGTGATTTTCAGAACTTTTGTGATGTGATACAAATATAGAAAGGTAGCAAGGAATAATGTGTAGGATAATTTAGCTATATCAGAATTTTATGAGAGATGCGAATAAAGCCAGAAAGGTTGGTCGCTGATCTTATATGCCCTACTAAGGAGCTGAACCTTTATCTGAGAGGCAATAGTAAGTAACTAAAGTTTCATGCTGGGTTAAGAAATGGGTATATCTACATTTTAAAAATGGTAGCATGGAAATGGTCTACAGGATATAAAACTAAAAGCCGAGAGTCAGTGAAGCAGTTACTGCAACAGGATTGAGAAGATACGCAATGCTGATCTAAAAGCATTCCCAGTGCCAGTGAGACTAGAGAAAACAGGGACTTCTAAGATATTCCTGATGGAGGCTCAGCAGGAACTAATGACTGTGTGAGTGTTTGGAGGTAAGATACAAGTTATGAATGTCCACGAGGCTTATGTTTTCAGTTCCTGCAGGGGCAGTGGTGTCATTAACAAAAATCAGAATCAATGAAAAAGGAGCAGACTTGGGATGAAAAGAGAGAATTCACTTCTGAACTGAACGTTCAGGAAACGAACGAAGATGTGAGCATGGATGAAATCATCCAGAAGGAATATAGCATTGAAAGGGGGGCAAAGATAGATTCCTAAGAAAACTAATACTAGTCATGAAGGAGAAAAGGAGTAGCTCTTTAAATAAAAGAGTATCACATGCACATAAATACCACACGTATAGCTATAGACTTAGCATCTACCTATGTTTACAAATAGAACCAAACTCCACTTGTAATGTTCCACATTTTGAAATGGCTAAATATTTAACCAATTATAACATGAGTAAAAACTGAACAATCCTGAAAAAGTCAGAATGTCTAGTTGTGATTACTCTTCCTATAGTGGAAAAGGCTATAAAGATAAGCCAATATGATCAAATATATCAAATTCTATTTGACTAATCTACACTTTCTTGAAAGAAAATAAATCAATAAAGCAGCAGCAAAAATTTTCTTCAGCAAAGACCAACACTTCCAATTCTCAAACCTCTACAACATTTCAGTGGTTACTTAAAGATTGTGTTATATACTTAACTTTAAAAAGAGAAAATAACACTGGCCAGATTCAGAGAAATCTAGTATTTTAAGTATAATTACTGGGTATATGCAGTTTTGATATTCATAGAAATGTAAGAAATGTTAACACACTGACTTTGTAATATTAGGCCAAATTTAAAGCACTAGATTAGAAATATCAATCCACTAACAGGATAACAGCAATAACAATTCTTAATATCCTGCATGTAAAAATGTTCATTTAATATCTAATATCGTTCTCTAAACAAAGATTTAACAGTATGGATGAGGCTTATGTTTATACTGTAGCCAAGGAAAAAGTGTTTATTGGCAATAATGGGATGATCTTCAGTTAGGAAAGAAAGGCTCCTTTATTTTGAATTCTATCTTTATAAAGCCAAAATTCAACTCTCTCAGGTTCTGAATTCCAATTCCAAATCTTTTAAGTGTAAATTATAGACTGTCATAAGAAAAACCATGTAACACTTCCTTTAAAAATCCTATTGAAAGGTTACCTTATCAATATTCTCTTTTCTAGTTAAATTAAGCACAAAGATACTAATGAGTTATGCTCTAAGCAAATATTTCTCACACCAACAACAGGATATCTATTTTTAGCTGCAGGTTTGGCTTAAAGTGAATAGCTTCCACCCTATGATAAACTGCAGCATATACAATAGTACATATTCTCAAAAATCATTTTTGGAATACTTAAAAAAAATAAGTCATGTTATAAAAACAAAAATGAAACCAATTTCATCACAAGAGTATTTATTCTAATAAATTATTTTCCCCAAACTATTATTTCTAAGCAATTTAACAAAGCCCCCCAAACCAAAAATATTTCATCATTAAATCTGTTTCTTAATGAACTGTACATAAAAGCAATGAATAAGTCAATAAAATTTTGGCAACATCTTATTCAAGATATTTTGGTATTTTATATAATCAAAAAGAAGCCACAGAAACTAATATTAGAATGACATAGCTAATAAAAAGAAAGTTTATCTTCAGGATCAGATAAAAAAAATTCTTCTTATCCTGGTGGGCCTTTCATTCACTAATTTATAATACAATAACGACAGCACCTAATAAGTATAACAAATCAAACCTAGAGAAATTAGGAGCTGATTATTAGCATTGACTATTAATAGTGTTGATTGTTCACCAGTACTTAATGGATTTTAAAAGCAAATTAGTATAATGCCTAAATGCAAAAGCATCAACAGAAAATGTAATTCTCTGTAGCTCTGGCTTTACAACTGCTCCTTTGAAATATATTTTTCCTCTTATGGTTAAATATCTCTAAAAAATACATAGCCGCCCAGTCTCAGAGAGCATACTTACCACTCATGATGAAAACCAACCTTTCCAAAACATATTGCTCAAAACAACAATCCAGCAGCAAAGGGAGTTATGCTAATCTCTAGAGGCAGAAGCCTGTGGTGTAAACACACACACTGGAGCATGCAGCACACAGCAAATGAAAAGAGCTTTCTTTTGTTTTAGAAAGCAAAGCCCCTAGAAGCAAAGCATAACTGCCCAGCACGAGATAGCACTAGTAAACATCAAATTAATGCCAATGATATGTATATATATATATAGCTAGATTTAATTTCCTTCAAGCTAGTTACCCTAGCCTCCTTCATATACCACTAGAACAACTCAAAATGGCAGAGAAAATACTCAAACCAGGATGTATAAGATGTTCTCAATTATATCAGCATGAGTTGTTACCACGGCAACATTAGACCAGAATTATCGGTTCACTTGTAACCATGGAGTAGCTTTCCTGAAGCTTTAATCAAACAAGACAAATAAAATGCCTTTTTTCTTTTAGAACCACATGATTTTAAAATTACCACTTTTCTTAAATTTAAGCACTTATCTACCCTCCTTACGTTTCAAAGATATAAAAAAATGCCATTTTCTTCCAATACTCACACAATCCCATGTCGAACCTGGCAAGGAACGAACAGCCGAATGATTGCACCTAAACGTCTTTCAATTACACCAGCTCTTACTGCTAGCCGTGGACCTCACTGATATTAAAATGCTGTGTGCTGTTGCTAGTGACTATTGGCAATGAATCTTATTGCCCAGATCGCTGATCGCTTTCATTTTTCATGAGCCAGAAAGCTATACTGCAGCACAAATGTTAACCATTTAAACATTCTGTATTATGGATGAGACAAAATATAATTCTTTATATTTTTATTTGTAGAGGGGATCTTAAAATAACTTATTTATAAACTTCCATAAAATTCAGCTTTATAAACAGTGTCAAATGGCACAGAGGTAGTTTTCAAAAGAGGGGGACACACAAAAAAGTTACTGGCAATTATTGTGGAAGTGTAAATTTCCTTACATCAAACAGGATTAAAACTGTGTAGCAAGACAGATGGTATGGCAAGGTGGGCAGACTAGATAAAATGGTGAACAGACTTCTCTGACTCTCAGAGTCCTAAAATTTGTACCATAATGGTACAAATGATCCACAGAATGGTGCCGTGAGTGGAACTTCAGCAAGTGAGCTCGCCATGGGAAAAGTTGCCAGGTGAGGCAGGACTTTCACTGGTGGGAGAGTAAGTACATCAGCAAATCTTCTCCCCAAGAAGCAACTACAACGTTGGACAAAATTTTCAAGAACAACTTCATAACTCTGGAAATTCAGCAGTCACAAACAGCATATTGAGAGGCATTTATTATGAAAAACTTCTAGAGTCTGCATAAGAACGGTGGGGCCCTGTGGTGGTGGTCTTGCCTGGTGCAGCCCCTCTCCCCCCACAGCTCATTCAGCTACTCCTTCCTATCAGGGTGGGGGAGGCCATGACCACCATGAGCTGTTTTGCTGCCATAGAGAGCTGACTTGATTTGGAGAGGAGGCCACCCCCCAACCCCAACAGTAAGTGATATTGTCAATTTTTAAAAAGCAAATTGTAGGATAAAGACAGGGAACTATCCAGCTTTGGCATCTGAAGTATGGTCTTGGTTAGGGGTGAGCAGCAAACTGGTGGTCTAGCAAGAAATTAACATAAAATGGAAATGAGAGAGGCAGAGAGGGCCCGGACAAACTCTCCACATATCCTCAGATCCCCGAAGGACGAGAGGAGGCTGTCCCATAGGGGAGACCCAGGAGGGCCCAGCAGAAAGTTAAAGCTGGTACAAACTTCAAAATTGCCTGGAACCTAAATGTGTTTCCCCACTCACACTGTTCCATCAGCACAGACTGGCTCAAAGTATATGAGTACAACCCTTGGCCAATCACTGACTAACAACAAAACTATGCAGATGAAGGGTAGTCCCTAGCAGAGAATTCAGCAGCCAGACACCATGGGAAATTCAGTCCATAAATTAAAACAAAACAAAACAAACAAAATACCCTCTGGGAAGAAAAAAGTCAGAAACCAGAGCTGCTAAAATATTATTTTAAAATGTCAAATTTTTACACAAATATTATATAACCTATAAGTAGGAAAAAGGCAGTCAATAGAAAATGACTTGGAATGGGCTCAGATATAGAATCTAGCAGTCAAAAGATTTCAAAACAATTATTAAACTATGGTGAAATACAGAATTCGTCGGTAAACAGCAACTGAGGGTATTTGTTGCAAGTAGAAATACTTAAGAAAGTCCTTCAGGCTGAAAGAAAATGACAGGACACCAGACAATATTCAAGTTGACAGGAATACATGAAGAGGACTGGAATGGTACATAGGGGAGTAAAAGATCATGTAAAGGCCTGGTTAGGTGGCTCGGTTTGTTGGAGCGCCACCCTGTACCAACCAAGAGGTTGCAGGCTTGATCCCCAGTCAGAGCCCGTACAGGAAGCAACCGATCCACGTTTCTCTCACACACTGATGTTTCTCTCTCGCGCGCTTCCCCTTCCCTTCTCTCTAAAATCAATAAATATATCCTTGGGTGAAAATTTTAAAGAAAGATTATATAAATATATATTTTTATGCTTTCTTATCTTAACATTTTAAAATAAAGTAATTAAAACAGCATTGGTAGGTTTACATAATTATATGTAGTATATGTAAAAATAATAAGACAAAACTGTAGAAGAAACTGAGCTATATTTAATCAAAGTAGCTATATTTTATTAGAATTAAGTGTAGTACTGTTCTAAAGTAGATTGTGACAAGATAAAATACATATTATAACAACTAAGTGAACTATTAAAAATATCCTTTAGCCATTTAGTTAAAAAATCAAAGAAGTATTAAAATGAAACCCTATAAATATTTGTTTTTTTTTAAAATATATTTTATTTATTTATTTTCAGAGAGAGGGGAAGGGAAGGAGAGAGGGAGAGAAATATCAATGTGTGTTTGCCTCTCATGTGTCCCCATTCGGGAACTGGCCTGCAACCCAGGCATGTGCCCTGACTGGGAATCGAACCGTGATCCTTTGCTTCACAGGCCTGCGCTCAATCCACTGAGCTACACCAGCCAGGGCTAAATATTTAACAAACAAATGGAATAACAATAACAAAACCCATAAGACACAGAGAAAACAAACAGCACAATGGAAGATAACTGCATTACATGTGAGTGAAATAAATACAGAGTAAGAGGCAGAAATCATCAGACTGAATTAAAAAAGTAAAGTTCAAGTATATGCTGTCTACAAGACTCACACTTAAGATTTAAAAATATAAATAAGTTGAAAGTAAAACGTGAAAGAAAAAGATACATCATGCAAATAGTAAGCATAAGACAACTGGAGCACCTATATGAGTACAAAACAGACTTTAACTACAAGACATATTACTGGGGACACAGAGGACATTTCATAACGACAAAATGGCCAATACATCTGGGAGCATTAACAAGTAGAGAGAGACTGAATACAAGATCCCCCAAAATACTGAAACAAAAATGACAATTAAAGAACTAGATCATTCAAAAACTGTAGTTGAAGATTTCAATATTCCTTTCTCAATACTTCATGAAAAAACTAGACAGAAAAATAAGCAAGGATAATACCATCAGAACTGGACATCTATAATACATAGCACCTTATCGACAGAACAGACATTCTTTTCAAGCACACATGGAAATTCTCCATATTAACCATATGCTAAGCAATATAACAAATCTCAATTAATTTGAAATGATTTAAAAAATCACACAAAATATGTTCTCTGATCATAGCAGACATAAAGTAGGAATCAACAACAGAGAGAAGTTTTGAAAATCCCAGTATTTGGATTTAAGACACAAAGAAATCCTAAAGGGAATGAGAAAATATTTTGAACTGAATGGGAAAAAACCTACAAGGAATCATCATTTATGAGATATAGGTAAAGCAGAGCTCAGAGGAAAATTCATAGCTTTAAATACCTATATTAGAACAGGACTTAAATCAATCATTTAAACTCCCACCATAAGAAACTCAAGAAAGAGGAGCAAATGAAACCAAAGCCAAGAAGAAGCTCAGAGAGGAACTCAATAAAATAGAAAAACAACAGAAAAAAATAATGAGTTCAAAAGTCTTACTGATAAACATTTAGCTAGACAGACCAAAAACTAAAACATGACAAAGTAAGATGGAACAGAGAAATAACTAATTCGCAAATTAGAAATGAAAAGACAACACAACCACTCACACTAAAGAATTAAAATAATGGAGGGAAAAGGCGGGGGGGTTTTCAGGAACATTCATGAACGATTCATGGACGAAATCAAAGGGGGGGTATCAAGATTGGGAAGTGGGAACAGCTGAGGAAAAATGGAGACAACTGTACTTGAACAACAATAAAATTACTTTTAAAGAATTAAAAGGATTATAAGGGGATACTATGAACAACTTTATGGCAAGTAGATAACTTAGATAAAATGGAGATTTTATTTTATTCATATGTGGGATATAAATCTGAAAGCAACAAATGAACAAAAAAACAAGCAGACAAACCAAACTCTAACAGACACAGACAAGAGTACATGGTTACCAGAGGGAAAGGAGTTGAGGGGAAGACAGCAAAGGGCAAAGGGGGTCACTATATGGTGACAGAAAGGGATTTCACTTTGGGTGGTAACACTCAATGTAATATACAGACAATGTATTATAGAATTGTAAACTTAAAACCTATATAATTTTATTAGCCAATGTCACCCCAATAAATTTAACTTAAAAATAAGTAAATAAGAAAATTACAGACCAATACATCACAATGCAAAAATATTTATCAAATACTAGCAAACTTAATATACCAGTATATAAAAAGGGTTACACAACATGATCATGTGGGATTCATCCCAGGAAGGAAAAGTTGGTTCAACCCCGAAAATCAATTAATAGAATGTACCATATTGTGGGAAAAAAAACAAAGCTACATAAATCACCTCAATATATGTAGAAGCAGCTTCCAGAAAACCCAATCCCTGTGATAACACCTCTTTAACAAACTAGGAGAACAGGACTTCCTCCAGCAGATAAAGGCCATGTGTGTTTGTGTGTGTGAGGGGGGTGGGTACAGCTTACATCATAAATACGTGTGGGCAAAAGCAGGTTTACAGTTGCCACACAAATAAATAATACAATAATTGATCGATATTAACACAAGAGTCAACTATGTTTTGTGTACTCACAACTGTAAACCTCCCCTGGCCTACCCCTGTCTAATGGTGAGAGAGGGGTGCTTTCCCCCAAAGACCAAGAGTGAGGCAGGATGTCTGAACTTCCCATTTCGAAGCCACTTTGTACTGGAGGTTCTAACCAGTGCAGTGACTTAGAGAAAAAAGATAGTAAAGGCCTACAGATTGATAAGAAAGAAATAAAACTGTATTTGTGGGCAATATGAGTCTACATGTAGAAAATTTTATGGTATCTACAAAGAATCTACTAGAACTAAAAAGTAAGTTTATCAGCATCACAGGATATAAGATCTAATATACAAAAATCAATAACATTTTAACACACTAGGAACAAACAACCCAAAAATGCAACTAAGAAACAACTTCATTCACAACAGTATTAACAAAAATAAAATTCTTAGGAATCAATTTAACAAAACTTGTTCATTAGGGAAATATAAACTGAAAACCACAATGAAATACCAATTCAAGCACACCAGAATAGCTATAGTCAAAAAGACTCCTGGTACCAAGTATTAACAAGGAAGTGAAGAAACTGTAACCCGGATAGCAGAAACGTAAAATGGTAAATACACTTAGAAAAAAAAAAAAGAAAACAAAACTGGAAGTTAAGAAGATAAACATAAACTTACCACATGACCCAGCAATTCTACTCCTAGATATGTACTCAAGAGAAATGAAGCATATGTCCATTTGGTCTTGTATATAAATGTTTATAGCAACATTTCACAAATAAGCTCAAACTGGAAACAATCCTTCAAGTTTATTGATTGCCGAGTTGATAAACAGAATGTATTATATCCAAACAACATGGTATAATTCAGCAGTAACAAGGAACCAACTATGGAAACATTGTATGACATGGGCAGTTCCAAGTACAAAAGGCAGTTCCAAGTACAAGGAGCCAGAAACAACAGAGTGCATACTGCATAACCCCATGTACACAAAATGTCCAGAAAAGGGAGTCTGTAGGGAGAGAAAACAGGTCAGAGTTTGTCTGAGGTTGAGGCAGAAGTGGGAAATTATTGCAAAAGGGTACAAAAGAAATTTTGAGGCGGTGGGAATATTCCAAAACTAAATTGCAGTGACAAGTGCACAATTCTATGAATTTATCGTTAAACTTATTAGTAATTATACACGTATAATAAGTTATATGATATGTAAATTATATTTCAATTTGAAAAAGTTGTCAAGTGCTTCTCTACCTAGTTAGAGACAGTGGGCCTGGCGCAGACCCTTACTGTGGGAAGAATCACTGCCGTGGACAACCTGATCACGCAGATGTGAGGCTGGCAGGCACCCGTCCCCTTGGGGGACACTCTGACAAAATCAGTCCTTTGAAGACGGGTCAAGGCTGTTCCCTCCCAATACCCCACAGCATTGACATCAGTTACTCAGAGTACTTTTTTGGACATCCTATTATATCTTTTAAGAATTCTAAATTTTCATATTTTCACAAATTTATGTATTCTTATAATAAAATAACCTTTTGCTCCTGAGTCTGAAAATGCTACTCATTCTTCAAGTTCTTGAAGGCCCATCTTTTCAGTGTTAATTTCTTCTTACACTAAACTCCCATAGCAAAGTATTTACACATTTTGAAGCAACCGTTTCACTGTGCCTTGAATTGCTGTTTGTGTGTTTGCTCTTCCTCCTCTTGTTTTTGAGGATAAGAACTGGGTTTTATTTTCCCCAGAGACTTGTTTACAGGCTGATACAATGAATACTCAAGAAATTCACTGAATGAATAAAAATTTATTATTATTCAGAAGTGTAATGGAACAGTTGCAGGTGGAAAAGGTAGATAAAAAGGTAATGTGAGAGCTCTTCAAGCTTAGAAGTTACAATGCTACAAATTCAGTGGACCAAAGGATAAGCATAGAAGTGAACTGTCTTAAAGACTACATGAGCTTTGAAGAGGAAAAACTGACTAAAGTAGTTTGTTATAACCACTTTAGCTATGTGATTCTACCTGAAGAAATCCATACACAAAATTGCTCAGTTTTCAATATAGTATTTAAATAATATGGATTGGTATCTGCCAGAAAAAGTCTGCCAATTCATGGAAAATGAAGAAAAAGGTTTTGATGCTATTCACCTAGTCAGTTCCTAAAAATATTGTAATTAGACATTAAGTGTATAAAGTCCAAAATTTAAAATGTGTGAAACTCCATCAAATCCATTATTGTATCACTTAAATACACCATTTACAATCAAAGGAATTATTAAAAGTTCACTGTAATAAATCTGCTAGAAAGAGAACTCAGTGACTCCTCCCATTCATTTTGAATCAGAACAAAATGCAGAATTCTTCCACATTTTTCTTTTGAACTTTATGTATGTATATGTGCATGGAATCATCTGTTGGATATTTATGTTATCAAATAGGAATTCCTGTTACTTAATTTAGTAAAAGATGAAACACAGCTAACGCACCTGGAAACCACTGTGGCCTTCACTGTGCATTCTTCCTATATTTATATTGTGCAGAAGAAACTTGGATTAAAACTTGTGACATTCCACACATGCCTAAACTGGTAATTAATCGTCACTCCATAGTTTATGAACTTAATTTTCTAGCTTCTATGATTAGTTTATTTCTTAGACTAGCACTGTTGAAACAATCATATTCAAGCTATTTATCAGAAGATATTACATTACTTTTTCTTGTCAAACAAGTCATGCAAGTAAGCTGCTTTGAGTAGCTTTGGAGAATGTGGTTTGTGTAAAATCATCCTATGGTCAAAACTCCTTCCATAACTTCTATAAATGAATAAAAATGTGTGCTTTTGCCACAAAAATAAACCTGGGAATTTCGCAATGACAGAATTCCTGTTTCTGTTGTATCAGTGTTTTCTCCTTTGCATCAACAGATTCCACAACTGGAACAAGAGCTTCAAGCTTACTGTACTCATTACACATACAAAGTTACTGTATGTATTCAATATTTTGGGGATATGAAAGAGAGAAGAGAGCTAAACAATACTGGTTAATGAACTCTCAGCTGCTATTTATTTCTTATATCATGCTATTAATAGCAAATTACAGGGTTCCTCTAATTTTACTTGTGTAGATGATCCAAATGATTATATCTGGTGACATCACAATTAAGAATGTTAACAGTATATTATCAGTTTGTTTTTTCCAAAAGATATCATGGCTCAAAATATTATCTTCCACTGTTAGATTTTAAAATGTGTTTCAGAAAACATCAGAGGTCCCATACATTTTAAAAATGGTAAAAGTATTGTTCAAACATTACCTTTAATTATTAAAAGCCAATAATATTCATTCAAGATACATTTATTAAATACCCACTATTTGGAGGAGCAGGTATTATTGAACAGAAATTAGTTCAGCATTGTCCTCATTCCTCATTGAACATTTAATTTAAAGATTTTTGAAATGTACATAAGAAGATTTCCAAAAGACCCTAAGAGGGTCTTAACAGAATTCTATTCTTAACAGAATAGAGCAAACAATGAATAATAAACTTTTGTTGCAAGGAAAATTTTAATAACGAACTATCATTTCAATATTCATTAGTTCATTAACTTGAAGATATCTGAGATTCCTCACCTACTAATAGTAAGAATTAATTACAAATAATAAAAACCTCTAGAGTAAACAAATATGACACAAATTCTTTACTTTCTCCCTAAAACAGCTTAAAGGGAAAACAAAATTCTGATGGAGTAAAACAAAATGATTCAATAAACTTCTATAGAACTGTGAAGGTACTATATAAACCAAGAGGTAAATTTTGTAAACTAGTCTTGTTTTTTGTTAAAACTGAATTTCCTTCCTCAACTGCTATGGAATAAATTTTAAAAAAGAGGCAAAACCTATGGCTGCTTGATGACCAGACAAACATAAAAGGAGCAACAGAGTACTAACGGTAATTCTACTATTCCTCTGATCAGCGACACACTACCTTAGGGAGGACCCAAAGTGATATGTGGAATGCAAGCACTGGTATTGCTCGTATGTGGAATAAATCTTTTAAAGTACATGTCACCAAAAATGGTTACATATCACCATTTCAGCAAAGCAAGCGTAAGTCCAAACATTTTAACATGACTGGAAAGAATGTGATACATGCATAAACAACTTTTCCCCCATTTAACCATAATTATAAATAACATTAAATATAATCATGAATGTTTTTTATTTTTAAAATGTTATAAAATTTCACATAGACTAATCACACTATGCTTTGCTGTTAGAAACCCTGCTTGTAAAACTGAAGTAACTTTCACACATATATTTAAAAACAAAAGTTGGCCAACAAACTTAATTAAACATTTAAGAATCTTCTATTCTCCTATCAAACTTTAAGACTTATTTACATCCCAACTTTTTAAAAAAAATCAACTGATCATTGTTCCTAAAATGTAGCCATTTCACTTTTATGTAAGAACAAAAAAAATAAAAGCAAAAAACCAGAAACATACAACAGGAATGATGTAAACACTCAGCAGACGTTTCCCACTGATATTCAACATAACTAGTTGTAGATAAAACAAAACAATGAACTGCATGGTTCGGCTCAACTTATAATCAAGTTTCTGTGGAACTTTTTCAACTTCGTCTCGCAAAATGTCCTTGTGCAAATCATAAAAAGACAAACAAAACATAGTTCTTTATACTTGATCCTAAAACTCCAATTAGCATTTTAGCTTCTAGTTATAATGTATTATTTAAAAAAACTTACTTGATCTGTCCCATAAGGCAGTATATTCAGAGAAATGAAGGCTGTCATTGTCCAGAGCTGCTTTCTGATCATGTGCAGTGCCTTTACTGTGTCTGTGAAAGAATCGGCTAGCAAAGCCTTCCAATTTCTGAAGAGCTGTTGTACCTGTACACTGGTTACCAGGGAGTTCTCTGTAAGCTGCCATTCATGTGTATTTACGCTTTACTTAAAGTAACTAAAATTTTTTCCAGAAGGAGCTCAACAACTTCTTACACAGAAGCTAAGAGCTATGCATGTGTCAAACTTCCTGTTTGCAGGGTATTCAAACCACTACTGCAGTTCTGTTTCCTGTTAATATAAAACAGCACATTATTGAGCCTTTCTTAGCGTAGCTCTTCATCTCAACTAGAGATGAGGATTTAAAAGACTTGAAATATTGACCTAAAATGCTCTGTGTTGAAGAGTGTTTTATTATTAGTATTCAAGTTAATCAGAGCATTAAATATAAAACTTCATACATATGTAAATATATATACTTATATATTTAAGTATAAGTATATAAGTATAAATATATATATATATATTTATATGGCTATTTTTTAAAAAAAGGAAAACTAGCTAAATATATATTACAACCTTATGCAAAAAACTAAAGGTCAAATCACCCTCCAAATAAAATATGTTAAAATTGTTTTTTTTCTACAAAAGCAGCTAATGTACAGATTTTATGAATCCTTTTAAGCAGTTAATTTTTCATCAAAAACTGGTATGGAATAAATATTACAAAACTTGTCAAACAAACTTATAATACACATACATATTTTAAGTAAGAAAAGATCCGAACTAGCACTTAAAAAGAACTGATGTTGCTAGCTCATTTACTTTTAAATCCAATACATACAGGAATGTCAAATACTAAGTATGTCAGTATTGTTTATCAAACTTATAATCTGCTTATAAATCCTATAAGCAGTATATTTTTAAATGTTTAAAAGTTTTTAAAGAACAAGACTTAAAATTATATTAAATCAGCCATAGCAAGGAATTTTAATTGAGAGGGAAAAAAATCCTTCTAGTTGACAGAACATGTTAACTTTTAAACCTAACATGGATTACTATACCTTATCTTATCCCTGATTTAGGACTCTCACTTAGAAATATCTCCTTCCATTAAAAGTAAATAAAATTCACTACTATCCATTTCTAGGGGGAAAAAGTAACCTGTGACATATGGCAATGATGTTGAGTACCTGCCTTTTTACACTAATTAAAAAATGAGACATTTGGCCCTGGCTGCTGTGGCTGAGTGGAATGAGTCTGGCTTGTGAACCAAAGGGTTGCCGGTTCAATTCCTAGCCAGGGTACATGTCTGGGTTGCAGGCCAGGTCCCCAGCAGGGGGTGTACAACAGGCAACCACACACTGATATATCTTTCCCTCTCTTCCTCCCTTCCCTTTTCTCTAAAAATAAATATATAAAATCTTTTTTTAAAATGAGAAGTTTGCATGGTTTTCTCTTTAGAAGCTCTAAATAAGAGAAAGAAGAAAGGAAGGAAGAGAGGAGGGAGGAAGGAATGAAGGAGGTGGGTGAGAAAGAGAATGGGGGAGAAAGAAAGAAGAGATGGAGAAAGGGAGGATGAAAGAACCTTTTAAAAAATGTATCTAAAAAATATCTTAGCTACTTGCCAGCTACTTGCAAATAGAATAAACTGGAATAATGACAAATAGAATACATCAAGACGAAAATGTAACCAAATAATGTAACACACAACACATGGCACATTGTGAAATGAATTTTGCCAATTAACAGCTCATTTATGTGTACTTTGTTTTATGTAATAAAATTAATATCAATTTAAACAAGTAACAGTACCCCTCAAAGACTAAACTTAAATTTGTAGCTTTCTTTATAAACATGTATATTACAACAGATCATCTGTTTTAACATCAGACAGTGCTTTAACATGAAACAGACACCCCACAAGTGCCCACAGTCTTTAAACAGCTACAGAGCATGAACTGACTCTGTATGGGCAGAAATAGATAAAATTCCTGAATTATTTGACCTGCTCTCTCTTGAGAGAAAGTGTATTCACCCTCAAGGCTCACCACAAATGTCACCTCCTCACTGAAGTTTCCCACATACTTACTAGAAAAAAACTGCTCTCTCTGGTTTCTACTGATCTTGTAATTTCATGTTAAAATTTGCTGTTTATAAATGTATATCTCAAGTAGCGAATTACTTCAATTTGTAAATGCAATGCATGTATTACATACTCAATAAATATATGTTGAAGTATCCATTCATTTTCTTTGTTTTTTTAATAAAGATTTTATTTATTTATTTATTTATCTTTAGAGGGGAAGGAGAGGGAGAGAAACATCAATGTATGGTTGCCTTCCGTGCATCCCCTGCTGGGAGTTGGCCTGCAGGGAACCAGCCTGCAACCCAGGCATGTGCCCTGACTGGGAATCGAACCGCGATCCTCTGGTTCGCAGGCCTGCACTCAATCCACAGAGCTACACCAGTTAGGGCTTCATTTTCAATAATTTAAAGGTCTAAGTTAAATCATAAAACACTTGAAAATATTTTAATTTTATTTGACAGGATCATAGTTGTAAATTATCCAACAAGCACCAAGGTGTTCATGTATATAAACAACAGTAAAAAAGTACTGTCATTTAACTCCTTTTTCCCTATATTCAGTTACTAAATTTTATTCATTCTTTGAGTTTCACTTTTATTAGTGCAAATGTGAATTTCTAAAACAATTTGTCTTCTCTGCTTCTAGTCATTCCTTTCAATCACTCATCTCTGACATATTAACTTCCCCAAAATATTATACGCACCATATTCCCTCGACAAATGCACAAACTAATCCTAACATTTCAGCCTCACCATATTCATTTTTAACACATGTCCAGCCAGACTTATATTCAATGTTGCTTGAGTTTAGTACAGATATTTCAGATTCCTAATTAGAACACTAAGATTAGTTAATTTTTTAAACACATAAACCTTACAACAAAATTACTATAGAAACAAAAAAGGAAGTAAGCCTCACTGGATGGGTATCTAGAAAACACTAAACTTGAAATCTGTACTTTAAAAAAAAGTTTCCATTTGTTACAAAGTGCTTACAGAAAGAATCTTCAGTTCTCAGAGCAATATCTCTATATATGGTTATGTGACCAGGAAGCTGTTGCTATGGAAGTACTTGGGCATTTGATTTTTATTAAAAAAGAACTCTACTGGCATCTACTGCTAGAAAGAAACAACTACAGCTTTCACTAAAACAATTCCTTCACAATTCAAATTAATCTGAAGAAGTAGTTTACTTGTTATTCTTCCTGATGGTTTTTCATAACTTTAATTTGTACTAAGATGTATAATCATGTACCCCAAATCTGCTGTAATTGATCTTACACTTTATTAATAGTTTAATTAAATATGTATGATAGAGAGTATTCAACTTTGGGCTATAAAATCCTTATTATTCATTCTGCATTAATATTGGAAATTATAAGAATATTCAGAGTTGAACCTCTTTTGCTTCCCAGAAAATACCAAAAAATGCTGGTTTCTTATACGCAATAAAGTAACTTTAGATTGCCTTCGCATCCCTTTGGTATAGAATTGTTTGTGTGTGTGGGAATGTGTGGTTGAGCACTTCACTTTCCAGCACAATAAAACCCGCTGTGCTCATTCTCTGTCCTTCCTGCCTCAGTCCTAGAATCAGTCAAAGAACCCTCATTCTGTTTATTGGAGAATAGTATTAGAAACCAAGACTTGGGAACTACGTGTGCTTAGTGGGATGTTGTTGCATCTAGGCCCTTTCAGCCGACAAAGAAATATGAAGTCTGTCTGGAAAAAGTCTAGCCATCATAACTATAATGAGAATGGTTTGAGTGACATCAGTGTAACAGTTTCTTTTGCCTCTAGTCTTATAAACTTCCACTCATTTCCAAATTTATTTAGGTCAACACCTTTTACCTCATTTTCTGTGACACTGTTTCATATATTTGTAATACAGTTAGATTGTTTTGTCATATTCTGCATTTCATTCTGGGGTCCTCAACATTCTACATAATTTTTTGAAGTTTTTCATACATTAAGATTTACTCTGTACAACACAAATGTTGAGTGTTTGGAAAAATGCATGATGTCATATATCCACAATTACATACCACACAAAATAGATTACCACTTTAGCAATCTGTGCTTCCCTGATCTTTGGCACCTCCCAATGCTTTCCAACATTTTTACCAGTGCTAGAGTCTCACCTTTTCCAATAACTGAAATCATACATTATGCAAACTTTTCAGACTCACTTAGCAATATGCATTTAAAATTGTTGCATGCCTTTTTGTGGCTTCATTGCTCATATATTTTTACCACTGAATAACATTGCACTGCATGGAATACAACAGTTTGTCCTTCACTTAATGAAGGACGTCTTGGCTGCTTCCCGTTTGGGGCAATTATGAACAAAGCTACTGTAACTGTCACATGCAAGTTTTTCTGGGCACAGCTTTTAAATCAGTGGAGTAAATTCCTAGGAGTGTGGCTGCTGGACTTTATGCTGAGACCGTGTTTAGCTTTGCAAGAAATTGCTGAAGTGTCCTTCCAAGTGGCCGTTTTGATCCCCCGGGGCAGTGACGAGTTCCTGTTGTTCTGCATCCTTGTCATCAATGGGCAGTCAGTTGTGAGTCTTAAATTTAACCATTCTAAAAAATACATTGTGGTTTTCCATTGTCGCTTAATTTGCAATTCCTTAATAATAAATATTGAACATATTTTCATATACTTATTTGTCAACAGCATCTCTGGTGAGAAGTCTGTTCAGATCTTTTGCCCAGTTTGTAATGGGATTGTTTGTTATCTTACAATTTTTTTAACTTTTTAAAAATATATTTTATTTGATTATGCCATTACAGTTGTTCTATTCCCCCCTTCATTCCCCTCCACCCTGCACACCCCCTCCCCAACCATTCCCCCCCCTTTAGTTTATGACCACATGTCTCAAGTTCTTTAGATTCTATACTTCCCCTACTATTCCTGCCCTCCCCCTATCTATTTTCTACCTACCGTCTATGCTACTTATTCTTTGTACCTTCTCCCCATTTCTCCTCTTCCCACTCGCCTGTTGCTAACCCTCCACGTGATCTTCATTTCTATGGTTCCGCTCCTGTTCTAGCTGTCCTCTTAGTTTGCTTTTGTTTTAGGTGTGGTTGTTAATAACCGTGAGTTTGCTGTCCTTTCACTGTTCATATTTTTATCTTCTTTTTCTTATATAAGTCCCTTTAACATTTCATATAATAAGAGCTTGGTGATGATGAACTCCTTGAACTTGACCTTATCTGAGAAGCACTTTATCTGCCCTTCCATTCTAAATGAAACCTTTGCTGGATAGAGCAATCTTGGCTGTAGGTCTTTGGATTTCATGAGTTGGAATACTTCTTTCCAGCCCCTTCTTGCCTGTAAGGTCTCTTTTGAGAAATCCGCTGACAGTCTGATGGGAACTCCTTTGTAGGTGACTGCTCCCTTATCTCTTGCTGCTTCTAGGATTCTCTCCTTCATTTTAGTCTTGGCTAATGTAATGATGATGTGCCTTGGTGTGTTCCTTCTTGGGTCCAACTTCTTTGGGACTCTCTGAGCTTCCTGGATTTCCTGGAAGTCTACTTCCTTTGCCAGACTGGGGAAGTTCTCCTTTATTATTTGTTCAAATACG
The DNA here is from genome assembly GCF_014824575.4 of Sturnira hondurensis. Lineage (NCBI taxonomy): Eukaryota > Metazoa > Chordata > Mammalia > Chiroptera > Phyllostomidae > Sturnira > Sturnira hondurensis. Next base: position 4,360,495 of record NW_028085694.1, read on the forward strand.
TTTTCCACTTGCTCCTTTGCTTCCCCTTCTGGTCCCCTATAATTCGGACGTTGGAACATTTAAAGATGTTGTGGAGGTTCCTAAGCCTCTCCTGGTTTTTTTTTTGAATTCTTGTTTCTTCATACTTTTCTGTTTGGTCATTTTTTCTTCCTGCTGGTCAACTCCCTTGATTTGAGTCCCAGTTTCCTTTCCATCACTATTGGTTTCCTGTGCATTTCCCTTCATTTCAATTAGTTTAGCCTTCATATGTTCCTCTAATTTGTGACTAAAATCAACCAGTTCTGTGAGCATCCTGATCACCAGTATTTTGAACTGTGCATCTGAGAGGTTTGCTATTTATTGGTCGCTTAGTTATTGGCTCTGGGGCTTTGAGTTCTTGAGCCACGTTTTGGACTGTTCATGCCTGTACGTATGAGGAGCAGAGCCCTAGGTGTTCACCAGGGCGAGGCAACTGAGTTGCTGGGTTGTGATGCTTATGTGGGGGCGGGGTCAGAGGAGCATTGACGGCCCCTCTGCTGGGGCCTGCGTGGTCTGTCTCACTGCTCACTCCTTCGCTGGTTTGTATGTGCACAACTGTGTGACTGAGGTCAGCCTGCCTCCTTGCGCCCTCACTGGGTCCGCCCGCCGCTACCCAACGCCTGGGATCTGTCTACGGCTGCCTGGGTGCCTGGGGTTGGGGGACCCTTCCTGCCCGATCCTGCTCCACTGCTGGCTCCACCCCTCTTACCGGTCCCTGTTGAACAGTTCATTGTTTTCGGACTTCCGTATAGTTCAATTTTCTGTGTTTTGTCTGCATTTTTGTTTACTAAAACTTTGTTGACTTTAGACCTGGCTGTGGGAGAAGGCACAATGTTTCCACCTATGCCTCCATCTTGGCGGAAGTCCTCATCTTACAATTTTTTGTTCGGTAGAATTCATTAGTGAACCCATGCGCTCCTGATGCTGTGGGTTTTTTTTTTTGAAATTGGTTAATTATAATTTTAAAATTTATTCAATTTTAATAGATACAAACTTAGTCAGATTATTTATTTCTATTTGTGTGAGTTTTGATAATTTACGCCTTTCAAGAAATTGGCCCGTTTCATCTAACTTATCAAACATGTGGGCACACTGTTTCACACTATTCCTCTATTACTTACTTTTTTGATCCATAAGGGCCATAGTGGTGATACAGCTTTCACTTCCAATATTGGTAATATACATCTTCTCTTTTTCCCCCTTGATTAGACTAGGTAAATAGTTAACAATTTTATTTATCTTACTACAGAACAAAATATTGTGTATTTTGTTGTTCATTTTCAGTTTTGTCAATTTTTTCTGCAATTTGTAGTTTTTCTTTTCTTTCACTTAAATTGGGCTTAAATCGCTCCTTTTTCTCTAGTTTCCTAAGGTGCAAACTTACATTACTGATTTTAAGTATTTTTCTTTTTTTGGAGGGGGCATTTTTTTAAATTATATTTTATTAATTATGCTATTATAGTTGTCCCAATTTTCCCCTTTGCCCCCTTAACACACAGTACTCCCTCAGGCAATCCCTACACCATTGTTCACATCCATGGGTCATATGTGTAAGTTCTTTGGCTACTGCATTTCCTATACTTTACTTTACATCCTCATGGCTGTTCTGTAACTACCTATTTGTACTTTTTAATCCCCTCACCTCTTCACCCATTCCTTCACACTCCCCTCCCATCTGGCAACCATTAAAGCACTCTCCAATCCATGAATCTGACTCTATTCTTCGTGTTTGCTTACTTTGTTTTTTAGATTCAATTGCTGATAGATATGTATTTATTCCCAGTTTATTGTTGATAATTTTGATCTGTTTTCTTGAATACGTCCCTTTAACACTTCATATAATAATGGTTTGGTGATGATGAACTCCTTTAATTTTTTCTTGTCTGGGAAGCACTTTATCTGCCCTTCCATTCTGATAGCTTAGCTGGGTAGAGCAATCTTGGCTATAGGTCCTTGCTTTTCACGACTTTGAATATTTCTTGCCAATCCTTCTAGCCTGCGAAGTTTCTTTTGAGAAATCAACTGACAGTCTTATGAGAAGTCCTCTATAGCTAACTAACTATAGGGAACTGGTCCGCATGGCAGTGGTGAATGTAGCTCAGCCCTGGTTTGGAAAACCAACAGGTGAGAGACAGCACGCAGGACCCAGGCCCACAGATAAGCTTTCCCATTGGAAAGCAGGCCTGCATCATACCTAGGTTGCTTTGAGGCATGCTTTTGCTAAAACTTCCTCACCCTGAATTAAGGTAGAAAATGTTTAATGCATATCTTTGAAGTAACATCCTGAAGTCTGTGCTAAACCTCCCAAGGATGGAGTGTAACCAGTTCAACCACTTTTCCCCTTGTATTTTCAACGTCCTTTTCTTTGTTATCTGTAAAAAGTAATCACCTGAAGCAAACCTGTGCATAATGAATGAGGACCTTCCTTGAGGTAATGCTCTCAGAAAAGCAATAAAAGCCTGTCCAGGCAAAGGTCAGAAGCAGCCCTCTCTCACTCAGAGTGGCCACGCTGTCCCTTTTCTCCACAGGACTTCTGCAGTCCGTGTGAATTTGTTTGTCACATCCACAACACTACGGATACTGCTGGTCGGAGTCTGCATCAACTAACTGCCTTTCTCTTGCTTCCTTTAAATGTATCTCATCATCTTTAACCTTTGGCATTTTAATTATGATGTGTCTTGGACTGAGCCTCTTTGCAGGCATCTTGTTTGGGACTCCTTGTGCTTCTTAGACTTGCATGTCTATTTCCCTAACCAAACTAGAGAAGTTTTCTTCCATTATTTTTTTCAAATAAATTTCCAATTTCTTGCTCTTTCTCTTTTCCTTCTGGCACCCCTATGAACTGAAGTTGTCCCAAGGGTGCTGACATCTTCATTTTTAGGACTCTTTTTTCTTCTTGTTGTGATTCTTTTTTTGCTTCCTTGTGTTCCAAATCATTGATTTGATTCTCGGCTTCATCCTCTACTGTTTTTGTTTTTAAACACAGTTATTCCCACACAATTCTATGGTTTTGAAGCCTGACGTGGGTCTCACTGGAATAAAATGTTGACAGAGCTGCACTCCACTATGAAGGCTCTAGAGTAGAATTTGTTTCTTTGCCTCCTCCAGCTTCTTGAAATTGCTAACACGCCTTAGCTGGTAGCCTCTTTCTCCATCATCAAAGCCAGAAACATCACATCTCTCTGACCTTTATTCCCACACCTCTCTCTGATTGAAGTTGGGAAACATTCTCCACTTTTAAGGATTCATGATTAGATTGGGCCCACTGAATAACCTAGGATAATCTCATCTCAAAATCAACCTCAAGTAAATTCTTCATTTCCATTATTGTATTCTTGGTTTCGGACTGGATCTTTTTTATGTTGTTGAGGTCTTCACTAAGTTCCCTGAATATCCTAATAACCAGTGCTTTGAATTCTGTACCTGATAGATTGCTTATCTCCACATTGTCTAGTTCTTTTTCTGGAGTTTTGATCTATTCTTTAAAATGGGCCATATATCTTTGTCTCCTCATTTTAGCAGCCTATGTTTGTTTTTATGTATTACGTAGAGCTGCTATGACTCCTTGTTTTGGTAGTGTGGCCTAACGTAGTAGGTGTCCTATAGGGTCCAGTGGCACAGCTTCCCCTATCACCCTACTTGTATACTCAAGGTGCGCCCTTTGTGTGGGCTGAATATACCCTCCTCTTGTAGTCGAGACTTACTGCTATTGGCAGGCTAATGAGAGGGATTTACCCAGGTCAGTCAGCTGCAAGGACTGGCTGTGACCACTGACCACCAAACTCTGACTTCTGTGCAGAATCAGCTGTGCAGGGGCAGGGTGGTGGTGCTCTGACATGGTTTGTAGTTGTCCATTCATTGCACAGGCCCTAGGGTTTCCCCGGTGGTGCAGGCCAAGGTCAGCTGCCACCTGTGTTCTACCCAGGGACACCCTGCCTGAGCTATAAAGCAATCTGGGGTGGCTGCTATTTGTGCTGAGTGTGGAGATTCCCAGGTGAAGCCAGGCCTGGGGCCACTTAGCAAGAGGCTGGAAGGCTGGGGAACCACTGAAGCTGGCTATCACTTGTTTGATAGGCTTTAGGAAGTTGTGAAGCATGAGCCAAGACCAGCAATTCATATGGAAAAGTCAGAGTTAACAGCTTGGGTGGGCTGGTAAGTTGGGTGGGATGGAGTCACAGGGAATCTCTAGGATGGGGCCAACCCAAGGTTGGCTAGTTCAACCTTGAGCAGGTTCAGAAAAGGGACAATGGCCTCTGCCCACCTTTCTGTCTGAGACAAAGTTGTCCCCCAGCACCCACCTTGATGTCAGACACTTCAGTCCTCCCTATAGGTCACTGGTGCCTTTCAAACTGCTGTCTTGGTGCCAGACCTCAGAGGGAGTGAGTGGATTAAGTCCATGTGTGGATTCTTTAAGTGGAACTGCTTGGGACTCCTGAAGTTTCTTCCACCAACTCAATCCCCACTGATTTTTGCCCCCAGAATTTATGAGGACTCATTTTCCTGGCACTGGAAACCTGGGCTGGAGGCCCTGTTGTGGGATTGTAGCTCAGAAGCAGCTCCTTGCTCCTGAGATCCCTTGCAAATTTTTATCACCACTCATAAGTGTGGGACTAGCCCATTCTGTGTCTCTGCTGCTCTTACCAGTCTGAATGGATGTGGTTTCTTAAATTCCGTAGTTGTTAGACTTGCATTCAACTCGGTATCTGACTGTTTTGAGTGGGTTGTTCTATATTCTAGTTGTAGTTTTGATGTGGTTTTGCGAGTAGATGAGCTGAGTTTAACTATGCCACCATCTTGACTAGAAGTCAAAGGAAGATTTTGTTGAACATGTTTATTAGGCATCAAATTGGAGATTTCAAAAAGAAAGTTGGATGTGAGTCTGGAACACATCACTGCATGCTAAGTTTTATTTTAGTCATATGCATATCTGTTATTAACTCTTTTATATTTCTGACTGCCCAGGAGAAGAATGCCTTAAATTTACTTTAAATATTAAATAACCCCCCTCAATGCTGATTGAAAGTCTGATATCAATACCAAAAGTCAGTTTGTCTGTATTTCCTTTTCTCTCCAAATTCCCAATGTCTCAGTTCCCACTCATCATATTTGTCACCTTATTAAAACACAATCATATTTCTAAAACAATCTTCTGTCATTCCAAGGAAAAACAAACTCAAGTGCCTTCCCATTGCCTATGAAGTCCAAACCCTTAGCACAGTAATCAAGGACCTCTGCCAACCTTAAACAGGACTCTATTTAGCTCCATTTTACCAATTTATATCACAAACAATAATACTAACTTAACTTTCATTTCTTGAGTACATCATGCCCTTTCTTAACTCCATGTCTTTGTACATACAATGTCCAGCTTTGGTTCAAAACCATATTTGAAAATTAAACAAGGGACTTGTAGTAGGTGGAATGCCCTCTCCTCTGCCCTCATTTGTTCCATCTCTTACCTGAAATCTGTAAATACATGATAGCCACGTAGATGGCTACGTGGACTTGGCAGATGTAATGAGGTTACTAATTAGTGACCTTAAAATAGATTCTAGCGGATTATCTAGGGGCACCCAATCTAATCACATTAACTCTGAAAAATAGAGAATTTTTTTAGCCTGAAGCAGAAGTGAGCCAGGATAGGAAACTGTAAGATTCCAAGCATGAAAAAGATTCGGCACCTCCTGCTGGCTCTGTGATTCTACAGTCTGGGTGCGAGGACCAGAGAAACGCCTCTAGGAGCTTAGGGCAGCCCCCAGATAACAGCTAGCAAGGACGCAAAGACCTCAGTTCTATAACAAGGAACTAGACTCTGCCAAAAATATGAATGAAGGTTGAAGTAGATTCTTCCCCAGAAATTACAGGTAAGAGTCTCCCAGAATTCTGACCTACAGAATTGTGAGATAATAAAGGGACATTGTTTCAAACCACCAAATTTATGGTCGCTTTTGATGGCAGTGATCTAAAACTAATACAAGATTCAAAGTAATAAATAAGGTGACAGGGGTTATAATAGTGGGCTTCTATTTTCAGTGTTAAAATACATGAAATATGAAGATATGAAGCTCCTAATCACGACTGATGCAGACACTGTCCCCCACACACCGTACAGTCCTTTATGTGGACGGAACCTTCCTACTGAATCACTACTGACTCATTAGCCAATGTTATGGCCAGGCAGAATATCCCAATTTCCATGGAGGTTTATTTTCTAAATCCCTGATACAGAAGTGAAGAAGACGAAACAAATTCCTTCAACTTTTGTTACCACAACACAAATAGAGGCACTCCTTGCATTCACACAAGAGTCCTCATCAGTATAGACGAGGGAGAGCTCCAGGCGTCAGGTACCTGACATGGAGTGGTAGGTGTGGCTCCACAGAACGGGGGGGCGAACTCAGGGGCCTACAGGCTCAGATGGCAGCAGTGCAGATGCCCACCCAGAAAAATACAGTTACCTTTATGAAAAACTACCATGAGGGAAGCCTGGTCTTCCTCACTAAGATGGCCAATGCTTGAAAACCTCATTCTTCAGGTGATGGGTGACAGAGCATTCTGGACATGAAAGGCAGTGCAGCAGTACCAATATGAAATGTGAGAACGTGCAGATAAACCAGTAGCTAAAAGTCAACCACAGAAGTCTGATTTATGTGTGAAAAATAATATAAATGGAGTCGGCACTGCCACCCCAGATGTGCCATTCGGATCTTACTCCTCAAACCTTTGCAATGTTTGAACTGGGCAAGACAACCACTGGCTGGGCCAAAGCAACACTGTATTTCAAACAGCTGTTTGCAAAGCTGACAAGAAAGCAGACACTTTGACTTTCAAACTAAAAAAGACATTCTTTACAATTAGCACCACCATGTATAGCTATAGAAGTTTCTTCCTTAATTTATTAATCCTAAGAGAAATTCCTTCCCTTTTCTATTCATATAATTTATTCCCATTCCCCTTCTTATGTAATCTCCTAGCTTTCACTTTTTCAGCAGAATACTACCTGGGTTTCTGCCTGAATTATTGCTTCCTGAATAGCTATTCTCTGGGTCTCAAATACTTTCTGCCTCTCTCTTTGGCCTTTTAAGTACAAACACACATTTATAATATGTACATATATGTTTATACACATATACATATGTATTTATGCATGTATATATTTTTACATATATACATATATAGGATGACTTTCTCTTGATAAATTCCTATTTGTTACTCAAAGTCTAGTTCAATGTTACTTCCTGTTTTAGGTTCTAAAATATATTAACTGCCACATTATTGCACTGACCACACTGCATTATAATTACGTTTATACTTCTAATTGTGTGCTTCTCCCATAATTGTCTTCTTCTAGAATCCCACACAATGGTGAACAAATAGTAAGCATTCAATATGTTTTTGAATTGATTAAATGTTTAAGACAAACCATAGCTCTTTCATGAAATAATGTTAGGTTTCTCGAGTGAACAATGAGTCCCATGTACAGACAGAGGGCCTTTGTTAGGCCCCAGTGTATCATACATGGTACTGCTTCAGAAGGCTATGCATTTCCACTATCTTCAATTTCTTTAATTTAATATTGGATATAAAAGTATAAAAAATATAAAACATTGTTCACGGTATCTTGGAATATATTTACTCATATATAAGAATTGTAATAATTTCTAAATGTTGTAAGATTAATGATAACACTAATATACTACACATCGAGCATTATTCTAAGCATCTGACAGGAAGTAAATAACATATTTATTTTTCACAACAATCTACCTTTAAGATGAGTATTATTGTCTCATTTTCCAGAGACACAGAGACGTAATTTGTGTTTAAAGGATCATAAAAGTGCAATATTATATATTCTATTTTAGTTCTTTCTCCCTACCTCCTCCCAAGAAGTGTATCATACTTATTTTAAACAAATTATATTTTCCAGGTTCAAACTTTACCAAATCTTTTTTGAACAAAAATACACTGAAAATACACTGAAGAGTCACAAAACTAAGGACATGTAGAACTAAGATTTCACTAACATGCATAAGGTTTCTCCTTTAGAGTTCTAAGTGATTGCTGGATACAACATTAATTTCATTATAAGAACTTAGCAGTGATTCAATAACTTTCATGTCTATATCACTCTCCAAATATTTTTATTATTGTGACTGTGATAGATAATAAACTTGATACAGTTTTAATATCAAATAATATCTGAAGAAACTCTAATATTATAGAAAAGCCAAAAGTAGCTATAACTACATGCACTCATGTAGTTACAACCCCACACATCATGTGGTACCCGATTCTCTAAGCTCTGACACATTTTAGAACTAAAAAACAAGTATGTGCAAAAGTCATTAGACCCATGTTATAGCTTAAATTGACCCCATCTGAAATCTCCCAGGCCCCAAAATACGATCTGGTGCCAACCACAGCAGGAACTGTTAGATGACAGTCAGTTCACAGCAATATAAGATACAAAGTCAGCCAGAAGGTGGCAGAATGGGGCCATTTAGGCTTCACATATAAATTTTTACATTTTATACCACCACTTTTGGCTTTTCCACAGTACTAGAGTTTCTTCAGATACTTGATATTAAAACTGTATCAAGTTTTTTTAGCTATGATGGTTACAATAACACAGTTATTTGGAGAATGATACAGAAATGAAAGGTATGACAGTGGTGGCCAAGCCAACTGCATAATTTGGCACCAAGGCAGCAGAGAATCACTGTGATATTGGGGCTACACTGAGGTGAGTACTGTCCAGAGACTGATACAGGGACTGGCAGATTTGGAAGTAGAAGCTAAACGTTTTCCTCCAGATGAAGGATAGTAGCATTAAATTAGATGTAGCATTTTGTGACTGCCGTTGTTGTCTGGCAATGTCAGTAAAAGGGTACATACAGGTGAACAGCCAAGAAGTGGACCATGCTGAGTGCTGCAGATTGGCTCATTCAGCATCATTTCTATGCTGTAATAGTAGGAGGGGCTGGAAAGCATAAAATGTATTTATCTGCCTCCTCCCTCCAACCAACCACCCACAAGCATTCCCACCCCCACTTAGTTCAAGTCCATGGGCCGTACATATGGGTTCTTTGGCTTCTACATTTTCTATGCTACTCTTAACTTCCCCTATGTTGTACCTGCCAATTATGCTTCTTATTCCCTGTACTTTTTCTCCCATTCTCTCCCCAGCCACCAACCGCCACCCCACCCCCGCCCCGGCCGCAGATAACCCTCCTTGTGATCTCCATTTCTGTGGTTCTGTTCCTGTTCTAGCTGTTTGCTTAGTTTGTTTTCTTTTTTTTTTTTTTGGTTCAGTTGTTGATAGTCATGAGTTTGTGGTCATTTTACTGTTCATAGTTTTGATTTTTTCTTAGATAAGTCCTTCTAACATTTCATATAAGGGCTTGGTGATGATGAACTCCTTTAACTTGACCTTGCCTGGGCAGCACTTTATCTGCCATTCCATTCTAAATGATAGCTTTGTTGGATAGAATAATCTAGGTTGTGGGTCCTTGCTTTTCATGACTTTGAATATTTCTTTCCAGCCCCTTCTTCCCTGCAAGGTTTCTTTTGAGAAATCAGCTGATAGTCTTATGGGGACACTCCTTTGTAAGTAACTCTTCTTTTCTCTTGCTGCTTTTAAGATTCTCTCCCTATCTTTAATGTTGGGTAATTTAATTATGATGTGTCTTGACGTGTTTCTTCTTGGGTCCAATTTCTCTGAGCATGCTGGACTTGTGTATCTAGTTCCTTAGCCAGACTGAAGAGGTTTTCCTTCATTATTTGTTCAAAAAAAGTTTCAATTTTTTTGTTGCTTCCTCTTCTCCTTCTGGCACCCCTATGGTTCAGATGTTGGGACATACAAAATTGTCCCAGGGGTTTCTAAGTCTCTCTTCATTTATTCGAATTCTTGTTTCTTCATTTTGTTCTTGTTGAGTGTTTATTTTTCTTTCTGTTCCAAATCGATTTGAGTCCTGGTTTCCTTCCCTTCACTATTGGTTCCCTATATATTTTTCTTTATTTCACTTTGTATAGCCTTCAATTCTTCCTCTATTTTGCATCCATACTCAATCATTTCTTTGAGTATCCTGATTACTGGTGATTTGAACTCTGCACTGATAGGTTGGTCTTTTTCTGGAGTTTTGATGTGTTCTTTCATTTGGGCCATATTTTATCATCTCCATGTGCCTGTTACATTGTAAAAGGCAGAGCTTTAGGTATTCACCAGGGTGGGGCAACGCACTTCACTATGTTTTGGTGCAACGTGTCGGGGCGGGGGGTGTCAGAGAGAAAACAATGCCACTTGTTCAATTCTTGCCTCCTTTCAGTCACTTCCCCCACTACCCACAAGCAAACTGGGCCCTCCTGGTGCTGATTCCTGGGTGGGTGGGTTTCTGTATGTTCTATGATCCGACGGGTCTCTCCAGTGAATTCTCCTGTGAAGCTGGTAGTTTCTCCTGCAGCAGTAACCCCCACAGATTTTTACTGCCAGAGGTTTTTGAGAGTTTAGTTTCCACTGATGGAACCCTGGGTTGTGCAATCAGTCTCGCTCCCTACTTGTTTCTCCCAGATCACCCACACACAAATGTGGGACTGCCCAGTCCACAAGTCGCCTCCTTGCCATGCATCCTCTCCACCCTGACTGCCTGATTCTGCCCCTCCTACCAGTCTGGATAATGTTTCTTCAAATCCTTGGTTGTCAGACTTCCATACAGTTTGATTTTCTGGCAGTTCTGGTTGTTTTGCTTTTTAATTTGTTGTCCTTCTTTTGGTTTTGAGGGGAAGCAAAGTGTATCTATCTACGCCTCCATTTTGGCTGGAATATTTCAGTTTCTATTATTACAAACAATGTGATAATCAACGACTGAATCTCTCCCTTCCTCTTGACTTCCTTACCTTCTTCTCTCTATCCTTTTGCAAGATTTTTTTCAAATGCACCATATTTTAGTTAGCTAGTTCTCCACTAACAGGCCTTGAGGTTATTTCAGTTTCCATTATTGCCAAGAATGTGATAATGAACATATATATCTCTCCCTCTACCTACCCGCCCACCCATCTCTCCCCCACTCCCTCTCTGTGTTCCATTATCTGTATTTCTTTTGAAAGTCATGATACATCTCTGGTCATAATCTCTTTCAGTTATTCCTTCATAAAAGTGTTGACCTATTATCTCATGCTACACTGTTTATAAAATCTCCAACTGTTAAACCATTTCAACAGTTATATTGAGCTATATATTACATACCATAAAATTAACCAGTTTTAAATGTATTTTAAATTTTTAAGCTTTTTAATATTGTCACTTTTATCCTCACTCGAGGACATGCGTATTGATTTTAGCAAAAGTGTAAGAGAGGAAGAGAGAGGGAGGGAAACATCAATGTCAGGAACATTGATCAGTTGCCTCTTTTATGTGCCCTGACTGGAGACTGAACCTGCAACCTAGGTATGTGCTCTGACCAGGAATTGAACCCAGGACCTTTTGGTTTGCAGGACATTCCAATCAACTGCGCCACACCAGCCAGGGCCAGTGGGGTTCTTAAAGTAAATTTATAGACTTATGCAGTCATCACCATTACTTAATTTTAGAGCATTTCCCATCACCCCAAAAGGAAACTCATGCCCACTTGTGGTCAGTCTGCATTCCCACCACTGGACATGGGCAACCACTAATTTACTTTCTTTCTTTACAGGTTTCATCTTTTTCTTATAAGTGAAATCATACAACATACAGTCTTTTGTCTCTCACTTCTTCCAATTAGCTTGTTTCCAATACTTTACTTTTTATTGGTTAATAATATTCCATTATATGAGTAAACCACTTTCTGTTTCACCAGTTGTTTCCAATTTATGACTATTATAAATAATGCTGCTATAAACATTCACGTGCAAGTTGTTGTGTGAATGTGTTTTTTATTTCTCTTGGATAAATTTCTAGGAGGAAAACTGCTTGGTATGGTAATTTAATGCTTAACATTTTGACAAATTGCCAAAAGTTTTCCAAACTGGCTGCACCATTTTATATATCCACCAGCAATGTATGAGGTTTTGATTTCTTTATGTCCTCACCAATATTTAATATTTTCTTTATTTTTTAACATACAGTTTGGGGCACATATATAACTGTTTCTAACCAGATGATACCTAAAAGGTGAATTCCTGGGTCACAGTTTATAGCCATTTTGGGTTTAATAGATACAACCAAATCATCTCAGGACCAGCTACCTCGTTTACACTCAATGTGCTTGCCATACACCATACTGTGTGCCTTGTTTCCCATTGCCAACCTAGTAAATGAAAAAAGACACATTTAGGGTCATATTTCACTGATAGTAGAATACATTTTCATTAGTCAATTGATCATCTGAATTTTATCTTCAGTAATTTATCTTTTCATATCCTTGACTGTTTTCTTCCTCATTTTTCATCTTTTCATTGACTTATATTTTTTTATTCCGGATATTAATCCTGTCAGTTTTATGCCTTGAAAATATTTCCTGTCAATCTCTTTCCTTACAGAATTTGGAGCACCGTCTTTCTGAGTTCTGTGCCAAAACACTTCTCTGAACATACTTCTTGAATCCTGTGCCTAAGAGCTTAATTATCCATCCTAAGAGTACTTTGCATTGGTTTCCTGGGAACTGTATGAAATAACATACAAATAAGACCCCCAGCTGCCTTTCGTGGGAGGACATGTGAAATAGATGCACACATTCTAGAATGGTTAGGAAGACTGAACAACGAGATTAAGGCAAAGGCCAAAGGAGGCAAGCCACATTGCAAAGCAATCCATTTATGACATTATCTCCTGTGAAACGGACACTCACCTCCAATGCTGATAGCAATGCTAACAACAGACATTCATTGCTACACCAATATGTTATCAATTCTTCAAAACAATCTCCATTTCACTGTCTTTGAGCCAAGTTCACCAAACTCCCTTGTAATACTAGTTTCTTATTAACACATTGCTCCTAATAACAAGTAAACCCTGGCCTGAAGTTGAAGTACATAGTTGTAATTATCTTCAGGGAAATAATTAATATTCTCTACTACCAAAGCAGAAGTATTTTAATGACAATTTTCCCAATCTTACATTAGAAATAAAAAATAATGTAAGTACCAGTTGGTGTATCATTGCATAGGTTGAGTACAGATGTTTTACAGTAACATTTAGATATGTCTTGTTACGTCTATATTTTTAAAAAGAAGCTCTCTGAAAAATATTTCAGGTTATCTTCCTTTGCCTATCAAGAGACTCTTTACTTACTGAGGATTTCTTAAGTGCCCACTGTGTGCCAAGCACAGTACTATGTGCTACATTTCATGAAGAGAAAAAACAGACATGACAGTTCAGTGAGAAAGAGTGTACTATGAAAAGAGTGGCATGATCCTAAGAAAACATGTAAGAAAGGACCTTAACCTAGTGTGGGAAGATCAGAGAGCACCTTCCTGAAAACAGAATGATTGGCATGAAATGCAAAGGATGTGACGAAGGGTTAATTACACAAAAAGAGCGGAGATAAAGCGACTCCCAGACAGGAAACAAGATGGGTAGAGACCTCATGAAAGAAAAGAATGGGGCTGCATTTCAAAATTATAGCTTAAAAAGAAGCATAGTTACCAAGTATGCATGAATATTGTTTACATCCTTGGTTAATTCCTGAGATTTTCTATAATGTCAAATAATGGAAGAACAGATCAGGCACAGTAAATCTTCAATAATCCATACTAGTGGAAGGTATTAATATGGATAACACCAAGTAGGAAACCAGAGACAAAATCATTTTTAGTTTAAAATTTACCCCATATATTTTTCCAAAAGTGAATTGATTTGTTTTACCTAAACTAATAGAAATTGATCTGTAATATCTTAATAAACACTCGCTAGCAGTAGAGAAAGAATAATTTCATGTTTGGGGTACACTTCTGAACACAACTTTCAGTGTTAAAGTCAGCAACAATACCAGTGAAATTATAGTAACAACGATGTTTTATTGTGCTTTTGTGTGCACATGGACCTGATTTTATTTATTTATTTTGGGGGGGGAGGGGAGAAAGAGAGGGACAGAAACACTGGTTACCTCTCACACAGATCCTGACTGGGGACTGAATCCTTAACCCAGGCATATGCCCTGATCAGGAATGAACCAGTGACCTTTTGCTTTGCAAGATAACACCCAACCAAGTCACACCAGTCAGGAGGGAATAGTTTTAATATTTTTTATTTTTTAAATTTTTTATGCTATTACAGTTGTCCCCGCATTTCCCCCCTTTTTTCACCTCCACCTAGCCCCCCATCCCTCGCCTCCCTCAAGCCATGACCACACTGCTGTTCATGTCCATGGGTATATATTCTTTGGCTAATCCCTTCACCTTCTTCCTTCCAGCCCCTCCCCTCCCCTCCCCTCCAATAGCTGTCAGTCTGTTCCATATATCTATACCTCAGTTTCTATTTTGTTCACTAGAGTCCACATACATGGTATTGTATCTTTAAAAGCACTATAAGAGGAGAGAATAAGAAGGAAATCAAACAAGAGAAAGAGGCCAAACCATGACAGGCCTTACTTGTCAGGGTAAGAATAATCCTACACTATGCATACCACAGTCAACCCTATCCTATATGGGGGGGCCCAGTGAAAAGGTAAAGGTAAGCAGTGAGTAACCAGATCAGATTAGGGAGATGGCAAAGATAACTGAAGGTGGAGAGAATGATTAAGCAACTATTTTAGATATCCTGGAAAGGGATGACAAATATCTTAACTAAGCTAGAAAAAGTATATTTGGTGATGATGGGATAAATCAGTAATAACAGCCAATCACCAATGAGAGGTAGGGATAAGGAAAATGAAAAAGTCTAAGAATGACTCCCAGATTTCTGACTTATATGACAGGGAATTTCCAAATAGGGGTTATAGATTTGGGGAAGAGATGTTTTCCTCTATTGATTTTTCAAAAAACACGCCCAGTAAAAACCAGTATGCCTGGAGAGCAGACTCAAGATATGAACCGGTCACAAGTTGAGAACACAGCAACAGGATATGGGGGAAGTTGAAGTGCTTGTGTGGATGACTCATTTGGGGAAACAGAAAAGAGTAAGGAAATGCATGGGGCTGCCGCTGCCGCTGCCACCATTGTGCCAGCTCCTCGGGTCTCAGTGAGGCTGGGTGATGCTCCAGAATGGGAGGCAGGCCAATTTGGGAACAGAATGGATCCAGCTTCATTCAGTATTACTATCAGTTATCTGACAATGACAGAATCCAGCTAGGCACAATTTACATGGACACGTCATGCCTTATGTGGGAAGGACACCAATTCCAGGGGAAAGCTGCCACTGTGGAGAAGTTGTCTAGCCTTCTGTTCCAGAGAGTTCAGCACAGTATTGCAGCGCAGGACCTCCAGCCCACTCCAGATAGCTGCACCATCAGCATGGCTGTGGGCCAGCTTAAGGCCAATGAAGACCCATCAGGGGGTGCCACCAGATGTTCTTGTAAAGAAACCAGATGTTCTTGTTAAAGAACATCAGCAATGCTTGGGTTTGCACCAATGTTCAGGCTTGCCCTGCACAACTTCGGCTGGCCTCCTCCCAGCCAGGCATTCAGGCTGTTTCCTGCTCCCTCCTCTTCCCAATACTATTCACACTCCTCCAGATGCTCCAAATATTGGATGCTCCAAATAAACGAGCAGGGCTGCAGTGGGAGTGGGCGCAGTGTGCTGCTGCTTCCTGGGTGTTGTGCATGTTTGGACGCTACAGTAGTTACATCTCACAGGAGAAGTTTGTACTGTACCAGCACAAAGTTCTCTCTCTTGGTCTCTCTCTCTCTTTAATCTACTGACAAGTTGCTCTAGTACCCCCAAAAGAGTGAAGGACGAAGCAGCTGCCTCACCACCCAGATACTGATTTGTTCAGATGTTTCAATGCTTCATAACACAATAAAACCACAAAAATTTTCTTAACAACAACAACAAAGAAATTACTATAGAGTGAAGGAAAAGCCTTGCAAACAGAAACAACTCTAGGATCACTGATGCTGCTTGCCAGAGCAAGTAGGAATAAAAATCAAACTAAGGATTTGAAGTATAAACAGAAAGTAAGAAAGCAGAAGCTGTGAATTTAGCTTTTTTAAATAATATATTTTATTGATTATGCCATTAGTTGTCCCAGTCCCTCCCATTCCCCTGCAAACCCCCTCCCACCCACGTTCCCCTTTTAGTTCATGTCCATGTGTCATAAGTTTTTGAGCTTCTACATTTCTCACACTACTCTTACCCTTCCCTTGTCTATTTTCTCCACACTGCCTATGCTTATTCTCTGTACCTTCTCCCCCCTTCTCCGCCCACTCCCCTGTTGCTAACCCTCCATGTGATCTCCATTTCTGTGGTTCTATTCCTGTTGTATTTGTTTTTGTTTTAGGTGTGGTTGTTAATAACCGTGAGTTTGCTGTCCTTTCACTGTTCATATTTTTTTCTTCTTTTCTTAGGTAAGTCCCTTTAACATTTCATATAATAAGGGCTCGGTGATGATGAACTCCTTGAACTTGACCTTACCTGAGAAGCGCTTTATCTGCCCTTTCATTCTAAATGAAAGCTTTGCTGGATAGAGCAATCTTGGATGTAGGTCCTTGACTTTTATGACTTGGAATACTTCTTTCTAGCCCCTTCTTGCCTGCAAGGTCTCTTTTGAGAAATCAACTGACAGTCTGATGGGCACTCCTTTGTAGGTGACTATCCCCTTATCTCTTGCTTCTAGAATTCTCTCCTTCATTTTAGTCTTGGCTAATGTAATTATGATGTGCCTTGGTGTGTTACTTCTTGGGTCCAACTTCTTTGGGACTCTCTGAGCTTCCTGGACTTCCTGGAAGTCTATTTCCTTTGCCAGATTGGGGAAGTTCTCCTTTATTATTTGTTCAAATATGTTTCCCACTTGTTGCTCTTCCTTTTCCCCTTCTGGTACCCCTATAATTCAGACGTTGGAATGTTTAAAGATGTCCTGGAGGTTCCCATGCCTCTCCTCATTTTTTTGAGTTCTTGTTTCTTCATTCTTTTCTGTTTGGTTATTTCTTTCTTCCTTCTGGTCCACTCCATTGATTTGAGTCCCAGTTTTCTTTCCATCACTATTGGTTCCCTGTGTATTTCTTTCACTTCACTTAGTGTAGCTTTCATTTTTCATCTGATTTGCAACCAAAATCAACCAGTTCTGTGAGCATCTGATTACCAGTGTTTTGAACTATGCATCTGATAGGTTGGCTATCTCTTGGTCGGTTAAAAGTATTGGCTCCGGGGCTTTGATTTGTTCTTCTGTTTGAGCCATAATTTTTTGGTCAGGTCACACCTGTTACACAGTGATGGGTGGAGCCTTAGGTGTTCACCTGGGTGGGGCAACCCAGGGCTGCATTGTGATGTTGTATGTGGAGGCAGGGTCAGAGAGGGAACAATGGTGCTTTCTCTGCTCTCTTGGATTTCAGTCCCCTCTGCTGCTTCTCACAAGCAAACTGAGCCCTTCTGGTGCTGGTTTCCCGGTGGGTGGGCTTGTCTACGTTCTAGGAGCCTGTGGGTCTCTCCAAACAGAATTCTCCTGTGAGGCTGGGAATCTCTCCCAGCACCTTTTCAATTGGTCCTTTTAGGCTTTATTTTCCGGAACTGGGACCCTGGGTTGTGTGGTCTGTCTCACTCCCTGTTTTCACCTGGTTTATCTATGCGAATGTGTGACCATAGTCAGCCAACTGCCTACAGCGCCTCACTGGATCTCCTCGTTTCCTCCTTGCACCTGGGGTCTGCTAGCCCCCCGCCACCTGCACACCCTGGTCTGCCAGCCACCTTTTATTCCTGCTGTGAGCCCTCTTCACCAGCTTCCAACTCCGCCCGTTACTGGTCTGGACGAATGATTGTCGGACTCCCATACAGTTCAATTTTCTGTCTGTTCTGGTTGTGTTTTTGTTTCTAAATCTTTGTTGTCCTTCATTTTGGTTGTGCAAGGAGGCACAGTATTTCCACCTATGCCTCCATCTTGGCCGGTAGTGAAGTTAGCTTATTAATTAAGGAGTTTGTTTTGAAGGGAATTTGAGAAAAAGAAAGTAATATAGCATAGAGGGAGTATAGCATAGAGGGAGTAACTTTACATTTCCATATTATTTTTCAAATGGAAATTAAATATACATCTAATGTGCATATGTGCACACAAACATACAATACAAATGGGAAGAAGAGAGCAGAATGCAAGAGTTGAATATATGAAGAGGCCTTTTAAAACAGGATATCAATGACAAAAACTGTAAGATATAAACTTGCTTATATAAAAACTTCACTTTTTATAATATTTAAAGGTAAATAGGAAAAGTTTCTAACATATATAGCAACAAATAGACATTCACAACCATTCCAATAGAAATATAAGCACAGGATGAGAACAGGTTATTTATTAAAAATATAAAATTACCAACAAATATAATCTTGAATGTTTGCTGGAAATAAAATTAATTTAAATTTAAAATATGAGATATCTTATTTTGCTTTCTTTGACTGGCTTATTTCACTTAGCATAATGTTCTCCAAATCCATCCATACTGTCACAAAAGGTAAAATGTTCTTTTTTTTTATGATCTAGCAATATTCCAATATGTAAATGTCCCACAGTTGTTTTATCCATTCATCTACTAATGAACACATGGGTGCTTTGAAATCTTGGCAATTGTATGATTTCACTCATATGTGGAATATAAGAAATAAACTGAAGTAGTAAGGAAGATGGGGACAGACTCATAGATGGAGAGCAGGGTAACATCTCGCAGGAGGTTAGGTGTTGAAGGCATTGAGAAAAAAAGGAAAATGGACTCACAGACATGAACAACAGTGTGGTGATTGCTGGGAGGCGGGGGGCATAAGGGGACTAAATGGTAATGGGAAAAATTATATTAAAGATTAAATAAAAATATAATAAAGTATGAGATTTCATATTTTACCAAGTAACTTAAGTTGCAAAAGTTATAATAACTCATTTTTATGTCAGTGAAACAGACTCTCATATTATTTGTACAGTTACGGGCATTAGAAATATGTACCAGGCCCGTTCCCAGGAAGGAATGCATGAGAGGCAACCATACATTGATATTTCTCTCCCTCTCTCCTTCCCTTCTTTTCTAAAAACAAATAAATAAATCTTAAAAAAAGAAATACATACCAGAAATTTAAAAAATAAATCTACAAGAATATTAACCTAATATTTATATTTTTTAAATGGAAATAACTTAAATGGCCCACAATAAGAGCTGCTTTTTAAAAAAGACAGTACATCTCTACACAATGGAATACCATGTATCATAAAAATGTTATTGTAGCACCTATCACAATGAGTAAAGCAAGTAAAAAAGAACAAAACTGAAAGTTGGTAAAAATGCAGAACCACGAAACTCTCATACGATGCTGGTAGTAATGCAAAATGGTATAACCACGTTAGAAAACTATTTTATTAAAGCTTAATATCCACAACCATACTCAACAGAAATGCATATTGATCAAAATACATGCACCAGAATGTTTCTAGCAGCATCATTTATATTAACTCCAAATGGTTTTATCACACTTATCACACCCCACAACAGTATTAATAAATTGTGATATACTCAAACAATAGAATACCACACAGCAAAGAGAATGGACAATTTCCAACTATACTCAATAACAGGGATGAATTCTATAAACTGTTAGAAGCCAGTCATGAAAGAGTACATACTATATGATTAAATTCATAAAACAAGCAAAACTGACGGACCAATGCTATTAGAAGTAGAGAGAATGGTTAGTACTGAAGTAGATTTTTAAAATTAGTTCTATACATGTTATTATTTAAAAAATTTAATATCATGAATCTAAAAAAATTCCTACAGAATAATATCTGACTACATGAAAAACTTAGTAATATAAAAATAAAAAGAAAATAAAACAAAAGTACAAGTCACTGTATTAATATGGATGGCAGGTTAGGTTAATGGTTAGAAATACAGACTCTAAATTCAAGACTTCTTGCATTTGAATCCCAGTTATGTGAGCTTGGGCAAATTACTTAACTGTTTCACTTTCTTCACCTGCAAAAGAGGTTAATAAAAGTATAGACCTCACTGGATTATGAGGTAAATTACATGAAATAAACCTGATTAAAGCATTTATAATAGTGCCTGACACATAATGAGCTAATATAAATGGAGTTAATATAAATGATGCTGCTAGAAACATTCTGGTGCATGTATTTTGATCATAATGGGATCATATGGGATTATCATAATCCCATTTTTGTTAAAACTCACCCAGGTATTTTTGAAAAGGATATATAGTAGTTCCCCCTTATACACGGGCGATTAATTCCAAGAATTCCAGTGGATGCCTGAAACCAAGGATAGCACCAAACTCTCTACAGACTAACTTTCTTCCTACCCACAGATACCTTTTCACTTAAAGGAAGCGATTTGTGGTGTCTCTTTGGCATATCCAATTCGCCAGTATCACTACCTCTGTGCTTGGGGCCATCGTTAAGTAAAATAAGGGTGACCTGAACACAAGCCCTGAGGTCCTGCAACAGTCTGTCTGATAACCAAGACGGCTGCTCAGTGACTCACTGGCAGGAGCACACACAACACAGACACACTGGACAGAGTGACAGTGCATGTCCCAGGGAGGACATGAGATTTCATCACATACTCAGAATGGTGCAAGGATTAAAACGTATGAAGTGTTTATTTCTGGAACTTCCCATTTAATGTTTTTGGAATGTGGTTGACTGTGGGTAACTGAAACTATGGAGAGTGAAACAGCCAACAAAGGGGGACGACTGTATTGAAGAAAAAACGCTAACAGTGGTTATCTGTGAGTGGTGGGATTCTGGTGAGATTTTTCTTCTCTTTTTCTAATACATAAGTAATGATAAGTGGAAATCTTCACTTTCATAATAGTTACTATGAAAGTTCCTTTAAGAAAAAAAGTTTAATAAACTCACTCTAGGTTTAAAAAGAAGTATCAGTACCTTGATATCAGATTGATTTTCCTGTGAGAGAAGTTTCTCTGCATATTAAGAAGGTGGGAAGGAACTGGATGTTCCAGAAGAAAATATCCAGAAGGGAGAAGTGACCGGGGTAGAATCCTGTCCTTGGAATGGTCAAGAAGAAGACCTCTAATCAATAGTTCAATTAGAAGGCCATTTGGGAAAAACTTTAATGTTTCATGAGTACTCATTTGTTTACTTTTTTATATATTCTCAACTTCCTATAAGAAAATTTAAGTTATATGCTAACTACAAGCTTTTGTGCGAGGAATCTGTTTTTCAAAGAGCTCAGAGTAGAAAGTACCACTATTTTATTTATTTATTTTAAAGATTTTATTTTTAGAGAGGGAAAGGGAGGGAGAAAGAGAGAGAGGGAAACACATATGTGTGGTTGCCTCTCGAGCACCCCTACCGGGGACCTGGCCTGCAACCCAGGCATGTGCCCTGACTGGGAATCGAATCGGTGACCCTTTGGTTCACAGGCTGGCACTCAATTCACTGAGCCACACCAGCCATAGCTATTTTTAAAAACAGTGCTATTTTTTAAAAATAGTACCCAGCTATATGTCAAATCATATTATTACTCTGTAGTCAAGTCAAGGAGTTATGCTACCTATAACTGTCCAACTATCCAATGTAAGGTGCTAGAGAATAAACTTCCATTACATGGAAAAGCTGTAGGTACAGACAGGTTTGCTAATGATGGAAAGAGGTTCCAGAGGGTCCTCTGGAAAGAACAGGGACATAGGCAGTTAAAAATGCAATTGACGATAATAGCTCTTACTGTTTCTGGGGCAGGTGATAAAATTTTTCTGTATTTGTTTCTTCATTCGTGTTTCAGTTATTCATTGCTATGTAACAAATACCAAAATTTACTATTAACACAATAACTACATTTTGCTCACAATGCTGTGGCTCAAGAATGGACAAGGTGCAGTAGGAATTGCTCATGTCTCCCTGGGGTCTGAGGTCCACACTAGGTGGCTCAAACAGCTAGAGTATGGCTGGAACAGCCCAACTGGGGTCATATCTCGCATCTCAATTCTCACTGCTGGCTGAGTCACTCACTCATCTGGCTTCAGTGGAAGGCTGGCCTGACTGAATGGTCTAAGAAAGCTTAGCTCACTTGTTTAGTCCCAGGTGCTACTACTCTATGTGGCCAATCTCAATCTCTCTGCACCTCCCCCCACGCCCCCTCATGGGCACTGTCCTCTCTTTCTCTCCAAGTGGCAGTCAGGCTTCTAACAAAAGGCTGGTCTCAGAACAGTCAAACTTCTTACATAGTAGGTAGCTTCTATGAAAGCAGAGGCTGTCAGTTCTCTCAAAGGGACAAGCCTAGAACTGATTCAGTGTCACATCCACTATATTTTCTTGGATAAACAATCATGGACCAACCCCAGATTCAATGGGGTGAAGAAATCAACTGTGCCTCTGATTGAAAAGGGTGGTTAAAAATTTGCAGCCTTCTCTACTCTTATCACAATTACCCTCTGGCCACATATTATTTACACTCCTCCATTTTCAAAATATATTCAACCCTCTAGCCCCCCAAAGTCTCATCCCATTACAACACTGGCTCAAAGTCCAGGGGCTCATCTAAATCAGGTGCAGACAGATGTAGATGAGGCCCCCCAGATCCAGATTCTTAGATGCAGCTCCTCAGGAACGATTCTTCTAATCTGAAGACCTGAGAACTAAAGATTCAAGTTATCTTCCCAACACAGAGAGAATATGCGATACAACAGTGAGACAAGAATGGCAAACACAATGGGAAATTCAAAAATGGAGAAACAAGAGGCATATAACAGTCATTGGTCAACGGGAATTCTGAGATCAAGTGGGACTCGTGTCACTAGTTCCTTGATTAGCCCCAGGGGTGGCTCTCTGTCTCTTAGCTATACTTTGTGGCTTCTAGACTGCATCCTCTGAGGCATTTTTTCATTTTCCAGAAGAAACGGTCTGTATTTAGAGCTGACAAGCTTCTCAGCCTCTTTGCTGTCCACAGGAGGCTAAAGTCCCTTTAGAGACTTTTTTTCTCCATTAGAGCTCTCTGCCCCTTCCAATCTGAGTGGTAAAATTCCTTTAAAAATTCTGTAGGTTCCTTATGATCAAATCACGTCAACTCCAATAGACAAAAGCCACATTTACATTTTTTCGGAGAAGATCTCTGCATTGAGCCTCAGGTAAGGCTACTGCTACGGGACAACGTCCTTATTTCTAGAAACCCCAACTGTCTAATGGAGAGGGTCTGTGTGGCACTTAAATTAGCCTTTTAGTCTAGTTGAAGGTTTATGACACATCGCTTTGCATCACTTTAAATCTATGTCTTAGTAAAGAATCTTACAGCATTTTAAATTTTATTTATCAAAAGGATAAATGTAAAGATATAAATAATATTTTATAAATACATATTTATCTGCAGACAGCTCTCTCTGAAACCCTCCTTGCACCTAAAAATCTAGAGAGAGAATTCTGTATTTTATTAAACACTAATTATCTCATCAATTATGTGGGCCAATGCTCCTTGTATTTAATAAGTTAAATTCCTGTAAGAATGCCATGCTAACTTCCTGTTAGAACATCAGTGAATTTAGAAAGAGATTCCACTGTCTAACTCCCTTACTAAGGCAGCATAAGGCCTTGGGACAGGGAACAGAAAATACTTGGTGGCCAGGAAGCCAAGTTAAGACCAGGTGGTCAGAATAAGCTGACTGCAAAAATGTCACCATCCCTCCACTCTCTACTCAAAAACTCTCAGAGGTAGCTGATTTTATCTCACTTCTAACTGCCTGCTTAACTACTGCTGTCCCACATGCTGATCGAGGTTTTAATGCTACACACACTTCCTAGGTTGGCGGTAATGAGGAATCAGCCATCTTGCCATAGTGACCGGGCAGCACAGCTAGTAAAGGACATCACCAACCCTGAAATGGAAAATTCCAGAAGCCTGCCCTTTTCTAACAGCCTGCCTTTCCATCCGAGCCCACTTCATCCCCATCTTATAAAAACAAGCCAAGCAGAGCCAGCCCCCAAGTCAGTTCAGAGGGTCTTTCTTTCCTCTGGGCTGACTCCCTGTGCTGAAGAATGAACGTAATAAAATCTGCCTAGAAATTTCTCTGGATTTCCTCTCAATTTCTAGCTTCTTGGGAGAAATCCATGAACGCCCAAACCAGTTACACTGCCATGTAAAAAGTGACCAACTTTGTGTTCAAACACAGTAGCCTCAGCATAGATTTCCTGGTTCAGTAATTTCTGTACCTTTTATTTTGAGGCTTGTGGGGTTTTTTTGTTTTTTTTTAAAGGTAATGTGGTTTATGTACATTGTGGGGTGAGCGTGGAGTTGAGAAAGTGGTAGGAATGACCAAGAAATAAATGAAGGTTGAAAAGAAAAGAAAATATTCCATTTCTAGCTTGGGAAAATAAATCCCACCTCCCCACCCCTCCCTATACACACTCTGGGGTTAAAACAAACAAACAAAAAGATGTCTGTGATAATCTGTTTTATTTATTGATTTGTTTTGAGATGATCAGCTTTAAAAGGCAGAAGATTTTTACCACCTGAAGAGAAACCGGAGTATGTGATGACTGGTTTTCATTGTCAGCTTGGCTAGGGTACAGTCTCCAGTTACTCAATCAAACACAAACCTAGGTTTGCTCGGAAGGCATTTTGTAGATGTGATTGAAGTTCATAATCAGTTTACTTTAAGTAAAGATTATCCAAGATAATTTCAGTAGGCCTGATGCAGTTCTGCTTAAAACTGAAGGTTCTCTAAAGAAATTCAGCTGCAGACTGTAGCTTCAGCCTGTGCCCCAGAGTTCCAGCTTGCCCTCCCTAACAGCATGTTCTATGAATTTTGGACTTGCCTAGCCAGACCCCACAATCCATAAGTCGCGGGGTCTGGCTAGTCATGGGGTCTTTGCAATATTTCTGCTAATATACATCCGTTTGACATTGTTTCTCTAGTGTAACCACGACTGATACACTGACTTATAGAGTAATGAGTTTGCCATCACTGGAAAGATTATGATGAAAGAGATAAGTAAATGAAATAAAAATGTACAAGTTTTTAAAGAGTAGCCAACATGGCATGTGATTAAGAACAGAGACTTCAGAGTCACACTGCTTAGGTTCAAATCCCTGCTTTACTGCTTACTAACCATGTAGCTTTGGACAAGCTACTTCAGCTCTCTGCGCCTGCATTTTCTCTTGTACAAAATAAAACCAGACCCTGGCCAGACAGCTCAGTTGGTTAGAACATTGTCCTGAAACACCAAGGTTGTGGGATTGATCCCCGGCAGGGCACAAACAAAAATCAACCAATGAGCATGTAAAGAGGGCCAACAGATCAATGTCCCTCTCTCTCAAATCAATAAATAAAAGATAAATTTAAAAAATAACCAATCGCAGTTTGCACCTCAACGGGTTATGAAGTTAAATTAGGAGGCACCATGCAGCACTGACGAGACTGCCTGGCACACAGACAAAGCTGAGTACTAACATTCGGACAAGGTGATAGGCAGGTACAAGGATCCTCTAGGGCCCTGTGGATTCTGGAACAATTTCAAATGCACAACTTTAAAAAAAAAAGTATCATCATCATATTAGGGGAACAGTGTAACACTGATTATGAGTAGAGGTCCCAGAATCAGATCAACTCAGCTGCATTACATGAAGCTCCGCCATGTAACTAGCTGTGTAACCTTGTTTAATTTTTCTAAGTCTTAGATTTCTTACCAGAAAAAAAATGATGATGATGAAAATAGTGTCTATTACATAAGGTTACTGTGAGAAATAAGCTATTTTATGTAATTTTTAAAGTTTTAATGGATAACTAAAATTTCTCCCTGAATTTTTATGTCTTTTTATTCTAGGTGATTGTGAGATTATAAGTTATCTCCTTATAATGTGTAATTACTCCAGTAGATTTATTTACTATTTCTAGTTGTCCATTTACTGGCAATTTTGACTTGCTAAAAAAATGTGCTCACTCTATATAAACAGTGGTTAAGGATTTCCCTTAAAACATTAGATTTACTATTTTTTAATCCTCACTCAAGAATACATTTTTTGATGTTAGAGAGACAGGAAGGGAGAGAAACATCAATGTGAGAGAGAAACACTGATTGGTTGCCTCCCGTACATGCCCCAACCAGGGATCAAACCTGCAACCTAGGCATGTGCCCTGACTGGAGCTCAAACCCACAACCTTTTGGTGTGGAGGACAATGAACTAACCAATTGAGCCACTCAGCCAGGGCTATCTTTACTACTTATTATCACCCATATTCTAGGTGCCAATAGAAACATGTCATATACCTAAATCTCACGACTCAGCACTATCTCCATTCTGCAGGTTAGCAAAGATTTTAAAAGTAACAGTGAGCTTATATAAATACATTGTAACACCTATTATTGCCTCTTTTAGAACACTTTTATTATCTTCTGTGTCTCAGTGTGATCCGGATACTAGAATAACAATATTAAGTACCCAGGCCAGTAACTTCTAATCACCTACATACCCAGGTTCTAAATTCTCAAAGGACAGTCAGTGAATTTATTTTTTAAAAAGGGGGGGAAGAGAATAATTTGATTATTTTCTCAATTAGATAAATTAATATTTGCTGTTAATGAAAGCCCAATTTCCAGAGAGAATAAGAAAACATTCTCAATTAGATATGCAATTATGTATATTTTTTAATTCAAGAAAAGATAGGTATTTAAACTCAATCATATGTCAATCTGCAAAAGACTGGTGAGCAGCGGCAACAGGATGGGAACACGGTGGTGGTGGTGCGGCTGAACGGCAGCAGCCTCATTCGTTCAGGCTGCTGTAACAGAATACCACAGACTGGTGGCTTATAAACAACAGGGATTTATTTCGAACAGTTCTGAAGAGGTTGAAGTTCAAGGTCATGGGGCTGGCAGATATGGTGTCTGGTAAAAAGCCCACTTCCTCACTGACAGCCATGTTCTCAGTGTAACCTCATGTGGCAGGAGGGGCAAGAGAACTCTCTCAGGCCTCTCTTACAAGGACACAAATTCCATCCATGACAGCAGAGCCCTCATGACTTAATCACCTCTCAAAGGTCCCACTTTCTGATACTATCATCTTGAAGGTTAGGATTTCAATCAATGAATTTTCAGGAGACACAAACATTCAGGCCACAGCAGGCCTCAAGTGACCAGGAATTTTTCAAGCAGTTAGGAACATAATGCTTTCCCCTAATCCAATGTCTTCCTCTCTGAAGCATGAGACCCATCTCTCCCTACCAATTAAGAGTGATGTAATTTTGATATATAAAAGTTGTTAAATAAACTTTGTACTAAGAAGAGAGGGAAAGAGGTATCCTCTTATCAAGTAAATTGACTACTATACAAAAATAATCAATATACTCAATATTACAGAGAAAGTGCCTGCCAACTGAAGGGGTGGGGCTAAATACTTCTAAAATAGGGTTGACTTTTTTATTCACTTAACTATCCACGATTTTAGCTTTCACTATGAGCTAGGAATTGTGCCAAATTCTAGGGATCAAAACATTAAACAATGTAGATACTGCCTCTTCCCTTACAGATCACAATGTGTAGTGGGAGGAACGGCTGAGAAATCCATGTTGGTTTAAGTGGTACAATTACAGATGTAAACATCTCCAAAATGGACTCAAAGCCAGTTTCTATTTCAGTCGATTACAGCCTACTTCCCAACATGACCTCGGAAGTTCTATACTTATTCTTATATAAACTGTTGTTTTATTTTCACCCATGTATCAATCTCAAGTGCCTGTGCATCATTGTGAACTTTATCATAAGTATCCGAATGTATCCATCCCATATCTTAAGAAACCAAGCCTTGCTTTCATTCCCATGTTTGCATTTCCAGATGAGCACAGCACCTGGTACAAAGTAGGCACTCAGTAAGTACTGGTTGAGAAGGATGAGACCATTGAATGACTAACAAACAAAAGACTTTTATGTCTCTGTGTCATTCTATCTGTCAAACTATGGTTTATGTAGTAACATCAAGACTGCAGCTCAAACAGGAATTCATATTCTTCCCCAGTTTAACTTTTCATGGCTTTTACTCATCTAGAGAGTTCAGCTAGGATTAAATTGAAGGAACTACATTATCAGTAGAACTGGCTTCTACAAGAGCAGCTAAGTAATATCTGTATAAATATGTTCTCTTAAGTTTGTGGCTCACATAGCACAATAGTCTGCTAATGCTACCTAGTTAAATACTTAAAAATAATATGGTATAGAAACTGAATACTCATTTTGTTAAGGACCTAAAATAATGTGCTCTCAAGATATTATCTTTAGTTTTTTTGAAGACAAAGTCCAGATGGGAATATAGATTTGCCAAAGACTTCAAGGTTTAGATTCAACAGTTGCCTTACAGGAAAAAAAAAGTTTCGGGAGTCATTGAAAAGTTGACATCATATAAATAGTAGGCAACAAAGAATACAACCTTAAACCATGACCATAAAGCTTGGAACTTAATGCCTGGTTACAGCAAGTCAGACAAAGATCTGACATCGACGTTGGATTTCGAAGGCAGCCCTATTGTCAAATATACTAGTGAGTCATTCATTCATCACTGTGAATTATCAACTAGTGAATATTTCTTTTTATGAGTCCCACGTTTGATTCAGAAAACCATCTGCATTGATACAGAGCATTTCTGAAGCTTATTTACATTACAACCAAAACATGAACAACTAAATTATGACTACAGGAAACATACTACATTATACTTCCTAAAAATTCTCATTTACTTATCTAGATCTTCCAATAGTCTATGAACTACATAAAGACAACTATTTAGCTCCCGCCATCACAAAATTTTTAAATAATTAAATGAATATAACAGGTTAAAATATAAAAATTTATGCTATACCTCCACATCAGGGGAAAAAATTATTATTTACATTATAATAATAAGCCTCAATACTAGAAAAAAGGTGATGATCTAATTTTTTTTGTCTTCTTAGAGTGGAGTCGTGTGAGTTTGTTATATATTTTGATGATCTATTTTTTAATCATAACTCACTCAGTAGTTGTAAAAGCTGAAGGGATAACAAAACCAATAAAAAGAGAAAAAAAACAATAAATTTTCCTAGCAACTGCTAAAAATACTAACAAAATTTATAAGCACAAATGTTTTACCAATCACATAAATAACTGCAAATCAGTTAAATATTTTTATTCTCTAAGCTTAGTTTATCAGTGTTTTACTGTACTTTCTTTTATTTGCTCCATAACTAACTTTTATAAATTTTGAGGACTAGCTCATGAGATATAGTGTCTCAAATTTAGGTGAACAAGCCAAGATTTTTCTGTCTACACTACTTGGTTTATACACTTTGATGATGTAGCCCTAATCTTTCTAGATTGAAGTTTTCCGTTCTGTTCTGTTTTGTTTTTTTTTTAGTTTATCCTCATACAATAGACCTTCCTCTCTCTTAACTCCTATCAGCTGCCCCTGATCTTAACTTTCTGGATCTGTTATACACAAAACATCACAATACACATTGTACCGTAAGGGTTTATGTTAAGAGTAGAATGATCTATGTTTTATTTCCAGCATATTCTCCTAATGACCAAAAATTAGATAGTCCCTTTATCTGCAGAACATGTGAGTAGCTTCAAAGATCAAAACAGTGATTCAGAAATTTAGTAAGTCAAAATTTAGAGACTATCATTCTTTAAGTACATCAAAAAATTTCCCTAAATAATTCCCTTATATTTGCTCACACTGAGACTCATTTACCACTTCTCTACCTGCATTATTTTATAAGAACCTTCGATAATTTATTCCTAAGACTTGCTCCTTTTAAAGTGCACACTTTTTCTTTTAATAAATACACTGGAATCACTGGATTATAAAGGAAGACATCACAGCCTCTATCAAATCCATCTTCTTTGATTTTATAGCATGGCTTGGAGACATTGAAATGTTTGTCCCAAGTGAAGTAACAGAATGTATTAGGAAACAGAATTTACATTTTTCTTAGTCTAAGTTCACATTCTTACTTAAATTGCACTTTAACTTTATAATATGCATTTTAAAAGACTCTAGAGGAAGAAAACTGATTATTTACTTAATATATGTTTGTACTGTATTTTACATATTCCTTCCATTATTCCACATGACTCTACAAAGCTCAGTATTTTACAGGATGCACACTTTAATTATGAAAGTAATATTTCATCTTACTTTGAATTGTGTATTTAAAAGTTACACTGTTCTCATCTATGCTTTAGCTTTTACTCTTTCAAAACAAAAAAGTTAAACCTTTAGTAGCTATAGTTCTTAACTAATATTAATAGAACTTAGATATTATAGTTTTATAGTTTCTAAATAGGGGGACTTAAAAGGGGGAACAAAATGAGGATGAAATGTAGAAAACATCCCTTGACCATCCAAAGTCATACCCCCTCCACTACGGTTGAGAGATTAAAAGAACATCTACATATGAAACAACCAATCAGCTCTGGCCAGTGTGGCTCAGTGAACTGAGTGGGCCTGTGAACCAAAGAGTCACCTGTTCAATTCCCAGTCAGGGCACAGGCCTGGGTTTCAGGCCAGGTCCCTGGAAGGACTGTAAGAGAGGCAAGCACTCATTGATGTCTCTCCCTCCCTTCATCACCAAAAACTAAATAAATTAAAATTTTTTTAAGAAATTAAAATAACCAATAAGATAATTTCTCAAAAATGCCGTTGACACCTGAGTTCAATATGCACCCCCAAATCTGCTCTTCCCCATATGTTCATTTTTGACTCCACTACTGGAATCACAATCCACCCACCAAGATACAGAAGTTAAAAACTTGGGAGTTATTTCTAATTCCTTCTTTTCCTAACTCCCCACATGCTACCAGTTAAGTGCCATCTGCTCACTTTACTTTTCCAAATTTCCCACATTTGAGATCCTTACCTCTAGCACCTCGATTCAGTCCCTAAAAGCCCCTCATGTGAGCAAGAAAGTCTTCTAATTGATCTTCCTGCCTCCACCCACCTTGTTCCATGGTGACTCATCTTCACATCATCACCAAAGCAATCCCTCTAAAGCCAAATTTTTTATGTCTCTCCCTTATTTCAAAGACTCTAATAGCTCCCTAATGTCTATGGCAGGGGTGTCAAACTCACTTTTATCACAGGCCACATCAGCCTTGCTGTTGCCTTCAAAGGGCTGAATGTAATTTTAGAACTATATAAACGTAACTATTCCTTAACTAGGGCAAGGAGCTCTGCGCTGCCCCCAGGTAGAAACAAGGTGCTGGGCAGGATAAAACAAGGTGGGGGGCCCGATTCAGCCCGAGGGCCTTGTTTGCCACCTGCAGTGTATGAGATAAACTCCATTGTAGAGTCTCTGTCCATATCTTCAGTCTCACCTTTTATCATACAGTCTCCCTCTTCCCTACCACTAACCCCATCCTCTCCACCTTTTGGTCCTGATGGACAGCTGACTTCCTTTTCCTGAAGACGCCATGCTGCTTCACTCCTCAGCATCTTTGCTAACTCTGTGCTCCCTCTACTCAGAACACGTTTCTCATCATCAGTCCTGCTATTGAACACTCACCATCTTCAATGCTTACTCAGAGCTCACCTCTTTGAAGTCATTTTGAACCCTCCCCACCTCAGTATAAATGACCATCCTTCCAACAGGTTCCCCCACTGAACTTCTATGGAAGCACTGTGACAGCTGTTATATTAGAAGCTCAACTGTGTGGAATAAATGAATAAATAGATAGACAAAGAAAAGAACCATATAAGATACTCTTTAAGGAATTACTTTTACAATTAAGACAAAATACTCACAATTACATATTGAATTGGGTATATTTACTTCCCATAAATTCCACATTTTTCTATTTAACACAATTTTTTCATTAAAAACAAGATTTATTTCCCCCGAGGAAATCTGATCTCATATGTGTACTAACATTTATTATCACCTAGATACATAATTTTGTAAGTTGCACTAACTGTTTTATTTTATTAATTCAGTGGGACATCGGAATGGTTTATGGTCCACTCCTGACTGTCTGACAGGATCTGAACAGGGGCACTGTCTCACCTAGGATCTTTTCATTCGCAGCTTTTGCCGCTCGGCCAGGGCTGGCTTCCTCCCTACGCTGGCCTTCATGCCTCCAATCATCCTGCTGCTGGCGATGCAAAGCTGCAATCTTTTACAGCTACGTGGAGGTCACTGGCCAGGAGAACCAGAAAAATGGCTCCTGAACAGAAAATAATGTTATAAAGTAGATAACACGCACAAAATGAATCACAAAACTGGATTAGATAATATGTATTTATTATTGAAACAGTACTGCTGTTTGTTTTGACTTTTTTATTCTTTTTCTTATTTTTTAACCCAAGGAAAACTATTCCTAAATACTTCTTCTGTTAATCCGGTGAATTAGAACAAATACCTGTTACTGATTTTCATTTTTAAAAAAGTCTGTAATTGGAAGGTTTAAAGATATGAGTAAGCTATGAGATCCCTTTGTTCCTAATCAACATTGAAATCTACAAAAATTTTCAATTAAAATATATTCACTGAGATTCAGTATTAAAAGCTACAAAATTTTAATTCTAGTAGAGCCCAATAAGAAAGGTAACTCTGTAACAACTTTACAAATTACTAAACTATAATGCTCTGTTCACTAAGCTTATAAATGCTAACTCAGAGGAAATGCTGAAGAAATAAGTTAATTCCTAGTACAAGAAAAGACAAATCCAGATTTTTGTTGATCTACACACACTTGTTAGGACCCACAAGTCCCCCGAAATGATGGAATGAAGCATTGGCATTTTTATTTTATGTGACGACAGCTATATTCTACATCTGTTCTGTCCAACATACCAAATACTAATAACCACCTGTAAGTTAAAAGTCCAGTCCCTCAGTCGCCCTGGTCCCATTTCAAGTGCGCCACAGCTACCTGCTGCTAGTGTCTGCCACACTACACAACACGGACAGGAACACTTCCATCACAGCAGAAAGTACGTTGAATAGTGCTATTCTCAACTATGACAAAAGCAAGTTTCTAAATACCTAAAAAATAACAATGCAAGTTCAAATGCTATTTTTGATTGGCGATTTAACAGGAGAGAAAGGCGTACATTTACAAAAAATAATGAAATACAAATAGTAATAAATATTTTCAGTATATAAAATTAATTTTATCTGGCCTAATTTGAAATTATAGCATAATGAATCTGAAAGGACTTTCAAGGTAATTTAATCCTTTGTCCTCATTGTACAGATAAAAAAAGTGAATCTACAGAATGCTACAAGGAAAAAACAACTCTCATTTAATATATCCAAAAAAAGGCACCATGAAACAACCAAAATTTCTATAATTGATGATGAACTGAAACAACGTAAAAACTAAGATGTGAGTCTCAGAGCCAGCTTTTCCGCCCGGCACCCAGCTGTCTGGTACAGTAGCTAGGATTTCAGGGTCTGGGGCTCAGCTACCTAGGTTCAAATGCTACTCCTTGACTTACTAGACCTGCATCATTTAGCTCTCTTGCCCCCCATTTCTTCAACTATAAAGTAAAAGAAATAAACAAACTACTTCATAGGATTAAAAAGATTAACTGAAATTATTCATACAAAGCACTTAGAGAACCTGGCACATAGTAAGCCTTCAAAAAATGTACACTTAATCGCGGCTTCACTGTATCTCGGGTTGTACACTTCACTGGTGAGTACCCATACAGAATGTTATACGTTGTTAAAATTACATAGGTTTAAGAGTGTAGAAAGTATTCAAGAGCATATGAAGTCTTTATAAGAGTGTGGGAAAGATTAATAAGAGAGTGGGAAAGGTTTACAGGAGTGTGGAAAGGGTTTATAAAGACTTAAAATATATATAAATAATAAAATAAATATAATGCCACTACTTCATGGATTATCACCTATTGCAGGGGTCTCTGGAAGGTAACTCCTGCAACAGGTGAGGAATCATTGTAGTTGTTATACCCTGGCTGGTGTGGCTCAGTTGGCTGGGAGTTGTCCTGCAAACTGGAAGGTTGCTTCCCAGTCCGGGAACGTGCCAGGGTTGTGGGTTTGGTCCCTAGTTGGAGAGCATGCCAGAGGTGACTGATCAATGTTTCTCTCTCTTTCTCACTTCCTTCCCCTCCCTCTCGAATCAATTAAAAATGTAGTTGTTATGAAACTTGCATTTTGTTTGAACCTAGTCTACTGGTGACGCTGATTAATTTCTATTCTCTTTATGTTCTTAAAACAGAGAGATACTCTGGAAAACATTCCAAGATCATTATGTAAAACACTAGGTTACACAGTGTGGCTCTACCACTCGTAGCCATGGGAGGATTTACATCCAAATCTCTACCAACACTTCACCCACAGGCCTTAACACCTCTGCCATGAGAGTGTAATGTAAAGCCACAGAGGCAAACTGTGGGGCATAATTTTTTAATGAAATAAACTAACAAAAACACAAACAGGTTAAAATAGGTGGCATGTCTTTTTTATGTTGGTGACTGTGGCTAAATGAAAAAGTGAAAGACTAGATAATTAAAACAGTTTTGAATGACAAGAACCTAAAACTCAGAAAATTATATATTCACTTATATCTGTTTAAAATTTTTTTTATTGTTGTTCAGTTACAGTTGTCCCCATTTTCCCCCCATAACTATCCCCTGCCCTGCCCACCCCCACCTCCCACATTCAGTCCTCCCCCCCAACCCGTCGTTGTCCATGGGTCCTTTATACACGTTCCTTGACTTGACCATTTCCTTTCTAACATTCATGGTTTTGCATATTAAATGAAGCTTAAACAACTACATTTAAATTTTGAAATGCATATATTTGTTTTCAAGAGTAATTTTTTTAAAATACACAAGATGAACATGTACTGGTGACAGTTATTCTTTCATTAAGTTTTAAAACATATAAATACAAATTCCTAGTTCACTATAGTACAACAGGTGCCTAACTTCATGTCATCTCTTGAAACCAGAGAGATGAGAATGGGATCTCTCCAGCTTTTAAGTCTTACTCTAGAAAATGTCTAATTTTAATAGCAGAGGAATAAGTAAGTTTCAAGAGAACACAATGTAGGCACCAGGTTATCAAGATAAGCAAGAATGTTCTCAAATATCTTTTTGCCCAATTTCGGTCTTCTGGAATACTTTTAGAATTAAGCTCCAGAGTCACCTATATGAAACATAGTCCACATCAAACCTCAAATCTCTATCAACCTGATATTTTAAAATCAGTTTTTAAAACCAAACATTTTCCTATCGGTAGTTTTCAGAGGTCTAACTTTACTCTCTACGAGGTTAGCACCTATCATATATTGCTTTTCAGTTAATTTTTATATGTTCATTTTCTGTCTTAACACTAGATAGAAAATTTCTTGAGCTTTTACTTACAGGATGCCCAAATGAAACTAATGTACTTGGTAGATATTTTGAAAACATATGTATGAGGTCTGTCTGGAGAAAGTCCTGTTTTTATATTGTTAATATAAAAACAGTTTGTGTGACATCGATGTAACCTGGCAGCCAAGGAGAATGGATTGGAATGTGCATGTGTGAACAATGATGACTTCACTGTACCAGTCAGTGGGGTGGGGAGGAGATGCAGTTGAGTGAGCATGTGTACTGTGTGGCCATCACATTCAAAATAACTGAGCAAGTAAAGCAATGAATCTGCATCAAATTTTGTGGTAGGTTTGAACATGCCTCCAAGATGATTCAGAAGGCCACAGCTATGGGCAACTGGTGATTGGCAGCTTCATCATGACAACATGCCCACCTATGCATCACATCTTGTG
The DNA here is from genome assembly GCF_014824575.4 of Sturnira hondurensis. Classification (NCBI taxonomy): domain Eukaryota; kingdom Metazoa; phylum Chordata; class Mammalia; order Chiroptera; family Phyllostomidae; genus Sturnira; species Sturnira hondurensis. The sequence continues at coordinate 4,396,361 of NW_028085694.1, forward strand.
CAGGGTCTTTCGGCAAAACATCAAATCACCCAGGTGATTCAGCACCCTACAGCCCAGATTTGGCACCCTGTGACTCTGGCTTTTCCCAAAACTAAAATTACCTTTGAAAGGGACAAGATTTCAGACTGTCAATGAGATTCAGGAAAATAAAACGGGCAGCTCAGGGCGACCGGGGGAACTGTGTGAGGTCCCAAGGTACTTATGATGAAGGTGACTAAGGCGTATTGTCCTATGTACAATGTTTCTTATATATTGTTCCATAAACGTCGCTAGTTTTCATATTACATGGCTGGATACCTTCTGGACAGACCTCGTATTAATTATTTAGTGATGCCAAATGGAGTTAGGGCACCAGACTATTCCTCACTCCAATATCACTAATAGTGCGTTCTCAACTCCAGCCTCTTTAGAGGTGAGGCTTTTCGGCTTTGAAATGGAATGATTACACAGGCTGATCTCCGAGATCACTTACATTCCTAAACTTTATGCTTTTATGTATCCACTTAAGTTTAAATAACTACATTCAAATTTTGAAAGGTGTATATTTTCAAGAGTAATTAAAAACCACAAACATATAATTGGTAAAATTCTTTCATTAAATTTTAAGATATATCAATAACATGTCTTTGTTCATTACGGTGGAACAGCAGCAACACACACCTGATAACACTGCTCCAAATACAAATGACAGATCAACCTGTTGTGTTTCAAATAATCATCCCTATGAGACATTATTTAATATTTCCTATTATCATCTCACAGGATTTATTCAAAGTACTAAAATGACATTTGGTTTCCGTTAGTAAACTTACATAAAAAGCTGGCAAACATAAGTACCGAGGTATCACTAATAGTTAAAGCTTAAGAAATAAGTTATTCACTAGAACAATTTAAAAATATTTAGGTAAACATTTAAAGTTTCCCTTTTGTTTTCTGTAAATATCCAAGAGTATCCCATAGCTAGGAGCTTCAGATTGTTACCATCTAGGGGAGAACTGATGTGGTCACTTAATAACAGAAATGCAGTGGTTTCCCCTATCCATGGGGTATACATTCTCAAGACCCCCAGTGAGTGCCCTAAACTGTGGGTAACACCGAACCCTACATATACTATTTTTTCCTATACATACATACCTATGGTAAAGTTTAATTGACAAAGTAGACATAATGATTAACAATCATAACTGATAATGAAATAAAAAATAATAACAATATACTGTAATAAACGTTTGGTGAATATGGTCCCTCAAAACATCGTATTACATTACATGCACCCGTCTTGTGATAATGTGAGATGGTACAATGCCTATGTGATGAGATGAAGTGAGGGGAATGACCTAAGAATCGTAACACAGCTTTAGGTTGCTATGCGGGTCACTCAAAGACAAGCACTGTGGCACCACCGCCATCAACCTGATAACCAAGATGGCTACTCCCAGTGAGTGCTGAACGAGAGGAACGGTTCGTGTTCTGCGCAGGATGGTGCAAAATTCCCATGCTACTCAGAATAGCACAAATGTAACACTTATCAATTGGTTTTTCTTTTTTTCTGAATTTTTCCATTTAATATTTTTGAGATGTGACTGACCATGAGTAACTGACAAAAAGCAACAGTCAATAAAGTCAAGCTACTGTACATAGGTCACAGTAGCCTCACAGTAGAAGGGTCTGCTATCAATATGAACACTGTACAGGCCAGCACTTGATAATAAAAATCACTGATATGACTCAATTACCAATCACACTTTTTGTAATGCAATTAGCACATGATTTAGCTTAAATTTATACAGCTTTAAAAGGGAAAATGACAACGCACCAGGCACAACTGACTTAACACTTTCTGCATTCTTTATATTTTATAATATAGTACAGTTAGTTACAGCATTTGTGTAACTGAAAAACAGATAATGAAAGTTCTACCTCTAAAATAGCTTTTTAAAATCTCTATATCACATACTAAAGTGTGTTCACTGATAATCCGTATGATTGTACATCCAACTTTTCTGGAGCTCCTGAAAATTAACACCAACCATTAGTCAAACATACACCATAGAATCTGATCTTATTATTTAAACAAAATGAATGACTAAACCTTCCCAAATCAATTTGATGTTCAGATTCCAGAAAAGAAAAAAGAAAAAAACTATTTCTTTCATGCTAAATTACAAAGTTAGCCTTAAACATGTTACAAACACGGAAACATTAAACACGGATACTGTTTACACAAACTGGAATAAATTATCAGGCATTCCATCAAGTGCTAAGATGTAATTTACTCCTCATGATATAACAAATACGATTTGTTATTTGGTCATTCTAGTTTTAAAATCTGAGCTGAACCCGAAAATGGCAAGTAAATATATTTACACAACAATTCTGATATACTATATACTGACAGAGACCAAAGTTTTGCCATTCCAAAATGTGCCTTTTGGGATATAGATTTTAAGCTGGTTATAAAGAAAAAAAGACTCAGAAACTCTGACCCTCCTACTTTGCATGACTAAAGGAATTCAGATAGAAAAACTTACTGGAAAAAAGCATCAACTTAGCATCCTAATATAAATGAAAAGTGTCAGACAGGGAGAAATGTAGCAAAGCCTGTTAGACTTCCCTCTATGTCCCACTGTTTCTGGGTGGCCCAGAAAGAATTTGTTTACCACATGTCTGCTCTTTTCATCTACCTGTAAACTGCCTACTTTCCCTTTGAAATCCCAGACCTCTGCCCACTTCTCCTTTGTCTAAAATGACATATAAACCTCAACTGCCCAATGTGTCTTCAGGTTTCGTATCTTATGGTACCCGCAAATCTACGTCAGTATGAAGCTTGGAGATTTTCTCCTGTTGATCTGCTCCATGTTAATTTATTAGCCCAGTTAGAAGAACTTAGAAGGTGGCAGGAAAATTATTTTTTTTTGCCCCCACTGTGTATCTATATAGCCGTACAAAAATTCAATTTTCATGTTTTTTGTTTTGTTTTTGTTTTTTGCTGTTTGATATAAAGTGTGACCTTCCTGCACTTTCAGATCTCAGAAGAAAGCCACCGTATTCTGGAAGCTCTTCAACTCCCAGTGACCTTTAAGTTGTAGCAGATTCTTGAATGTCCTAAGAAAAGACAAGCCTGCACTGCTTTTTTTCTTCTCTAGTTGACAAAGTTGCCTGTTTAGTTTTATCACACCCCCCATTCCTCTTCTGAAGACGGAGGATCTTTAAAACATAGTTTCACATTCAGGATTAACGTTACCTGCCAGAGCCAGGTGATAAGGTTCGGTTGCAACGGTGATGGAGGGAAAAGAGCCAATTCTGCCCAAAGCACTACCTGTGGCTTGCAAAGAAGGGGTGGGGGCGGGGAAAGCGAGGGCTGGGATGGTACAAGGTACTTCTTTATTCGAACCACATCTGGGGAAGTCTTTCAAAATGAGTGAGTCCCCCTCGCTCTACAGAGAAGAGGAATCGCGGGGACCGCTTCGCGCCCACCTCTTTACTTGTGGCCCTTCGCGGCCAGCCCTCACGCCTGGAGGGAGGAAGGCAGCTGGTCGCCAGAGCCCCCTCAGGCAGCTCGCGATCGCGGCTGCGAGGCCTGGACCATGCCCGCGGCCTCGAGGCACCAACCCAGAGGGGCGCTTGGCGCCCCGCGCCGGCCCGTCCGGAGGGTCCCCAGTCCCGGCCCTTGACTTACCGCTCTCCACCTCGCTGCCTTTCTTGGCGGTCGCCGCGTTCCCCATGACTGGGGCGGTAGAGAGAAGGGGTCGGGGAGGGGAATGGGGGCTGGGGCTGCTCCCGCCGCTCCACAGGCGGCGGCGGCAACTCCCGTTTCAGCTCAGGTCAGCGCGGTGAGTCCTCCAGGAGCTGATGCCCTGAGTAGCGGCGGGAACCCTGGGCGGGTGCTTCGCGCGGAGCTTCGGCGAACTCCCCTACCCCGGCGGCGGCGGCACTGAGAGCGGCGGCGGCAGCCCGGGGACCGACCGGCGGCCGCAAGCAGACACTCCCCCTTCCCCCGCCCCGCCCTCCAGCGCGCCCGGGAGCAGCGGCGCGCGCGGGCCCGGTCCGGTACTTCTCCCCGGCGGGCGCGTGTGCCGGAAGTGACGTACAGGCCCGGGACGCGGGCGGCCGGCCGGGGTGGGTCAGCCCGGCGGAGCGGGACCCGGGGAGGCTGGACTGGGTGGTCCGGGGCCGCCGAGCCGGATGTTGTCGTTCGAGCTGGTGTCCGGATGCGCGACCCCGAGAACTTGGAGTCTCCATAGCCCTGAAGCGGCGCCAAAGGAACCCGTGCGGGGACTTAGGTTGCTTTCTGCCCCGCATCGCGGTGGCTCCCCTCCAGTCCCCTGCCTAAGGCCACCTTCTGCCCTCAGCCTCTGCCAGGGATAACCACACCGTGGGGTGGATCGCTTGCGAGGTGACATTCCTGGTTCTCGCACCTGCAGCTGCGGAAACAATCTCATTCATACTCATCATGATCGTGATCCGGCGCTTCTCTTCGCCTTGCAGATGCAGGTATTCGCTGAACCCACCACGTCGTCCTCCCAATTCTTAGACACAAGCCCTTTGATGTCTCCAGTGCAAGTTTTCATTCGCTCTGGTTTCGCGGATCACTGGCACAGGTTTTGTAAGACATCTGAGGAGGAGACAAAGGACAATTTTGCTCTTTCTCCAGAATGCCTATTGATGTCCGGCGTTGTAAGTAGCAGTTTTCTGTGTATATGTCAAAATAAACGCATTCCCAATTGGTAGTTGCGTTTTTATTAATATACATCTTAGAGAACTTAAATTTGCGAATAGCTTTACTTGCCGGGTAATTTATGTGGCACTAGCTTAATTTTTGCTTGCAAGTTTGTTTGATCTTTTCGCTGAGCATTTATTTTCTATGTAGTGTAGAGAAAAGATAACTTCCCGCCGGGACCTACGTGACTCTGGTGGTTGAGCATCATCCCTAAAATCCAAAGGTCTCTTGTAATCGTCAGGGCTCATGTATGGGTTGCGGCTTTTCGTTTGGGGCAACCTATCCATCAATGTTTTTTTTTTTCACACATGGTGTTTCTCTCCCTTCCTTTTCCCCTCCCTTTCCCTCTCTATAAAAATTCATAATTAAAATATATTTTTTAAAAAAGGAAGAAAGAAAAAGACTAACTACTCGAGGGACAGAGACCACGTAAATTATTTTGTGTCCCCAAGGCATTGTGTTTTATGGTTACCTGCTGACTTGAAAGTCAGTGGAGGAAATATGTCACAATTTTTCAGTTGTATTTTGTCTATTACCATTTATCCCCCTTATAACTGCCCCTCTCAAGTATCACACTGCTGCCCACATCCATGAGTGCTTTTTCCTTTTTGCTCCGTCTGTCCACCCCCTACCCCTGCACTGGAGCTGTCAGCCTGCTCTCCATCTATGAGTCTGTCTCTATTTTACTTGTTAGTTCTGTTTGTTCATTAGATTCCACATATGAGTGAAATAATACGACATTTGCCTTTCTCTGACTGGCTTATTTCACTTAGCAAAATGTTCTGCAGATCCATTCATGCTGTTGCAGAGAGTAAAATTATCTTTTTTTTATGGCCGATACTATTCCATTCTGTCAATGTCCCACAGTTGTTTTATCCATCTCATCTGCTGATGGACACTAGGGCTGCTTCCCTATCTTGTTGATTATAAATAATGCTGCAATGAATGTAGGTGTATTTATGTTCTTTCGAATTAGTGTTGTTTCAGGTTTCTTCAGATAAATTCCTAGAGGTGGAATGACTGGGTTATAATGCAGTTCTGTTTTAATTTTTTGAGGCACCTCCATACTGCTTTCCACAGTGGCTGCACCAACCTGCATTCCCACCAACAGTACAAATGGGTTTCCTTTTCTACATGTCCTCACCACACTTGTTTGTTGATTTATTGATGATCACCACTCTGACCCATGTGAGGTGACATCTCATTGTTTTAATTTGCATTTTTCTAATGGCTAGTGACATTGAGCATCTTTTCATATGCCTGTTGGCCATCTGTATGTCCTCTTTGGAGAAGTGTCTATTTAGGTCCCTTGCCCATTTTTTAAGTGAGTTGTCTGGGTTTTTTGGTGTTAAGTTTTATAAGTTCTTTATAAATTTTGGATATTAACCCCACAGCAGATGCATTGATGAATGTGTTCATCCATTCAGTGGGTTGTGTTTTTATTATATTAGTGGTTCCCTTTGCTGTGCAAAAACTATTTGGTTTAATATAGTCCAATTTGTTATATTTTTCTTCTGTTTTTGTTGCTTGAGGAGATATATTAGAAATAATATTACTATGAGCAATGTCTGAGACTTTACTGCCTATATTTTCTTCTAGGAGTTTTATGGTTTTGGGTCTAACATTTAAGTCTTTAATACATTGTGAATTTATTCTTGTGTGTGGTCTAGTTTCATTTTTCTGCATGTATCTGTCCAATTTTCCCAACACCCTTTCTGATAGTTCATTATTGGCATATAAAAATGCAGCTGACACCAGTCAGATTGGCTATCATAAACAAAGAAACAAACAACAAGTGCTGGAGAGGTTGTGGGGAAAAGGGGACTCTAGTTCACTGTTGGTGGGATTGCAGACTGGTACAACCACTATGGAAAACAGTATGGAATTTTCTAAGAAAACTAAAAATGAACGTACCTTTTGACCCAGCAATTCCACTCTTGGGAGTATATCCTAAGAACCCTGAAACACCAATCCAAAAGAACCTATGCGCCCCGATGTTCATAGCAGCACAATTTACGATAGCCAAGAGTTGGAAGCAGCCTAGATGCCCATCGGTAAATGACTGGATCAAAAAACTATGGTACATTTACACAATGGAATTCTATGCCGCAGAAAGGAAGAAGGAACTACTACCCTTTGCAACATCATGGATGGAACTGGAAAGCATTATGCTGAGCGAAATAAGCCAGGCGGTGAAAGACAAATATCATATGATCTCACCATTAACAGGAATCTAAACAAACCAAACAAGCAAGCAAAATACAACCAATGACACTCAAATATGGAACAGGCTGTCAGGGCCCAGAGGGGAGAGGGGAGAGAATCATAGGGGAAAAGGGAATGGACTCACATGAACAAGTATAAAAGACACATGGACAATAACTAAGGGTGGGGGGTGGAAAGGGGAGGGAGGCGGGGAGCATGGGGTGGGGGGCGGGCAGGGTTGGGAATATAAGACAGAAACCTGTACGTGAACAAGAATTAAATAAAAATTATATTTAAAAAAATGCAGCTGATTCTGGATGTCGATTTTGTATCCTGCCACTTTACTGAATTTATTTATCAGTTCTAATAGTTTCTTGGTGGAATATTTAGGGTTCTCTATGTGTAGTATTATATCATCTGCAAATAAAGACAGTTTTACTTCTTTCCAATTTGGATGCCTTTTATTTCTTTGTTTCTGATTGCTATGACTAGGACTTACAGTACTATGTTCAGTAAGAAGTAAAAGCAGACATACCTGTCTTATTTGGGAGCTCTTTATTTCTCCTTCCATTTTAAATGATACTCTTGTTGGGTTAAGTATCTTTGGTTGTAGGTCCTTGCTTTTCATCATCTTGAATATTTCCAGGCTAAACCCTATGGCCTGAAGTGTTTCTGTTGAAAGTGAGAAGACAGTCTTCCTTGTAGATAACTAACTGCTTTTCTCTTGAAGCTTTTAAGGTTCTCTCCTTGTCTTTAACCTTTATCATTTTAATTATAATGTATCTGAGTGTGGGCCTCTTTGGGTTCCTCTTGTTTGGGAGTCTCTATGCTTCTTGGTCTTGTGTCTTTTTTTTCCTTCTCCAGGGTAGGGAATTTTTTGGTCATTATTTCTTCAAAAAGGTTCTTGATCCCTTATTCATTCTCTTCTCCTTCTGGTATTCCCATGATGTGGATGCGTGGATGCAGTTATGCTGCATGTTGTCCCAAAGGCTTCTTAAACTCATTTTTAAAAATTCTTTTTTCTCTTTGCTGCTTTGCTTGGGTGTTTCTTTCTACCTTGTCTTCCGATGATTCGAAAGACATTGGAACATCAGCACCGGAATCAGTGATTCCATGTTCTGCTTAATCTAACCTACTGTTTATTCCTTCCAGTGTATTATTTATTTCAGATATTGCATTCCTTATTTCTGACTGGTTCTTTTTTATGGTTTCTGTGTCTTTTCATGCTATTGAGTGTCATTATAATCATTATTCTAAACTCTGTATCTGATAAATTGCTTACCTCCCTTTTATTTAGTTCTTCTGGAGAACTCTCTCATTCTTTCATTTGGGACCTGTTACTTGTCTTCCCATTTTGGCTGCTTCTTTGTGTTTGTTTCTGTGTATTGGGTAGATCTGCACAGACTCTGGTACAGACCTAAACCAGATGCTGCCTGTGACTGGCCCTGGGCAACCTGTTTGGAGCGATCAGCAATCCACCACTTGTGTCTCCTTCTACTGGACCTGTGTGTGTGGAGAGAGGTCCAAGCTGCTCACCAAGGCAATTACCAGCACTGGGCCCTGTGGGGGAGGGTCAGCTAAAGTCTCAGAGCTCCCAGAGATCCGCCTTGGTCTGAAGGCTTTATGCTAGGCCTATCATTGAAATAGCCTCCAGCTGTACTCCAGGTTTACGCTCCACAGAGTGAGTGACAAGGATTCCTGCTTATGGGGCTATTGCTTCCTCTCAGGCCCGTGCCATTTGGAGAGCAGTGTTCTGCCTGAGAAAGATGGCTCCTATAATATGAGGAATGACTCAGCACAGGGATTCTGGCAGCTGACCCTGCAATTCTCTCCCCAGACTTCCCTCACTTGCCTCTAGTCAACTCTGCCCTCCCTCTGCCAGAGCCAAGGTAGGTGGCTGCAAACAAAATTTTGTGATTGGCCCTTGAAGAGGCTATCTGCATCTCAAGCCATCTCTCCCTAGTGAAAAAAATACCCTGTTGCTTTTCTTGGCCAGATGTTATTTGGGTTCCTTTCTCAGTTCTGCTGTTGTACGCTGGGGAGCCCAGCTTGGGGTTTAGACCCCACACTACTGAGGGGTACACCTGGCTAGTCACTGAACAATCCTTCCAGAATTTCAACTGCCACCGGTGGGAACCCAGCCAGCCCTCTCCTGCCTTCACACTTCCTACCAGTCTCATTGTGGTGATGTGATTTCTTCCTTGGTTATAGGGCTTCTCTCCAGCTAGTGTTCAATTGGTTGTTCAGAGTGATTTTTCTATAATTTAGTTGCAATTACAGATTGGTCCTGGAAGAAGGTCAGTGTACTTTCCACCTACTTGTCTGCCATCTTGGATCCCCCTTAGAATTTTTAAAAAGTCTTTTTTATTACTGACGAAAACAGAATGGTAATTGTAGAAGTGTGTCAGTAAGCTCTTCTTGGTGTTTTTTACTACCAATTCTGTTAAATGAGTTTAACAAGTGTTTATATTATGTATACTGTATTTTAAGTACTATAAAAATAGTAACTCAAGAACTGTATAAGTTGATTTACTATCTTCATTTTACTTATAAGCAACTGAGACACGGAGAAGTTAAGCAACTTAGCCCAGGTTACACAGCCACCATATTTTGCCATATATAATGAACACTTTTTTGCCCAAATTTTTGAGAGAAAAATAAGGATGCACATTATACATGGGTATACTAATCCTGTATCTATATAAATGTTTTTATTTATTTTATTTATGCTTATGTGTTAAAAGTATAACTCTAGAAAACAGTAATGATATCCATATGCAAAATAATACCCTGGTATACAATAATTGGTTTTGTTTCTAAATATAAATAAAAATTGAATTAAAATATTAAAATGAAAGTTTTTTCCCAAAAATTTGGGCCAAAAACATAGGTGCGCATTATATACAGCAAAATACAGTACTTGGCGGGAGCCAGATTTGAACCTAGATAGTTGGCCTCCAAAGTCTGACCTTTAACCATCATACTGATCAGAAGAAACCTATTGACTCCTTGGTAAACTGCTTTCTCTCCATTGGAAATCCCATTGACTTGAAAAAGTACATGCACAATGAGTTCATTCCTTGGGGAAATTCATTTTTTCTAGGTTTCCATTAAACCCAAGTAACATTAAAATAACAGAATGAAGGATTTGGACTAGGTGTTGTAAGATTTTGTGTCAGCATGCAACAGTGTTGCGACAGGGTCACATCCTTTAAATCACATTTAGTTTTGTGTTGTGGTTGTGACATTTTGTCCAACATGCATAGAAATTTCAATAAATATTAGGCCATATATATACTAAATTAAAGATGTTTTTTTGATATACTTTATTCTAGAAGATATCTTTCTAGAATCCTGGAAATCTTACAATGCCCTCATTGGGGTGAGTTTTAAAATGTATGCCTTTTTAAAAACCAGCTTTAATAATACAAGAGCAGTTAATGCATAAATTGTTCCTTAACATAATTTTGAATTCTAGGTCTCTAATAAAAGGGCAGCCATCTGTTTAATAAACCATTAATTTGCAAACAGTGATTACAGAGTTAGATACATCAAAACAACATTGTGGAAAATTAATAAGCAAAAAATTCAACTTTACAAAGTGTCTCCCTTTCTCTCTCAATTTAACTTTCTTATTGGTTAAAAAAGCAAATTAATTGTTAATAAAGAAAAACATAATCAATAATTAGACATATCTTACTATTTTTTCTTACATTATTTGTTTCTTTTTTTAAATATTTTATTTATTTATCTTTTAGAGAGGAAGGGAAGGAGAGGAGAGAAATATCAATGTATGGTTGCCTCTCCTGGGTCCCCTGCTGAGAACTGGCCTGCAACCCAGGCATGTGCCCTGACTGGGAATCGAACTGCGATCGTGTGGTTCACAGGCCCGCGCTCAATCCACTGAGCTACACCAGCCAGGGCTATTTGTTTCTTATAGTAACTTCCACTGCTGCTCTGATCAAGGAAAATTATACTTAAGAGGAATGCTCCCCAAAACAGAATTTATTTATTAAAAAATTGTGTATTTATACTTACATGTTTGAACTTTAGTCACTTTGAAAGTACTCTCCATTTGATACAATGCACCTATCAAGCCTTTTTCCACTGCTCAAAACAGGTTTTGAACTCATTGATTTTGATGCCTTTTAGTGCTTTTGCCTTTTTTTTTTTTTTTTTGGCTTCACCTCTTCCACATCAGCAAAACATTTCTCTTTGAGGCCTTTTTTTCATCTAGGGGAACAAAAATGTCACTCGGCAAAATCAGGTGTATAGGGAGGGTAGGGCATGGGAGTCAGGCCATTTTTGGTCAAAAAATGCTGAACACTGCAAAGTTGTGGGCAAGTGCGCTCACAAATCACCCATCATGAAATGGGCAAAAGCATCGAGTCTTCAAAAAAATCACTGAAGACAAACACAGCTTCTCACAACAGCACCAGCTAGTTCACTGATACAGGTGAGTTCCTATAACACTCACATGGTAAAAAAGACCTGTACAACATGAAGCCCACCCTCCAGGAGATAATTTTTATTTTGGGGGAAGGAGGTCCACCCTGGTGTATATTTATAAATAGTTTTTAATTCGTTAACATTCACAATAATTTAGTTGTAGTTAAATCCAGGTTGCTTTTTTATTCATTGAAAAGAGGTCTCTGTGAGAATTCATTGTTTATGTTTCAAGATTTTTTTTTTTACATTCTAAAAGGGGCAAATATTTCCTAACTGTTTGGTTATTATTGAATGATTGGAGACTGAGGGTAGCGTGGAGCAATGGCATCTTTGCCACAACCTTTGTAAACCTATATCTTGTTTTCCTACAAAAGCAGATACAGTAAGTAGAAAGTCATACAAAGAAAAGACTTTGAGTCCCATTCTAAATTATATTTTACCTAAGAACATTCAGCACTACGTAGCAAAGAAAATTGTACCAGTGGTAGCTGCTTTGGAAATAATATGCTTATATTTTCTAGTACTTTATAAAACAGGGGTGTCCAAACTTTTGGCATCTCTGGGCCACACTGGAAGAAGAATTGTCTTGGGCTACACATTAAATACATTGCGACCTGTAATCACAAAAAAACTCATGGTTTAAGTAAATTTTTGACTTCATATTGGGCTGCCTTCATAGTCATCCTGGGCCACATGCGGTCCTTAGGCCACAGGTTGGACACTCTGTTTCACATGACATTTTTTAATATGACCCCCACAATAAGCCTACATAAGCAAAAACACATTACATTAGCCCCATTTTTCAAATGAGCAAAACAAAAGTTTAAGGAAATAAAGTAACAAGGCCAAGGTTACTCAAATGGTAACTCATATGGTATCACAGTGTGAGACAAATGTAATCTCAGTCCTCATGAAAGTGGATTTTATATGCCCATTTTGCAGATGAGAAAACTAAGGTTTAGAAATAAAGAGCCTTGGCCCTCTTCCTACAGTCACCTCTTCACTCAGAAGTCAGAAAGAGGGGGAAAAGTTGGTAAATTGTTATTTATTTTGTAGTTTTCACTTAAATTACCAACTTGATTTCCAAGTCCTTTAAAAGTAAAGCACCCTCAAAAGCCCCCTGTCTGCCAGTAACACTTGTTTTTTTTTTATAATCACCAGAAAAGATAAGCTGGAATCGATTATTGTTGAAAAATATGAGCAGGCTATATTGTTTTTACGTTATACTTTACATCAAATATATGCAAGTGAGAATTTATTTAACCATCATAAGATTATTATGACCATCTTGAATAACTAGTAATCCATATAGTCTATTTTTCATTATTGTCCGGTATTATGTCCTAGACCAAATGATATGACATTAAATATTAAGCAAAGGGCAGGGTAATTCTTCCAAAAATGAAGAATTTTATAGTTAATAAGTTACAAATATGATAGTTGTTCAAGTCATTCTAATAGAGTATAAAGTTTTCGTTTGGGGCCAAATTCTAATCCCTTTGTTCAATAACACATTCCTTATCTGAAGTTCACTGTTCATCTTTTTGGTGTTCCATTGTAGATGAGGAAACACAGTGGTTGGCTGTGGTTAAGTAACTTGCTCAAAGCCAACAAAAATGAGCTGGTACCAGAGAGGAACTGGAGCTCGTCTCTGGCATAGGGACTGGAATACAAACTGAAAACACTAAGACGAGTCTCACAGAGTGTGAGGTGGCAGTGTGACATCTGTGGAGACAAAGAAAGCAGGTACATGGGGAGCTCGATCAGTACAGGAGTTCTGAATACAGTATACAGATTCGACTCAGAGCCACAGCCCTGGGTGTCATCCCACAAAGACGAAATGTAAAGCCAATGGAACAACAAAAAAAATACTGTTTTCAGTCTTGTTTCTTTTCCCACAGTTGAGTTTCTAGGGAGGGAATTTAATTGGCCTACCTTGGGTTAGGTTTCTGCTTGTTACCCAGAGCAAGGTGACCCCAGGCAGGGGTGTCCAACCCGCGGTCTGCGGCCCGCATGCAGCCCAGGATATCTGTGAATGCTGCCCAGCACAAAATCATAAATTTACTTTAAAACACTATTTACTTTACTTAAAACACTATGAGATTTTTTGTTTTTGTTAGTATTTATGTATTTAATGTGTGACCCAAGAGAACTCTTCTTCCCCAATGTGGCCCAGAGACGCCAAAAGTTTGGACACCCCTGGAAGTGGTCTCAAGAGACTCATCAACAGGAAACAGAAACTTCCCACTTACAAGAAAAGATGACATAGACGTTGAATACTCAATAAAACAATAAGTGTTTACCATAGTACCTTTATGATGCAGTTAGTAAAGAAATATTTCTCTTCATTGGAACTGTAACAGACTATGCTGTCTCTCCTCTAAAAAGTGGTGGTCTTCATCATAAAAATCGTATTTTGTTGTTGTTGTTGTTAAATATCCCAGAAATATTCTGTTACCTGATGTGGTAGACAGAATAATGAGTTTATCAGGGTTGTACAATACCAGGTTGTTATTTTAAAATTGTATCTTTAATTTTGATGTTTTAGTAATAAACATGTGAAAATTGAAATTTTAAAAATTCAACTTACAATAGCATGAAGTATATGACATATTTAGGAGTAATCTGGTAAAGGATGTACATGATCTATAAATTGAAACCTATAAAACACTGTATAGGCAGTTAAAAAAGAACTAACTAAATGAAGAGATATGCTGTGTTTACAGATCAGAATACTCAGTTTTATTTATTATAAAACTACAGGATGTCAGAGTTTTCCAGAGAAACAGAACTGCAAGCTTGAGAAACCAGGAATGTTGGTGGCATAACTTCAACTGAGTCTGAGGACCTGAGAACTGAGGGAGTTGATGTGGTGTAAGTCCCAGAGCTCCAAGGCCTGAGGGCCAGGAGTTCTGTCATCTGAGGGCAGCAGAAAATGGATGTCCCAGCTCCAGAAAAAAGAATTCACCCTTCCCTCACTTTTTTGGTTCTATTTGGGCCTTTGGATTGGATAGTACCACTCAGATTGCTGAGGGTGAGTGGATATTCTTTATTCAGTCTACTAATTCAAACGCTAATCTCTTCTGAAAACACCCTAATAGACACACCCAGAAATAAAGTTGTGCCAGCTATCTGGGCATTCCTTAGCCCAAGTAAAGTTGAAACATAAAATTAACTATCATATACAGTAATCAACAGAATATGCTTGTTGGTATATGGATAGACAAGTGAATCAATGGAACAGAGGAGAGAATCTAGAGAGACAATGATGTGTACATTTTCAATTGATTCTTGACAAAGGCACAAAAAGGTTAAGTTACACATTCAGTGGAGAACGGTGGTCATTAAGTAAACAGTTCCACAGCAATTAGATAGCCATATTCAAACAAACTTTGACCCATACATCGCACTACATAGAAAAACTAACTCAAAATGTATCATGCACATAAATGTAAAACCTAAAATTATAAGAGATTTTCTAGGTAGGTTTAGTTATTAATTTGTAGTATTGCATTGATGTCAAAGTACATTCTCTGTGTTATCTCACTCCAAATTTTGGGGGGAATTAATGTCAAATTTTGTTTATGCTACAGTGTGCATGAAAAGAACTCTCCCACGAATAAGCAGAAATCAGTTCCATGACAGAGTCTCTGCCGGTCAGCCCTGCGCTCCTTCCTGGGGGTTCCTGGCTGCCCTAGCAAAGCAAGTAGCCTCTGGGCTCTTCCGGGAGATCAAGTCAGGTGGTGTGTTCTCCAGTCTAACATTTATCTATTCAAAATTCGCCCACCTGGAGCCAGCTGAGCCTTTCTTCAGCACCATGCCGACACCTTTCCAGCATTCTCATCCATTTTATGTAGGCATCCTTATGTCCAGACTTCAGAACACCTCTGGGTCCAGGAGTCCTTGCCAGAATGTTGCATCAAGAGGCATGGAAAATGTTCCTCATGTCAATAAAATTTCTTCTCTCCGGCCTTATATTTCCCTACATCCACTACCACCAAGGTATTCCCACAGGTATTCCCCTAATTCCTCCAAGTACTTTCTAGCCAGAACCTGAAATTCCTTTCATTTGAGGTCAATTCCTGTTATTTGAGGTAGTTATGTTCTATACAGTCACTAAGCCATTATTCCTAGGTTAAGTACAAGGTTAGATTTCTGGTAGCCTTGGTTTATAACATTTTCCTTAACTGATCAATTGTAAGAGACCATTCTGCATGGCGTGCACCCAGCTCTCATTTGGAGATGCATAGGACCCACGCCCATGGATAGGTTCTCCCATGGGGAATCAGGCCTGCATTGTACCTAGACTGCTATGAGACTTGCTTTTGCTAAAACTCCCTCACCCTGAATTGAGACAGAAAATGCTTACTGTAACTTCCTAAAATTTATTTTAAAACTCCCCAGTATGGAGATTAAACCCTTGTCTGAGGTATCATTGGCAAATGTTTTCCCATATTGTTGGTTCCCTTTTTATTTTAATACTACTTTCTTTAGCTGTGCAGAAGCTTTTAATTTTGAGGAGATCCCATTTGTTTATTCTTTCCTTTATGTCTAGGGGACATAGCAGTAAAAATGTTGCTGCATGAAATATCTGAGATTTTCCTGCCTATATTTTCTTCTAGGACTTTAATGGTGCTATGGCTTATATTTAAATCTTTTATCCACCTTGAATTTATTTTGGTGTATGGTGTAAGTTGGTGTTCGAGTTTCATTTTTTTGCACATACCTGTCCAGTTCTCCCAACACCATTTGTTGAAGAGGCTATTTTTACTCCATTTTATGTTGTTGCCCCCTCTGTTGAATATTAATTGACCATAGAGACTTGGGTTTATTTCTGGGCTCACTGTTCTGTTCCACTGGTCTATGTGCCTGTTTTTATGCCAGTAACAGGCTGTTTTGATTACAGTGGCCTTGTAATACAGATTGGTATCTGGTTTTGTGATCCCTCCTACTTTGCCCTTCTTTCTCTAAATTGCAGCAGCTACTTGGGGTCGTTTATGATTCCATATAAATTTTTGAAGTGCTTGTTCTATGTCTGTGAAATATGCCATTGGTACTTTAATAGGTATTGCACTGAATCTGAAAATTGCTTTGGGTAGTATGGACATTTTGATGATGTTAATTCTTCTGATCCATGAACATGGTATGTGTTTTCATTTGTTTGTGTCTTCCTTGATTTCTTTCTTCAGTGTTGTGTAGTTTTCTGCATACAGGTCTTTTACCTCCTTGGTTAGGTTTATTCCCAGATATTTTATTTTTCTTTTTGCTGTATCAAATGGGATTTTTTTCTTGGTTTAATCTCTGAAATATACAAAAAACTTATATGACCCCACTCTAACAAGACAAGCAACCCAATTAAAAAGGGGGCAAAGGACTTGAACACACAATTCTCCAAGGAGGACATACAGAGGATCCAGAGACACGTGAAAAGGTGCTTAATATCACTAGCTATCAGGGAGATGCAAATTAAAACCACAGTGAGATACCACTGTACACCAATCAGAATGGCCAACATAAACAAAGCAACAAACAACAAGTATTGGAGAGGTTGTGGAGAAAAGGGGACTCTGGTCCACTGTTGGTGGGATTGCAGACTGGTACAACCACTATGGAAAACAGTATGGAACTTTCTAAGAAAACTAAGAATGGATCTGCCTTTGACCCAGCAATTCCACTGCTAGGATTATATCCTAAGAACCCTGAAACACCAATCCAAAAGAACCTATGCACCCCAATGTTCATAGCACCATAATTTCAATAGCCAAGAGTTGGAAGCAACCTAGGTGCCCGTCAGTAAATGAATGGATCAAAAAATTATGGTACATATACTCAATGGAATTCTATGCAGCAGGAAGAAAGAAGAAGCTCCTTCCCTTTGCAATATCATGAATGGAACTGGAAAGCATTATGCTGAGTGAAATAAGCCAGGTGTTGAAGGACAAATACCATATGATCTCACTTTTAACAGGAAGCTAAACAACAAAACAAACAAGCAAGCAAAATATAACCAAAGACACTGAAATAGAGAACAGGCTGACAGGGACCAGAGGGGAGAGGGGAGGAAATTTCAGGGGAAAAGGGGAAGGGTTTACAGGGACAAGTATAAAGGACACATGGACAAACCAAGGGGGTGTGGAAATGGGAGGGAGCTGGGGAGCACGAGGAGGGTGGGCTGGGGTGGGAGTAAAAGACAGAAAACTGTACTTGAACAATAATTAAAATAAATTTTTTTTAAAAACCTCCCTAGTATGGAATATAACCAGTTCAACCACTTTCCATTTGCATTTGCAAATATCTTTCTTCTGTGATGTGATTAGTAAAAGGTAACTACCTAAAGCAAACCTGTCACTGTAAATGAGGACCATCATGTAATGTGCTGAGAAACCCAATAAAGGCCAATCACCGACATTTTTCCTCCACCAGATTCAGTAGTCAGTGTGAATTTGTCTCGTATCTCATCCACAACGTGGCGGACCCCAAATCCGGGTCCGCATCAGTCAATAACTAAACTTGTTTTATATGTGTTGCTGTTTAAAGGCACCTTATTTAATTTGTACCTTTGATTCATTAACATTGTATAACTCCTGACTGAATGAAGTTGATCTAACATATTTTCTCCATAAGGCACATCACAGTTTTCTTGTATTAGAAACATTAGATAGCATTTCAAAACTACCTTTGGGGCTGTTTTAAACAGCAAAATCACCAACAAAAAGTACAAAATGTGAAAAACAAACAAGCATGGCATTACATAAACTGGAAAAAGGATACTTGTTTAAAGTATGCAAGCTGAAACAAGAAGGCAGAGTGTGGCCTTGTTCAACTTCATATGGGTATTTGTGCCAAGCATCTCAAATTGTTTGCAGTTGTGCATGACCGCAAATGAGCATGAAACTGCTATGAGTGTTGATTTGAGGGTTATAAATGAATTTTAGCAGGGAGGCAGATTTTCAAATCTGGAGTCCATGAATAATCATGATCAACTGTATTTCCTTAAGCAAAAACTGTATTTCCCTACTCAATGCAGTGAGAAGTGGAGAAGGTAGATATTGAACATGATAAGCATTATTTTTGAGGCCCTTGTTGCAAGTGAAGTTTTTGAAAGATTTTTAGCTAAGGGGAGACTGCTCTCCCCTAACAAGGGACAGGCAGCCCTTTGTTCTGCTGTTCAGAGTAATCTGGTCATATCAGCCTCATGCTTGCGTGTGGGTCTTAGGATTCCATCCTTTTCCTGGTAAAGCTATTTTTGATGTTGAAGGCCTGGAAAGGCTGGACATTCCATCTTTATCACAGCACTGACATTCTTACAAGCAGATCTTAAGTCTACTTTTCATACAGCCTGCAGGAGAGAAGGAGCACCTAAAACAAACACGATTGAGTCACAACAATGTGGATGAATAACTTGCGCTTGTCTTTTTTTTTCTTTAAAACTTCTGGAAGTCAACAGAAGCCAGTATCAGCACAATCCTTATAATTACTGTTCTTCCCCTTCCATTTGAATACCATCGCTATCCCACAACCCGATGCTTATCTTTCATCTGCCCATCCCAATCCCAATTAACTGCAGATGAGAGAGAACAGCCAGCAAAGCTCTAAAACAAAAAGCAATAACT
Source organism: Sturnira hondurensis (assembly GCF_014824575.4). Classification (NCBI taxonomy): domain Eukaryota; kingdom Metazoa; phylum Chordata; class Mammalia; order Chiroptera; family Phyllostomidae; genus Sturnira; species Sturnira hondurensis. The sequence goes on from NW_028085694.1 coordinate 4,415,348, forward strand.
GTCTTTATCAGGTTTTAAAATACATTTTAAACCAAGATAGAGTGAGGTCCCTCATTTTTGACCCCCCTCCATCACAACAACAAATATTTTGGCATCGTCCACAAATAAAATGCCCTCGTGGAAATTGGTGTCCAGCACCAGTCATCAAGTGACCCAGTAGAAGTCTTGCCCACCTGTGCATCAGGTAATAGGCAGTCTGGCTTCAGTCCTGGCACTGAAGTGACTCATAAACCAGCTCCAGCCACATTTGACCTCAGTTCCGGAGCCTCTGTGATACAGGGTGAAGACAAGTGGGGGGGAGGGGCAAAAAAGATTTGGAATGGTGTCCAGAACTCAAGGTATATAGGAATTATTGGAGAGACATATAAGATGTCCTCACCCCTTCCCCTACAGGTGTGAGTTGGGGGAAGGGACACATAGACCAGGAACATGCAGGGCTGTTTTGTACAGCCACAGCCTTGCAGCTAATACAGGTCATGGTCATTTAACATATCTATAGCCTTTGGTGGGTCACTCGGATATGTTAAATGGCTGTGGCCAGGCTTGGAGCCAGGGGGATGGAAGTCATTTTCCCCAAGATGTAACTGGGGGGCAGGTCCCCTGAGCTTGGAGAAGATTGGCTCCGTGACATAGGCGATACCTGCCCAGACTCACGACTGCAGCCCAGTAAACTTGTAATAATACAGAGATACTGGCAGGTGTAACTGATTGTGGGAGGAGTCAGAAATAGGGGTACAGAGGAAGATTGGTGTGGGGATTTAAACTCAGACGGCAGCCATTGGGGAGAGCCATGCTGCTTTAGCAGAGTGAGGACCCCCTCTTGGCGAGATGAGAGAAAGCCACGCAATTTGGCAGAGTGCAGACCCCCTCTTGCTCATCTGAAAGGGAAAAGCACGCAGCTTTGCCAGAATGGAGATCCCTGCAGCCCGGTGAAGAAAAAAGCCACAGGCTTCTGGTGGAGGGCGGACCCCTGCATCTTTGTTAGAAGAGGCCCGCGTGGCTTTTGGGTGCTCCCTTTGGCCTCATGGCCTGGAAAACAGGAGAGACTTTGCCTGGAAAAATAGGTACAAAGAACTCTTGCCAGTGGACCATGAGAAAGTGCCGCATGACTTTGGATTAATTGGAGATCCTGCCTGGACGACAACATAGCTGACGGTATCAGTGGCCTGAAAAAACAGACCTTTGCTCTTTTCCTGACTTATGGTATCTGGAGTTAGGACAGGGGGATAAGCGAGCGCTGTGTGCATAGGTAGATACCCTAAAGGACTCTGATATTTTAATGAAGGTGTTAGGTCTGAATAGCACTAAATAAATGTTTCATTTCCTTTTCACAAATCTCTGGCATTGAGAGATGTCTTTCCAATTGGCAATGGAGGATCAGGCCCAGTAGGGGGTCCGGACGGTATTAGTATACCATCCTCTGGAGTTCAGGCCCTGGTGTATCTATCTGTTCTGTAACAGTTTTTTTGGCATCCCTGGGTGGGCCAAATATTGCCCCCCTTGGACCCCTGTTCTGTAACACCTGCACACCACTTACTCAGACAGTCACTCATGGACAACATGAGAAAGCTAGGTCCAGGCTTCTGAAGGAGAGGACCTAGCGTTCCACTGGATCCAAACAAAGAAGAAAAAGAAAAAGTTTGAACACATTGGAATGGGTAAGTGGAACATTTTGACTTTACTTGAGTCACTTCTCTCCCAAGGAAGCACAGGTTAGGAACAAGATGATCTTCCACAGCCCAGCTTCCTTAGCTGTATGAAGGTGATAAAGAGGCTCATTTCTCTCTTGTTCCATCCCAAATACTAAGAGGAAATCTCCATGACTGGGGCATGAGAAGAGACCGGGAAAGTGGCACATAGGACTCTTGGAGGGCATTAAACAGACAGGAATCCTATTAACTCCTTGGTGGACTCCACCAAGAAGCCCACCAGTGAACTTCTGGGAAAGCCCACCTGTGGATCACCCCACTGGCCCATGGGCAACTCCACCACCTTTGTGCCTCACCCACACTCAACCCACCCTGCCGCCAGCACCTTGCATGTGCTTGCTGCCAAAGGTGGCACAAGCTTAGTGAATATTCACTCAAGCATCAAGGAGCTTTGGAAGATTCCTAGTGAGGATGCATGAAAAGCAGGTCCAACTCTGCAGAAAAGTGAGAGACCACAAACTTGCACTGTAGCACCACCTTTGGGAACAGGAAAGAAAGGCCACCAGCACTCAGCCTGGTGCACTGAAGGACAGAGAGAGGGATACAAGCTTAAGAATTCTGTCACAAGAGGGAGCAAGAGCGTGTGTCCACAGAAGGTCAGAGAAAGCCTCAGAACTTAGCAGGGCTGCTGGAAGATGTTGTTTTTTTCCTTGAAGGCAGTGAAGAATGGAGGAGGTAACTGCTACTTAAAATGCAAAGACAGCCACATGAAACTCCAATGAAAGTGAAAAATCAAGGAAACACGACACCCTTACCACTCTTGCATTTCAGGGCCATCAGTAAGTGAAATAAGGGTCACTTGAACGGAAGCTCTGTGATACTGTGACAGCAAAGGGACGATTCATTTCCTGGGGGGGGGGGGGATTTCATCACACTGCTCAGAACGCTATACGGTTTAAAACTTATGAGTTGTTTATTTCTGGAATTCTCCGTTTAATATTTTTGGACCATGGTTGACAGAGAGGTAGCTGAAAATGCAGAAGGTGAAACCATGGATAAGGGGAGATTATAGTTAGAATTTTAGTGTATAGTAGATCAAGAAATATCTTGTCATGATACCATTGATAATACAGTTAAGTACAAAGTTTACCTTACATTTTGAAAAAGAGATCTTAAGTGACCTTTCCCTGTGGTCTAAATCAATAGCTGGATCAAATTCTTACTTATTTACATTGGCTCAGAATTTAAATCACTTTTCTCAGAAATATCTCCTTTTATCCCAGTCAGGTCACTATAGAAAACACAAATTTCTAAGCATATTATGTCACTCCTTACTTAATTACTTCTAGTTTTTTTCTCACTGGTTACAAAATAAACTCCAAACTCTGTCATCTTCCATTTAGATGCATGGGAATGTTAGTCTTTGGTGCTCCACAGCAAAGATGATTGAAGAATAATGTTTTGAACAACAGATTACTACTCGGCTGTGAAAAAAAAGAGGAGAATCTTACCTTTTGTGACAGCATGGATCGACCTAGAGAGTATTACGCTAAGTGAAACGAGCCACTCAGAAACAGGCAAGTACCGTATGATTTCACTCATATGTGGAATTTAACAAACAAAACAAACAAACAAATAAAACAGAAACAGACTCAGATACAGAGACCAGACTGACAGCTGTTAGAAGGGAGAAGGTTGGAAGCTGAGTGAAAAAAGTAAAGGGATTAAGCGAAGAAAAAACCTCATAGACACAGACAGCAGCATGGTGATTACCAGAGGGAAAGAGGGGTCCGGGAAGTAGAAGAGGGTGTAGGTGGATACATGGTGGTGGAAGGAAATGACTTAGGCTGGTGAACACACAATACAATATATGGAGGATGTATTATAGAATTGTACACCTGAAACTTCTATAACTGTATTAACCAATGTCACCCTCAATAAATTCAATAAAAAAGTTTTTTAAGGTGAAAAGAAAGCCAAACAGTATAATGCACCCTGTTAATACAGTGAAGGAGGGAAACACATGTCATCTCAATTGACACAGAAAAAACAGTTGAGCAAAAAAAAAAAAAAGACAAAACAAAACAAAAACCACTCAACAAACCAGGAAAGGAAGGAAACTTTCTCAGCCTGGTACAGGGTGTTATAGAAAACCTACAGCTAACATAATATTCAATGGTGAAAGGTTAAAACTTTCCCTCTAGGACAAAGAACAAGATAGGGATGCCCATTTTCACTACTTTATTCAACACTGTAACACTGTACTGGAAGTTTTAGAGAGAGTAATTGAGCAAGAAAAGGAAAGACATCCAAAGTAAAAAGATAGTGGTGATTACTGGAAAGGGGGAAAGGGAGTTGGGGGAAGGTAGGATAAATGAGATAAATGGAGATGGAAGGAAACTTGACTCAGGGTGGTAATCACACAATGCAGTGTACAGGCGATATGTTGTAGAACTGTATCTCTGACACCTGTGTGATTTTATTAACCAATGCCAAAGAAAGAAAGAAAGAAAGAGAGAAAGCTATAGTGATCAAAACAGAGGTACTGGCATAAGGATTAACTTATGGATCATTGAAATAAAACTGAGACTCCAGAAAAAATCCTACAAGTAAATGGTCAACTGATGTTTTAAAAATATATTTTACTGATTATGCTATTACAGTTGTCCCATTTCCTCCCTTCATTCCCCTCCACCCTGCACATCCCCTCCCACCCCCATTTCCCCCCTTTACTTCATGTCCATGTGTCATAAGTTCTTTAGCTTCTACATTTCCCATACTATTCTTGCCCTCCCATCTATTTTCTATCTGCCGTCTATGCTACTTATTCTCTGTACCTTCTCCCCCCTTTTTCCTCCTCCCACTCCCCTGTTGCTAACCCTCCAGGTGTTCTTCATTTCTGTGGTTCTGTTACTGTTCTAGTTTCTTTTTGTTTTAGGTGTGGTTGTTAATAATTGTGAGTTTGCTGTCATTTTACTATATATGTTTTTTATCTTCTTTTTCTTAGATAAGTCCCTTTAACATTTCATAAAACAAGGGCTTGGTGATGATGAACTCCTTGAACTTGACCTTATCTGAGAAGCACTTTATCTGTCCTTCCATTCTAAATGAAAGCTTTGCTGGATAGAGTAACCTTGGACACAGGTCCTTGCCTTTCATAACTTGAAATACTTCTTCCCAGCCTCTTCTTGCCTGTAAGATCTCTTTTGAGAAATCAGCTGATGGGCACTCTTTTGTAGGTGACTGTCCCCTTATCTCTTGCTGCTTCTAGGATTCTCTCCTCCATTTTAATCTTGGGTAATGTAATTATGATGTGCCTTGGTGTGTTCTTTCTTGGGTCTACCTTCTTTGGGACTCTCAGAGCTTCCTGGATTTCTTGGAAGTCTATTGCCTTTGCCAGACTGGGGAAGTTCTCCTTTATTATTTGCCCAAATAAGTTTTCCACTTATTGCTCTTCCTCTTCCCCTCTGGTCCCCCTATAATTTGGATGTTGGAATGTTTAAAGATGTCCTGGAGGTTCCTAAGCCTCTCCTCATTTTTTTGAATTCTTGTTTCTTTCTTCTTTTTTGTTTGGTTGTTTCTTTCTTCCTTTTGGTCTACACCATTGATTTGAGTCCCAGTTTCCTTCCCATTACTATTGGTTCCCTGTGCATTTTCCTTCATTTCACTTATTGTAGCCTTCGTTTTTTCATCTGATTTGTGACCAAATTTAACCAATTTTGTGAGGACCCTAATCACTAGTGCTTTGAACTGTGCATCTGATAGGTTGGCTATCTCTTCATTGCTTAGTTGTATTTGCTATGGAGCTTTGAGCTGTTCTTCCATTTGGGCCATTTTTTCTCTCGCATTTTTTCACCTGTTCTGTAATGGGGGGTGGAGCCTTAGGTGTTCACCAGGGTGGGGCAACCCAGTCTTTGGGTTGTAAAGCAGTATGTGGGAGAGGGGTCCCAGAGGGAACAATGGTGCTTGCTCTGCTCTCTGTTGGATTTCAGTTCCTTCTGCCGCTTCCCACAAGCAAACTGGAGCCTTCTGGTGCTGATTCCCTGGTGGGTGGGATTGTGTACATTCTAGGACCCTGTGGGTCTCTCCAGTGAACTTTCTTGGGAGGCTGGAGTCTCTCCCTGCACCTCAACCCCCACAGGTGTTTTCAATCAGTGTTTTGAGGCTTTATTTCCCGGCTGGGACCCTGGGTTGCCTGGTCTGTCTCACTCCCCAATTTCGCCTGGTTTATCTGCGTGTGAATGTGGGACCACCTGGTCAGCCACCTTGAGTGCAGTGCCTTGCTTCACAATCACTACCTCACTGGGTCTGCCCATGGCCACCTCGAGTCCAGGGTCTGGCAGCCACTGCCTGCGTGCCCAGGGTCCGCGTGCTGCAGTCTGGCACACCTGGGGTGTCTTGCGTGCCTGGTGCCACCGCTTTTTGTGCTGCAACCCCTCTCTGCCCGGCTGCCCGACTCTGCCCCACCTACCGGTCTGGATGAATGTGTCTATTTTATCTCCTTGGTTGTCTGACTTCCACACAGTTCAATTTTCTGTCAGTTCTGGTTGTTATTTTGTTTCTAAATTGTTGTCCCTATTTTCGTTGTGCGAGGGGACACAGTGTATCTACCTACGCCTCCATCTTGTGGTCAACTGGTGTTTAACAGGAGTGTCAAGACCATTCAATAGAGAAAGAACAGTCTCTTTAACAAGTGGTACTGGGACTACGGGATAGTCACATGCAAAAGAATGAAGTTAAACTCTATCTCACACCAAATGTAAAAACCAACTCAAATAGACTGAAGAACTAAATATAACAGCTAAAGCTATAATTTTTAGAAGAAAACATAGGAGTAACTCTGTCAGAACTTTGACTTGGCAGTAGTTTCTTAGATATGACAGCCAAATCAAAATCAATAAAAGAAATAAATTGAAATTCATCGAGATTTTGAAGTTTTGTATATTAGAGGATGGTATCCGGAGAGTGAAAAGACAACACACAGAATGGGAAAAAACCTTGCAAATTATTATTCTGATAAGGATCTAGTGTACGTAGTACATAAAGAAGTCCTACAACTCAACAACAAAATGACAACGTAATTAAAAATGGGCAAAAACACTGTGATGCACATTTCTCCCAAGAAAATATGCGAACGGCCAACAGCACATGAAAGGAAGCCCAATATCATTGGTCATTTGGGGAACACAAATCAAAACTATATGAAATACTACCTCATACCCCCTTAGGGTAGCTACAATTTAAAAATGATTGTATTGAGGGGGGGGGACTTCCAGCCAAGATGGAGGCATAGGTGGAAACACTGTGCCTCCTTGCACAACCAAGTTTAAAGACAACAAAGTCTTAGTAACAAAATTGCAACCAAAACACAGAAAATTGAACCGTATGGAAGTCCGACAACAACGAACCATTCATCCAGTCCAGTAAGAGGGGCAAGGGGCAAAATCAGCAGCTGGCAGAGCGGGGTCATTCAGGAAAAAGTTGCCAGACCCACCCAGGCTCACAGGCGGCAGTTTGCAGATCCCAGGTGTGGGGTGTCAACAGGCAGACCCTGTGAGGGCACAAGGTGGCTGGCTGACCGAGGTCACACATTCACACTCAGATAAACCAGGCAAAGGAGCAAGCAGTGAGACAGACTGCGCAGGATAGGGCCCCAGCAACAGGAATTAAACCCTAAAAGCACTAATTGGAAAAACTTTAAGAGTTAAAGTGCCCGGAGAAGCTCCCAGGCTCATGGAGAGTTTGTTGGAGAGACCCACAGGGTCCTGGAGGGTGCACAGGCCCACATACCCAGGAGCTGGCACCAGGGGTGCCCAGTTTGCTTGTGAGAAGCAGCAGAGGGGACCAAAATCTGAGAGAGAGTGGAACAAACACGATTGCCCCTCTCTGAGCCCGCCCCCACACACAGCATCAGAACCCAGCAACTGGGTCGCCCCACCCTGGCAAACACCTAAGGCTCTGCCCCTCACAAGGAACAGGTGCCAACAGACCAAAACATTATGGCTCAAGAAGAACAGCTCAAAGCCACAGAGCCAATACTTCTATGCAACAAAGAGATAGCCAACCTATCAGATGCACAGTTCAAAATATTGGTGATCAGGATGCTCACAGAACTGATTGATTTTAGTCACAAACTAAAGGAACAAATGAAGGCTACACTAATTGAAATTAAGGGAAATTCACAAGAAACCAATAGTGATGGAAAGAAAACTGGGACTCAAATCAAGAGAGTGGACCAGAAGGAAGAAAGAAACAACCAAACAGAAAAGAATGAAGAAACATGAATTCAAAAAAATGCAGAGAGGCTTAGGAACCTCCAGGACATCTTTAACATTCCAACATCCAAATTATAGGGGGACCAGAAGGGGAAGAGGAAGAGCAATAAGTGGAAAACTTACTTGAACAAATAATAAAGGAGAACTTCCCCAGTCTGGCAAAAGAAATAGACTTCCAGGAAATCCAGGAAGCTCAGAGAGTCCCAAAGGAGGTGGACCCAAGAAAGAACACACCAAGGCACATCATAATTACATTATCCAAGATTAAAATGAAAGAGAGAATTCTAGAAGCAGCAAGAGATAAGGGGACAGTCACCTACAAAAGAGTGCTCATCAGCTGATTTCTCAAAAGAGACCTTACAGGCAAGAAGGTGCTGGAAAGAAGTATTCCAACTCATGAAATCCAAAGACCTACATCTAAGATTGCTCTATCCATCAAAGCTTTCATTTAGAATGGAAGGACAGATAAAGTGCTTCTCAGATAAGGTCAAGTTCAAGGAGTTCATCATCACCAAGCCCTTATTATATGAAATGTTAAAGGGACTTATCTAAGAAAAAGAAGATGAAAAATATGAACAGTGAAAGGACAGCAAACTCACAGTTATTAACAACCACACCTAAAACAAAAGCAAACCAAAAGGACAGCTAGATCAGGAGTGGAACCATAGAAATGAAGAACACATGGAGGGTTAGAAACAGGGGGGTGGGAGGGGGAAAAGGGGGGAGAAGGCACAGAAAATAGCATAGATGGTAGGTAGAAAATAGATAGGGGGGAGGGCGAAAATAGTGGGGGAAATATAGAATCTAAAGAACTTGAGACATGTGGACATAAAGTAAAAGGGGGATGGTGGGGGAGGGGGTGTGCAGGGTGGAGGGGAATGAAGGGGGGGAATGGGACAACTGTAATGGCATAATCAATAAAATATATTTTAAAAATAAAAACAAATAAAAATGATTGTGTTGGCAAATGTGTCAAGAAATGAAACCCTCATACACTGCTGTTGGACACGTCAAATCATGCAGCCACTGTGGAAAAAGCCTGGCAGTTCCTCAGAGGTTAAACATAGAGTTCTCATAGGGTCCAGTAATTCCACTACTAGGTATACACCCAAAAGAACTGAGAAGAAGTTTTCAAACAAAAACCTGTACAAAAATGTTCATAGCAGCCTTATTCATATTAGCCAAAAGATGGAACCTCCAATGCCGAGTGACTGATGAATGCGTAAACAAAATGGGGTCCGTCCATCCAGCCGCATGTTACTCATCCCTGAGGAGGAATGAAGCATTGACACCTGCCGCGATGGGGTGACCCCCGAAAACTTTATGCTGAGTGAACCAAGTCAGACGCAAAAAGGCTACACACTGTGTGATTCCTTTTATATGAAATATGCAGAGTGGGCAAATCCACAGAGGCTGAAAGCAGAGCAGTGGTTGACACGAGCAGGAGGGGACTGCTGAGTGGGACAGGAACTAGAGAGTGGCCGTGGTTGCACAACACTGTGACTGTACTAAATGCCACTAAACTGGAACCTGCAAATGGTTACAATGGTATATTTTCTAGTATGTGCTATCACACGTGCATGGAAGACCAGCCTGCTGAGGGTTCTGAAGGGCGAGGCTCCCACACTCAGCAGCACTGGGCATCATCAGCATTGTAATCTTGGCTGATTTTACAGATGGGACATCTATATTTCAAGTTGAGAAATTTTAAGTATTAATGATCAGGTAGCTTTGCCTATGGCTATTGAGAATCTGAATGTTTTGAATTTTGTATCAGACTCTTTTGTATCTTACTGTTTTCATTGAAAGAGCTTTTTAATGTTCATACTAAACTTTAATGTATTATGCATATTGCAAAAAAGAATATTTTGAAATGGCTGGTGGACATAATTAGGTAAGAGGGGTTGGAAGAGTCCTTCAGTGGGAGGAGCAACCTAACTAACGTTTCATAAGTGGAATTATCTTGCAATGGAGTGCAAAAAAACATGGGCTAGAATACAGAAGAAAGTAAGTTGGTGGGGTTAAATTATAGAGGGCCTATAAGACTTTTATTAGCACTATTAATTGGATTAAACTGATATTTGGAGACCTTTGTATAGCATCTTAAAGGGAAATATGATTAAAATTCTTCTTTAGGAATATGATTCCTATCACAATGTGCAGGTTAGGCTGGTCCTGAGACCGTACTATCTTTTTGAGGCTTCCAAACTGGTGAAGTAAATCAGAAACAGCAGGAACATTTGTAGTTCATTAACTGCATATATTTGATGTATTAAATTTGATGTATGTAATTGCATATTTGAATAATACTGTAGTCTCATGAAAATGAGAAGCCTCGTATGTGTGTATACATACAGTTTCAGTAAGAGAACACATAGAATCTGATAGTGAAAAACCACTACGATGTTGTCATGGACCCAGGCCTTTGTGTCTTTTTTAAACATTTTCCTGGCAGTTTAAAAATAAGAATATAGTTTGATGTTTAGTCTTCTTGTGGGGTGTGTGTGTGTGTGTGTGTGTGTGTGTGGTTTTTGAGGACAATTACAGGTTTTGAGGACAACTACAGGTTTTGAGGACAATACTAGGTTTTGAGGACAATTACAAGAGCAAGAATTTTTTTACTTTTTGGCCTTCGTTAGCCTAGATACTGGTTAAAGGTAACTAGGATTTAAAAAGCATTTGAAACTCCCATAGCAGTATTACATTAGATGACAGCTTGCATTTTTTTCAGTATTCTCAAAGTCTTTGATATTATGATGAAAAATGACTTCTGAATGGAAATACAATTGCTATATTCCTTGGGCTTAGCAAGGAATTAAAGACATGCAACATTTACCAAGAAGAACACCCAAAAGCAGAGTCCGTGGTTCCTTTTGAAACACTGACACTAATTTCTGAATCCTAAGATGCTGCTGCTGCTTTTTTTGTTGTTTTTTTAAATAAAATTGACAGCACAAATAAGCAACACATATAGCTTATTTTGCTTTTTAAACCCATGAAGAGACTCCACTGTTATCTTTAGAGAATAAAAGTTTGGCAAATAGTTGTAAAACATAAAAAATAATAATTTCTGGGCTTCAAGTAGGAGGATCTGAATAAATCCAAAACTCATGATTCACCACCATCATTTTCTTCACCAGTAGAATGGGTAAAATTAATGTCTAATTTATGGTACTGCTGTGAAAATCAAAATGAGAAAAGTCATGCAAAGGACCTAGCACAGCATATGATACAAAGTAAATGCTAAGTATAAATGTTATTTACCTCTTGCCAGCATTGTTGCCACAGCTTCTATATCAGACAGGCTTCATTCAGAGACTAAAAGCCACTGTGAGTTGTACCGCATAAGGAATTTATTATGTATGGATTAGACCTTACACAAATGTAGAAACTAGTGAGGAAGTCTGTGCCAGACTTGTGGTCTTTGCACCTGGTTTTGGACTTCAAGTCACTGTGGGTCAGCTGGCCGGGTGGTTGAGGAGAGCAGGCTAAGAACTGGAGGAGAGCAAGGACAGAGTAGAACTTGCGACAGTGAACAGAACCCATGAGAGCAAACTGGAGTTCATAAGGACAACTGGAACCTCGGTGATGCGAAGAACCTGCTGGAGAGGGTGGTATTCTTTGCCATGGAGTTCCACACACACTTTGCCCAGGACACTAAGAAGAGATGTTGGGACAGCTGGTGAAGCTGTGGACTTGGTAGTTTCCCACACCAACAAGGTAAAGTAGAACCAGCAGCAACTACGAGCTGCCACACTGCCTGGTACCCCACAATGAACTTCAGAACACAAAAATGGCAGCTTTAAAAATTTTTCCACCATATATAAGTTTTGAGCACATTTCTCTCATGGCCAACCCTAATTTGGAACCACACAGGGAAGAGAATTAAAGGATTTTCCTTTCGTGGGCATTGCATATAAACAAAATCATGCACTATATGGCATTTTGCACCTGGCTTTTTAAAAATAGTGTAATGTTTTTCAGGGCCATCCATGGTGTAATATATATTAGTAGTTCTTTCAGCTGACTTTGCTTTCACATCACATAAGGACCAGAGGGCATTGAGAAAACTGGAAGTCTCTCTTCCACTATGATGATAAGGGCTAACATTCAAGAGCATCAGTATGTGCTAGAACTTGTTCTAAACATTCCAATGCTTTATCTAATGTAATTTTAGTAACACCTTATGAGAGTGGTAGTATGATTATCTCTATTTTAAAGATGAGGCAATTAGGCACAGCAAATTTAAGGTCACATGGCTAGAACTTGGTAGACACAGGGTTTTATTTTCTTTGCATCCAGAAACCACTGAAGGGAGAAAAGTGAGGAGAAAATCCTCACCAGGGATGAAAAGCTAGATGGGGGTTTGGATTGGAAAATGACCCAGTTTACACCCTTAAGAAAATTGTCCCAAATAGTCAGGCTTCTCCAGAGAAATGGAGTGTGTGCATGTGCACACAGACACACACACTTGTAATTATGTACTATAAGAAAATGGATTACACAATTATGGAGGCTGAGAGTTCTACCATCTGCTGTTTGCAAGCTGGAAACACAGGGAAGCTGGTGGTGTAGATCCAGTCTGAGTCCAAAGGCCTGAAAGCCAAGAGAACCAATGGTGCAACTCACAGTCCAAAGGCAGGAACAATATCAATGCTCTAGCTTACGCAGTCAGGTACAGAGAACAAATTCTCTCTTACCCTATCTTTTGTTTTATGCAAGCTTCCAACAGATTGGATGGGGTCCGCCCAACTGGGAAGAGCAATCTGCCTTAGTCTACCTATTCGAGTGTCAACACCCAAATACACTCTCCCAGACCCAACAAAAAATATTTTACGAACTATCTGGGCATCTTTAGTTCAGTCAAGCTGAGATATAAAATTAAGCATGACAAGCTCATCCCTTTCTAACTCAGCACCCATATACATCATCTAAAATCAGACTCCAAATGAAAACAACATAAGGTCATAATTGCACCTAACATGATATGACTATCCTGCACACTGAAAATGCATTAACCCTCCCCCAGAAAAGCAGGTAAGGTCCTTGAGTGACACGTACTCTTCTCCCTGATGTTCCATAACAAATGCTGTGATGTAACATTAACAATCATGAAATATTATGATAGCAAGTTAACATACAGGGCCCAGCACAAATAGAACCCCTTTTATTACAAAACCATAAGCATGCAATTCTGTAACATAACAGTATCACACTCAAGCACACCACATTACATTTTAGGTGAAATGTTCCAATTAGAACTATAAATTACTACACCCATATTATTACCCTGCCAACCACACTCAAGCAGGCGTTACTTCTGCTGGACCTTGTATCTTATATCACATGATAACGGAATAGGAGTGCAAAGAATACAAAGATATTTGCCTACTATACATACATATATATCTACACACACTATCATATAAGACAAAGTAAGGAAGAATACTAATTATAGTTCACATTTTTAAAAAAACTGCTCACATGGTTGTAGCTAGCTGGTATTTGTACCTAACTTCTTCCATTACCCATCTGTATTCCTTTCGATCTCATCACATATTTAATTTCAGTAACCTAAAGTGACTAAACCCTTCAAATAACCTAAACCTTCTTTCCTAAAGGGTCTGGGCTATCAGTTCTGCCTGGACTGGATTCCTGTAGTTTTCCGTTGTCCTTAATTATAAGACATGGTAATACTAAGAGACATCCTAAGGTGTCTGTTACAGTACAGACGCACTCTTCCTTACCTCTATTGTGAAGTAGCAGCTCAATTGCCCCTTGGTAGTCAGGATCAATCACCTCAGCCTGCACAGTAACTCCCTTCTTTGTCTGTTGATTTAGAGGTATGATGAGTCCAAAGTGGCCTGCAAAGAAGGTAAGCAGCAGTTTTAACTTTCAGTTCAATGGCACCCTTGTTGTGTTTCCTAGTGGGAGCATTCCTCCCTTTGGGATTAAGACCTCTAGGCCAGCAGAGCATAAGTTCACGGGAACAGGAAGCAAAAACTGTGGCTGGGGTAATAGTGAGTGGTAACACTTCCATTTCCAGCTCTTGATTTATGGATCTGTAATTTTTATTTTTATTGTTTTAATATATTTTATTGATTATGCCATTACAGTTGTCCCATTTCCCTCCCCTTCATTCCCCTCCACCTTGCACACCCCTCCCACACACATCCCCCCTTTAGTTCATGTCCATGTGTCATCAGTTCTTTAGCTTCTATGTTTCCCACACTACTCTTGCCCTCCCACTATTTTCTCACCACCATTTATGCTACCCATTCTGTACCTTCTCCCCCTCTCTCCTCCTCCTACTCCCCTGTTGCTAACCCTCCATGTGTTCTTCATTTCTATGGTTCTGCTCCTGATCTAGCTGTCCTCTTAATTTGTTTTTGTTTTAGGTGTGGTTGTTAATAATTGTGAGTTTGCTGTCCTTTCACTGTTCATATTTTTTATCTTCTTTTTCTCAGATAAGTCCCTTTAACATTTCATATGGTAAGGGCTTGGTGATGATGAACTCCTTGAATTTGACCTTATCTGAGAAGCACTTTATCTGCCCTTCCATTCTAAATGAAAGCTTTGATGGATAGAGCAATCTTAGATGTAGGTCCTTGATTTTCATGAGTTGGAATACTTCTTTCCAGCCCCTTCTTGCCTGCAAGGTCTCTTTTGAGAAATCAACTGATAGTCTGATAGGAACTTTTTTGTAGGTGACTGTCTTCTTATCTTTGCTGCTTCTAGAATTCTCTCTTTCATTTTAATTTTGGCTAATGTAATTATGATGTGCCTTGGTGTGTTCCTCCTTGGGTTCAACTTCTTTGGGACTCTCTGAGCTTCCTGGATTTCCTGGGAGTCTATTTCCTTTGCCAGATTGGGGAAGTTCTCCTTTATTATTTGTTCAAATAAGTTTTCCACTCATGGCTGTTCCTCTTCCCCTTCTGGTACCCCCTATAATTTCGATGCTGGAACATTTCAAGATGTCCTGGAGGTTCCTACGTCTCTTCTCATCATTTTGAATTCTTGTTTCTTTCTTCTTTTTTGTTTGGTTGTATCTGTCTTCCTTCTGGTCCACTCCATTGATTTGAGTCCCAGTTTCCTTTCCGTCACTATTGGTTTCCTGTGTATTTCTTTCATTTCACTTAGTGTAGCCTTCACTTTTTCATCTTATTTGTGATGAAAATCAACCAGTTCTGTGAGCATTCTGATCACCAGTATTTTGAACTGTGCATCTACTAGGTTGGCTATCTCTTGGTTACTTAAAAGTGTTGCCTCTGGGGCTTTGATTTATTCCTCTGATTGAGTCATTGTTGGACAGATCACACCTGTTCTGAAGTGAGGGGTGGAGCCTCAGGTATTCAACAGGGCGGGGCAACCCAGTTGCTGGGTTGTGATGCTGTATGTGGGGGCGGGGTCAGAGAGTTGGCAATGGTGCTTTTTCTGTGCTGTCTGGAATTTCAATCCCCTCTGCTGCTTCTCACAAGCCAGCACCTTTTCAATTGCTGCTTTTAGGCTTTATTTCCCATCGCTGGGGCCCTGGGTTGTGCAGTCTGTCCTGCTGCTCATTTTCACCTGGTTTATCTGTGCACAGATGTCTGACTGTGGTCAGCCCCGGGGCGCCTGCATTCCCGGGTCTAGCTGCCACTGCCTTTTCCTGACTGGATCTCTCTCGTCAGGCTGCCGACTTCGCCCCTCTTACCAATCTGGTTAAATGATTGTCGGACTTCCCTACAGTTCAATTTTCTGTTTGTTCTGGTTGTATTTTTGTTTCTAAATCTTTGTTGTCCTTAATTTTGGTTGTGCGAGGAGGCACAGCGTTTCTACCTATGCCTCCATCTTGGCTGGAAGTCTGTAATTTTTTTATTTTGTTAAATGTATTGGGGTGACATTGGTTAATAGGTTCATATAGGCTTCTAGGGTACCCTCCTGTGATACATGGTCTGTATATTGCATTGTGTGCCCCACCACCCAAAGTCAATTCATCTTCTGTCACCGTATGTTCAGCCCCCCCTTACTCTTTATTATAAATCTTAGCTGAAGGAAAAACAGTACCACATATTGGATGCTAATTCAGAGGGTACACAGCCTTGTAGAGAACCTCACCCCAGGCCTATAAGGCATTGCTGCCTAGATGGTGCCAAAACTGAATTTGCCAAAGGCCATCCACTGTTCTCTCAAACCTGCTGCCCCCAGGTGGGAGGGGATTATGATAATACCAGTGAATCCCTTGGGCATGAGCCCATTGCTGCACTTCTTTTGCTGTGAAATGAGTTCCTTGTTCAGGAGCAACGCTGTGTGGAATACCAAGCTGATGGTAGTTTTGGCAGAAGTGGTGAGTGCAAGGAAGGCAAATCTGCATTCAGACTGTTTATTCCAGTAAGAGCAAAATGCAGCTCTTTCCATGATGGAAGTGTTTTGCTGTAATCAACCTGTCACCAAGTAGCTGGCTGACCGATCTCCCTGGGCACTGCCGCCATATCGGGAGCTCAGTGTTAGCCTGCACTGCTGATAGACCAGAGAGTCAGCAGTAGTTGTATTAGGTGGGCCTCAGGAGTGGGGGTCTGTGTTGCTGAGTCCACGCATAGGCACTATCTCTGCCACCATGGCCATTTTGTGCAGGAGCCCATTGGGTGATGACACGGGTGGCTGGGGAAGGAGGCTGAGGGATAGCTACAGAGTGAGTCACCCTATTCGCTTGATTATTAAATCCTCCTCTGCTGAGGTTATCCTGTGGTGAGCATTCATACAGGACACAAATAAATGTCTTTATTTTCTTTGATCATCCAGAGAGTTCTGTCTACATACATGCTCCCCAAGTTTCCTTGTCACCAATTTTCCATGTCTCTGACCTGTCAACCCATTGGCCAGAACCCATGAATTAGTATATAAAGTCGTGTCTGGTCATTTTTCCTAAAGAAAGTGAATAACCAGGTGCACTGACGAAAGTTGTGCTCACTGGGGGAATTTTCCTTTGGCACTGTCCTCCAGAGATGTCCCAAACATGGGGCTAGAGTGCTGCAGCTGTACACTTACAGGTGGTATCTACAAACTGTGCAGAAAGACCTATAAACAAAACCATAGGGAGCTCCCCATGAGACCATAGGCACAGTCTGGGAGAGAGAAGGTAGCGTAGGAGGATCAAGGATCATGGGCATCTGGGTTACTTCTCTTTTTTTAATTAAAGATATTATGCATGTATGTATGTATGTATGAATGTATGTATGTATGTATGTATGGAGAGGAAGGGAGGGAAAGAGAGAGGGAGAGAAATATCAATCCGTTCAGTTGCCTCTTCAACGACCTGCAACTGGGGACCTGGCCTGCAGCCCAGGCTTGTGCCCTGACCAGAAATCAAACCTGCGACCTTCTGCTTCATAGGAAACAAAGAAGGGAGAAGAAAATGTGTAGGGAAATTGGGGGATGTTATAAAAACTAGATGATTTTAAGTTAGAACTGAGGGAGGAGTATATCTCTGTAAGTAGAACACATTGATGAAGATTATTTAGAGAAATCAAAGCAAGGAATCCTGAGAATTAGCTAACACCACTGAAATAGTTTTGTGATATAATGCAAAAATTCTCATCCATATGCAGTATTCATATTTACATGTTTTGTTTTTTTCTATTTCTTTTTTTCTAAACTTAAATTTTATTTAAAACAAACTCCTTTCCCATAATGTAATATAGCTGGCAAAAAAAAGTTAATACAATTTTAGTTCAAATTAACAGAAATGCAGAGTCCGGAGAAAGGAAGATGGCAGCCTCTGTTCTGCACAAACAGCAAAACCCACTTTGATGATGGCAGTCGCCCTGAGAACACGTACTGTGCCGGAGAATGAGAACGACAGTGCTCCCAGATGGCAGTGACCACTGCAGTGATGAGAAACTGAATTCATTCATTCAGTTTTGGATCCAACAACAGAAATTTACTTTCTCACAGTTTCAGAAGCTAGAAGACTAAGATCAAAGTGTTGCAGGACCTTTGCTGAGGCCTCTCCCGTTGGCTTGTGGACGGCCACCTTCCCCCTGTTTGTTCACACAGCCTTCTCTGTGTGTCAGTGATGAGGAATTTCTGTCACGAGCCATGATAAACATTGGGATGATTCAGAAAGACGTAGTCTAGAGGAGAGAAAAGAAAGGAAGAGGAGAGAGAAGCATATAGTCACAGAGCATAAGTAAAACCACTGACTATGCAAAGTTAGGGGAAACAAACTCCACTACATGTAATAAAGAATATTCTAACATTTAAAGTTGTCACAAATGATACAGGCTGCCTTGGAAAGGAGCGAGTTTCTAACCACTGGAGCCATGAAGGATAAATATCATATAGGACATTCAAGTGCTATATAGGGAATCAAGCCAAATGGCATTAAGATCCTTTGCAAACCTGAGACATTTGGGAGTGGTGTTCCCACTTTTAATTTTGAAGATAGGTGCTAAGAGCCCACTATGGTGCATAGAAACCAACCAAAGATGCTTGTGATTATGGAGGAGAATGCATCAATAATTCACATGGAGCTCCAAAAGTATCAGAGCCCCAGTTTATCAGTCCCCTTTGCTAGATATGCCAGTTGCAAACAATCCAAAAATCTTGGTGCCTTGCTACAACAAAGTCTCTTTTTTACTCTCATCACATTAGATAAGTGACTAAAATTGTGGACAACATCCTCTTACCTTGGAGTCCAGGCTGAAAAAGAAGTCTATCTAGACACTGCTGGAATTGTGGAAACTGCATGAAGGCTTTTCAAACTTCTGCCTAGAGTTGGCTTCCCCATTTCCACCACTGGTCATACCAAGACCTCTAAAGGGCAGGCAGGCTGGCCCTAAAAGGTAGGAAGACTATATCAGTCTCGTTGCCATAATACTTCCATACAGTGCAATACATGACACCTAGGGAGCAAGAAAAGACTTTTTATGTAGCATTTATTTTAGAAGTGTATTTTTCTACCAAAGGATAGAATAATCTAAACACCTACAACCTACTTCACCACAGAAAGAGAAAATAGAACTCCCAGTCATTCATAGCAGGTGTATTTACAAAGATGCAGGAAAAAGGCATGTCCTTATATTTCACTGTTGCTTGTGAAGAAACAAATAGGAATATAAATATGTTTGTGAAGTCCTGACTGTTGTGGCTCAGTGGGTTGGGCTGCCATCCAGCAGCCCAAACAGTCACCACTTCGATTCTCAGTCAAGGCACATGCCTGGATCACACGCCAGGTCCCGGTTGGGGCCATTCAAGAAGCGACCAATCAATGTTTCTCTCCCTCTTTTACTCCCTCCCCTCCCCTTTCTCTAAAAACAAATCAATAAAATCTTTTAAAAATATGTTTGTGAAGAAACATAGGAACATAAATATCTGTGGCTTCCTAAATATAATTGATAAAGCTTTGTGCTTCAAAAGTAAAACTTTGAACAATTGAACAAAAGGTAAAGAATCCTCCGTAGGTCCATGACCAGAACTGGCTGGGTGACAGCGAGGCGGAGATAACCCTGTTTCATGTGGGAAGTGCGCGGCTGGGTACAGAGGAGCTGGTGTGGGAACTGGACAAGAACAAAAGAGATAATAAGAGGGAAGATTTCCAAGGTTAGTTTATTTCAGACTAAGAGTATATCAAACTAATGGTCTGAGCTTGCTTTGAAAGCTATAGAGAGCTAATAATGACTTTCAAGCAGGGAATAGGCAGGGCTATATTTGTATTATTAAAACAAAACCACTCAGACAATAATATGGATGGATTGGAAACGGGACAACATTTGGGGCAAGACAATTAGAATTAGAGTAATGTTGGCCAGAAGTGAAAGACCCTGATGAAGGTCAGGAGTAACAGTAACAGAGAAGTAAGAACAAAAGGAAAACTCTTGTAGAGATAAAAAGAACAGGACTTGCTGACCAATTCAATGAGAAGTCTGAATGAGAAGGACTCCACTGATTGCCAAATTTTGGGTTTGGTGCAGCTGGGCAAGTCTCTTGAAATAGTTTAGAGATGCAGATTTAAGTACTAGCTGCTGCATTCTAAATCTGTAACGTTGAACACATTATTTTATTTGAGCCTCTATTTCTTCACCCGTAAAATTGAGCTGAAAACACTCCCATCATAGAACTATTGTGAGAATTTATACTTTGTTACTAGTGCCAACTTCAAAAACTCTCTAAGACACTTTAGAGACTTGGGGACACGTCAAGATAAAGAAGTCTGAGCCCTGGCTGGTGTAGCTCAGTGGATTGAGCGCGGTCCTGCGACTCAGACGATCGGGGTTCGGGGTTCGATTCTCAGTCAGGGCACATGCCTGGGTTGCAGGCCAGTTCCCTGCAGGCCAATTCCCAGCAGGGGATGCACGAAAGGCAACCATACATTGTTGTTTCTCTCCCTCTCTCCTTCCTTTCCCCTCTAAAGATAAATAAATAAAATCTTAAAAAAAAAGATAAAGAAGTCTGCCCTCCAGATTGCCATTTATCAATATTATGTCACTGGGATGCACAGGCCACATGGACCACAGAGAGAGCATACATGCCTCCAGTCTTGCTTCAATATGGATATGCTTAAAAATGCTTATATGAGAACGTTGAAAACCTTTTCTTTCATCTTGCCCCTGTTTCAATTCTGGTTTGCCTCACATATGTTAATCCTGGACGACTTTTCTTCTCTCTGTATCTCCTTACTGGATGTCTTTGAACATGAGCCTTCACCCAACTCAGGTTCAGTAGATGAAGTACTCAGAATTAGTATCACCCTTACATAGCCACTAGGGAGGCACGGTGACACATTTGGGGATTAAGTGATTTGTTTAATTAGAAAAAAAATTGCACAGAAAGTAGGCAGAAAAGTTTGAAATTTGGGGTCAACTATGACTGTAAACCCCAGTACTTTATGGGGAATAAGTCATTGATATCAGTCTACCAGCCATCCCCAGGGACCCTCCAATTGATAATGTATTCCTGCGTTGAACCAGGAATTTCTTACTTGGTAGGCTAGCAATCTGCAGTTTATCCAAGACATCCAAAATGGGGCCTCATAAAACGTTCCCGGGCTCTTGCCTCCATCCTTCCCCACCAGGTGGGAGGTAGCGAGGAGAAGCAGGAAAGGAACAGGGAGCAAGATCCCTCTTCAGGAGCTCCAGCTTGCGTCCCAGCAGCCACCAGCTGCTGTCTCAGTGAGTACGGGCTCGATTGACATACTTTGTATGCAAATATAAACCTATGGTAAGTCATGATATGTTTAATTTCAGACAGTGATCAAAGGAATATGAGTTGGTAAAACAGAACAAACTTCGAAAGGGATGACAAAAACAACCTCACAAGGAGCAAGAGAAAGTTCTTTTGGCTCAGTTACAACTAGATAAGAGAAGATTGTATTTCACTCAAGTCAACTAACAGCACACTCTCCCAGCTGCTCCCATACTTCTTCGGGCAGATATTCCAGTTTGTAAGACAATGAGGTGCATTTCCATCCCTTTTCATGAGACTTCTAGTCTCCTTGCACGCTTATTTATCATTACTCTGAATCGGGCTCAGCTGCCTAACTTCTGTGTTTCTATCAGCCTTGGCTTATACAGCATAATATAATATGATAGGATAAAATAGCATAGGGCAGGATAATAATACTTATGCAGCAGAATATGATTATGTTTGGGAGGAGATATGATCCTCTCCAGAATTAGAGTCTTTATTAAAAATAATTTTTCATTTAATTCTTGTTCAAGTACAGCTTTCTGTCTTATATTCCCAACCCTGCCCGCCCCCCGCCCCATGCTCCCCACCTCCCTCCCGTTTCCACCCCCCACCCTTAGTTATTGTCCATGTGTCCTTTATACTTGTTCATGTGAGTCCTTCCCCTTTTCCCCTATGATTCTCTCTCCTCTCCCCTCTGGACCCTGTCAGCCTGTTCCGTATTTGAGTGTCATTGTGTTTGAAATAACAAACTAGTCCATGTCACCTAGTCCAGAATCTACACTAATTAGAAATTGACAATAGTTACCATTTCTACACATCAACTTCTTCACTATACAAAGAAGTAGGTAAATGTAATCTAAATTTTCTCAATGTTTTGAGGATTACCTTGGTAGCACCTTTCCCCAAAAAAGACCTCAATCACTAACAGAAAACTCTTTAAATTAAAATAATAATAAATTTGAAAATAAAATAAAAACTAATGTGGTCATGCATTTATTCTCTGTTCAGCTCAGTGTAAACAACAGTGTTCCCTCCTTAGCTACCTTTAGCCAATCTCTTTCTGAGCTACTAAATAATACTGACGCTGATGTCATTATCAATATTGCTATTTCTAATCTATCACTTTATAAAGTTTGCAATTCAAACCGCCTTGAAAGCCAGCGCTATTTGATGATCCTGGTGTTTAGCATTTCACTGAACACACGTCAGAGCATGGTGTGGGGAGGCAAGAACACTCAGGGGAATCCTCCACCTATTGGAGATGTACCACGTGGCTTCAGTGTGTTTGAAATGCAAGAGACAGACAACTGTCCCGGAAGGCCCAGCACAGTGACCCTCAGACACAGCAGTTTATTCTTCTGGGGATTCAGGGCATCTCCTCTCATGATCTTGGAGCAAAGCACTCCAGTGAGTGATGCCAGAATGTAAACACGTGCAAAAAAGAATTGCGTGTAAACCCCGCCACAAAAACCTACTCACGAAAGATAAACATTCCAGCTTCTTGTAATCTCATCTCACAAGAGATGAGTTAAGGGCAAAGCTCTCTATATCCCTTTTTCTGTAAAATAAATCATCGTCATTAATGACTTCAATAAAAATCTTAAAGGAGCAATTCAGTAAGACTCAACTTGCATTAATTTGAGACGTACATAGGAGGGGTAAAGCTAGACGGGCTGCTCAGGATTAGAACAGAAAGCTGGAAAATACAAAATTGAAGCAAGATTGAAATCATTTCAAAGGTGAATTTAAAAAAAGTGCTCAGAGAAAAGGGGAACAATGACAAGCTTCTCCCTACTGAAAACTTTATATCTCGAGGTCTCCGTTAGGCTACATGGTGCAGATGGGGAGCTTCATTCTCCGAGTTAACACTCCCTGCAGCAAACCAGTGATGACAATTAACACTTGCTCCCCAAAGTAGGAAGCCAGCCAAGTATTAAAGAAAACTAGAATTGAGAGGCTTTTGCCCTTTCTGAGCTGGTTGGTTTTTTTATGTGTGTGTGTATTGTTTTTTTAAATTATTTATTTATTTTTAAAACATTTTTAAAAGATTTTATTTATTTATCTCTAGAGAGGAAGGGAAGGAGAGAAGGAGAGAAATATCAATGTATGGTTGCCTCTCGTGAGTCCCCTGTTTGGGAAGTGGCCTGCAACCCAAAACTGCAACCCAGGCATGTGCCCTGACTGGGAATCGAACCTCGATACTCTGGTTCACAGGCCCGTGCTCGATCCACTGAGCTACACCAGCCAGGGCATGTGTGTATTGTTATTGTACAACACCTACTGTAAGATGAAATGCAGAATGTTTTAATAAGGTACCAGGGATTTGTTTTAATCACACGTGGTAAGGTGCAGACACAGACATGGTTGGTAGGAAGGAAGCTTCTAACCATAGATCCCTGGAGAGAGAAGGCACAGCACACCCCGCAGGGCCACATAGGGAATACTGTGGTTGGTCAGGAAGCTAAGGGAGAGGGAGGAAGTGTGGGCAAGAATCTTTATTGTGGTTTTTGAGGGGAGGAACAGGTGAGGCAGGGTAAGCAGGTTTAGGATTGGCTAGTTTGAATAATTTCAGCAGTCTGTGGGGGACTGGGGTTAGTGGTTTGGTACCTGACCCTGAGTTGATTAGAGCAGAGAAATAGTGGCCCTGGTTTGAGAGCCCATTAGAGGAAGAGATGGGGGCTGTGGGCTCTAGATTGGCCAGTTGCATAGGAGAGACCTGGTGGCAGGTGAGTTGCTTGCAATGAATCAGCCAGTTATGCCTGGAAGCAGAAGTCCCTGTAGGTTCAGCAAAGCCCCAGATGTCAAATCGACAAAATCCAAAGGCTAGAAATCATAGTTATTACACAGAAACAAGTCATGGTTCACCAATATTTTGATAAAATACAGCCAAACTTTACGTTGAAAATGTACAAAAGTCTATAAAACATTAAACTTCTCATCAGCATGTTAAAACCATAGTCTCAGTTTAGCTGCAAATTTACTTTCTCTAGTACTATACATGTCTATACTGCAAAACTTTTTATTTATATGTTTCTTTCTCATTTGTTACATTCACAAATTTATATAATAGTATGACATCTGGTTAAATGCAAATTATTTCAAAACTAACCACTATGCACTTAAAAATACTATATGGACAGAAATGATATTTTTCATATTGAATTTTATAGCTTTGGCAAAATAAATACATACAAATTTAAAAACTCAAAAACCCAGTAATGTAAAAAAAAAACACAACTGTTTATTTTTTAAATTTTTATATTCCTAGGTTTTAAGGTGACCACTGAAATGTGGCTCCGAGATAACTGCTAATCTGCCAGGATTATACGAACACTTATATAACCAGGTGTCTAGAGAGAATAGATCCGTGTGCCTTGCTGGGTCTTCCTCTTCCTCTTGACATCTGAGGTTTGGAATGCTTTAGGGCCCTGGGCTTTTGCTGTTTCTGTGAGTATCCAGTCTCCCAGCACTCTCAGGAAGACTCATGGCTCTTAATCTCGTCCATATGTTTTTAACTCCCAATTTTATTTCTCAAGCCCAGATATCTCTTGCAGATTTGAAACTCATATGATGAACTTTCTACTGGACTCCTCCCCTTGGAAGTCTGATAAACATCTCAAGCTTAACAAGTCTAAAATAGGATACTTTACGGGCTCTGTTACAGAAACGCCCCCCACTCCTGCCCCCGGGGGTCTTTATACTCTATGGTTCTTTTTGCCCGCCACCGGTAGGAGTTGTGGCTCTCAATGCCAGAGTCTGGTAAAAAGGACGGGAATTATTTAATTACAAGTTTAATTTTTTAATTACAAGTTTAGAGTAATGGTATAATGTTATGGGATTTAATGGCCATTAAATCCCAAAGTCCCTTTAAAACGCCCACAAACACACAGTCTTACCTCCCCTTGCCAAACCAGGCCAATTGGAGGAACCGTATTTCAGGAAAAGAAAATAAAAGCTCAGCTCCCGTTCTTAATCCAAAACTGCATCTTTGTGGTGGACTGGTGGGAGTCCTCCTGCATCCTTTGAAACCGTGTGGCCGAGAGAGGGAGCTGCCCACAACTGCTACATCTTGCTTTCCTGCTTTCCAAGCCACGCAGTCAAGAGAGACTCCTCCCTGCTCCCAAACCTGTGGTTAAACCTCCTCCTGGCTGCCTCGCCTGCGTTTAAGTACGGGCATGGATCTTCCTCTGTAACACTCCTCCCACACGGGGTACATCCACCAGTTGTCTGGTTTCTCCTGCTTTCTTGGCTGCCATTGTTAGTCCAGGCAAGCATGGCTCTGTGACTCAGAAGCCTCCTCTAAGCCGCTCTTGCAGACATAGGAAGCCCCTTTGACTACATCACATCATGGGTGAGAGTCACGCCCATCTCCCTGGCTCTGCACAGGCACAGCTTTATAGTGTTATTAAAACACTGGCTAAGTTCTTCAGATATGCAAAGTAGCTTTCCATGACCCTGCTCCACTTCCCTTATTGCTCCCAAGTGATAGCTAGGAGGGTTTTCTCCATTTTGGGGGAACCTTCAGCTCAACAGCCCGTTACAGCTCCCCATACCCCTACCCCACACTATGACCAAACCTTCTCCTCCAATGCTTCTCCATTCCATATGTGAGTTAGGATGAATAGGGTCTTCTTGACTCTTGTCTTTCTTTCATATCCACGTTCTTAAGCAAATCTTTCTGGACAGCCCTACCCAGGCTTCGCTGCTCATTTTTTTCTGTAAGAAGTTTGGGAGACTGAAGGTTGTTTAAATGTCAAATTTGTTAAATATTATTTTAGTTAAAGTTCATAATCTTTTTGGCAACATATTGAATAATACCCTCACTAATACAGATGGGACTCGGTCTATTTCTCTGCTGAAATTCATCAGGGTTTTCATGTTCTACAACTGTTACATTTGATCTTTCAATACATTAATTATAATTATTTTAAAGATTCTGTCTGTCTGATTTTAGCATCATCTGGGGTATCTCTGAGTCTATGTCTGTTGATCATTTTATCTCCTCTTAGTGGGTTTTTTTCTAGTCTTGTAGTTTTTTATTGACTGTTAGACATTGTGTATAGAACAGCAGAGACTGAGATAAATTGCATTTGTTCCTGGGTATGGGAAGACCTTTTCTTCTGTCTGACCATTAGTGTGGAGTTGAATCAATATAGTAAGGAGTCGAGGTGCATTTGGGTTTATTTTTGCTTGTGTTGCCTTCAGTGTGTTACAGAAAACAACTCAGCCACTTTCGGGTGTACAGAGTGGAAGTTTATTTTATGGGTGTGAACCCAGAGGAGTCTGTCTCCAAATTCTGGGCCCTGAGCAGTGGGGGAGCAGTTATTTTTATAGAGCAAGGGAGGGCCCGTCCTTCAGACCCTTACTTCTGGCGTGAAAGCAGGAGGCAGTTTACAGAAGCAGAAGGAGCAGAGCGTTATCTCTGGTATATTGATGGTAAACAGTCCAGAGACACCAAAAGAAAAGCTTGTGCTGTGTCTTAAAATAGATATCAATTTCCCCCAACAAGTGCACGACAGGCTTCAAATTCTTTTAGCAGTTGGACTACTGCTCTTTGTGCTTGGGATGGCAGCTGGAGGGTTTCTCTCATTGTTTTTGCTCCTCCCTGAGCTTTCAGTCCCTGCACAGCATCTTGCCCTTCCCCCAGTAGTAGAGTGCTATTGTGGGGGAATTCTCCATTGTCCTAGTCCAGCCTCACTCTTGGCAGGCCTGTGTAGGCCTGGGAGGCAAAGCTTTCCTAACACATCTACACGTCTTGCCAGTGGTAACCAAACTCTACCTTGTATCTGGGGTTTCATGCACGAGTTTCTTGCCTTTCTTGAGTGGCAGCGGAACATTGTTTGGTAAGATTTAAGGTCCAAGATATTTTTTTGCTTCTCCTTCAGTAAGTTCTACTCCTTCCTCTGTCTTTGCCTGTACCCTGTAGACAAGAGGGTTTGTTGTGCGAGCCCACAATAATTCATGGCTTTTGTTTTGTAAGAAAGGAGAAAACAGAGAAGCAAGTAGACCCAATATTCCTAAAAGCTGTCCATTTCTTCCCCACACCTGCATTGGTGAGGCAGCTCTCTCAAATCTCCCACCACGCCCCAGGTCTTTCTGCAAGTGTCCTGTGGAGGCCAGTGAGAAATGGCTTGATGGTGAGTGCAGTCTTCTCTCGTTTGGGGGATGTTCAACTATTCTAAACTGATATATCAGTCTACACTTTTTAAAAAATTTCATGCATTAAACATTTTTTTAGATTTTTTTCACTTATTTTTGTATGGCGGTCACCAATTTTTTCCCTACTCTGCCACAGGTCAAAAGTTCCTCTGTTCCATCCCTTCTTGAAGGAGCTGTTCTCTCCCTCATTGGAACTCAGGTTACTGAATTGCCTTGTGACCCCAGCTGTCTGAGATCCTCCAGGAAAGTTATGATTTTGTAGATTAACTACCTTTTAATCTCCTTTTTAGGTTTAGTGTGATAATCTTTACAACCTTGTACATCTTAAGTAGAAGCTGCAGCATTGTGTTCTTCACTTTTAAGTAGTAGAATTCGGGCTAATTTAAACACACACACAAAATCTCATGTTTATACTGGTGAATTAAAACAATCCACAGATAAGGTAAAGAATGGAGCTCAATTCAGACAAGAACCAGGGTAATTCCAAGGTTCCAGACAGTAACTATCTTGTTAGGGTAGCTTTCCTAGAAGAAACACATCCCAAGGGTCCTAGGTTTTCAAGATCTGAACGAAGTCTTGGGGGAATTTCTGACTGGGCAGTTTACTCCTCATGCTTACCTCTTGGTTTTATGAAGACCAAGGTTATACAAATGGAAATTTGTACAAACGTGTTATACAAATGAAAGACAGGAATGCACCAGAATAGGTGTGATATCATCGGAATAGGATGAATGGATTCTGGGCAGGCGACTCTCCCTTCCCCCACAATACCCCACTATGCCTTTAGGTGATGCTAATTTACTGATTTGAATTTGCTATAATCAAGATTTTATTCATTTGTTTGTTCAGCAAATATTTATTGGTTATTTGTTACCTACAAGGCAGTGTTTGTTGGAATTATGGGCAAATGACCACAAACTAAGGAACAGTTTATTACCAATTTTTGTGATATATTTGAATCTGTTTTTGCTTCCTTCCATGTTCTCAGTTTTATTCTTGAATATTTAGATAATAATGAGCATATGAAAGGCTAACCATTTCTGTTCTGGCAGTGAGTTATATGGAAAGGGTAGACAAGAACACTAGGGACGAATGTTTACTCACTGAAAACAAAATCATATTGTGGGTTATTATATGATATTTAAGGAAAATCAAGAGAATGACCTTTGAAAGAGAAATGCTCTGTCTAGTATCAAAATGCTTTTCAAACCTCTGTATACTTAGATTAATTTCAATAATCATCTTTATATTCTGGGAGTATTGTGGGATTTATTAGTGTTGGCAGTGATTTAAGGCAAATGGGCAGGATCAGAGGCAGTACATTTGATGGAATTATTTATAGTAAGTCAAATTTTTAGAATTATTTATAGTGAGTCAAATTTTTATTCCTTGTACTTTTAAGGAAATTACTCTTCTCAAAATGTGATAGTGGACCAAAAGGTTTGCAAGTTTAATTTTATATTTTTTGCTTGGCAAACGTTACGGGTTTTCCTGAGGAAACACAAACAGGATCAAATGTACTAGCTTCTCGTCCTCAATGAGGCAGTAGAACAGAGTAGTAACAACGGGAGCTCAGGAATCAGAAAGACCTAGATGTAGACAAACTCGGGTATAAGTCTGACTTTGGTGATTTCTAGCTTTGTAACACTTGGGGGGTTATGTAATTCCTTTACAATGTCAGTTTCTTCATATAAGATGGGAATAATATGGTTTCTTCATAGGGTTTAAATGAGAAGTAGATGAAGTAAATGAAGTACTTACTGAAAGGTCAATATGAAAATAACTATCTTTATTAGCTCTCTTGCCATAATAATCTACCAGGCTCGTCTCCTCTCTGGAGTATTTAGGTGGAATTGCTTACAGTGTTTCTGGAGATAAACTTGAAGGTGGAATTGCTTACAGTGTTTCTGGAGATAAACTTGATGTGCTGCAATTCTGTTATTAAAACATTGATTTAGCACTACTATCAATCAGAACTGTCATAGTCTCTCTGAAAATAACCAGGTGTGCAAATAGTAATTATAAAAAGAAAAATATCTGCCATTGGGAGGCGCAAACAGAAAACCTTAAGCCACATTCTTGACAGAGTACGGAAGTGGGATTGGATTGGATGAAAAAGACCACGTTCTGTCTTTGAAACATATTGCTCCCGTGTGGGAACCTTGCACAGGACTGAAGACCACTCTCTTTGCTCAAGGGCCTGACAAGTTTGCAGTCCCTCAAACCCCGACTATAAAATCATAGAGCCATAATCAGTAGGACAGATAGTTGAGGATTTTTACTTTTTATCTGTTTTGTGGATGATTTGCTTTGAGTTATTCCTCCCCTGAGTGAAAGTAGGGTGACATTTCGGGTTATGGGTCAGAGGAAGTGGACTTGAGTCCTTGCACCACCAGCCTTTGACTTTTTGTGTGATTCTGGCACATGGTTCTATGGCTCAGTTTCCTTCTCCGATAAAATTTGGTTATGAAATTGTGTTTCCTTAGACTTCAGCAGCTGTGGGTAGATATGGTAACACAGTAACTACAACAATTAGCATTCCTTCTTCCCTTACCCACCTTTTCTGGGTTCTTTCCCCACCTTCTTGGGGGGTATTTTGAGTTCCATTTAACATGTTTCTCAGTTATTTCAAGGAGGGAAGTGGGGCTGTAAAGAGTTGCCTGAGCACTTAGGACGCACAGCATCACAGAGCATTTGCCTTTTCCCTCCCTTTTGCTTGAGCTTCCAAAATATCAGCATCTGGTGCCGCTTCTCCCTAGTCTGTTGTCATTGCTGATGCCTGTGATAAGTCACTGTCCTCAAATAGGGGTCCACTGAACTCAGGAAAATAATCAAGCAACAACAACCTAAAAATTAAACCCACCTTGTCATGAAGGTCCTAGATATCACTGCTTTGTGTTTTCCATACCTCCCCAAGTTTCCAGCACAGGTTTTCGTTTTTCTTGAGCCCTCACCTTCCTAGGACTTGAACCTGAGAACTAGGCTGGAGGATAATGTGGGCAAAGGAAATCAAGCTGGGCCTGGCTGGTGTGGCTCAGTTGGCTGGGCATTGTCCCACAAAGCAAATGGTCACTGGTTTGATTCCTGGTCAGGGCACGCGCCTGGGTTGCTGGTTTGGTCATCAGTTGGTTGAAGCTCTACACGAGGCGGTCCATTGATGTTTCCCTCTTATGTTGATGTTGCTCTGCCTCTTTCTCCCTCCCTTTTCCTCTCTCCAAAAATAAATAAAATCTTTAAAAAAGCTCTCAAGCTGTACTCAAATTCTGGCACAGAGGCATGGTTATTGAAACAAGTTTGTATGCCTGACTTTTTCTTCTGCCTTAGGATGATTTCTTTGTACCAGGAAATTCCTCAGTTCATCATTCAGATGTATTCTAGGCAGACATTAGTCTTCTAGGCAAGCTCTGACTGATCTTTGAAGCATGGACTACCTAGGCTTAGACAGGACCCCTTGCTTCATTGTCCTTTACGCACCGTTTTCATAACCTGAAAATAGGTGTTGATAGAACTAACAAAGGCAGTCTGGCTCTACACAGGTGGGGCCTGTAAAACGGATAGATGCTTCAGATCAGGTGCTCACTGCTCCTGTCCCAGTACCTTGGCGCCTTGTAGCAACTCCAGAATTATGACCCGGTTCCAAGGAAAATGAGGGAGGAGTTTGAATTGACTGAGATTAAGTCTTTATTACCCAATAAAGTGAGAGACTTAAATACACGTTCGTTTAAGTTATAGGAAAACCCAGTTAGGTCCAAGGGAGGTTCTGATGCTGCGGTGACTGAACACCACTGCTCCCTTTTCCTTTATCTTCAGCTCCAGGCTACCTGCCTCTCCAAAGCCTAATGGCTGCTGGCTTCCATGGACAATGGGGTGGAAGAGAGATTTCAGGCTTTGCTGGGGTTCTGTCGGAGGGAAGTTGGTTTACTGTTTTCCCCTTATGGGATGGGCAAAGAACACACATCGTTATGGAACTAGTGAGGACTAAAAGCGATGGATATTGGGAAGTGCTGGGAGGTCAGAGATCTGAGAATTTCCGGACAGAAGACAATGTTGGTTCAGATCCTCTAACCTTCACATCCTCAAAAAACAACTGTGAAGAAAGACTGGATCTCCCTGTTCAGGCTGTGGGAGTACCAGGGAGCCTGAGAGCAAAGGGCTTTCCTTTGAGACAGCAACAGGGGCTGGTAGCCTCTGCCATAAATCGGGCCCCTGTAGGTAGAGGTAACTTCATCTTTCATGGTCTGTGAGATTCCTGTCACTGAGCATTTGAGCTCCCATGAGTTGACATAGGAAAATAACCCATCCAACAGCTAAGAGAAAAGCAGTCAGAACAAACATACCACTCACAGAGTGCTGCTGGAGGAGGTAGTGACACCGGAATTAAGATGCAAGACCAGCACAAAAATTATTTCTGAATTGAAAACATGGCTTCCAAAATCAAAGATTCAGGGGTAGAACTGAAGGAGAGGATAGTCTCTATTGAAATCTGAATCAGTGGTCTGAAAAGTCAAGTGCTAAGAAATATGTCAAAGCATGAAGCAAAAAAAAAAAAAAAAAAAAGAGACCCTCGAAAGGAAACGGAAGTCAGATCCAAGGGCCTAATTTTATGAAAGTTCAAAAGGAGAGGAAAGAACAAGTAGAAGTTGTCAATAATTTATA
This sequence comes from Sturnira hondurensis, assembly GCF_014824575.4. Taxonomy (NCBI): domain Eukaryota; kingdom Metazoa; phylum Chordata; class Mammalia; order Chiroptera; family Phyllostomidae; genus Sturnira; species Sturnira hondurensis. The sequence continues at coordinate 4,447,254 of NW_028085694.1, forward strand.
ATATCAGAAAAATTCTCATCTTAAGACCTAAATCTGATAAAATTTCTTTTATTTTCCTCTCTTTTTTAAATTGTTGTTCAAGCACAGTTGTCTCCATTTCCCCCTACCACTTCCTCCCACCCCACCCATCCCTACTTCCCACCTTTGATTCTACCCACCTTTGGCTTTGTCCATGTGTCCTTCATACATGTTCCTTGACAGCTCTTCCCCCTTTCAATTCCTGAATGATAACGATATAGGGGAAAAATCTCAAAAGTTCCAAGCAGTTATGAAAAAATTACAAAGGCAAAAAAACCCATCAGACTTGGATTAGACTTATCTGCAACAGCAGAAGCTAGAACCAAGGATGAACTGGCATCCATAGAGTACTTCCAGAATAGGACCACGGCCAAATTATTCAGTGCCTCAGCAAGATAGCATGGACCTCTCAGCACAAAAGATACTTGAAAATAGATAAGAAGGTGTTTACTATGTATGTACTTTATCAGAGGAAAATCCATATGAAAGGCTTTAACAAAGTAAGACATAGACCAGAATAGAAACCTCCAGATGGGAAAAGATGAAGAGAGCAGTAGAACAGAAGAACAGGAGATAAAGAATGTTGAAAGAGAAAAGCACTTTAAAAGACTTACTCAAATGAAAGAAGAAAAGAGGGAAATATAGGATCTTGGTAAGGAAAATAATATTTTGCTTTTATGTAGTAGTCCAATAATAGTATTTGATTATAAGAACAAGGGAAGAAAAGATAACCATTTATGAAAAGAAAAAAAACCACCCAGGAGTATCTGCAAATAATCAAGGGAAAAGGGGAATAAATGAAACTTGATTAGATGGATGAGCATAAACAAAAATGTAGAGGGGGAAAAACATGGTATGATAAGTAAATAAGAAATGAGATAGAATAAAGTATATTAGGCATGACACAAAACAAGATTTGACTGGCATTCTTTTATTTAAAAAGATTGTTAAATTTAGTTTTAAAAAAACAGCAGATTTAAACTCATTGCAAAATATATATTTAAGATATACTGGTAAGGGAGATTTGAAAATAAAAAACAACTCCCAACAAAACAAAGGAAATGCATGGAAAACATCAAGATTAATAGCAAACAATGCAGCAGAGAAGGTTAAAAGTACTAACTAGGATGAGGACAAACATTGTGAATTGGTTAAAGGCACTGTTTTCAGCAAGCAAAACAAGATACTAAATGCACAAACAAAACTTTTAAGACAAGAAAGGGACATGTTATTTCCATTAAAAAAAGAAAATGAAAGAGCGTGATAAAAGTACAAATATAATTGTACTAAATTTTTCAGTATATCCCGTATTGAAATAATTTGAGAAACCCCCTCCAAAAAGCCATAGAGAGGATATAGAAGAAATAAATAATACAATTAATAAACTTGATTTACTATATTAATACAGTATTCCTTGAATAGTAATATATTGTTTCTTGATTAGGAGATATATAAATATAATCTATCATATAATGTAGTTATATATATTTTTATAGTACTTTTACATAACTGAATTACATTCTTGGTTAAAAAGAAAACCCTAACAAATTCAAAAGAATTAGAGAGCTAACAGGTTATATTCTCTCAGCACAACCCAGTAAAGTTCATTAGAAATTAAGAAACACATGACGGTATATGTCTTGTATGAGATAGGAAATTACAGAGGTATCTTAGTCTTTTGGGGCTGTCATAACAAAATATCACAGAAACAACAGAAATTTATTTCTTGTGGTTCTGGAGGCTGGCAGTCCAAGATCCCAGAACGGTCACCTGTGGTAAGGGTCCTCTTCCTGGCTCATATCACTCACCTTCTCATTGTGTCTTTGCCTGGCAGAAGGAGGTGAGGACCTTCTTGGAGCCTCTTTTATCAAGTCACTAATCCTAGTCCTGAGGGTTTTATCTCACAACCTACAAACCTCCCAAAGGTTCCACAACCTAATAGCATCATCTCTGCAGTCTAGGACTTCCACACATGAATGTGGGTGGGGTGAAACACAGGCATTTCGACCACAGCAGAGGAAAATATGGAAACTCCTAGCAGCATTGGAAAAACAAACACTTTATACTGAAATGATGAGGAACAGCAAAACAGGTCACAGGAAATAATTGAGTGTAAATAATTATGAGTGTAAATAATTATTGAGTGTAAATAATTATTGAGTGTAAATAATTGAGTGAAATAATTAAGTGTTCCCTTAATTATGGAAGCAGAAAAGTGAAAATAAAGGAATTAACTACTTGATTGATCCAGTAAGAACAATAACAACAAAAACAAAAACAAAACAAAAGAAACTTTGAAGAGGAAATGAATATTGATAAAAGCTGAAATTATTAAGATAGATAGAATAGCAGAAAATAAACTCAAAGAATGATTCTTTAAAGAGACCAATAAATATAGATAAATATGAAGTAATTTTGATTAAGAAAAGAAGCTGAAATTAGAATTAGGTAAGATTAACAAAGTGAAAGAAGGAAAGAGATTACAACAATTCTAAGTAAATACTAAAGGCAACTCTGTTGATATATTAAACTGATAAGACATAGAAGAATTAAATACTTCCTTAGCAAAATATACATTATCACAAATGGCTCAGAATTAGTAAAAACTTGAACCGTCCAATTACTGTAGAAGAGATTGGAGAAGTGATAAATGATTTCCTATTGAAAAAGACAGCAGACAGATGGATTCACAGTTGAATTTTTAATCAAACCATTAAACAATAGATAATTCCAATATCATTTAAACAATTGTGGGTCTTAGAAAAAGAACGAAACCTCTTGAGTTAATTTCATAAAGCCAGAATATCTCAAATACCAAAGCCAAAGAAGGAATTCAACAATAAAAGTGCAGACCAGTTTCACCTATGCCTATAAATGCCAAATATTCATATAATACATTAGAGAACATAAGGGAGAAATGCATCAAAAGACCCGTACACTATGACGAAACAGACTGTATTATAGAAAGGAAAGGGCAGGTCGGTGCAGGAAATCTATCTACATATTGATTCCATTAAAAATTAAAGGGAAAATAACCCAGCCATTATAGTGGGTTGTGAAAAGACATCAAAGGTCGAGCAACCAATGCTAAGGAAAGCTCGAGGCAGAATAGGAACCGCAGGAGATTGCTTTTAAAACAAAGCAAAACCTACTAACAAACATTCTCTTAAATGGCAGAAACCAAATCTTTCACTAAACCCCCAGGGATCAGACAGGTATCACTATAATCCCTTGTGTTGGTGATTCCAACATGTGTAAATACAATCAGTAGTATAAATAATGGAAAAAGGGATAAAAGTTCCTGATGCTGGGGATATGCCTGTGTGTGTGTTTAAAAAAATTTAAGAAACTCTTGTGATAAAACAAATAATGAGAAAATTCGGTGTGTTGTGTGAGTACAAAATAAACAACAGAAATAACCAATCTCTCTCTATTCAGGCAAAAGCACCTAGAAAAAGAGGCGGAAAGACTATTTTATGAGGAAGATATATACTAGAAAATAACTTGGTATAAATTTCTAAGAAAGGTGCAGAACATACATGAACAAAACTATAGAAATATCCTTGGGAAATAAAAGACAAAGTACAAAACAAAGGGAAAAGTCTATTGCCGACTTGGATGAGATAACTTACTATTGTAAATATGTCAATTTTCCAAATTTAATACATAAATTTGATGCTGTTCTCATTAGACTCTTAATATCACTACTCAAATAATGTTTAACAATCATCTTCAATTTAACAACCATCCCCTCTGCCCCAGGCTCCTTCATTCTGACAGCAAGTCCTCAGCTGCGTCTCCTGTGTACTCAGGAACAATCCCACACATGCTCTGTTGCTGTTTGCTCCTTCTCAGCCAAGTTATCTTGACCCCGTGTTGGCCACCAGTGTTCTTCACGAGAACACACCTTCACTGGGCAGAGCCTTTCTGTATTGGTGGCAAGGCTGCACGGAAGTCTAGGGCAGACTGTGTGACAGAGTGGCCCTCTGTGCTGTACATTGTCCCTAGGGCCCCAAGTAGTACTTCTTAGACCCTAAATCCCACAAAGTCATTTGTAAAAACAATTCCTCAGTTTCTAGCCCTAATTTCCTTCCTCGAGGAGCTCAAATCCATGGGAAGACCCCATGGGAGATCAGGAAATGCAGGCACCACACTATTCCTTTTTTGCTTTTGACAGTTTTTCAAGGCTACTGGAAGAAAATTTCTGTCTTTCATTCAGAAACATACACTTTAGTAATGTCAACTTATACAAGCGGATGGCTGGAGATGTCACCAGGTTTGTAACTGATAAGGTTCTAAATCCCAGCTTAACTTTGAATCACCAGAGACTTTATCCTTTTTTCTTATACGCTTGTCAACCAGACAGGGGATACTAATTCAAAAGGCATGTTGTTTACCTAATCCAGTTCAGTTCCTTTGTGGTCTCCTTTGAAATGAAACAACTGTGCATGGGGAAAAGAATCACACATTTCTTTTCTTTCCCTAATTTTTTTTCTTTTATTGATTCCAGAGAGAGAGAGAGAAGGATGGAGGAAGAGAGGGAGAGAAACATCAGTGTCAGAGAGAACACCCATTGACTGCCTCTCACAGGCATCTAGATCAAGGATGGTCTAGATGCAACTCAGACATGGGCCCTGACCAATAATAATACCCACGACCCCTTGGTTCGCAGGATGACGCCCAACCAAATGAGCCACACAGGCCAAGGCAAGCAAGAGTCATACATTTCTGAGGCTGATGTCATCCTAGCCCTCAGTTACAGCTGCCTGGCTCCCCTGGGAATTTAGTGGCCCGGCAGCTCCTCAGTACCATGGAGCTCTGGGGATTTCTGTTGCGCTGATACTAAAGTGTGATCATGTATTAAAAAAGTTAACGTAATAACAATGGTGCAACATCGGGTAACAATTTAACTTTATTTCTTATTTTTCTAAAAGTTTCTTCATGTGATGTGAGAGTTCTTAAGGCCCTGTTACTTCTCTAAATTCTGATAAAACTTATGAGATTAGGTCCCTTTCACAACTCTGGGATTGGAAGAATAATAGTGTAAAGTGTTATATATAATAGAGTAATAATAGATTAAGCATCAAGTGCAATATAGTAAATGATAGAGAACACGATTAACACAATGTAGTGGGAAATTCCTCCTCACCCTCACATGACCCTACCAGTGCATAGTTGACCTTAACTTTCTAGGCCAGTCCAGTCTCTCCCTACTGGTCCCTATTTCTAACCTGTGATGTCCACCTTAGATAATTAAGGTCCCTTTCTGCACATGAAACCTAGTTTTCACAGGGGAAAAATACACTTTTGAGCACCAGTCATGGACATGCTAAGGCTTTGTGTACATTTCCCAGAGGTTTTCAGGTGGAAAGGCGTTTAGTCGAAAGTTCCAGGTTGCAGCGCCTGCTCTGCCACTGGTAATCTGAGATGTAAACCCACCGCAGCAAACTCTCTGCCCAGTTTCTCTCTATAAAAAAATACAACAATGTTACCATTTTCAATCGAGTTTTTAGAATAATAAACAAAGCAATCAACCTGGGAATACTCTCAGTGCAGTGTTTGGTTCATACTAGGTGCTTGGTTTATATTAAAATTTTGTCAATTTACTCTCAAGAGGACAGTATCTTTATTTAGAGAAAATGGCTTTTAAATGTAAAATTTCCTATTGTTGGGGAGGAATTTAGAGGGTCTTTCTTTCGCTCCCTTAAATTATGTTTTATAGGTAGTGCCAACTTTGCTCTCTCTCCTTCCCCCTATTCTGTAATGAAAGTATACATTTGTCTCCATCTCTATCTTGGTGTGAGATGGATCCCTACAGCCTGGGGCAGAGACCACACATGACTGGGACTTCCCTCCAGTTCTGTAAAGTTCATTTCATCTAAGGACACGATTCCGTCCCAAATTCCAAGGCACTAATTGTAAAATGGTGAGCAATGAACCCCAAATATTTTTAAATTTCTTTAATTTTTATAGATTTGTATGCTAAAATAGTTTTCTAAATCTACATTTTCCAAACTACTGGGCTTCCACGTTTTTGGAGCAGTAACTCTGGGATTCAAAAGTGTCCCTCATTTTCCGGTATCTTATTTACAAAGGATGGGGCCCCGCTTGATTTTATTTTCTAACTTTCGAGCTGCCTGGGATACCCCTTTATTCTTTGCTCCACAACGATGCTCGGATAAAAGACCTGGGAAACCCCTTCAAAGACTCAAGATGCCCCGCTCGGTCCTGCGGTAAGAGTGCACGAGACTGGTGCCCCAGGGCCCCGCGGAGGAACCGGAGATGGCAGAGGGGGCTGACTCAGGCCCGCGCGCTCTCTCCTCTCCTCCAGAGGGGACACCGCCCAGGGGACACCGCCCAGGCGCTCCGGTTGCTAGGTCCTCTGTTTGCGGCGTTCTAAAGGAGCCCGGAGCGGGACCAAGGCAAACTGGGAAGGGGGTGCCCGGAAAGGCCGACGGACTGTCTTCAGCAAGCAGCTTGGAAAGCAGCTGCTCCACTGTGGGTCGCCTTGCGCCCAAGCCCTGCCGTGGCTGCACTGGCTTAGGCTTCCCCTGGTCTTTGGTTGCTCCCAGCTGTCGCCACCCAGACTCGCCCTGGGTGCGGGTTCCGCTCGCACATCGCGCACCCCCGGTTGCAGCCCGCGAATGGTCTGACCCGTCGGCAGCCGCCACCCGCTTCGGCAGCAAAAGCTGCTCCAGCTGCTCCGGGTCGGCGCCGCAGCCACGAGTCGCGGCTCCCGCGGGCGGTGGGCGGGCGGAGGGGAGCCCCAGACCTCCAGCTCTAGCTGCAGCCCGGGGCGGCCGCCGGCGGGAAACCCGGGGGCCGCAGAGGGACCGCCTGCTGGGGAGGCGAGGACCGGGGCTGGGCTGCCCTCACCCGGGTGAGTACCTGCTGCCCTGAACCTCCCCGACCGCTGTCACGTCCCTATGCCCTGAAGGTGTCGGCCCCGATCCGGAATGGTCACTGCTCGGGGACGCTGCCCTCGGCCGAGCAGGGGAACAGGGAGTTGCCGCTGTTGGTGTTAATGATTCAGCACCCTTCGTGCCCTAGAGGTTTGGGCGTGATGAGGGACCGTGGGGGACGAGGTCAGTTGCTGCGTGCTCGCTCCCCTTAGTTTCCAGGCTCCAGTTGAACGACCCAGGCGGGTGGGGTCGGGTGGGCTGAACCCGGAGGCTCCCTGCAGGCTAGTTCTGAAATTCCATCCTTTTCCCACATCCTGGTACAAATCTCCGTGCGTTTGCGGTGCAGTCTTCAAAGTATGTCAGATTCATGTCTTTCACACGTGCGAGTGAAGTCTAGGTCCATTGTGGATGCCTGTTTCTCTACTTCTTGCCCTGTCACATGTCTAATTCGTGCCGTCATCCACTTAAGTTTACACCGCAGGGCCTCCTCCTGCTAATGTGTGAGAAAGATGCTCTAAGTTGTCTTGTATTCAGTGTGGGTTTGATTGGCTCCTGGCATATGTGGAAAGATGTAAGGTAGGAAATAATTTCACAGCCTAGGCACATATGTATTCAGTAAAATTTTACTGAATCATCACAACAACCCAGAACCAAATGTGGAAAGTTTGGAGCAGGAAAGTTAAATTATGTGCTCAAGGTCACAGAATGGGAATTTGAACACAAATCTTTAGGACTCTAAAGCCCGTGGACCTTTCACAGTGTTAGAAGTTGTTTATCCAATGTGTGAGAAAGATGCTCTAAGTTGTCTTGTATTCAGCGTGGGTTTGATTGGTTCCTGGCTATATGTCTATTAAACAGAGTTAACTTTCAGAGGAGGAGTCTCAACAGCAACAACAACCTGTGAACTTCCTGAATGTGGCATTATTGTTCTTTTAGTAAAAGTAGAGCGTACTCTGAATTATGTGGGGAAAAACCCATACTTTTTTAGAAAACATATGCCATATGCATAAGAGAGCTAGGTCACAACAGGAGATGGTCAACATTTTTGGCAAATAAATGGTCAGTGCTCAAGTGTAGGACAAGTCATTCAAGAACGTAAAATATGGATACCATTTTCTTTTTTAAGCTTTGGGAAAACATTTGCAGGAAGAACAGTTATTTACTTCATAGGGTGTGTGACCGAACTGTTTTTGTGGAAAGTGTTACCCTGTTATAAGGTGACAGGTAAACCCAGACTGGTAATGTTATTTGATTCATTATAATTCTGTGATTTGGCAGAGGAGATGATAATTCTATTTTACAGACTAAGGAACTGAAATACAGACAAGGTCCAAGATCATACAGCTAATCTGGACAACCATCGACTCTTAAAAAAAACCATGTGTCGTATGGCTGTATATAAGGAAATGGAATTGATTTGTTTTTTTCCCTTGTGCTCAGAGTCAACAGTTATATTGACTTCATGTGCTCCTTCTGGAAAAATAACGTGGGCTAGCTAGGTTCTTCTCGTCTCTTGCTCGGTCATTTGATTTTCTTTCATTTATGCTTTGTGTATTTTCTCTTAACATAAGTGACTCTTGTTGATGTCTCAGGAGGCAGGTTGCTATAGTTTAAGTGCTCATTATCTCAGTGTTGGAAAAGTATTTGATGGCACACCGGAACATAATCATCTTAGCTCATCGTTTTTCAAAAGCATTGAACCTTTTGCATTGGAGATTTCTTTCTTTAAATCAGTGGAGATATTGATAGACTAAAGCCCACTGCCTACATAAGGCCATAAGAGGGAGGTACAAATTTACATTCGTTGTCCAGATATGACTGTAAGAGAAGTAGGGTCTTGTGATGAGTCTTAAGTTTGATTTCTAGGAGGTTGTTTCTTTTTGTTCTTTATATGGTTATAGACTATATACCAAACCTTGGTGTGAAACATTGTGTAGTCCAATCTGGTTAATCTTAAGAAGGACAGCAAAATGGGCATGAATGAATAAGCAAAAATATACTACTGCTGCTATTTTTTTTAAGGAAAGTGCATGGCCCAGTGATAGAAGGTCAGCAGGATATTCTAAAACAGAAGTAACACATTTTATTTAGATATCATTACCGAGAGTGTGAATTTAATACCAAATTGACTTTAGAACTGCTCTCTCTCTCTGTATATATTTATTTATCAAATGACTACTGCCTGTGAACCATTTAAATTATTTTTTAAAAAAGATTTTATGCATTTAATTTTTGAGATGGGGTAAAGGAGGGAGAAAGAAAGGGAAACATCGATGTGAGAGAGTAATATTGAGCAGCTGCCTCTTGCACACACCCCAGGTAGGGATTGATCCTCAACCCAGGCATGTGCCCTGACCAGGAATTGAACTGGCAACCCCTTGCTTTGTAGAATGACACCCAACCAACTGAGCCACCCATTCAGGGACCCTCTAAATTCTTCATTTCAAGGAACTTAAAGTCTAGCTGGGGAGATATTGACTTACACATGAATAATTAACAAAATGATTAGAACTGCCTTAAGACTGGAAAAAGGTGGTCAGTAAACTCAAGTACTATATCAACACCTTAAGAAGAAGGATAAAGAGTAGAGGCTGGGATCATCAGAGGTTCAGGAAAGTCTTCATGGTGGAAGTTCATTAAAGAACCGAGAAATGGGGTGGATTTCGATAGCCAAAGAGAAAGCCGGAAGAGGTTCAGCTGAGAAGTGCATGTATAGTGTTTGGACACACCACGCCAAACTGTGAAGAGCCTTGAATATGAAGCAGTGAGATCTGCTCCTGAGCTGGCAATCGTAGGGAACTAGTGCATGTTTGTAAGCAGGCTGAGTTTTTCTTTGGCTGGTCGTGCTCGCATTCTCCATATTCCTTGCTCCAAGTGTCCTTCCAGAAAATGGTATATTTCCTGGGTACCGTTAATAAAGGTAGTAGTTTTCAACTAAATCAAGAACAGCTTTTTAATGCAAGTAAAACTTTACCCCTCCCATTGAAGTTTGCCTTTTAAAAAGCTTTCTGCCTCCATTATAGAATTATGGACAATTTGGAAATTATAAGAAGGAAAAAATCACCATAATCTGACTAACTAAAGATAACCACTATTCATGTTTTGATGTGTTTTCTTCTGCTTTTTTCCATGCATAGTTTTAATTGGACTAATTTTTATATATTTTTACTTTAAATTTTGTAACATTAATTTTCACTTAATTATAATTGGATGGCAAACATTTAAAATGCCTACATTATTTTCCAGTAGGTTGATGTACCATAATTTTGTAATCATTTCTCATTGTCACTGTATTATTGATATTAATAACACTGTGATGAATATCTTTGTTCATAAGTTCTTTTCTGTATTTTATCTTATTTTTAAAAATATTTTATTTATTTATTTTTAGAGAGATTGGAAGGGGGGTAGAAAAAAAGGGAGAGAAACATCAAAGTGTGGTTGCCTCTCTCACACCACCAACTGGGGACCTGGCCCACAACCCAGGCATGTGCTGTGACTGGGAATCGAACCAGTGACCCTTTGGTTCACAGGCTGACATTCAGTCCATTGAGCCATACCAGCCAGGGCTCTTTTCTGCATTTTGGAAGTTAGTTCCTTAAGATAGTGCCTCAGAAATAAAATTTCTGGGTTAAAAGGTATGCCTTCTTATTTTGACTTTTTAAAAATTGAGATATAATTGACTTATAACATTATATTAGTTTAAAATGTGAAATGGAGTGAGTCAAAAGAAAGTCTGTAGCCACCAGTGTGAGCAGTGAGTCAATGAGAACTGACACCAGGCTTTGCAGTAGAGAAATATTAGCTATTTTACTGAATGTCTTCACCTGGGAAAATAGGAAGCAAATACTGAAAAACCTGAACTCATCAAAGGTTTACAGACAATGGGTTTTACAGAGCAAAAGTCATGAGTAATCTTGAGTGATGGCTCCACCAGGGTCATGGGTTAGGTTGACTGGTCAGTTCTTTCTTACTTAAGCTCCAGCAATCTGATTCACTCAGCTCCTGGCCACATCTATGGGACTATGGCTAGGTGGTTTCCAACAGAAAGATCTATAGGGCATCTTGGGATTGTGAGTTAGTGACCTTGTCTTAAGAGCAGAAAGAAAAAAACAGACCTATTTTGTGATCAACAGGCTGCATTCTTTTCTTATCTTAAGCGGAATATGCTTTCTAAAACTTACTTATACAGGCAGGCCTGCAGGCCCTAGGGCATGACTACATTCCAGTGCAGCTCTGGTTCTTAAAAAGAGCTCATTTCATAGTTTTTTTTAAAAAAAAAATAGAATATATTTATTATTAGTTTTTAAAAATAGAATATATTTATTGTTTTTTAAAAGATTTTATTTATGTATCTTTAGAGGGTAAGGGAAGGAGAGAGCGAGAGAAATATCAATGTATGGTTGCCTCTCGTGTGTCCCCTGCTGGCAACTGGCCTACAACCCAGGCATGTGCCCTGACTGGGAATTGAACCACTATCCTTTGGTTTGCAGGCCCACACTCAATCCACTGAGCTATACCAGCTAGGGCTAATAGCTTTAATTAAAAGTTAAATTCTAATATATCTTGTCTGTTATAATTTGCTGTTGTATTCAGGTGAATGACATAATTATTTGATATTTGTTTATATTGGGAATTGATTACCACAATAAGTCTAGTTAACATTTATTTATCACTGCATATAGTTGCAAAATATTTTTTTTCATATGATGCTTATGCAAGTTTTGAAACGATACTGGATTTTGTATGTTCTCTTTGGAATACTTGCATATTAAGTAAAGGATATTTGCATATTCATAATCACACTCAATCTTGTCCATGGCCCCTCAGATTATACAAGGGGCCTCTTTTGACTTGAAAGACTATTTATATCCTGGGGACTGGGGAAAAGGCAGGCAGTTGGGAACACTGAGGGAAACAGATATAAATAAAGTTGGAGAACAGGTTTTGTTAGAGTGACCAAGAATTTACAGTCAGAGAAGGGACATGATAGTCTATATGATAGACTCCTTTCTGTTCCCTATATTGTAACTGTGGATCTTAATGCCTCTCTCCCCCCATATCTATCCCTTTCAAACTTCAGCTTCCATCCTATGTATCACATTCCCAGTTCTCCAGCTTTAATATCCTGCCGATGCTGATGCTAAGCCTATGAATTCTTATACTCTGATTTGGAATATGTAGCATGCATATAGTTGAGGGCAGAAGTTCCAGACCTCCCAGTTCTCAGCAGAAGCCCTGGTTACAAGGTATAAGGGTGTGATGGACCTTGAAGGACCACCCCCTCTCCTTCGCTGTGTACTTGTCAGAGATGACCTTTTGCACTGGGAGACTCCTAATATTCCCAGTGTTCCCTGTGGTCATGCAGATGCTCCCCTCCCCTTGTTCCCAATGTCCCCCAGAGGAAATTCCCCTCTTTGAGGATCCAGACTATACCTCAGTCTTCCCCACCAGTTGTAGGGACACATGGCAGGCACTACTTCCTTAGGCAGGTACACTGGCCAGGTGCTTCCTCCTGGTCCTGCCTCCACCTTCCGGAAGCCACTGAGGCAGGGAGGCCAGTAACAGTTGTGAGGATAGGTGGAAGGGAGTCAGGTGATGGGAATGTGTCTTGAGGGCATAAGTAGGGAGCAGAAAGGCAGGCTCTTACAGTCTGTCAGTCCTGGGAGACCTGAAAGGTAACAAAACTGAAGCATCACATTACAAACCAAAAAAAGGAGCTCTTCTTTTCTGGACCTGGCAGGTGATTTGGTGGAAGCAGGACACTGGGGTAGCCAGAGTATTTTGGGCAGAATTTATGCTGTGCTTAGATGGGACCCATTATTTAAAACAGTTTGCTTAAGCTTATAGAAGGTGGAAATCTATTCCTGTTTCTCTCAGGCATTAGCTGTCAAAGTTGAACTTGGCTTAAACAACAGTTTCCCCAGGGTTAATAAAAACTTACATTTAAATAGGCTTTACCATTTATTCTCCATGACCCCTTATCTTCTCGTTCCCATTTGACCTTAATCTGCTCACATACTCCGGCCCATTTTATATATAGCACTTGACAAAGCCAAGGTGTTGGGATTGTTTAGCCTCTGGGAACGTGAGTGATGAATATTTTTCTCTTTTTACTTGCAAGTGAGTGGATTGCCTATGTTACTCTGACTCCTTTGAAAGTTTAGAATTAGGTGGGTAAGTGGTCCCTGGGCCTCTTCTGGGGCTGAAGGTCTTCTGCCCTGAAGGTCTCGGAGGACTCCTTTCTTTTGATGGGATCTTTGGTCCATGGGGTATGCCGAATTATCCACATTGTTTGGTTTTTCTCATTGGTTGTAGCACCTACGCTTTCAAACTTCTATCTTATTTTTGTTCCTCTGCACAGTCATGTTAAATCGAACATTATGTTTGGCAAAGGATTATTTTAAACATTTCCCTCTTTGACCTACTACTTTGCAAAGGCTGAACTGGTATCACATCTACTGCAGCAAGATGACAGTAGCTTGTTTTTTTAATAAAAATTATCTTCTCTCCTCCATTAGTGTATGTGCAGTCAAATGGACTTTTTTAAGTAAATTGGGCATTTGTAGATTTGGAAGATGGGTTAGCAGTTTTCAGGCAGCAACTTCAAGACTATTTCAAGGCTCTCTGTTGGATTTTTAGGGCTGCTTAGGTTTACCTCTCATTTAAAGTAGTACTGTCTTTCTTTTGTAAGAGAAGTGACCTCCACTTAAAATTTATTTGCATAAAATCTGCTTTAACTGGTGTGTTCCTAATACCAAGTTTGACTGACTTTGTGATATGAGTGGTTATATAATACATGAATATTGGTAGGAAAGGTTAGCAACTGTGGATTTAATTTGAATCATTGCATTTGATGGGAAAATTTTTGGGTGTAGTTTTATCATCACTATTGTTTAAAATTTATTTCTTGCCCTGGAAGGGTCAGTCGGTTGTTTGCAGCGTTGGCCCATGCACCAAGGGGTTGCGCGTTCATTGGGGCCCTGGTCAGGGCTCCTGTGGGGGGGCAGGGGCAGCCAAACAATGTTTCTCTCACATTGATGTTTCTCTCTCTTTTCCTCCTTCCCCTCTCTTTAAAATCAATAAGCATATCCATGGGTGAGGACTGAAAAAATTAAATCTATTTCTTCGAGGTCCTTAATAAATATAATTTGTAATGATGTGTGACATTCATAATGATTGCTAAAAAATCAGGACAAGAATTTTAGCACACATCTCAGTTTATATTTAGAAGCAGGCAGTCTGCAGTTACTCAACAAATATGTGCTAGCTACTCTTTGGAGAGGAAAGAGAAATCGAACACTTTCTATAATCAGCTTACTGTACGAAACCAGATGGGGGCATTTTCATTTAGCTTTAGGTTTGATGAGATCCAAGATGATAATATTTAGTTACTTAGCATCTGTTAATCTAGAATCCTAAGGGTTGGCAGATATTATTTCTTTCCTCCATTTTAGCAGTGTGAAAAATCATGTTGGAGACAGAGGGGGAAAAAAGAAAACAGGCAAAATTCACATGAAGATTCACAGTAGGATTAGAAATTGCTCCTTTTACAAAATACTTTTGACTCTAGACGCTAGTATTTACTGTTATGTGTAAACAAGAGGATAACCTTTGTTACTTTATTGGATAGTTTTGATGATTGACTTCTTTTAGGGAATTTGAGGAAAAAACAACGTGTCAAATTTATTGAATACTTTTTCCTAAAATCTGACATCTACTTGAAGTTCACATCCGCTTCCCCCTGGTCAGCACACACGTTTCAGTGTATTATATTTGGAACATTAAAACAAGTAATTTCTGGTACCTGTCTCACAAAATTAAAGGAGAATAGACACCTTAAAATTTGAAGGGAGGGATCAGTGCTCCCTAAAATCAAGCAGACTGTATACATGTGGGAAAGCTTTTCCACTTGTCAGAGACGGGGGCCAAGTGAGTATTCTTGGCAGAGAGGGAAGTTTGCTGCCCCATATGGTAGGGAGTTGTCATTTTAGAATAGGAGGCATTTGCTCCTTTAAAAATTTGTCTTGGGCACATATGTCAAGAGCTATTTTTATCTTTAACTAAGGAATTAAAAATTAAATATATTCCTCATTAGATATAGTATGACATATTTACTTCCATAATCTGTGAATTTTGTTTTTAGAATCCATAAGGAATGAGAATAATAAATGTAGGATAGAGTGAAAATCCTAAAGTGTAGCTTCTGCTAGGAACATAATTCAGCACATACATGAATATAAAGATTTAAATTTCCAAGTAAAGTTACCTCATGATAGTCTAAGAGTTTTTTCCCCTTCATATAACTACATATTCAAGTAACATGAAAGTGATTATCATGTTTTCTTGAAGAAGCACAGAGAAGAAAGATTTTTCAGAGTAGTAAAATTATATTGTGATTTATGTAATTATTTTGGTAATTTCTCACATTTTGTGGGCATGCAACTTTTTACTCCAGTTAATATTTTGTAGCATTGGTTATCTTTTATAATTTTTATTGTGATGAAGAAACATAAAATTTATAATGTTAATTATTGTAAGTGTAGTGTTAAAATATTCACAGTGCTGTGAAAAGACCCATAGAACTTTTAGATCTTGTGAATCTGAGACCCGGTATCCATCCAACAACAGCTCCTCTTTCCCGCACCCCCAAGGCCCTGGCATCACCCTCCTACTTTCTGTTCCTATGGGTCGTGATACTTTAGGCACCTCGTATAGGTGGAAGGTTATATTATTTGTCTTTTTGTGACTGTTTTATTTCACTCAATTTAATGTTCTAATGGTTCACCCATGTGGTAGCATATGACAGGATTTCCTTCCTTTTTAAAGCTGGATAATATTCCATTGTGTATTTATACCACATTTTGCTATCCACTCATCTGTTGATGGACATTTGGGTTGCTTCCACCTCTTTGCTATTGAGAACAGTGTGCTATGAAAACAGGTGTACGGGTCTCTCTCCGAAACCTTGCTTTCTATTCTTCTGGATGTATGTAATCCCAGAAGTGGGATTACTAGATGGTATGGTAGTTTATTTTTAATTGTTAGGCGAACCTTCATACTATTTTTCATAGTGGCTGTACCACTTTACCACCCCATCAGCAGTGCTCAGAGGTTCCAATTTCTCTTTGCTCTCACCGCCACTTGTGATTGATTGATTGATTGTAGCCATCCTGATGGATGTGAGGTGATATCTCATTGTGCATTTCTCTGATGATTAGGAGTTTTGAGTATGTTTTCATGTGCCTTTTAGCTTATTTGTATATCTTCTTTGGAGAAATGTCTACTCAAGTTTTTTGCTTATTTCTAAATCTGGTTATATGATTTTTTTTGGTTGTTGAATTGTTGTTTTTTTAATATATTCTAAATATTAACCCCTTATCAAATACATGACTTTCTCCCACTCTACAGGTTGCCTTTTCTCTCTATTGATTGTGTCTTTGGACCTACAAAAAATTTTGTTTTTGTCTATTTTTTATTTTGTTGCACATGTTGCATTGATTAGTTGGCAGTTAAAAATTGTATTCACAGAATTGTTTCAAGTTGCTGTTCATTCTTTTTTTTCTTTTTCTCTTGTGGTTCTTGAAAGTCCACAAGATTATTTTTGAGACTATGTAATTATAATAAATACTGTAATTTTTAATTAATTAATTTTGATTGACTTTTCTGGTTTTGGAAGAGCCACCTTTTAATCTGTTTTCTGTAGAATTTTGATGTTATAATTTAACTATATATTAATAGGGATTGCTTTAAACCTACCCATCAATTTTGAGAGAATTAACATCTTTACAATGTTGACTCAGTCTGTGAACATGGGTGTTTCTGCAGGTATTTAGGTCTTCTTTGATTTCTTTTATCATAATTTTATAATTTTCACTATACAGACCTTGTATTTCATTTTCCTTGGAACAACTGTAAAAGATATTGCATTTTAAATTTCTGTTTCCATTTCTTTGTTGGCATTATATAGAAGGGCAGTTTGTTTTTGTGTGCTGATGTATCCTGAAGCCTCATGGAAGCCACATTTTACATCAAAGATTATAGATCCTTTTTTTATATACAGACAATAATGAAGGTGTTTTAATAGACAATAATATCATCTGCAAACTGAGACAATTATATTTCTTTCTTTCCAATTCATGTGCCTTTCATTTTCAGCTTGAACTTCTAACATTGTGCCAAATAAGAATGGTGAGAGTGGATGTCTTGCCTTGTTTCCAATATTAGAAGAAAATTATTCAGTGTTTTACTGTATAATGCTAGATGCAGGTTTTTTGTAGATGTTCTTTGTTAGGTTGAGGAGTTCCCCCTCTTTTCCTAGTGTACTAAGACTTTTTATCCTGAACGGATGGTTACTTACATCAAATGCTTTTTATGCATCAATTGATATGGACATTTGATTTAAAATAATTTTTTTCATTCTCACCTGAGGATATTTTTTTCATTGCTTTTAGAAAAAGAAGAAGGGAGAAAGAGAGAAACATCAGTTTGACAGAGAAACATCCATTGGTTGCCTCGCGTTGGCTACTTGACTGGGGATCAAACCTGCAACCCAGGTAATATGTCCTGACTGGGAGGGAATCAAACCCGTGATCTTTGGTAGATGTTCCAGCCAACTGAGCCACATGGGCCAGGGCTAGGCTATACATACGATTTTTTATTAGACTGTTGTGCATTTATTGATTTTTGAATAGTGAATCAACTTGTACACATGGATAAATCCCATCTGATCATGTATATACACATATATAATATTTATGACACACATATATACATACATATACATGCATTGTTGCATTCAATTTGTGAAAATCTTGTTAAATATTTTTGCTTTTATATTCATGAGAGATACTGATTTTTAGTTTCCTTTTTTGTTGTGCTTTTTAAATTTGCTTTTGGTTGGTAGAATACTACTGCTTTCATGTAGTTATAAGAAACTACTGCTTGTAGAGTTTGGGTGTTGTATTCAAATATTCATAGTTACCTGAGAAGGCTATTAAAATACTCCTTTTTCCAACTATATATCTCTGTGAGGCCAAATTTTCTAGTGTACTTTGACCAAAATAATTTACCAGAATGAATGCAGAAGCAGATATGGGAGTCTTTTTAAAGGAGATATTAAAGAAATTAGATAAAGTATAAAATAATGCCACTCATCCCTTTTTAAAGTTATATTTTAATAAAGTATGTTTTTGTTAACATATAATATGTTTATAATTGTTATTTTAAAGTGAACGAATAAGGATCTGAAACATGTATTAGTTTTAGTTTCTGATAGGGTAAATGTTGATATGTATAACCCACAAAAACAAAAGTCAATACAATTTAAAAATCAGAAAAGGTTTCAACACTAACAAGTTTGAGAATCACTAAGAAGACAACCAAGGCGAGGAGAAGAGCGGAGCCAGAGGGAGGGGCATGTGCATCTTGTACTTGGCATTGGTTTAGCCAGGTTGTTCCTTGTGCTCATCTTCCTTTCTCCACTTACACTTTCATTTCCCAGAAGTTCTTCCTCCTTATATGCATTCACTGATAGGTACTTTCGACTCAGTGCAACAGACAGTAGAACTTTGCAGTGTAATCTTCACCAAATGAAATCCCTCAAATTATTCCCATCCTGACTTTAACAATTACCGTATGTGGACATATAAGTATATTTTAAATTATAAATTATAACAACTGTAATAAAGTATTAACTCAGTGATGTCTTTTGCAAGGATGAAGTAATTTAGAATATTTTATTAAGGTTTGACTTTAAGATAGTATAAGAAATACTTGAATTACTGCCCTTTGATTTTGATTATTGTAAAGGGGTTTTCTTTTGTACTTTTCCTCAATACTTTATTGAGATATAATTTATTTGTAGTAAATATACAGCTTGGTGAGTTTTTAGAAGATTTTGGTAAGTGGTCTTTTAGGTAAGTAGTTTATAGTAGTATGATGAACATGCAAAATGAGATGAAAAAGAATCTGAGAATATCAGTAAGAAGAAAAATAAGATGAAATGAGCTAGAGAATACATTGATATCAGCTAACAAAATCCATATTCTGAAATTATGTATGATTATTAAAACTAGTCCCTCCTTTAGTACTGAGTTTTCTATCTTCTGAGCAAAGAGGGAAACACAAGAAGTTGAATGATTAATGGAAAAGCTCATTCATGAGCAAAGCAAACCAGTCGCGTAAGAGGAACAAAGTTGTTTCTGTACAGAATTAAAAATGAAATTTCTGCTATAGTTTCTTTGAAAGTGTATTCCTTATAGGGTAATGTAAAATGTCCTCAGTGTTGTTACAGTGAAATTCAACAGGATTTGCTAGGCTGTTTCTAATAATGCCCTTCAATATAGGCTTCTGGCATGACTCTGTGTTTTTTGGGAAATAACCTCTCAAGATCTGATTATTTTCTTTTCTAACATGAAAACAATATTTGCCTTGAGAACACTGAAATGTAGGTAAAGATCACTGTGTATGCTCAGTGAGTAACTGTCTTTCTTCCTGAAGCGGTTCTGCTAGGGCCGCTGTGGCGGCAGTGTGGTGTGGGCCTGTGGAGTGGGCCTGGCGTGTAGCTCTCTGATGACCTGGCTCGATCCACGAGGAGATGTTAGTGTCTCAAAGAAGGAAGGTGATACTTATCTTTTAGGAATTTCTTTGTACATATTATTTTTATTGCCTATGATTTTGAGGGGCAATACCTTTGAGGTTTTATTTCCTCAAAATAAAGTATGGTTTCCTCTCTGCTTCCCATGCCCACAAGAAAAAGAAGGGCCCAGATATTTTCTGTCCAAACTAATTCAGTGCCATGGTCTTGGTGTTAGGTTTGGAGTCAAGTACTTTCAATATGTGCTGAAATAATGAGTGCGTTAGAGTCAGTTTGTATCGTAGCCCCCATATCTGTCATGAAATTATATGTAGTTAATAACATAGCTAAGTATCTATATGATAATAATATAGCTAAATATCTTTCATATCAGAAATGTCTATTTTCATCACTGCTAGATTAGAGTTTCCAGGTTTAAATATATGCTCATTTATTGACAATATACAAACATAATGTAATATATTATTACATAATTATTAGTTAATAATTACTCATATATCATATTATGTTATAATAATACAACAAACTATAATTCATGTTTACATCTCCTCCAAATAACAAAATGCCTTCTGTTTTATTGCAATGTCTTCTGGTGTAATTTTTAGTTAAACTGATTCTTTAAAAATGAGTTATGAGTTATAAAAATCAGTTATAGAAAACTGTACTTGAACAATAATTAAATTTAAAAAATGCTTAAAAAAGAAGGCAAAAAATCAGTTATAAATATATTTAAATATTTAAACATTAGATTTTTGCTACCAATTTATAGTTGCTTTTGTAGTTGAGGTTAGTAGTTTCTGATAGGAAAACTTAGGTGAATGTTTGATTTTTGGCAAAGAGTGTTTCTTCTCAGTAATATGTAAGGTCTTCAGCATGCCATTCTAGAGAGTGGGTAACAGTGGTATATTCTTTCTCGGTTGAGTTTTGCGTAGGATTCTGGTGTAGAGTCTCTTTGTTAGGCTATATCCTCAAATTTGTGGGTTCTTGTTTGTAGGAGCCAGCTAAGTAGACTGGGAAGATGAGAAAGAAGCTTCTCTGGTTCCCACAGTTCGCTGGGCGCATTTGTAACCTGATCTCCCTTTCTGACTAGTGTCTGCATCATTTTTTACCCCAATGGTCCACTTAAGCAGCTGCCTCAAATTCCATAGTAGATGATGGGTTATTACTTTAAATCTGTGAAGTTTAGTTATGTATTTGGTAGGGAAGAGAAATGTTATATAAAATCAAATGATCTCAAATGAGAAAAATAGGAAATTCATTGTTTGGTTATAGGCTACCTGAAGGGAATTATATTCAAAGCACAAATGAAATATTTAGCATAGTATAGGTAAAATAGCCATATAAATCTTGTTAATAGAATTAAATGAATAAGGAAAACATTGCTATAAACATACCTAAATTGTCCATTCTTGGGACCACAGTCAGTAAGGCTTTGCAAATTATTAGTTGTTCCCTCCCCCACCAGCCCTTTTCCTGGCCTAAAAGAACTAAATGTAGCACCCTGAGTTTTGCCTACTTCCAGTCCTTCTGTCTGTGCTTGAGGAGGAAAAACTTGGCTTACGACCAATTCTTTACCCTCTTTGGCCATCGTCAGAACTGTAGATGCTGCAGTCTGTTCTTCCCTGAGATGAATCAGCGATGCCGTCTGCCAATGTGTTCCGGCCACGGTTGGCTGTGGGCTCTGCTCTGCCCGTTGGCCCTGCCCATAGTGTTAAGTGAAACTGCACAGATTGGAAGGTCATAAAGTCGTTTGATTGGAAAATGAAAAAGTGGTATGTGATTTTTTTCACATTTTAAGGTTATGTAAGTTTGTGACCAGGGATATTGAAGATTATCTTTGCAGAAAGACTGGCAAAGACATGGATTCTTGAGATAGATTTTTTATGGAGCATGATCTCCAGAATGCTTCTAATTTTAATTCTCATTTCTATACTATTACAATTTAAATTTGCTTTCTTCTAATGCTAAATAATTATAGTTTCATTTTAAATTTATGTAGTTTCCATACTAACTGGTGCTTTATATGGTGAATGTGTCAGATGTTTTAATTTTTCAGATCACTGTGATAATACTGGACATTTGTCTGATCAGGGACATAAGATATTAAAACCATGTATTTGTTCATATTATATATACACGTATATACTATATATGTTTAAAAAGGCTTTTAATAATCAATTAGTTCCAATATTTCAATAAACAAGGTAGAAAGATATTATAAAATGCCTTTCTTTAGATGAACGTAGATGATAAAAAGAGTTGGACGGTTTAAAGATCAAGAGAGTAGTTATTTTGTTTCCTTTTGATTAATGTTTTAGTAAAAATGTTTTTTTTTGCATTACCATTCATAAAATGGAAACAAACTCAAACTTATTTAGTGTATTTTACTTGGTAAGTGTTCAATAATTAAGTTGAGTTAAAAGCAAGTGTGAAAATAGGAATTGGAATAGTTAATTTAATATTAAAACAGGTAAGAGAATAGGCTGCTATCAATAGGGTCGGCTACTCTAATATAGCTACTTTTTTCCAGTTTAATTCTGGGCTTTATTCAGTTGCATTTTTTACAAAATTCATTTACCATAGAGCTAGTTTTAAAGTTGGTCTTCCTTCTTCTTTGATGTAATATTTGGCAGAGCATAGTATCATCTATACTAGGTATGGATAAGCCAGATATTAACATAATTCTACTGGTAATTTGTGATTATCCAGAAAAATGGAAGATACAGTTCATTCTTAATTTATAATTTGTATCACCAAAATTTCATGAGTAAAATAATGGAGAGATGCTGTAGCCATTAAACAAAATAAGCTCCATTATGTACCAGGCTCTGTGTTGTGTTCATTTTGCTCAGAGAAACGCTGCCCTTTCTGATAAAGAACTGTAAAGCAAGTGCTCTAAGAATGTGATACAGTGTGATAGGTGTTATAACAGTGGTGATGCCCTGAAGGACAGCTACCTCTGCCTGGGAGACAGAAGGAGAGGGGGGATAACGAAGCTGTACTTGAACCGTGGGTAGGCAGGGAAAACATCTCTGGAGTAGAGAAAAACACCAAATAAATATTTGCAAATTAGAAAGTGAATAACATTTTCAGGACTGTCTTTTTAATTTCATGCTTTTATCTCTAGCTAGGATATCTTTCAAACATATTTGGCTGCAACTCATGGTAATAAATATGATTTACTTCTTGCCATAGTATAGATACCCACACACCACACACATACACGAGTGAAAATTTCAAGACTCAGTATTTGTAGTTAATGCTTTTTATACTATATGCAATGTAGTCTGGCACTGTTATATTTTCATTGAGTTTATTATTTTATTTAAAATGCTTACTGAATTTCACTAAATTGTTTTCATTACCCTCTATGGGTCATGGTCTGTATTTAAAAACAAAACAAACAGACAGACAGACAGACAGAAACCTGCTCTAGAGCTCAGAATTCATAGGGAGGCCCCTTTTACCCGAAGTGAGCACATTGACAATGGAGCGATACTGCCCTTCCTCAGCAGGGTGTCAGACTGTAGGAGGCAGACCGATGGTTTTAGCACGTTTGCAGGTCAGAAGGCAGCACAGTCCAGTACAGAGGTAATATGAGTTGAGCAGACTTCACCAAGTCTCTCTGAATCTCAGTTTTCCCATCTGTAAAGTGAATTAATAAAACGATTTATTAGGACTAAATGAAATAACACATCTATTTTAACATGGCTCTCAAACTTGGCCATACATTTAAATCACCTGGGAGCTTTAACCACTTTCTATGCTCAGGCTACACCCCAAACCAATTAAGTTGGAATTTTTAGGGCTGGGGCCCAGTCCTCACATTTTATATTTTTATTTTTTGAAAATTTATATTCCTTGAATAGCAGCTCTCCACATTTCCCTTATTCCAGCCCCTGGCAAGCAGAATTCCTCTCTCTGTTTCTATTTGTTTGACTATTTTGGATTTCTCATAAAAGAGTGTAACACAGTATTTTACTTCTATGACTGGCTCATTCCACTTATCATAATGTCATGTAGATCCATCTATATTGTTCCAAATGGAAGGCTTTCCGGCTTTGGAGCTGAATAGTATTCTGCTGTGTGTACAGGGCACATTTTCCTCATCCATTTCCCCTCAGCGGGTATTTTGGTTGTTCACCCATCTTGGGTGTTGTGAGTAGTGCTGCAGGGAACATGGGGGTGCAGGCATCTCTTCCTAATTCTGATTGCAGTTATTCTGGCTAAATACCCAGCAGTGGGATTGCTGGATCCTGTGGTAGTTTTATTTTTAATTTTTTGAGGAACCACCATACTGTTTCTCATAGTGGCTGTACCAGTTTACATCCCCAGCAACAGTGTGCAAGGATTTTCGTTTCTTCTCATCATCACAAACACTTGTTAAAATATCTTTTTTTTAATCAGAGCCATTCTAACAGGTGTGAGGTGATAGCTCATGTTTTTGATTTGCCTTTTTCTGATAAATAGTGATTTTGAGTATATTTTCATACACCTGTTGGCCATTTGCATGTCCTCTGTGGAGAAATGTCTGTTCAAGTTTTTTGCCCATTTTTAAATTTGTTTATTTTTCCTTTTTGCTATTGAGTTGAAGGAATGCCTTATACACTTTGGATATTGTCTCCTTACCAAATATACGGTTTGCAAATCTTTCCTTCCCTCTGTAGGTTGACTTTTCACCTTTTTGTTGTTTCACTTGCTATTCAGAAGATTTTTAGTTTGTTGTAGTCCCTCTCTCGTCTGTCTGTACTTTCATTGCCTGTGCTTTTGGCATTGTATCTAAGACATCTGTGCCCAGACCACTGTTGTGAAGCATTTTCCCTGTTTTCTTCTAGGCTTTACAGTCTCAGGTCTGGCATTTAACTCTTTAATCCATTTTGAGTTGATTTTTGTCTGTGGTGTAAGAAAAGGGTCGACTTTTACATGTGAATATCTAGTTTTCCCAGCACCAATTGTTGAAGAGATTATCCTTTTTCTATTGCTTTTTGACTATATTGACATGGATTTATTTCTGGGCCGTTTATTGTTCCTTTGTTTTTTTTGCCTATTCTTTTACTGTTTTAATTATGATAACTTAGTAATATTTTTGAAACCATGAAGTATGATGCTATCAACTTTATTCTTTTTTCTCAAAATTATTTTAGCTTTTTGGAGTTTTTTGTAGCTCCATATGAATTTTAGGATATTTTTCTATTTTTGTAAATAATGCTTTTGAAATATTGCACTGAATATGTAAATCAATTCATGAACATGGGGTATCTTTGCATGTACTGTATCTTCTTTAATTTCCTGCATGAATGTTTAATATTTAAAGTATAAGTCTCTTATGTTTTAGTTAAATTTATTGCTAGGTATTTTACAGGAATGCATATTTTTTAAGCTCCTCTGGCACAGTTTGCATTGACATGCTTGACTGTGTGGCCTATACTCTGGTGTGTGGAATGTGATAAGTATTTGATACATGTCTGGTTCCCTTGATTAATAACATGAACAGTAATGTATATCTAACTCTCCTGTGGTGCTCACTATGCTTTAGGCTCTGTGCTGAATACTTTTCATATCATGTAGAAAATGCTGAGTTTGTTTTTATTATTCTTCTGTCAAGCAACAGGAAAACATGGCTGAGATAGAAAGGGAGAATGCTACTTACTAGGGAGGAAAGTGGCTACGTTTACCATTTGGAGCTTAGTTACCCATGTAATGACTTCAGTGAATTTGAGGAATTGGCTTCATTGAACAGCTTCAGGAATATAGATTGAAAACTTAAAAAAATATTTTAGATTCTATTTTAGACCTTACACAATGGCTTACATGGCAGGTTGAACAGATGAATTTGATAAATGCTTCAAACACATAATTCTAATTTTAGCAGAAATGTGTTGACATTATTTGGTGGATTATATCAGATACATACACACACACACCCCAGGTAATACAAAGAGTGACCATTAACCTACAAGTGTAGGTTATGTGTATATGTATATATTATGTACACATATACACACACACCCCAGGTGGTACAAACAGTGACCATTAACCTACAAGTGTAAGTTATACATATATGTGTTATGTATATACACACATACACACCCCAAGTAGTACAGAAAGTGACCATTAACCTACAAGTGTAGGTTATATATATACGTATGTGTTATGTACACATACACACACCTCCCCCAGGTAGTACAAACAGTGACCATTAACCTACAAGTGTAGGTTATATATATGTGTTATGTATACACACATGCACACACATGCCAAGTAGTATGGAGAGTGACCATTAACCTACAAGTATAGGTTATGTGTATATGTATATATTATGTACACATATACACACCCCCCCCAGGTGGTACAAACAGTGACCATTAACCTACAAGTGTAAGTTATACATATATGTGTTATGTATATACACACATACACACCCCAAGTAGTACGGAGAGTGAGCATTAACCTACAAGTGTAGGTTATGTACATATGTATGTGTTATGTACACATACACACACACCCCCCAGGTAGTACAAACAGTGACCATTAACCTACAAGTGTAGGTTATATATATATATGTTATGTATACACACATGCATATACATGCCAGGTAGTACGGAGAGTGAGCATTAACCTACAAGTGTAGGTTATGTATATATGTATGTGTTATGTACACATACACACACACACCCCAGGTAGTACAAACAGTGACCATTAACCTACAAGTGTAGGTTATATATATATATGTTATGTATACACACATGCATACACATGCCAGGTAGTACGGAGAGTGAGCATTAACCTACAAGTGTAGGTTATGTATATATATAGGTATTATGTATGTACACATACACCCCCCACCCCAGGTAGTACAAACAGTGACCATTAACCTACAGGTGCTTCTGCCACATTATCATTCACTTGACACCCAAGTCTGTTAGGCTAAATGAAGAAGACAAGAACATTTTTATATTTTTATTAACAGGGTCTACATTTTTCCATTTTTCCATGTAGGAATATTTAGTAGTCTGCTGGTATGATTTTTGATATTGTTGTTTGTGTTGATTTTAAACTTAGAAAGCTTCTTGATTAATACTTGGTCTTAGAAAGCTTATTTATTATTTTTCAATATGAGTTTTTAATAATAACTACTTAAAAAGAACATCTAAATAAGTGATTTATTTCAAATATATGATTTATTAGTTTTCTCTGCATTTAGCTAAGAACTTACGCATTTTGTTATAATCTTTAGTTTGCTTCTTAGTTTTCAATATCAGCTTCTATAGTGATGACTGAGAAAGCATCTTTTTTAATGGGTGTATGTGTTCCTTCCACTTAGTAGATGATCAAAACCAGTATTTTTCCTGTGTCAAGGAAATGGATTTAAAAAATATTGCTGCGTCAACTTTGCTTAGAAGAAATGAATGCTTGTCTTACAGTTTCTTTGTGAATTTTTTCGACCTATTCATTTACTAAAACATTTGTAAGATACCTATACTTCTGAATTCAAATGAGTGAATAGAAGTAAGGCTCTTCGAATAATAGGAGGACGAGTGAGCATTTAGTATATGCTACTCATTGTTTACTGCCAGTGTCTCACCCAAATGCACAATGTGAAAGTGTATTGTGGTAGAGTCAGGGATTTGCAAAAGAAGTTAAACAATTTTGAGTTTTGTGACTGGGTAAAAGTTTGTATTCCTGCCCATCATTGTGCCTAAATATGACGTGCTCGATATGCCAACTGGTACCGTATATTTAAAGTTGAAATTAGGTATTTAACTTTGAAGTGTCTGATTCCAGGAGGGAAAACTAACTTTTTTTGAGGTTTTACATATAATTTGGTTTAACAAGCTTTGCTAATAAGGACGTTAAAAACACCGAAAAATTGTACAATAAGCCTAAAAATGCCTCATGCTTTACTCATTAGTTTTGGTAGACTCAAAATTACATTCAGTAACAACAGAACAGTTTTGGAGGGAAGTGTCAGTAAAGAATGGAGAAACATTTTCTGAATGTAGGTTTTGAAAGAAGGATTGTGTCCAAAGCATTCCAGGATGATAAAACCCAAGCTAGGAGCAACCCACTGGGGTTCGACTGCAGAGTCGGTGAGAAGCAGCTAAGTCATTTAGTTGGATTGTAAGAAGACTGACACATGCGTCATTATGACTGTTTGCCATGGTCTCATTCCCGTGTCATTACTCTCGAATTATCTCCTTTGACATTGTGGAACTGTAAGAGTCTCTTGTGCCTGAAAACTCAATCTAGATTATGTTACACAGGTTTTAGGGCAGCACTGTCAGAGACTGAGTGACTCAGTTAGATTAATGACTAACATATTTCATAGAGGCTGATGAAATTGTGCATTACTATGTGATTGAAAAAACTGGCTTGATTTTGCTAGGAACAGAAATTTAACTTTCAACTACTCCCTCCTATCCTCTTCCTTTGTTTTTCTCCTTTACTCTATTTCTTCTTTCTTTCATTTCCTTATAAAAATTAATTGTCCCTTTCTGAAAAAGTTTTCCATATGAATATGGTATGCTACATACTTTTGCTATTTTAGGTTTCCTTCTATTAAAGGGCTTGGAATGTTAAAATAATGCTAATGAAAAACAAGCCATGGCTTTGTCGGTCATTAGCATACCACCGTGTTGTGTAAGGTTCCGTGTGCTATGTCATCCCATTAACTTTAGTGATCTTTGAAAAGAAGATAGTGGTTACAGGGAGTTTAGTGCAGAGGTCAGTCATAGTAGGAGAGAACTGGTGAATGTGAATGTGGAGAGCAGTATGGGGATACACTTGAGGCTTGGCTACGGGGAGGTAGAGGAATCAAGTTTGTAAGAAAACAATGATCTTGGTGATGGACCTGGATTCGAACTTTACCTGGTACCTAGCATGGCCTTAGGCAAGTCAACTAACTTTTAAAATCCTAGCTTCTTCATTTGTCAAATGAAAAAACAAACTCGTTAAAATGACCTTATGGTGTCATGAAGGATAAGAGGATTTAGCGGGGTAATGCCAAAGTAAAACTGTTCTTTGTACAAGTGATCGAATGCCAGCCTCATCATGTAGGCCAGGGTAGTCGTCAGCTGGTTGGCAATCAGAAAGAACAACTGCATGTGAACTAGAACCCACTAGGACAAATTGGAACCCAGAAGACCAAACTGGAGCTTATGTCTGACTCTTGCCCCCTCTGGTCTTGACAATGTGGGTGACCTCCAGGAAGAGCTGGTGTTCTGTGCCATGGAGCTGCAGGTGTACCTGGCCCTGGGAGGCCAGAAGGGCCAGGATTCAGAGAGACTGAAGATCTAGCAGGAGCTGGAGGAGCTGTAGGCTCAGACGCTGCCCTGGGTCTACAAGGGAAACTAGCAGAACAGGGTCAGCACATAGACAAGCTGCTGTACTGACCTTCAGAGCATAACAGCTGCTGCTTTACTTTCTCCTTCAAAATCGCATGCAGATTTCTCTTGTGGCCAACTCTAACCTGAAACCATTCAAAGAAGGGATTTCCAGGAATTATTGTTAGCTTAGCTAAATTGACTTGTGTCACAGGTCTTTTTTGGCCATGAGTGGGATTTTGGATTTTATCTGATGAGCATTTAAAAGCCATCAAAGGCTTTAAGCCAGCTAGGGTGGTGGGGGGAAGGGAAATGGGAGAGTGACATGAACACATTTGTGATTGGATTTGCATTGTATTGTAGAAAATGGATTGGAGGTGACTAAGAATGGATATCAGTAGATCTATTAGGAGCCTAGTGCATTGGTCCAAAATAGATTTATGGTGGCTAGCGCTGTATGTGGAGGTGAAGGTGATAGAAACAAATAGATGGGTTTCAGAAGTATTCAGAAGACTTAGGGCTAGACTTACTAGTGGTTGAGGGAGAGGAAGATACCAAGGTTATGAGTTTGGTTTGGCTATTTTGAGTTTACAGTTGCATTGAGGAGACCCAGGTGGAAATATTCAGTAGCAGCATGAGGGTAATATTAGTCATTGCTCTAATGGTAGAAGCACCAGTAGTAGTTGTTAACATTACTGTCATTTTCTTACTTTCTGGAGTCCTGCAGCCATTTCTGATTTACTCATGGATACTCAGTGCATTGCTCATTGCCTGGCATAGGGTAGGGTTAATTTTTTATTCCTCTCTCTTGCTTTTTCACTGGATGTTGTCATGTCACACATTTTCTCTTCTTTTCCACAGGCTACACTCTCTACTTTTGCTAATTCTAGCTCCTTCTATTTCCAAGAGGAGCCTGATTTAGGGGTCAGTAAACTTTTCTGTATAGGGTTAGATGGTTTTTATTGCAACCCTTCAATCCTGCCTTCTTACAGAAGCAACTTAAGACAGTATATAAATGAAAGGCAGGGGCAGGGGGTGGAGGGGTTGTGTTCCCCTCGATCTTCATTCACAAAACAGGCAGGGGCTGGATTTGGCCTGTGGGCTGTAATTGGACTCTTGTGCCTTGTCCACTAGGTGTTTCATGTCTTTTATTTTTAATTATTTTTAATCCTTTGGCTTTCAAACATATTCAGTTTTTTTCTGTCATATTCCCCCCAACAAAGACATACCCGCACTTGAGATTTTTCCCCCTTTAAACTATATACCATCTTTCTTTTCCATTATTTCTTTTTAAAATTTTTAATTAAATTACTAGGATGATATTGGTGAATGAAACTATATAGGTTTCAAGTGTATAATTCTACAGTACATCATCTGTGTGTATATTGCCTTGTGTATTTACTGCCCAAAGTCAAATCTTCTTCTCTTACTTCTTGAAGGTTATCTTTTA
The DNA here is from genome assembly GCF_014824575.4 of Sturnira hondurensis. Classification (NCBI taxonomy): domain Eukaryota; kingdom Metazoa; phylum Chordata; class Mammalia; order Chiroptera; family Phyllostomidae; genus Sturnira; species Sturnira hondurensis. The sequence continues at coordinate 4,477,545 of NW_028085694.1, forward strand.
CTGCTTTTATCCAGTAAACCCTTAGTAATCTGACTTATCCTGTTGCTATCTCAAAAACAATTATGGCCTACACTCTTCTAAATAAGATGGCTATTTTCCGACTGTCTTCCTTTTTGATCTTCCTTCTGTAGTATCTATATGGCTCCTTATGCTATACCACTTGGAATACTATACCATGTTCTCCCTTTGACTTCTGTGACACTGGGGTCCCATTCACCTCCTATCTCTGATGGTTATATATCATTACCTTTTAAAAAATTGCAGTAACACACATGCAGACACATACAAATGTGTATGACGTACATAGTGTAAACTGCACAAATCTTAAGGGTACAGCTGGATGGATTTTTAAGCATGCGTACGTTTGCATAGGTATCACCGAGAGCGAGATAAGAACACCGCCAGCGTCTCAGCACCTCGTGCCTCTTCTCAGTCTGCTAATCTGGATCCTGCCAAGAGGTAGCCTTTATTCTAGAGGTAGCTTTAGATGTAGTTTTTCCTGTTCTTGAACCTCGTATAAATGAAATCTTGCAGAATGTATGGGCATACTCTTTTTTGCTCAGCTTCTTTCCCTCATCCGTATGCTGTGATAGTAATCCACAGCATCGCGGTAGCTATAATTCATTCTTTGTAAAATTCTTGTGTTGTTTTCCATTGTGTGAGTATACCACAGTTTACTCAATCTTATTCTTAGTTGATATTTAGGTTGTTCCTGGACTGGGACTGTTAGTACTAATGCTGTTATGAACATTCTTGTACCGGCCTTTTGGTAGACCTGTGTCCTGTTGGAAATGTTGAAGTTTTGAGGAAGAAAATATCACTAAGTTTGAAATGTCTATAAGAAAAGCTTTGATCACGTGAATCTGAAGTTTTCTGGAGAGTTAGGAGCTAGCGGTAGATGGTCTAAGCCTCTTTTTTCCTATCATTCCTCTTCTTTTGTTCGCCTGTTCCTTTTTATTTTTTAGGATGTCTGGGACTGTTTGTGGGTTTTTATAGGGCAGGGGACGGGACCTGGGAGTTTGTTAATAGAGATAACAGGGGCATCAAAACCTTAACAACAAGGGCCTAACCAAGGACCGTGTGCCAAGAACTAGAAGGTAAGTCTCAGTGTGCAGTGGAACTGCAGATAGAGCTTTCAGGGATGGGGCACAGGACCAAGAATCCAGCAAACTGCAGCAAGTGCAATGGGGCTGACTGAGAATGAAAGGTTCCAGCAGTGCGGTGTCATCCTGGGGATGTGGGCCACGTATGGCCATTCTCTATCAACTCCATTAAAATCACTTAGAAAAACCCCAAACAACCACCTAAGTACATGTAGGATACCTGCTATGCAAATATAACAAGTAAGCGATAAATAAACAATTAAAGCAAATATAGTATGCTTCCTGGGACAAATCAAATTGCTTAGTACCACCCATCCAAAACAGAATGTTTCTTAGTCTTTCCTATAGAAACTGGATTCCAGGTTTTGTGAAGAGTCAGTGTGGATATTTTAAATAGTTTTTTATATGATGGCTGGGCCATAGTAGATTATTTTGTTGGTTGAATTTAAATATCCAAAATTTATAAAAAACATATAAAACTTAACATAAAAAAATACCATTAAAAATGGGCAAAGTACCTAAAATAGATACTTCTCCAAAGAGTACATACAGGTGGTCAATAGACATATGCTCAACATCACCAATCATGAGAGAAAAGTAAATTAAAACCACAATGAGATATCATCTCATACCTGTCAGAATGGCTATCATCAATAAATCAACAGACAATAAGTGCTGTTAAGGATGTGGAGAAAAGGGAACCCCCATGCACTGTTGGTAGGAATGCAGACTGGTGCAGCCACTGTGGAAAGCAGTGTGGAGATAGCTCAAAAAATTAAAAATGGAACTGACTTATGATACAGCTATTCCACTCTTGGGAAAGTATCCACAGAAACCCAAAACACTAATTTGAAAGAACTAAGCACCTCTATTGCAGTGTTATCTACAATCACCAAGATATGGAAGCAGCCCAAGTGTCCATCAGTAGATGAGTGGATAATACAACTGTGGGACATTTACACAATGGAATACTACTCAGCAGTTAAAAAAAAAAAGAAAATTTTACCCTTTGCAACAATATGAATGAACCTGGAAAACATGCTCAGTGAAATAAGCCAGTCAAATAAAGACAAATACCATATGATCTCACTCATATGTGGACTCTAGTGAACAAACTGGACTAACAAGCAAAACGGAGACAGACTCATAGATGGAGAGCAGGATAACAGCCTAGGAGGGTGGGGTTAGGGGGTGGGGGGATCAAGTAAAGGGGGAAAAGGGCGCATTGACATGGACAACAGTGTTGTGATTGTGGAGGGTAAGGGAGTATAAGGGGACTAAATGGTAATGAAAAAATACATTACAAAATTTTTTTAAAAGGCCATGTCTGGAATGGAGCCATCATTAGGTACATGCTAACTGAAGTCTCAGACACTGACAACATCATTTAGGGATGGGAGAGCTCTGGAGTAGATGCCCTCAGTGCCCTCCACATATTTCTGATGCCTTACCCACTTCCTTCTGCTCTTCCTACTTCCGACTTCCTACCAATATCTGCTTTACTTTCCCCAAGGACTTTTTGAGGACTTTTCTGGAAGCCATGAGATTAGAGTCCCCTTGCCTTTTCAGACCTCGTCCTGCAACTCCCTACCCCTCAGGAGGGTTGGAAGTGCCTTGCAATTAACACCACACCCGGACCACAGTATCCCTGGACCAGTGCTTGACCTCTGGGTTGCTTTATACCAGTTCCCAGGGTTTCCTGGTGGATTATGCTCCAGCTGCCCCCCAGTGTAGCTTGTAGCTGGCTGTAGAACACACCCTTTTATTGGCTGCCTTCCTTTCCCTGTCTCAACTCCCTGCTCTTTTACCATTGTTTCTGGCACTTCCCCAAATAGACTGCTTGTATTAGGGTTTGTTTCTGGGGAACCCCAAATAAGACAGATCTCTCGGATAATACCTGCAACTAGAATGTATATAGGGAAAGAACTATGGTACTTTTTGTTTTGTTTTATGGTTTTTTCACTTTTAAAAATACAGTTTTACTTTTGATCACGTATTAAAAATGGTTGTAGTATCATGTTTACATATATATATATATATATATCAATATTGGAAACAGCTCAATAATGAATCACATCTAAACTTTATAAAGAATGCACAAACATTAAAACACTGATTGGTTATAGAAGGCAGAGGGGGAAAAACCATCAGCTATCACTTTCATTAAACAGCATCACCTCTGAGGAGAATCAAGTCAGTAATACTTGTCTGCACTACAAACTAATGTCTACAGAGGAAAGTTAGTGATTGTACTGATTTTATTTTACTAAGCCATTTTTTCTTCCTCACACTCAATGCAAAGAAATAAAACAATTGCAAAATATATGTCCTCATTATTATTCACAGTAAAAAGGATCTTCATTCTGTAGGCCTGGCAGAATTTACTAGAGGGAGCACTGCGTGGTTCAGGTAGATCAGAGTAACGTTTTGATCCTGACCCACCGAATAGAATCTCATGCAGTTTGATGACTGGACTAACTCCATGGGAGCTGCGATAGACGGAACCCTCTCTGTGATATCCCCAGATCTTAGTAAATAAGACCTATGCAAGAAACGAGAGAAATCAGTCTGTTCATACATTGAATCTATAGACCGTTTCTTTAATGTAAGGTGCAAAAGAGGCCTTTGCATGAGTACACAGATACAGATGTTTGTTGTGGTCTCAAGATTGCTAGAGTGAGATTATGTCTGTTATATTGAAGATAAGGTAGGTATCAAAACCACTGTCAGATTAAGAAACTTCTGTAACCTGTCTCAATTCTTCAGATACTGGAGCCAGTTCCTTTTCTAGGCTGACAATTAGTCCTGTATTGGCATTGCTGCTGGCTATGAAACTTACCACCAAAAGCAAACGATTAAATTGAACCGCTTAGTAGGTCTTAGAATAACAAATGATACTTTTATTTTTTGAAAGTCCAAGTTTGCTCCCTTAGTCTGTTGCAAGGGCAAAAGTAGAGAAGAAACCGGGTCTCAAAGCGTGCTTCGGAGCATTATTGGTCACACTAATAATAGGCACTGCAGTGCAGTCTGACCCAGTAATAGCATGGGGCCCTTCAACACTTGGTAACTTTTTACACAGGAATCACTTTCAGTCATCCGTCATGATGAACCCCTTTCTCCTGCAGGTTCGAGAGCCACGCTGGGCAAAGTGGCTCCAGTCACTGGGTTTCCAGGCTGCCTGGTTCTCTGTACAGCAGGGTTTGTGGCTGTTTGCTGTTATTTCAGGGGCAGCTTCAAAGACAGGTTGCTTTTTTCTTGTTTTGATTAGCAATTTTTAAAGTTTTCAACTGCTCCTTGAAATTTCTACCTGATATGGAGTTGATAATCTCAAACCTGACATCACCAAACTGAAATTGGAACCTACAAAAGACTATTCCCTGGTGGCAGCCAGAGGGAAAGGGTGGTGGGAATAGGTGGGGGTGGGCAAGGGGGAGAAATGGGGATGGGAAGAGACTTTGTTTGAGGCTATGGGTACACGATGTGGTGTGCAGATGATATTTTACCGAGTTGTCCACTTGAAATCTGTATGGTTTTGTGAACCAATGTCACCCCAATACATTTAATTTAAAAAATTCCGATATTGATTAGGAAAAAGATTTTAAAGATTTTGTCCATGTGCTTTTTCCCTGTTCATATCTAAAGGGAAAACATTTTAAATGAATTCAGTATGTACTGTGTGTTCCTAATTTTCTGTGATTTTGGGGGTGTGAATAGCACCTCATACAAATAGAACTTGTACTGTAACTTTACCACTAGCTATTTTTACTTGATGATCTGAGACTTGGCATGCATTCCTGGAATCTGAGATTGGTTAGTTTACATTTTGATTTACTCTAGAAGTGTTGACCTTAGAGGTAGTTTAGCAAATATTCTAAGTACCAAAATAAACATAAAATGTTGTAATTCGCAACCCCACATCCTGTGCGATACTTAGGAATCAGTCTCTTTTGCTAGTATACAGTTTTATATATTATTTTAAGAGATTTTTTATTAATACTGGGAGGTGAAGTTCATCCTGGCATGTGATCCATAATTGGCAATTTTCATATCTTTGCTTCCTTCCTTCCTTTTGAAAATTGTTGAATTCCTCACTCTACTGTTTTGGAAGTTCTGCTTTCTAGTTCCAATTTTAAGTGGAATATTTAAAGTCATCTTTTGAATGAGCCCCTGAATGGAAAACCAATCCAGATCATTGATGACCAGCATTACCTATACTTTTTTGTTTCTTTCCTAGGGCCAAAGATTTTAGAATTTTGGAACAAGAATGGATCCTTGTTCCACTTTTTTCCCCCAGGTTAATACTTGGAAATGCTAGTGCCTTGTGCAGTTATCGCGCAGATTGTGGGCGTCAGAACTGGATTTGGAAGTGGCCCACTCACGCATCAGTCATTGCTTTCCCTCTCCCTGTGCAGCTGCAGGTTCTGATTCTGTTTCCTGCAGGCCCAACCCTTGGCCCCTGAGCTAAGCCTGCCCAGGTCAGAGAATACAGGAGGATTCTCAGCTCTGACCAGCAGTGAGTTCTGATATGAGTGGTGCTACCTTGAACTAGAAGCCCAGGGACGGGGCTGGCAGTCCCATTCCAGTCCTCCAGGAGGTCCTGATGCGCATTCAAGTTTGAGAATGGCTGGCACAGAGTTAAGGCTCGAACAGTGGTTGCAGCTGTCATTAGTTCTGTATGCCTGAAATTTGGGTAGTCGGTCTGCTGCTGTTTCTCATTGCAGTTAAGATACACCATTGTTTCATTTACTTGGGGAAAAAACCCTCTGCTTTTTTCATGTACCACAATTTTATGTATGCTGGAAGAACTGTTTAAGTGTAATGTTTAAAATGTTTTGCATCCAAAAATGGAAAATACAAGTAAAATAAGTTGATCAAGGTGTTGCTTAAACTTCTTTACACTCAAAGACAGATACTTCTGTCTTTTCATTCAGAGTTCTCATTTCCATGTTTCCCATGCAACATCATCTTCTGTGTCAGCAGGACTCAGCAATACAACATTTCTTGTCCTTTTCTTTGTTGGCATATCAGAAATGTTTTGACGAAACAACATAGGAATGGCAGTAGTACAATATTGTGAATGCACTAAAAGCCACTGAAATGTATATTTTTAGTTTGGTTAAATTTTATTTTCTCCATCACCATTTATCCCCACCCCCATACCCTCTTCTACCTCTACCCACTACATTTCTTAAAAGAGCGTTTTATTATCATTTCTCAGTCTTTCTCTCAGTCTCTGATACCCACTGTGCACTCTTTGATGTGTGTGCACACTTTGGTGTGTGTGTGCAAAGGCAGTGATAACTCTGTCACAACTGCCGCCTGACTGATCATGATTGCAAGATGCATCATAATTTTAGATATTTTTAAGTGTTAACAAAACAAAATGATACAGTATGGTTTAGAATCAAAGAAATAGGGTGATATTACAGAGTAGTCTATATTTGTATCCTCATTTCCTCACTTCTTCAGATAAATACTATAGATTATGCAACTGTCCTCATCAATTCTTTTTATACTAATTTATTATTAACCTTAGATTAGGCCTTGGTTGTATGTAGGTTGGTGTATCTTTTCCTCCAGAACCTTCTTGTCTTAAGAGTATTTTGAATCACATTTTTTATCTCATGAAACATAGCTCACCCTATGGAATAATGAATGTGTTAGTCAAGGTTCTCCAGAGAAACATGACCAAAAGTATATACATGAAAGTGGGGGAGGAGAGAGGGAGAGAAAGAGAGAGAAATATGAATGAATCAGTGAGTGGATGCATGTGAATGCATTGGCTATACAATTGTGGAGGCTGACAAGTCCAAAATTTGCGGGGTAGGTTGGCAAGCTAGAGGCCCAGGGAAGACTTGATATGGCTTGAGTCCAAAGATAGTCTGAGGCTGAATTCCCTCCTTCCTGGGGGACCTCATTCTGTTTTCTCTTAAGGACTTCAACTGACTGAATGAGGCCCTCCTGCACTTTGAAGATGCCATGTGCCGTGGAGAATGCAGAGCACATATACACTGTACAGAAGCTTATATTGTAGTTGCTTAAAGAAGGCATTCAAGTGAATATGTAATTAATTAAATAACAGCAGAAAACAATAATTTAGATACAGACTATTTAAAATTGCACAAGAAGTGTGTATTGCTGTTGTAAGATTCATCTTTTCCATGTTCTCAGTAAAAGCATATCTTTCTTCTTTAATAGGTTTCATTAATAAATGAAATCTTAAAAAAAATAATCTGTTGGTGTAAGTTCTAGCAATGTGGCATTATCACCAAAGCCAGTTTAGGACAGAAATAGATGACAGTTTTGCAGTATATTAATTAAAATTAGTGTAAAGATTGCATGTGTTTTTCTAGTCAGGCTTATATTTATGAATATTTTTGAATACTAAGTAGGATTAAAATATAGTAAATCCGAATCCCATAAGGCAAAACTGAAAATCAGCTTCGTTGATTTAGTATAATCCTTAATTTGTAAAACTCAGATGCATGTGGATATTTGGATATATATCATTTTAATAGATATTTAGGGTCAATTTTCATTTGTGGGTATAATTTGTAGTTGATTTAGTCAGTATGTCAGTTCAGTATGTTTTGGATGAATTATGGTCTTTTAGGTGGTTTTGGATCTGCTAAGTCTGAAATAAACATGTATATGTTGAAGGAAGACACATTATATCCTTATAATGTGATGAGCATTAGAAGTGTTTTTTGCACCCTGGCTGGTGTGGCTCAGCTGATTGAGTGCCAGCCTGAGAACCAAAGGGTCACCAGTTTGATCCCCAGTCAGGGGATCATGCCTGAGTTGTGGGCCACGTCCCCAGTTGGGGGTGTGCAAGAGGCAACCACATACTGACGTTTCTCTCCTTCTCTCCCTCCCTTCCTCTCTCTGTAAAAATAAATAAATAAAACCTTTATAAATGTTTTAAAAACTATTTTTTTTGCTTTTATTAGAAATCTAATGAAATAGTGAAGATGTTCCTAAACTTTTAAACAGATTTGTGATACATCTTTATATTATTTACTCTGAGAAGAGAAGGTACAGGTCAAGAGAAGAAAGAATGATTAAAAAACCAATTTATATTATTTGAGAATGTAGCATCTGTGGATATCTTATTACTGTGCACTGGTTAATTTCAGGCACCAATTCTATTCTACATTCCATTAATGTTTGTCAGAATTAGTGATAAAAATAGTTATTTTCTTCTGCATTTCTATAAAAGGACTGATTTTACAGCTAAGATTGTGGTGCCAGACAGTGTTTTTAAAGGTCCGAAATGCCTTTTGGGAAAGATTCTTATTTTAAAATGAGCAAAAGTTATCAAAATATAGTTAAGTTAATTAGGTTTTTTAATAGTGGGCCTGTTAGGTAAAGGCTAGTAGTATTTTACTTTTATTTTGTTTTCCAGTAGTTGACCTTCTAAATTCACTTTGCACCTAGTTTAATGATTTAGAAACAAAATAGCCTTATGATTCTTTCGTTTCCTCTTGAAGGTGTTAAGGTCATACCCTCAGCTTAGTTGACAGAAGCATGCGGAGTGTGATACTTACTGGGCCTGTACATTTTTCTCTTTTCTTGTGGATTTTATAATCTTTGAATGCATGATTCTCAGACCATGGCTTAATTTTACTGGGATTTAATTTACAGGAATTTGAAGACTGTGACCTGATCCTAGAAATCAATACTATTGCAGTTCTTTTATTTCAAGTTCGAAAACCTCCTACGCAACTGTAACTCTCTGCTATGGTAGTCCAGAAGTTTAGCTTCTATACTCCAGGTTCTGTGTGTGAAATTGGAGAATATACGAAGTAGAAGGAATTTTAAAGCTGCTGCCTAGCAGCCAGTTGTCTCCTGGAGGAAACGTGGGAGGAGACCTCCTTGAGTTGCAGCAATTACACATGGTCCTTTTAAAGTAATTTTCTTTATTTAAAAACAAAATAATGGAACCTAAGTTCATTATTATTTGTATAGGTTAGGGGCTTGGTTTAGGCAAAAAAAAAAAAAAAAAACCAAAACAAAACAAGAAACCAAAAAAAAAATTTTTTTTTAATGTTACTGAAAAGTTCAGGAACCTGTTGTGTATCTTTCTGCCTCCTTCATGCTGACTTCACCTTCAGGCTCTGTGTAGAGGCAAGATGAGGACCAGCGACGCAGAAATGTTTCCTCAAATTCAGCCAAACAGAGAATGTACGTTCTTTAAGAGTCTGAATAGAGTTCTAGACTTGAGTCTTGCTGACCTTACTTGGATCCTGTGTTCCTCTGTGAACCAATTTCATGGTCAGGGAGACGGGGTTTATAGTCATTGCAGATCTCAGTGATTTGCCCAGCCTTGGGGTTGGGATCAGCCTGAACCCCATTCGAAGCACATGGAGTGAGAGTAGGGGAGGAGTACCTCACCAGAGGAAGTTCAAGTCGTGGTTCACCGAAGATGAATGAATGTGGGCTGTGGCAAAAATGATAAGCGGCCAAAGTCATTGTGCCAGTGACTTGGGATTTAGGCTGATATGCCTTTTTGAGAAACTAAAACAGTCATTTCTATTGAGTAGCATATTCATTAGAAGGCACATTTAGCAGACGGTAACAGAAACTGCAAGTGACAGTGGCTTAATAGCATGGAGGCTTGTTTTCTCTGGAAGTAGGTAGTCCAAGGTCAGCGCAGCACTGCCATGCCAAACCCAACGCCACTCGGAATTGCTGCAGCTCCTGCAATCACTACCTCACTTTTAAGGAATTTCATTAAGAAGTTAAGCTCAACAACTTTCACTCACACATCATTGGCCATACCTTGGAAACATGGCTGTATAGATCTGTAAGGAATTGTGGGAAATGTAGCTATTTAGCTAAGCATAATGCCACCCCTAATACTAACACAATATGTGTTTTATTAGTAAGGAAGAACTAGGGAATGGCTGTTAGGGAGGTAGGTAGTCTTTCAACATGTGTTAAATTATTAACTGATATGAATGACATAGGTTGCTTATTTAACAACCCAGTGAATTTTGTACATTTAAGATTTAAAACTCATTTTAGATGGTAAAGTAAATAATAGAACTAATGTACACCTTAAAATTGGTAATGAGGAGTGCATTGAATGAATATTGGACAGGGTAGTCAAAGGAAGAGTTAGAGATGATTCTGAACGATCGCTCTCTTGCCTGTCCAGCTATGGAGTGATGCCCTTTTCTAAGATAAGGAACGTGAGAGGAGTGTCAGCTTTGCAACGGAAGGTAAAGAGTTAAGTTTTGGACATTTAAAAGTATAAATGCTGGCATCAGATGACATTCTGGTGATGTCATTTGTTTACCAGCTGCACATTTTGTTATCTATTGTGTCTTTTCTGGCAGAGAACAGAGAACTGGATATTTTAGAAATTCTCTGCTTTCTTCAGTTTCTCTCTTCCACCTGTGATCGAGGTTACTAGAAGTTACGGAGCATTGGGTTCAAAGGACCTTGAAATCCAGCTTTATATCTCAGAACAAGAGGAGTCTTTGTGTAGTCAGGCATAGGCCCGGTGTTTGGAGGATGAGATTCCCTGTCTTAGGTTTGGCGCAGTTCTTTGCAGGGTGAGGAGGGAGAAGAGGCCCATGGACTTACCAAGGTGACTGATGTATACAAAAGTTAATTGGTAGTATGATATGTTATTCCTAGGGAGCAAGAGACATTTTTTTACATTGTTGGAGAATTATATAGAACTGCAAAATTATATTCTGGGAGAAATTTCCTCAAAGGGGCTTTTGACTCTACTCAACTAAGCATTTGTTAGTGACACTGAACTCACTTGTCTTCTGACACTTTGATAATGTGATTGTAGCTGTTACTTGCTTTGAAATTTATTTAGTTCAATATTTACTGAGTGAAGTTTTGCCTTTTTTACTATTCTAAATATGAAAATACAATTATTAATAAGGGAAAATGCCTTCAAGGTACGCTGTTTTATCATTACCTACTTATCACTCTACTTTTTTATGGCATACTGGGCTAAATTCCACAGACAAGACATTCCACAGAGCTTGGTGGACATTTTGCAGGGACGCTATAGTTTAACCACAGACATTGAACAAAGACTGATCAGGCTAAGGCAATTTGCAAAACAAGTATACAGTGCACTTGTGGGAGCTACTGTTGTTTAAGGTCAATATTAATTGTTATGGAATTAATAAACAGTTCTGTTTGTTTTTACATAATGTCACATCTGGCTCCTTCTCAGGTTTTTAGAAGTGGATGATCAAATGTATGTTTGCTTGTTTGTTTGTTTGTTTGTTTATGTCTAAAACACACTACAGATCCTGCTTTAGAGAATGTGCCCGGTCTGAGAAAGGGAGACAAAAGCTTTTATGTTCAGGGAGTAAGGAGCTTCTCTAAGGACCCTTTTCACTTGTGCACACAGTGAGTGGCGCTGCTGTTTTTCTCCGATGACAATTGTGTGGATGATGCCACTTGTTTCCCAGTCAGGCAGCTGGCATGTTGAAGCTCTATTGTCATCTTTTGGCAGAGAGCACAGAAATAGGAGCAGTTACAGTTTCAAAAGGGTCTTTCTGTATTTAAAAGCATTTTATTTATAAGAGTAGAGGTTTTCTTTCTTTGCAGTCAATCACTAATTCTGTTGTCTTGTTCTCAGTATTTTTTTCCCATCCATCCTTTTCTGCAGGTATAAAACTCAAATCGTCTTACCTCCGAGTAGCTCTTCTTTCTGCAGGCCTTTTCTGGATGAATGGTGCCACCTTCTACCCAGTTCTCCTAAGCCGGAAAAATGCAAATCATCCGAGATTAACTTTTCCTTTTTGATCAACAAATCCCATCGTTGTTCTGTACTTGCAGTATTCTCCCTCCCTGCATTGGTCCTTCGACCCAGGATCAAGATCTAACCTCTTTCCTGGACTTTGGCATCACCCCCTTAAGACTCCCTGTCCACTCTTGTCCCTCTCTCGTCCTGGTGTAATCTATCACCAAAAAATGTGGGTTACGTTACTCCTTTTTAAGTCCTTCAGTGACCTCAAATGCCTGTCAGTGGGACTGGACCTAAGTTTCCAACCATGTGAGTTAGAACACAGTACTTCCAAGGAGACATACAATGGTTCAAACAACACTATTTTGGCTATTTCATTTCCATATCTCATTTTGAAAGGATGAAACACAGTGAAGTTATCTTCATGCTTCATGTTAAGAATTACATCTTCCGCCCTGGCTGGTGTAGCTCAGTGGATTGAGCGCAGGCCTGCGAACCACACGATTGCGGTTCGATTCCCAGTCAGGGCACATGCCTGGGTTGCAGGCCAGTTCCCAGTTCCTGGCAGGGGATGCACGAGAGGCAACCATACATTGATATTTCTCTCTCTCTCTCCTTCCCTTTCCCTCTAAGATAAATAAATAAAATCTTTACAAAAAAAGAATTGTATCTTCTGTATATATAGAACATGGGGTAACCACTCTCTGTAGAACAGGATTGGCTGTTGCGTTGTCCCCCTTTTGCTTAGGAGTTATTGGACTTGATGTTTTTCATTCCCATGGATGTAGTTCTTTACACTTTTCCTCATATATACTAAGTCCTGAGATCTATATTTTGTCTATAGCTCAAAGTCTGTCACAAATTTAACACTTTAAATTTTTATGTCAATGATATACTATTGTATGTATTCCTCAGTACCTTTTGACCTGCATTGTTTGTGTGTTTATCACGTGGTCCTACTTCATTTATTTTCACTGTTGTGTGAGTGTAGCAGAACATGTTCTTCCTTCTATTGATGTTAATTTGCATCCCCTCTCCCCCATTTTTCAGCCATTCACAACCTTCAGATTAGTTCCCGTGCTTCCCGCCCAATTCTTGGGAGTAGAGAGTATATTGTTCTTTGTGGTTGCTGTTAATCCTCATACATTTAATGATTTTTGGTAGATTGCTTATCCTTAAAATGAGTATCTTGTTTGCTCAGCATTGGTAGCTGGCGTGAACTCAAGCATTGGGCATAACTGTCTTTCTAGTTTAGCAAAACCACACCTAATTTTGCAGGGTTATCTGCAGCAGCAAATGAGATCCTTTGTAGCAAATTTCTTCCTTTCCAGCTGCTCAGAGCTTTCCCTGGCAAGTGTTTTCTCCTCTGCTTGTTGCTTGACCAGGTGACTTCTGTCATCCACATGGCTATGCTTCAGAGGACCAACGAGGAGGAACAGACTCCAGGAGGGGAGTCCCCCACATTCTTGGAGTTTGCACATCACTAGCCCTTGGCCCTCTAGTCCAGTGGTTCTCAAACTGTAGCCTGCTTTGCAATCACCCATAGGGCTTGTCAGTTGATGGCCTCAGCCCTAAATGTCTTATTCAGAAGATCTGGGATTGGATCTGAGAATACTCACTTCTAATAAGCTTGCAGGTGATGCTGATGCTGCTGTTCCTGGGACTACACTTTGAGAATCACTGCTTTAGGCCCATATTTCCCAACCTATTTTACTACTTTGACTTATGGGCCTCTTTAATATTAAGATATACTGTATTTTGATATACTTTATTTCGCCATGTATAGTACACAGCCATGTTTTTGGCCCAAACTTTCAGAAAAGAATTTTCATTTTAATTTTTTAATTACATTTTTAAAAGTTTTTAAAATTCTTATTCAGTTACAGTTTCCATTTTCCCACCACCATGCACTCCTGCCCCACCCATCTCCACCACCCATGCTCATTTCTACCCATCTTTGGCTTTGTCCAGTGTCCTTTATATATGTTCCTTGACAACCCTTCCCCTATTTCCCCCCATTATCCCCTCCCCACTTCCCTCTGGTTACTGTCAGTTTGTTTTTTATTTCAATGTCTCTGGTTGTATTTTGCTTGCTTGTTTGCTTTGTTTATTAGGTTCCACTTATAAGTGAGATTATGTGGTATTTGTCTTTCACTGCCTGGCTTACTTCACTTAGCATAATGCTCTCCAGTTCCATCCATGCTGACGCAAAGGGTAGGAGCTCCTTCTTTCATTCTGCTTCATAGTATTCCATTGTGTAAATGTACCACAGTTTTTTGATCCACTCATTTACTGATGGGTACTTAGGTTGTTTCCAGCTCTTGGCTATTGCAAATTGTGCTGTTATGGACATTGAGGTGCAAAGGATCTTTTGAATTGGTGTTTCAGAATTCTTAGGGTATAATCCCAGCAGTGGAATTGCTGGGTCAAAAGGCAGTTCCATTTTTAGTTTCCTGAGGAAATTCCATACTGTTTTTCACAGTGGCTGCACCAGTCTGCATTCCCACCAGCAGTGTAGTAGGGTTCCGTTTTCTCCACAACCTCGCCAGTACTTGTTTGTTGATTTGTTTATGATGGCCATTCTGACCAGTATAAAGTGATGTCTCCTTGTGTTTTTAATTTGCATCTGTCTGATGGCTAGTGATGCTGAGCATCCTTTCATATGTCTCTGGGCCCTCTGTATGTCCTCCTTGGAGAAGTGTCTGTTTAAGTCCTTTGCTCATTTTTTGGTTGGGTTGCTTTTCTTCCTGGAGTGGAGTGATGTGAGTTATTTATATAATTTAGATATCAAACCCTTGTCCAAGGTATCATTTGCAAATATATTCTCCCATATGGTTGGTTTCCTTTTCATTTTGCTGATATTTTCTTTAGCCATGCAGAAGCTTTTTAGTTTTATGAAGTCCCATTTGTTTATTCTTTCTTTTATGTCCCTTGCTCTAGGGGACATATCAGTGAAAATATTGCTGAGATTTTCCTACCTATGTTGTCCTCTAGGACTCTTATGGTGTTGTGACTTATGTTTTAGTCTTTTGTCTACCTTGACTTTATTTTTGCGTTTGGTGTAAGTTGGTGGTGGAGTTTCATTTTTTTGTATGTAGCTGTCCAGATCTCCCAACACTATTTATTGAAGAGGAAAGATTTCATTTTAGTTTTTAAAATCAATTATTTATTTATTTATATTTAGGTAGTTTTTCCCATTCTAAAGGAATTTTAGCATTTATTTTTGAACACATTATAGTACATGAAATTTCATGTGACAAATAATTATGAAACACAGGAACAGATACAGAGTATTTTGGGTACCACCTATATATAATGTGAATCCTTATATTTCCCTAAAAATTTTGGGCAAAACTGAAAATTATACATGGCAAAATATGCCAATTTCATATCACCCACATGAATTTATAACTGTTTTATAATTTTTACATGTTATAAAGAAGGGTTTTGAGCTAAAAAATTTGTATCAGCATAATATTAGACATTGCTGTCATCTAGAACCTCCTGGCCCAAAGCGTGATCTGTGTGCTGGGATACCTGGGAACTTGATAGAAATGCAGGCTCTCAGGCCCCACTGTGACCTGATGAATCACAGTCCAAAGTTTAATAATATTCCCATGTGATTAGTATACATATTAAACCTTAAGAAGCTACTGGTCTGAGGCTCACATTTTAATACAATGCTAATGATATTCGAAACAAGAAATACTTCAAATTTTAGTATCTAAAAAGTGGCACATGTTTCATTCACTTTCATTTTCTCGCTATCATCTAAGAAAAAGCATC
Source organism: Sturnira hondurensis (assembly GCF_014824575.4). NCBI lineage: Eukaryota > Metazoa > Chordata > Mammalia > Chiroptera > Phyllostomidae > Sturnira > Sturnira hondurensis. Next base: position 4,493,157 of record NW_028085694.1, read on the forward strand.
ATTTCTTTGAAAACAGAAAGAGTATATCAAATTGGCTTGGGGCCAACTACTGAAATTTAATGGTGTATTATGCCACAAAAATGGGCATAATCTTCTTCATGGTTAGAAATATTACTTGTTGCCCATAAAAATATCAACTGCCTTATTTTAATAATTTTTATGAAATAACAGATTTCCGACTGGAACTTGCAATAACGTCTCTGCAGATCACACATGATGTGTGTGTGTGGAGAGCGCATCCCCCAAATGAAAAGCTTAACTGGCTATATTTTTGCTATATTTATTAATTTTTGATTTTTTGGAAGTGGTAGTAGGAACATATTTCATCAGATAATTACAGTTTAGGACTCCCAAGAGAGGATTGTCTTGAGGCAAATTTGCAGAATTCTTATCATTTTAAAGTGTTCTAATAACTTGTATTTTAATATTGTTCATTATAGCTCTTGTTAAAATAACTGTCAATGGGGATAATAAAAGCTCAAGTTTTCAGGGTTGCGAAGATCGGTTTTGTGTATAGAAAAACCTAAAGGGTGCCTGTCACATGGTATGTTTTCATAAATTACTGTGTCAACCCAGCCTCCACTTCCTCTTCGTTTCTTATTCCTCTTCCATACCATAGTTACTTCAGAACATAGCGGCTCAGGGCAGAGGAGTGTAATTATCCGCAGTGTAAAGCCGAGGGGTAGACTGAATGCAGTACAAAGTGTCAGCTATTTTTTCCCGGGCTGTGGAGAGTGCTAACACAATGTCTAGGGGTGGATAGATAGGTTGAAATAGGGAGAAATCAAGGTTGATGGTGGTAGTTAGTGCCACTGGCTTTCTTCCCCTACTGGTCCTTTGATATGATTGCAGTTCCTAACTCTTTGTTGGCTTGGGGTCATGTGCCTACTTCAGGCCACTGGATTATGAGCAGAAATTTTGTGTCATGAGTTGCCTGTATGAGAGCCTCCCAAACTTCCTTTCCCTGTGGTGCAGTGACTCGTAGTTGTTGTGGTGAGGACTGCGCTGACAGCTTGGGTTCCTGTGTGACCATTGTATGCGCAGCGCCCTGCCGGACTTCAGCTGGTATGTAGCATGGTCAAGAAATAGACCTTAGTTGTTACGCCCTTGATATTTGGGGGTTGTTAATTATTGCAGCAATATGTGGTCTATCATCCAATAAAGATTTTTTGGGTAGGTTTTGAGAACCAAAAAGTCATACAGAAGGATAGCAAGTGTGGGAGGGGGTGGGGCGAGCAGAAGCCCCAATGAGTGGTGCTAGGAGCTCACCCAGGAGAGTCTTTAGGGCTGTGTGCAACTCTGACACCAGGACTGGGGCACAGTGGAGAGAGGGGTTGACATCTCCCGCCTCCTCTGACCTGCTGTCACAAGTATATGCATACATTGTAAAACATGTTTGTTCTACTTCTGGTCAGTGTGAAAACAGTAATTTAAAAATCAATGCAGAAAATAAGTACAGTGCTTGGAAAACCAGGATTTAGGGAAAAGAAGCATGTTGGAGGGTTTAAGGGGTTTTTTAACTACCACAGAAAATAGTATATTTTCCCATTCCTTCCTTACCATGCATGTTTACATTCACACATTCCTATATAACCCTATGTATGTATACACATAATACGAAGTCTGTTCAGAAAGTATCCAGTTATATACTATGAAAAATAGAGACACTTATTGAAGAAGATACAAGATACAAGAAAGATTGTACATAGGACAATGATACCTCAGTTCGCTTCAGAGTAGGTGCCTTGGGACCTCACACAGTTTTCCCAGTGTCATTAGCAACTGCAGCACGATGTTCCTTCTGCTCTGGTCACAGAAGGCACAGAATGAATTTTGCCATGACATGTTTCATGCTCAGATCCTGTGTCAAAATCTTGACACAGTAGTGTTTGGAACCCCCAGATCAGCTTCTAGTTCTCACACTGTCCATCACCAATCTTTGTTGATTGCAGCCCATACACATTCAACATTCTCGGGTGTTCTGCTTGTTGCAGGCCTTCCAGAACATGGATCACTTTCAACAGATTCTCNTATGAAAAATAGAGACACTTATTGAAGAAGATACAAGATACAAGAAAGATTGTACATAGGACAATGATGCCTCAGTTCGCTTCAGAGTAGGTGCCTTGGGACCTCACACAGTTTTCCCAGCGTCATTAGCAACTGCAGCACGATGTTCCTTCTGCTCTGGTCACAGAAGACACAGAATGAATTTTGCCATGACATGTTTCATGCTCAGATCCTGTGTCAAAATCTTGACACAGTATTGTTTGGAACCCCCAGATCAGCTTCTAGTTCTCACACTGTCCATCACCAATCTTTGTTGATTGCAGCCCATACACATTCAACATTCTCGGGTGTTCTGCTTGTTGCAGGCCTTCCAGAACATGGATCACTTTCAACAGATTCTCAACCATCTTGGAAGTGTTTGTGCCACACTCTTATTTGTGCTGCACTCATTGCATCATCCATGAAAGCCTTCTGAATCATCTGAGTAGTTTTCCACAGAGGAATGTTCAAGCTTCACACAAAATCTGATGCAGATTCATTGCTCTAGAGGACACATGCTCACTCAATGGCACCTACCACCCCACTGACTAGTACAGTGAAGTTGCCATTGTTCACACATGTGCATTCAAGTCCACTTTCCTTGGCTGCCAGGTTACACTGATGTTTTGCAAACTATTCTCAATGTATTTTCAGTGGCTGGACTTATTCTGGACAGACATTGTATTTTTATCAACTCTCCTTGTGACAACCAGTCATTACCCATCTTGAAATGTCACCTTGCCCTGAGGCCTATTGGTGCACAGTATTTAAAACTACATCCCTTCTTCGTTTCCTCCCAAACTCCTAATCTCCTAACCAGCTCTTTTTACCCCTTCACAGAATTTAGCATTTTCTTTGGTTTACTTGTTTAATCTGTTTACTGTTATTGTTTGTCTCTATCTCCACCACAATGCAAATGCCATGAAGAAAGGAAATATTTATCCATTTTGTTTATAGACAGTAGGCCTGATATGTAATAGTATTTGTTGACTTGCACGTAGTACCTTCATGAAGGAGAACCAGTCCCACCGTCTGGGTATGGAAAGCCTAGGTGTTCCCAGAAGAGAGATGAATCTGGTGCAGCTTTGTGATCTCAGTCACGTTTGGAACCAGTTTGATTCTCTTGCTCTCGTTCTGTAGCTTATAAAATAGTGTCAGTCAAGCAGGATTAAACTTCTTTGGGAGAGTTTAAGGACTGAATTTTGAAGGTAGCACATCATCTAGATGGTAAGTAAAAGAGTAAGGGACAATATTAACTAGTGGGAAGGACCGTGGGCTTTAGAAACAAACCACTTCATCATCCTGTTGGGTGTGACTTTGGGTGAGTGACTTACCCACAGAGCCTCAATTTTTCAGTCTGTAAAATTGGAATAACATGTACTGGGACACTTATTGGGCTGGCTAAATATACAAAGTTATGTGAAAATGCCTAGCACACAGTAGGTACTCGTTTATATTGTCTCTTTTCCTTTCCCTCCTCACCATAAAAACAGCTTTTATTACATTTTTATCTATTATTATTTTACCTATTTTCAATTTAGCCCTAATTCTGGTTCCCACTGGCTTTGTTAGATTATTTTAGTAATCTGTGGTACACAGAATTTCACGAATGTTTCAGAAAGCCCAAAAATAGCGTTTACCAGGGCATGGATTTGCGGGGATTGTTTGGGAAGGTCTGTTTCCCTCATGTGATGTACACAAAAGATGTTTTGTCTTCTGCTTGTTGCCAAAAGTATCAACAGTGCTATCCTCCTGGATTGGCACCTGAGACTTTAGGGCTGGAAAGAATCAATTTTTCCTCTTGCACATTAAGAAATCAAATCATCTAGATGTTAAGTGGCAGAGTACGGGATAATAATTCGAAGGGACTTCTTGTTCAGTGTTCTTTCTACCATACGATACTTTCATGTAAATGAAACACAAAATTTGATGGTTTTTGTTATTAACATGTTGATGTTGATGCAGACTTCTATCGTGCACATTTAACTTCTTGAATTTGTCTCCACCATGCACAGAGCACTGACAGGTGTGCATAAAACCAGGTGTTCCTTGCGCTGCCCCCAGCCACAGCAGGCCACTGCCGTGCTGTGCATATAGTCCTTACATTCTTCTAGCATCTTCTCCAAATGTAAACTGTCATGTGCTTTGCTTTTTTCACTTAAAAATGTAAAAGTAATATATTGTAAGTGACATGTATTTGCTTCTCACAACTCCATGACCACCTCCCCTTACTTTCGGCTACTACTAGTTAGTTGCTTGGTTTTTCAATTCATGTACAAGTGCTCGTTGAGCACGGTGTCAGACGCGGTTCTGGCCTCTGAGTGGAGGAGTGACGGTGATGGAAGAAAACTGCTGCCGGCATGGAGCTTACCCTCCTGGGTCGTGGTTGGTGAGACAATAAGGGTGCAAATAACACTCTCTGTGATACACCAGGAAAGGGAGATATGAGTTTCTTCAGACATACTCAGGGGAAGGCAAAGGTAGAAATTTATCTGGGCTTTCAATGATGAGTAGAAATCCAGTGAAAATTTGAATGAGAAGAAGTGTGCTCCAGCACGGTTCATCGTTGTTTCAGTCTGGTGTAGCTGTGGTTTCGCATGGTGGCACTTGAAGTTTTGCATTCAAAGTTACCATTGGTCTGAAATTTTGGAAAATTGATTTCTTTTTGAAATAGTTTCTTTTTTTAAAATTAATTTTTAAAAATATTTTATTTATTCATTTTTAGAGAGAGAGGAAGGGAGGAAGAAAGATAGGGAGAGAAACATCAATGTGTGGTTGCCTCTCACATGCCCCCAACTGGGGACTTGGCCTGCAACCCAGGCATGTGCCCTGACTGGGAATCGAACTGGAGACCCTTTGGTTCACAGACCAGCACTCAATCCACTGAGCACACTAGCCATGGCTGGAAATAATTTCATTATTTGCAAAATAATACTGATTCTTTGTCTTAGAAATTAGTGTCTATTGATCTCCTATTTTTCCCCCAACTTGTTTATTTCAACTAGACATGAAGGTTTTTATAGGTGATTTCAACATATTTGGCCTTTTTTTAATGTAAGAGTTTTGCTCTTTAGTTTCTTCCTTGTCATTTTGTATGTGTATATTTGCTTCAGGACCGTAAGGGGCTTACTGGAGAGGTTGTCAGCCTTGGCTGCACACTAGAGTCTTTTGGAGAGCCTTCAAATGCTGATGCCTGGGCCCCATCTGCATCTGCGGTGCAGCCTCAGTATCAGGATTTTTAAAAGCTCCTCAGGTGATTGGACTTTGCAGCTAAGCTTAGGAAGCCATTGGTTTAAAGTATTTCGGAAGTAACTGAAACATGCTTTCCACTTTTGGAAAGTAGGTAACCGTGGCTTATCTGAGTGGTGTGATCAATCTGCCATCTCAAGTCTCCTCCTTAGAATAAAGTGAAATGATTAGAATTGGGGTGGTAGAATCAAGTCCTTGACTTTGTTAAAGCACTGTAATTGCCATTCACCAAACCATAAGTGGAATTAGAGCATATACAAGTATATGAATAGAATAATTTTAAGGCCTTTAAATTCCTGTGTGGATGAGGGAAGGGATGATAGCTCTTTTGAGTGCAATGCAGATCAGAGTCCTGTGGCTCATTGTTTGTCAGAAATTAACAGATCTGTTTTTAGAGCCTATAATAAATACTAATTTATTGTTATACAGTTGGACAAACATTGTTCTTAAACTCTTGTTGACTTTGTCACCTACTTTCACTGTAATATGTACTCTGTTACCATAAGAGGGTCTTTGTTTACTCCAGTAACAAGATGTTGGACAAGGACTTGTAAACTCAAATGGTTGCCTCCCTGGGGTATCAGAGAGCTTCCAAAAATAAATCGATCTGAACTTTAGAGTTTTCCTTGCTTTTATTCTGAGAAGAAATTTAGTCTATTTCTGACTTGGAATTGGGAGCTGAGATCAGGTTCGGGATATTTGCTGTCATTTCACTGTTTGGTTTGAAGTGTTGTGAGTTCCCAGAACACACCCATATTTGTAGTATGGACAATAATAGGGCTACAAACTTCTTTTACATCTGTGTGACATGCTAGTATGGTGTCTGAAGATAGCGGGGCTTAGTGAATAGATGGATGGGATAATCAGAATTCAAAGCCTAGGGTTTCCATTTATAAGCTGTTACCTTGATTTATTTAACTTATTTAGCCTTAGTTTTCATATCTGGAAAACTGGTGGAAATGATACTTAAGCCGCAGGTTTGTTAACGAGGTAAGATAGTTTAGATTCTTAACATAGTACCTGCCCACAGTTGGTCTGTAATAAATAATCTTTCTATAGTTTTGAGATTCAATTATTCTAGAGAATTATTCTAGCAAAAATGATATCTGAGAACAAATTAAGTTCAAAAATTTTAAAATAATAAATCTTATTAACAGTTACTATTTGAGGTGATATATGAGACATATTTTATGTAACTGAATTTCTGAATGTTTCTGAATTTCTAATAAACTTGATGCTCTCCTGATAAAGGTGTTGATGCATGCCTTTGTTTATCATGAAAGGTTTAATGCTTTTTCATTATGTTTAGAGGCCTGTTTCAAGGACTGAAAGATTCTTACAATTTGAAGGGAGAAATTGGAAAGTTGATAGTATAGACTAGGCAGTAAAGTATAGTAAAAGCATAAGTACCTGTGTGCATGGATGCACAACGAATATCTAAGTGAAGTGTAATTAATACAAGGCAGGTTGGGGTGTAGCCACATCAAATGAGTTCATTCATTAAAAAATGCTTATTTCATTCCTTCGTGTACCCAAATAAGATCATCATCATAATGACTCACCCTGTTTTCTGCATCTCACACCTGTTCTCATTTTTAAAGGCACAATTCAGATGTGGTTTATTTTAAAGGTTTTTTTTTTATATTTTATTTATTTATCTTTAGAGGGGAAGGGAAGGAGAGAAGGAGAGAAATATTAATGTATGGTTGCCTCTCGTGAGTCCCCTGCTGGGAACTGGCCTGCAACCCAGGCATGTGCCCTGATGGGAATCGAACCACAATCGTGCGGTTTGCAGGCCCGTGCTCAATCCATTGAGCTACACCAGCCAGGGCCTTTTTTTAAAGATTTTTTTTTTTACATTTTATAAGATGTGGTTTATTTTATAAAGTCTACCCTCCCCCCCCCATCCCCATCACACACACTCCAGTGTGTCAGCATGCGGCCTCTCCCTGACACTTCTTTCAGTGTTTCATTTTCAAAAAATTTAAGTTTATGGCATTAGATAGAAGGTTGTTCCGGGCCCCATAGGCTTTGACATCAGAGAGATATTCATTTTAGTCTCCATCTCTCACTTACTTTCTTTGTAAAGATTTTCCCTTTCTGTGCTCAATTTACTTATCTCTAAGACCAGGATACAAGCTTCTATCTCATAGTTTTGTTGAAAGGTTGAATGGTGTCAGTGACCTAAGTAAGTGTTTAGTCAATGGTAGTGAATTTATTATTGTATGTATATATAATACATGACTTAAATAAAACCTCTGCCCCTAAACTGAACTTTTTAGGACAGGGAACCATCACTTGGCATTTAGCATAAGGTTTAATAAGTTAATATTTGTCAATTGATTACATTAACTTTCATTTTTCCTTGACTTTAAAAAGAATAGTATTGGCAGATGTGAAAATAGTTCATCAAAGCTCTTTCTAAGTGACTTTGTTTTAAAATCCCTACAGATATCTTCTTTTCCCATAACTTCGCTGCCCTGAAATCTGAGTATTCCACCAAGATAACATGATAGGGACTTTCAGTGGTTCGGAGCCATATCCTACTTAGACTCATGTAGGCCGTCCAGATTGCCTGAGAGCTTGGTGCAGAGACACGGTGCTGGCTGATCGGCACAGGCAAAAATGCCATCTCTGCCTCAGGAAAGAGGTAAGCAGACTGACTTAATCACATCGCAAAATATAAACATAGAGCATCACTGCTGATTATTTTTAAGAATGAAAAGTTAATTGGGTACTCAAGAACTAGAACTTAAAATTTTACATTTTGGGGGAGGGCATTTGTATTCCCTGGTATGGGATTTTTGTTATTTCAATGATATTTTGTTGGTTTACATTTCTTTTAAAGTTATTCAGGGACCCTCTCCCCTGGATCTGAGTACAGAATTGTCTTATGAAAGCACTATGAAAAGGAAAGTCAGGAAGAAGAAAAAGAAGGGAATAATCACAGCAAATGTGGCCGGGACAAAGTTTGAAATTGGTAGGTCTCCTAAGAATCATGAGATTTCTATACTTCTTGGCAAAACTAATTTGATGTTGAAAACAATGTAGACATTCAGAGAGATGATCATCTTTTATGAATGTAGTTTTAAATGCCTTCTATAAAATTTTTATGAGATATTTAAAATGTTGATAATCAAATAAAATGTGAGTATAAACTAAAAAACTTTAGTTATTAATGTGATTTTGATTAAACTGAATGTTAAAGTTGAGTCTAAAATAATGTGAGCATTAAACCGATTAAAATGTTAACTATAAAATGAACACTGTAAAATTTTAGATTTTTATTAAACAAAGAGTACCTGACTTAAAGAATAAGAACACATTTCTCTCTTTAAAAAATTTTTTTGAACATGCTGTTGCTCTTTACTAATGAAATTCTAATTTTCATGTGTAAATAGTATCTGCAGTGTAGAGAACAGATAAGAGGAATTTATTACTTGAAATTAAGATACTTTTGGCCAGCATCACAAAACTCATTATCAATACCAAGTACTCAAATAATATTCCTGTTTTCTTAATTATTTTGCATTAAAACAGTTGAGGAAAATCATATGAAATCCAAGGATGTTAGTGTTTTTACCCTTATTAATCATTGAGAATCTCAGTTTTATTTTCAGTAATTCACTGAAGCTCATCAACAATCAGTGGTATACTTCAGTGCAATTGAGGTTCTTTAATACTCTATTCCAGTTGTTTTCAACCTTTTTCATCTCATGGCCCACATACACTAATTACTAAATTTCTGTGGCACACCAAAAATATGTTGTACTTTTGGCCAATCTGACAAAAAAATCGGTATAATTTTGATTCATTTCCACCAGATGGATATTGTGTTGGCTGTTGTCATTTTTTAAAACTTGACAATCTAACAGAAAAGCAGCCAGCACCCCTGACTAAAGAGTAAAGTTTTGCATGTTTTAATAATTCTTGCAGCACATCAGTGCGCCACAGCACGTTGGTTGGAAATTGCTGCTCTATTCCAACAGGTGTTCCTCAGAGGAAAAGACTTTAAGCAGGTTGGTGTGAGTGGGTGAGATGTGAAAGGTTCAGGGTTTATTTCAGCCTATTTTCCAGAGTGAAAAAACAAGAGTAAGGTGTCCATTGTAAACGTGATTGATGGGTGGTGTCAACTTCTCCTTTCACTTTTAAAGTTCTCGTGGGGTTCATGGGAAACCTTGATTGAAAGGAGAGTATTTGAGTGCAGTTCTGTCTCAGTTTCCTAGGAAGCATTCAGAGGGCCGGAGTTGTGTTAGTATTCTTCATGTTGGTTCTGGCTCCATTTCTCTCATCAAGGCCTTGCCAGTTATTTCTGAGGGGCCCAGACAGTGTGTCTCATGTGCACAGGAACAGGTCTGCTTCAGAGCTTCTATTCTGGTCTCAGCTTTGCTTTTGGCCAGGGAGCCAGGAGTCTCCCAGGCTGTGGTGTGCCCGCCCTCCCTATGAACTCTAGGGGGCACAGCAGCTCCTGAGCCCTCAGGATGCCAGAGCTGCTTGGTGGTTTGTGGCAGAGGACCAGCCCTTTTCCCGACCCTCAGACATTGTCACCTGGGCCTTCAGAACAACCCGAGTAGTACTGAGCCTCTTGTGGATCACAGCAATATCAGCCCAGCAACCCCCTTCCCAACCTCATCCACCTCCTGTCACTGCCCTCCTTAATGCCTGTGTCTCAGGCACTGATGAGTGAAAAAGTTCTTTTTCCCTTCGACCAAGAAACAAACGTGAGTCCCCAGGACTTGAGACCTACAGGTGTTTGCTCATCAGTTTCATACTTGAGCCAAATAGTTCGGACTATTGGTGGCTTTTTTTCATTTCTCCTCACATATTGGATACCAGTAAAACATTTAAAAATAAAACACTGAAGCACTGCTGTATAGTTAGAATTTTGTTGGAACCCCAAATTTATCCTAAGTATTTTGCTTATCTTTATTGTAGATTAGATTGAACTTGAAATTTATTGGAAGAAAAATACCAATTTATCAATTATGATATATAAATCAAAGAAGAGTCTATAGTTTGTGTTAAAAAGCAAGCTTTCCTCTGAGCATAAATTCTTTTCAGTAATATTAGAGAATTTGGGATAGATAAGTGAGCCAGTTTTCCAATATGTGCAGTGACTTCTGCTTTATTATTTTGTATTCTTAGTCAACATGCTGACTTGAGTTTAACTGCTAAAAATAATTTGAACTAGGGAGGTAGAAAGTATAGCTTAGGTCTAATGATATATAATGATCAGGGGCTGTTTTCCCTTTCTCCTCTCATACCTAGCACAAGGTCAGGCAAAAGGCATGGAAGTACATTTTCCTGATGGAGGTGTCGTCTCCGCTGTGCATGTGTTTTCTTTGTGCCATGAATAATCACTGACCTCTTTAACAGTGTTATGTACCTGTTAAATCGTAGGGACTGAAGCTAAGGATTTTGGGTGCAACCTAAAAACCATTCGCAGTTACTTTCAAGTATAATTTGGCCTTAGATAAATTGTTGTAACTCAAAATAAACTTATGCTGTAACCAATGGATACTTTCCCAATGAAGCACTTTGAGCTAAAATTTATATATGTACATCAAAAAATGTTTTCCCATTGAATGTATTGCTGAGGTTTTTTGATTTTGGTTTAACTTAATCATTTCCTTGCAGTTCGTTTAGTAATAGATGAAATGGGATTTCTGAAGACTCCAGATGAGGATGAAACGAGTAACCTTATATGGTGTGATTCTGCAGTTCAGCAGGAGAAGATTGCAGAGCTGCAAAATTACCAGGTGGGGAGTTAATCATGACCAGTTATTGGCCATTAGGGAAGTTGAGTGATTCCCTTATACTTTTCCTTTGATAGGGTTCTTAATATGTTGACGTATTAAATTTCAGTCCTAATTTACCCAAATAGCCTGTTTTGTTGCTGTCCAGTTGTACTGACTCAGCATGAAGCCTGCATCCTTTCAGATATAAATTTAACATCTTTCCATCGTTAAGTAAGAACTGATAGAAGTGAACTTTTCCTAGACCTGTGTTTTGCATTATGCTTACAGATGAGTGATGTGGAATAGATTGTATAGAGAGATCATAATGTGGAAATACTTTGTAATGTCAGTTATATATCTGGCTTCATTCTTTTTTGTTTAGGATTTGACACAAACTTAAATTTAAAAAGTCAAATGCATAGAATTTTAGACAGTTGACATTTGTATAGTTCTTCATCTGTTATTTTGGGTGTTAATACAGATTTGACTATTGGAAACAAACAAGTCCATTTTTACCAGTTTTTATGCAATGCTTATCTATATGAATATAGTAAATCCAGAGTGCCAAAAATAATTTCAACAATGAATTACCAGTTACTCAACATAGGAAATTATAATGTCTATGTTAGCCCCCTTGTCTGATTTCTTTAAAGTTATGCAGTTTTATTCTCTGATTACTATAGATTCTTTAATTCATTGTAGGTCATTTAATTTAAGTATATTACATTAATAGCTGTTTGTTTACTAAGGCCTGAAAACTTAAAGGTTGGTGGTAACTGTATTATAATATAAATGAATGTATTCATTAAGTCATTGAGAATATTAACATTTACCTTTTTATTTTCCAGAGGATCAACCATTTCCCAGGAATGGGGGAGATCTGTAGGAAAGATTTCTTAGCAAGAAATATGACCAAGTAATCTTCCTTTTCTTGTAATACAATAGCTCTGTTAGAAATTTACATTTTGAGTATTATAGTGCTGTCTTTCACAAAGTCACATTGATTTGAAATGATATTTTGATGGAAGAGAGAGCATTTTAGCGCTAGGAAGCTCCTAAAAGTTCAGAGCAACGTTTTGCACACAGTCAAACAAATCATCAACAGCAGAGATGGGTCAGGATCTTGGTTCCCACGATCTCAGGGTTCTTTCTACTTTTTATTCAATATGTACTTACTCATTTTCAGTTAAACCTTGAAGGAACTCATTCGTTGCATTATTGCCCTGTGTGCATATTGTGTTCACATACTGGTTACTGAGTGTCTAATATGAGCCAGGCACTGCAGTGGGCATGTGTGTGCACATCTACACCTAGACCACATACAGACAGGGTCAGGCAAACATAGGTTTACAGTTGCGAGTATGCAAGACAGTTAATTCTTGCACTATTTGTTAATTATATTATTTTTCATATAAATAACTGTAAGCCTATTTTTGTTCCCCCATCTATGCCCACGCAAGGATACACATGCACATACATTTATTGAGACCACTGCCTTCAATCCAAAGAGTGATAATCTGCCTTCATGGGAAAAACTGTTCACAGGTACTCAAGTATTGAATGAACTGTAGCATTTTCATCCAGTTTATATTTCTGTTGATTACATTTTTTTAGTTTAAGAAAGTTGAGTGGTAAATTGAGAAAATAATTTTAAAAAGTGACCGCTTTCATAGAGAAAGGCTAGTAAAGGTGTGTATGCAATTAAAGAAATTTCTGCATGTATCCATGTGAAAGTTTATATATCCACTTACTCAACAAATATTTTTGAATGTCTATTTTAGCCTCTAGAGCCTATTAGCTTTGGAGTAAACAAGATAAATAAAGTGAAATGTCTGCCTCGCATTCAACAGATAACTCTGCATGTCTATTTTATGCCCTAGCAAAGGGCATAAAATAGAGTTATCTTGTTTACTTACCTGAAGTAAACAAGATAAATAAGGCCTACTCCCTGCCTAGAGGGCACATTCTAGTAAGGGAGGAAGGCTGACACACACAGTACAGCTTGGTGGTGCCGCATGAGTCGGTGTCGACCAGAGTCAGTGTCAACTCCGCGTATGGCCGTGACAGAGGTAGTAGGAGGGGTTTTTTGGGAGAGCAAGGGAGGCTTCCTGAGAAGGTGCATGAATATGAGATAGGCATTGACGAGTGTCAGGATTTCACCCTTTGAGAAGAAGGCCAGGGACTGACGGCAAGGACAGCAGCAGGAGAGACTCACGCAGCATGATGTGTCTGGGGAACTTGATGCAGTTCCTGTGGTTGTACAGGAAGTAAGGAGAGCCAGCCTGAGAAGATGCTGGCGATGAGGCACAGGCAGGCTGTGCGTGCCGTGTCATTGTTTTTTATTTAATCATGTATTCTTTAATCTCTTTACTCCACGGACATTTCTGTTTATCCTGAGAGAAATAAGGAGTTATTTAATAGGTTTAAGCAGAGAAATAGTGTGTTTGAGATGATCTTGATGGCAATATAGACAACAGGTTCAATGAGGGTAGGACTAGAGGGAGAAAGCCCTGGAGAGGATGATTGTTAACGTCCAGGTGAGACTTAATGAGCAGCTAATAAGCCAAACAAGAGGTAGAGTGGGAATGGGGAAGAGAAAATAAATCTGGAAAATATTGGGTTGGCTAAAAAGTTTGTTTAGTTATTTTTCCGTAAAATAAAAGACACATTTTTTTTTTCATTTTCATCGATAACTTTGTTGGTTTGGACATTTTGAGTAGTTGGCTATCTCCTGCTATTGACTTCTGGTGGGTAGAGGTCAGGGCTGCTGCTGAACACCTTTCCATGCATGAGACAGCCCACAGCAAAGGATTATCTGGCCAGAAAGTCAGTAGTCCCAAGAAACTTCGCAAATCACGTTTGACACATTCCAACAGTCACAGCACCTTCTCCATATACTGTCCAAATCTTTGTTTGCGTTTCAGTTGCCATCTTATTGAAAAAAAAAAGCCAAGTGAACTTTTTGGCCAACCCAATATGAAGGATATAGCTTTTATAGAACTTGAGAATAAAGTGGAGAAAGAGAGAAGTTTCCAAGATGACTCCTAGGTATCTGGCTTAGGATATCGTGTAGGCATTATAATTTGTTAACATAGGAAATGCTGGAAAGAATATATGTAAGAGGAAAGGGAATTACCTCTATAAAGTTTTGAATATGTACTTCATTTAAGTCATTTATTTTCACTTAACACGTATTTATTAAATACAAGGGAGGGCCCCCCAGAAACTGGAATCATCCTCTGGAGAGCAGGCCTTTGGTAGTGCAGTATTCCCCTGCTAGGTGAGTGTTCTAGGAACCTACCTGTATCAGTGTACCAGCTGGCGTTGTTGTGAGGTTGCCTTCAGCTTCAGCGAATTCTTTTGTAATACTCTTCCAGTGCGTTTGCCCATTCCACGATGGGTGATTTACCAGCACACCTGGTCATGCTGCTCTGAGTGTTCAGCAGTTTTTGACCAAAAATGGCACGACCCTGGTGCCCTAACTTCCGTATTTACCTGATTTCACCCTAAGTGACTTTCTTATTTTTTGTTTTCCTGGATGAAAAAAGTCCTCAGAGGGAGATGTTTTGCCTATGCAGAAGCACGAAATGTGTCAGAATTAACAAGTTCAAAAACTGCTTTGAGCAGTGGAAAAACTGTCTTGATAGGTGTATTGCATCAAATGGAGAGTACTTGAAAGGTGACTAAAGTTTAAACACAGAAGATTAAATACACAGTATTTAATAAATAAATACTTTGGCACTGTCCTAGGCTCTGGGTACAGAAGCAGACTTACGGCTTTTACAACTGCCTCTGGGCAGGAAGAGCAGCATATGGGCCAAGGTCATGTGGTAAGAGAAAGCATGAATCGTCAAGCTACTGAAATAAAGCCAAGAGTAGTTGGAACACAGAAATTTGGGTGGTGAGAGAGAGATTAGCTGAAGAGTGATTATGGGTTTTATTCTGAAGTGCCAAAGAAGAGGAGAGGGTGATGAGTTAGTCATGTGATCAGATTTGCTATTGGAAGGAGTTGTTGTGGCCGCTTTGTAGAGGATATCGTAGGCTATTGTAAAGGGCAATTTCTCATTTTATAGATCCTTGGAATTCTTCTTGAGGAAAAAATAATCTTCTAGAAAAATTGACCTGGTCATATAAAAATAGTTGTATACATCATGTGTTTAATATAATTTAGTAAATCTATGACAGAGCAATGAGCAGAAATTATGCTAGATCCCCAAATTTCTGCACAAGACCAAATGTCTCTTTTGAAGGTGCACATTTTGACATCAAATGATTTGTGTTAGATTACCTAAATGTACTAAAGTGTTTCTCTTGAATATACGTGTGCTTTCATTTTTCCCAAATATATTTGAAAGAATGTTATTCATAAATACTGTCTGATCATTTCACACTAATTAAAGCTTTGGCTTGATCTAATGTTATTTCATTGTTAAAAATATAATAAGCATATTGAAAGGTTTTGGAAATAGAAACAGAGGCATTAGCATTGCTCCTGGGCCTCCTTTAGATGTGTTCCACACCAGCCAGTGTCGGCCTGTTGTAAACCAAGATTATTTAGCTCCTTGATTACTCTGGGTTTGACACATAGAATTGGTAATTGTATCCCTTCTTATAATGCACACATAACTTTTTTACAAGGTGTGTTTGAAGGAATGCTTGAAATATGGTAGCTGTATGAACCCCCAGTTGTGGAGGCCAAGTGCCTTATGTATTCCAAACTCCTAGTCTTAGACTTTAGGCCTCTCTGCCTACTGCATACCATGGTTCCATTTTAGTTTTTTTGCAAATTTTATTTGGGGACAATATCTGCTCATATATAAAAGATTTGCATATGCTTATAAAATTTAAAACCTTTTTTGAAACAACCAGATTTTCTTTAATAGATATTTTAAAATATTTTTCCTAATTCATTTTTATTGGGAATCAATATATACAAAATAGTTAACATTTGGAATTCACAAAAGCAAACATTTTAAACAGAGTATTGCCTTTAAGTTATGTATCAAATAGGCAGCCTGATTTGTAGCAAATACAAGAATATTGGGACATATGTCGAAGCCATGAAACCACATGCATAGGCACATAGGCACATATAGTTCATGTAGGCACATATAGTTCACAATAGGCACATATAGTTCATGTAAACAAAACCTTTACTGACTCAAGGCTTCACAGTTTCCTCAGAAAAGGAGTTAAACTCCAGAAAACACTGGAGTAAGAGGCAATCAGAACTCTGCGTAGGGATGAGGCAGAGGCTATAAATGGTCTTTAAAGAAGCAGTATAAATGGTACCTGGCCATGCACCATTTCCTGCTGCCCTTCCCCATTCTTGAGGCCGAGTTAGTGACACTTTCCACGTTATTTTGAATTATATGCCTTTATTACACCTATCACATTGTATTTAATTCATAACTTGTATGTAAATTCCTTAAGGAAGAGACCATATTAACTTAATATCCCCAATGCCTACCATATAGTATATACTCAAATATGTTTGATCTGCTAATATGTAAATTAGTACACAGGACAGAGAACTGTGCCTGTTTTTTTCCCTGATATCCCCAGTGTCTAGAATAGTGCCTAGCACCTAGTAGGTGCTTAATAGACATTTGCTGAATGAATCAAAAAATGAATAGAGGAATTTAAATCCTTATAATAAGTGCCAGTAACACAGAAAGAAAATTTAGAAAAGTTTGAATAGAAATTATTGTAATAATTAGCTCTAACTTACAGAATGATCAAGTCACGGCCTCTGGATTATACCTTTGTTCCCCGAACATGGATCTTCCCTGCTGAATATACTCAATTCCAGAACTATATGAAAGAATTGAAGAAAAAAAGAAAGCAGAAAACTTTTATAGTAAAACCAGCTAATGGTGCGATGGGTCATGGGTAGGTATTATTCACCTGCAATATATTTTAAAAAAATGGAGTTTGGGGAGAATAACTGTGACATTCACTCATGGTTGAGAACTAATATGAAAAATATAATGAATAGGTTTCTAACTATTGCTTTTTTGGAACTAGATATTTAATAAGTCCTTTTTGTTGTTGTTGGTTTAATAATATTAATAAGTCCTTTTAATCTGCCCTACAGGCTTTGGTAATTCAATTTAAAAATTAAACCAGTAGGTTGTAAAACTTTAATAAGAAACAACAAAATAGAAGGAAAAAAGATGTTTTCTATTTTTTAAATATAAAATTTACATTCATAATAATTTTGGAGTAATACTAAAGAATAAAATTCAGTGGATACCATTGAGCTAAATTGCTCTGGAGAAAGAAATGGAAAGGGAGTTACTTTTACATGTATCTTTGCTTTACGAATAAGTTTTTATCTTTATGTAGCTATGGTAATTGGATTGTAAATGAGAACACATTGAGCTAAAATACCAAGAACCAGACATGTTAGCTGAGAATAGATTACAGAATAATATATTCCTGTTTCCTTTTGCTTATGTTAGTTTTCTGCAGTGTACTTTTAAAAAATGTGGCTGAGTCTGCTTTTTAATAAAAACACGAGTTATTTTAATCATTTGCTTAAAATGTGGGGGAAAAGGTATTGGAACTGTAGCTGCCAGGTAAATTGTTGTTCAACAAATTTTCCTTTAACTTTCAGTTATAATTTAATCAGACATTGTTTATAACTGTGGTTTAAAAATTAAAAAAATAAACGTAATATTAGCGGGAATTTATTTTAGTTGTTTAACATACAGTTGGTTTGTTGTATACTAGTAGCAAAGAAAATTTTGGGTGGTGTAATTGAAGTTTACATTTTCTCAATTTTAATGTTAAAATTAATATTAAAATTTACATTTATATGTATTTGCACTTATAGGTAAAACGTTATGTGTAAGTATTAATCTTATTTGACAGCAGTGTAAAAGCTAGCTGAGAAAGCATCTGTTTTTACCGGGCTGCTGGGGTGTATCTCATGTATTGGAGTGAGTGGGTCAAGTACGCCTCTGTCGTCTGTGGAATGTGTCCGTTGCTGATCTATTGTTTGGTTGTCTTCTCCATTACTGGAAGTGGGGTATTGAAGACTCCACCTGTTATTATTGGACTGTCTCCTTTCAATTCTACCAGTTTTTGCTTCACATGTTTTGAAGCTCTGTTTTGGGCATATACATTTATAATTATTGTATCTTATTGGTGCATTGACTTTAAAAAATCTTTATATACTTTTTTTCTTTTGTAATAATTTTTATCTTAAAGTGTGTTTCCTTTGATACTAGTATAGCCACTTCACATCTCTTTTGGTTGCTCTTTGCATGAAGTATCTTTTCATTTGTTCACTTTCAACCTAATTGAGACTTTAAAATGAATCTCTTATGGACAGCATAGTTGGACCATGTGTTTTTTTTAATACGTTCTGCCAAATCTTGTTTTTTAATAGGAGAGTTAATCCATTCGTATGTAAGCAATTGTTGATAAGGAAAGGTTTATTTCTGCCATTTTGCTGTTTGTGTTCTGTATATTTTATATATATAGGTTTTATTCCTCAATACGTCTGTTTCTACCTTCTTGTGTATTAAATAATTTTTTAGTATACCAATTTTATTTCCCACTTTTTACTATGAATTTTTTGATTTTTTAAATGGTTGCCCTAGGATTACAATTAACATCTCAGTTTGTAGAAGTCTTGTTTGGATTAATACCAATTTAATTTCAGTAGTTTTTTAAAAAGCTGCTTCTGTGATCTCTGCCTCCTTTTATTGTCACAGATGACATCATGCACACTGCTGCCCATCGGCGTAGATTTACAATTATATTGTTTTATACCATCATGTTTTAAATAGTGTAGGAAAAATGAGGTGTTACAAACCTAGCCTACACTAATAGTGACTTTTACATTTATCAGGAGTCACCTTTAGGGGTGATCTGTATTTGATTTTAGTTACTTTCTAGTGTCCTTTTGTTTCAACCCGAAGGATTTTCCTTAACGGCTCCTGTAGGCCAGGTGTCATGGCAGCCAACTGTCTGAGCATTGTATATCTGGGACTGTCTTAATTTGTTCTTTAATGTTAAATAGTTTGCCAGGTGTAGAATTCTTGGTCAACAGTTCTTTTATTTTCTGTTAGATCTTTGAATATCCTGTTTTCCTGTCTTCAGCCCATATTGTTTCTCTCATGATATCAGGAGTTTGTCTTATTGAGGATCCCTGGGACATGACAAATAGCTTTGAACTTGCTACTTGCAAGACTCTTTGCTTTGGCTTTTGATAGTTTGATTGTATGTCTCAGTGTGGATCTCTTTCAGTTTATTCTGTTTGGAGTTCACTGAGCTTCTTGGATGAGTCGACTATTATGTTTTTATGAATTGGGAAGTCTTCAGCCATTAATTCTTCAAATATTCTTCCTGCCCATTTCTCCCTCTCTTGTTCTTTTGAGACCCCATTATGTGCATGTTAGTATTCTTGGCGGTGTTCCACAGAACTCTTAAACTCTTCATTTTTCTTTTTCTTCCTCAGACTGGTTAATCTTGATTGACCGTCTTCAAGTTTTGTTTCTTTTTCTGCCTTCCTAGACCTTTTTAGCCTGCTAATGAAATTTTTGTTTTGTTATTGTACTTTTCAACTTCAGAATTTCTGTTTGGATTGTCTTTCCCACCCTCTAAAAAATACTTTCTATTTCTGTTGATGTTCCCAATTTGGTGATATAACATTCTCATGGCTTCCTTTAGCTTTGAAAAGATTTAAAATAATAGATTTAAATAGTTGATTGTTCAGTGAAACCGTTGTCTGGGTTTCCTTAGGAACAACTGTTCCTATTAATTGATAACTTTATTGTTTATGGGTCATTCTTTCTTTTTTCTTTACATGACTCATATTTTTTTTGTTGAAAACTGGACATTTTGAATATTATAATGTAGCAAATATGGAAATCACCTTCTCTCCTCTCTGTAGGATATTTTTGTCACTGTTCCTGATTATAGTTGTTTATTTGTTTAGTAGCTTTCTGAAATAATTTTGTAAAGTTTGCATTATTTGCTGGACCTGGCCACTGAAGTTCCTCTTCTGTCAGGTCAGTGGGCAGCTACCAATTGGACAGAGATTTTCTTAAACACCTTGAACCTACCCCTCAATACAAATTGCCCATCTTTTCAGATGGGCTGTATGCGTGTTAGTATTGGAGCATGCCTCCTGTACTCAACTAAGCAATTTGTGAGTATGCATTAGCCTACACTTCCTAATTGTAGAGAGCCTGATGGTTAGCCGGAGGTAAGACCTTCGGGCCTTCCAGGTCTGTTCTGAGCAGGCACCTGCCTTAGGCATGCGCGTGGCCTTTGGGATTCCTAGAAATATGTCAGAATGTTTCAAGGCCCTGTTCCCCAAAGACTCTCAGTCCTCAAACTTTTCTCCCAATCTTTTTAGTTGATTGTTGTTTTCCCCAGTGGTCATTTTGTTGTCCTAGAGACCAAGGACTAATACATTTGTCTTTTAGGTATTCTCCATAATGGCCTCCCCAAGTAGCCGCCTCAGCCCCGAGAGACTTCCCAGGTAGGCAGGGTAAAAGCAAGTCCTTAGAGGTCTTGCAGAAGAGCCACCACACAGGTCTGAAAAAACAGACAAGCATAAGAGTAAGTCTAGTCTGCTCCTCCTAGAACCAGTACCTGCACTGGAAACATGGTTTGCTGTTCAAGGCCACCACTGAACGGGGAGCTGGGGGATCGGGGTGGTAACAGAGGAAGTTAAACCGCCAGAAAGCTGTTTTACGTAGATTCAGCTGCTTTTGTTTTTGTTGTTGTTACAATCTTTTATAATCTTTTCGTTTTCAGGATTTCAGAAAAGTTGATTCTGATAATTTTTTGTTTTTTAGTGGTCACTGCTTTTTGTGAAGGGACAGAATTTGGAGTTACCTACTCTGCCATTTTCCTGTTGAGTGTTATCTGTTAACTTTGTAAACATCTTGACTCCATATCATATTGTTCTTCTGATTTTTTTCTTTAAACTTAGGATTTCTTTGATAAGAAATGGTGACAAACTGCCATCTCAGGATCATCTGATTGTTCAAGAATACATTGACAAGCCTTTCCTAATGGAAGGTTACAAGTTTGATTTACGAATTTATATTCTGGTAACATCATGTGATCCACTAAAAATATTTCTGTACCATGACGGACTGGTGCGCATGGGAACAGAGAAGTACATCCCGCCTAATGAGTCCAATTTGGTAAGTGATACCAGACAGAGTATATGATTTTACTCATATGTTCAACATATACTTTTTAAAAAGGATTTTATTTATTTACCTTTAGAGACAGGGAAGGGGAGGAGAAAGAGAGGGAGAGAAATATCAATGTGTGGTTGCTTCTCATGCATTCCTCACTGGGGACCAGGCTCGCAACCCAGGCATGTGCCCTGACTGGGAATTGAACCAGCGACCCTTTGGTTCGCAGCCCACACTCAACCCACTGAGCTACACCAGCCAGGGCAACATGTACATTGTGTCTAAAGGTTGTATGAATGGAAGTGCCTCCTCTCAAGTTTTTATCATCTGGAGCAGTAACTTGTGACAGGTGCGCTGCAAGAATTTTTAAAATATGCAATACCTGACTATTTAGTCAGGGACCCTGACCTCTTTTCTCTTAAATCGTTAAATAGAAAAAATGACAATAGCCTTCTGGTGTGAATGAATCAAAATCATACCTATTTTTTCGACAGATTATAAAAATATATTTTTTCGGTGTGCTGCAGAACTTTAGTAATTAGTTTAAAAGGTTGAAAATTGCCAGTCGAGAAGAATTGTGTACACAAACAGGAGTAATTCTAATTTACAGACAGCTTTGTGTAAATTAGAATGCAAACCAGGGTCTGGTTCAGTGAGGCTAATCAGGAAAAGTCACCTCCTCCGTATGGTGAGCACACGGATGGATTTCAAAGCACGTATGTGTGTGCAGTGGCCCTGGGTAGGAATGATTTTTGTAGAAATGTAATAAAAAAGTTAAATGCAATGGAGTTGAGTATAATATGGGTAGCTTGTGTTCACCTCTTCACGGAGGAGGTGGTACATGAGCAGTGTTGATTCCTTTGTGTAGAAGGTGTGGTTTAAACATATAGAGAATGGGGGAGAAAGTGTATGAAACGGAAAGCAAAAGTTATCAGAGGGTAGAGTTGTTTATTTTTGTTGGAACAAAAGAGAAAATGGTAAGTTTACGTTGACAAAATGTAGAGACATAAATTTTCTGTTTCAGAGTGATTTTTAACTATATTAAAGGGAGCTTTTGTAGCTTTTTTTCCCATTAAGATTTCCTTTGTGCAACTCTAAGATAGCAATGAAAGTGATAATTGTCATTTATAGTTTATGATGATCAAACCATAATTTATTATTATACTTTATTATAAAGTCATAAACTGTAATTTATACTTTATGGGAGATAATCTGTAATTTATTCTCTATTTTTAATTTATTATTAACTAAAAGTTTAGTAATGTCTGATGCTGTTTTTAGATTTACTGATTATAACAATTATTACAAATACCCTAATTATTGTCTTCCCGTTTGTCAAAGGCCTGGTTATTGTTTTCCTTCAATGTTATACACATAATTGACTCTATTAAGAGTTGGTATTTTCAAAATTAACTGATGACTGATCATAAATATTACTATGTGCATGAACTGAAAAGTGTTGACAGCATTTTCCCTGGCAAAAAAATTATAAGGAAGTTATCACAGTTTTCACAGGGTAGGAAGATAAAAGAAAGAATCATCTCTTTAAGGGTCATAGGTCTGGATATAGCCAATCACCAAGTAATGTTTGAACTGTACTGTGTTCTAGCCAATGTGCTGGTTTTGGAAAAACAGTGACCATGGAAGAGTAGTATTGCCTTACAGAAGAAACAGGCTGGTGGAAAGGAGAAAGTAAAATGAGCAGTTATAATGTCCAGTGGCTAAGTGTAGGGGTCTAAGAGACCGAGGGTGCTGTGGACGTGCACAGCAAGGGCATCTAACCTGGATGGAGATGAAGGTTAGAGACACGTTTGTAGAGTGTGATCTGGATGAGGAGAGGGTAGCCAAGTCAGGAGTCGGTGCGGCTCCAGGCAGAGGAATGGCCCAGAGGTGAAGGAGAGGATGTTATGTCTGGAGAAGCAGACACATTCAGTACGGCCAAAGTACAGATCAAGATTAAATGAGGACAGGGAGTCCTGGAGGCCAGATCTTTCAGGGCTTGTAGGTGATGGCTAGCATGATGAAGCTTAACTTTAGAAAATGGGAAACACTGAAAGACTTTAAAGAAGGGAAAGAGGAATGAGATTTGTGTCTTTAAAAAGTCACCAGGTCTGTGGCATGGGGAATGTGAGATGGAGGTGGGTGGATCGGAGAGACTAGAGTAGAGGAGACAAGAAGGTGTATATTTTTATTTTTTATTTAAATATTTTATTTATTTATCTTTAGAGGGAAAGGGAAGGAGAGAGGGAGAGAAACATCAATGTGTGGTTGCCTCTCATGTGTCCCCTACTGGGGACCTGGCCTGCAACCCAGGCATGTGCCCTGACTGGGAATCAACCCTCGATTGTCTGGTTCACAGGCCTGCACTCAATCCACTGAGCTACACCAGCCAGGGCAGAAGGTGTATATTTTTAAAGAAGGTGTATGCTAATGTAACCACATATGAGAGGAAAGATGAGTTAATTTCAAGTAATAGTAATAGGGCTGAGCTAGGAATAATTCTGAGGATTTACAATATATTTATAATAGCATGGATAACATGCTAACATGATATAATATACTCACAGGTTAGATTTGTAGACTGAGGGAAAGGGAGAGAGAAATTAAGGATAAAACTGAAGATTATTGGCATGGGCAGTTGTGTAGATGGGATGTTTTCAGGGGGATAGGGAATACAGGATTAATTAAAGGTTTTGCAGAAAGTGGATGTGTTTGGTTTGTGCCCAGCCTGTGTGACTTCTAAGTGGTCTGTTCTGTAAGCATTTGGATATACACTGCAGGTCTGAAGTTCACATGAGGCAGTTGAGCTTCAAGCATATTTGGGACTTGTCAGCTCATTGATTATAATTAAATAATTGGAGCGGGTAAGAATGGATTACATACATGTAAACAGATAATAAGCTTTTGAGAGGAATGAAGGAGAGAAGAGATAGGAAAGATTAAGACTCGGAAGCTCACTTAGGTAATAAGGTGATTTATTCTAGTATTTTAAGTTATATGTGTATGATTTGCTTAAGGACACTAGGTTTGGAAGTCACAATGAAAGATGGGCCGTCAGGAAATGTGGCTTCTGGGTTTCACTTTGCCACGCGATCTTGAATCACTAAATCTCCTGGCTTTGGTTTTTCATGTAGGGAAAAAATGATGAACCCTGGTGTCCCTAATCCTTGTATATCAATAATATTTCATGATAGAATTTCTAGATTAAGATATAAAAAAACTGACGTGAAATTTTATTTGAAGTGAGATCACTTACCTTATGTAAAAGGTAAGTTTAAAAAGTCTAGGAAAAATAAGCTAAATGCTCTTACTGTTTTAGATGGCAGAGTGCTGCATATTTTTCCTTCCATTTTCATAGCTGCCGTCACCTCTCATTAAGGCAAACGTCCAACTGGCAATGGACCATTTAGAAGGCGATTTCTGTTGAGACAGATGGGGAACTGTGAAAGTTTCATACCTACTTACAAAGATAATGTTTAAGAAAAATGGAAAGCACTATTTCTTATTCAGTTTTTTTCTAGGATAGCTAGACTTTTTATTACTGTTATTATGATTTTAAGAAATTCATGCCAAATAAAGAGCTCTTCTAAAAATTAGTTTCCACCCTTTTTTTAATGAAAATTTTTTTTCGTATTTTGGAAAGTAAAAAATAATTTGATTAAAAAAAGTCAAGTACTTAAAATTAGACTAGCATAGGGTTTATGTTCTTTCTTTTCAATATAAATTTAAAGCTTTTTCTAAGTTTCATGAGGGTAGGGGCTGTGTCTGTCTTATTCATCTTTGTATCCATAGTGCACAAAACAAATTTATGCTGTAGTAAGAGCTCCTTAAATATTATTTAATGAATGAAAAAATAAATTCTTAATAGTGGTGGGCACACGGGTTGAGGAATTCTATATATCTGCTTCTAGGATTTTAAGACTGTAGACCTAAGTAATGGCAGTGAAAAAATTTGATGTGAATATACTTGGTCATTAACAAACCAAAATAATAATCCTGTGCACGAAGCATGTATTCGTTGTGCTACACCATTGCTATCTAAAGTAACCTCTAGGAGTAGGGTCCCGAAGGTGGGATTTACAGGCTTGATAAATGCTTATGCACGATTGCTAGGGAGCCACTAGGTGTGTGTTAATGGACAGTTATGAGAAGTTTTAAATTTTGGAATCTTTTTCTAGTTTGAGAAGCAGTATCAGTAAACATAGGGTACGAAGAGACTAAGACACGGAGCACAGTGAATGCAGTGATAATCATTTGGATTCTGGGCAGTGTTGTGTGGTGTGCAGCGTTGTCCGCTGACTCTGCATGCACGCCGTCTTGTGATGAGTTAAGGGGGCTTCCCGGCAGTGTGGGAGGGCACAGGCTGTGTTTGGTAGTCCGACCTCTTGGTTCATGCTGCTTACTTGAGCATTCATTTGTTATTTTTCTTTGAAAAGACATAGAATATTCTCTCAGAAAATTTCTTTCCCAAACAAATTTGGGTGAAAACTCTAAGTGACCCAAAACATTAAAAACAAAAACAAATGGAATACTACAGAGCAGAGAGAAAGAAGGAGCTCCTACCCTTTGCTTCAGCATAGATGGAACTGGAGAGAATTATGCTGAGTGAAATAAGCCAGGTGGTGAGGGACAGATACCATATGATCTCACCTTTAACTGGAACATAATCAACAAAACAAACAAGCAAGCAAAATATAACCAGAGACATAGAAATTAAGAACAAACTGACAGTAACCAGAGGGAAGTGGGGAGGGGTAATGAGGGGAAGGGTTTTCGGGAACTAATATGAGGGATACATGGACAAAACCAGGTGGGAGGGTGGGAGCAAGGCGGGGAGGTGGGTTTGGCTGGGGTGGGGGGAGTGGTAAGGGAAAATGCAGACAAGTGTAATTGAACAACAACAAACTAATTATTTTTAAAAATGAACAAAAAAGCATTTTCTTGCTTAGCAATATATAGTTTCACATTTTTATTTAATTACTTTATATATGCTTATTATTTTAATACTTTTTGTGGCAGGTAGAGATGACTACATTCACAGTCTTTTTAAGGGAAATGTGTCATTCCATGTAATGTGGTAATTGTCTGAGCAATCATGGAATTGTCAATCTGTATATTTTGAATTTTAAAATCATCTTTCATCTTTAGATGCTTTCTTTTCTGAGACATCCCGTGTTCTAGAGTCTCACAGGCGATACCGTCGGTTCTTCCTCGTTGCAGACCCAGTTGTACATGCACCTGACTAACTACTCCGTGAACAAGCACAATGAGCGATTTGAAAGGGACGAAACCGAAAACAAAGGCAGCAAACGCTCCATCAAATGGTTCACAGAATTCCTGCAAGCAAACCAATATGATGTTACGAAGTTTTGGAGTGACATTTCAGTAAGAGTTTACCATACCACAATTATAGCTATCTTTCCTCAGATTATCTCAAGATCACCAAGCATTTTAAATAAAGAGCAGATTACCTTAGATTGGGCTGATAAATCTTGTTTTCATGAAGGAGACGGAATTTGTGATGGACCTTGATAGTAAGTAGTATTTTCACTGCTAGGGACGGGAAAGGGGGAATTCTGGCTGGAGGCCAAAGCACAAGTGAGGACATGGAGATGTGAGGGTCGTGGTGAGTGGTCCAGGCTGCGTGTTTGCGGTCTGTGGGAGATGCACGGGGACCTATGGCCAAGAAGATATGTAGAGGTCATATTTTAGATCTGGAAATCAAAGCTTAACTTCCAGTTTTTAAAGGAAGAGAATAATAAGGCCAAGGACTGTGAGTTCAAAAGACAAATCTGAAAAAGCATAGGATGGGTTAGAGTGAAGAGCAAGAGTAGGTAGAAGAGGCACTTGGGAAGAAGAATGGTTTAAATTGAGCACAGTGAAGTCAACATTGAGAATAATTGAGGTCAGAATGGGGGAAGTATTCAAAGGTTCTACAGTTTTAAGAAGTTAATTATAGGGTGATTGGTTGTGACATCTGAAATAGAGTGGGAAGGATTTGTTTTTGAGAAGATGTGGAGCTTAGTTTTGCAAACAAGGGGCAAAAAGTTTATGTATGTAAAGTATGTATGCATTTATTTATTTATTCATTCACTTATTCAGTAAACATTTTTTGAACCCATACTATAAGCCTGTCTCTGGCTAATAATTTGACGATTTATAAGATACTCAAAAAACCTAGAGTTTGACAGGAAAAACCAGCTCAGAAATTGTTATTGAAATGCAGTGTAGCAAGGACAACAGCAGAGGGGTGCCTTGGGTTCTGTGGGGAAGTAAAGGAGGACCACTTACGGTAGCGTTGGGTGGTACTTCTTGGAGGCATTGACTTACGAACTCAGTTTTGAAAAGTCCAGGAGGCTCGGATGATGAGTTTTACTTTAGATATGTTGAACTTGAAATGCTGTCTCAGGTAGAGAGATCCAGCAGTCAGTCCGAAGTGTATGTCTGTGGTGCGATTCGTATTTAAAGCAATGGCAGTGGATGAAATCCCAAATGGCAAAGAGAAGAAAGGGAAGGCTGTGAGAAGATGACCTTGGTGAAACAGACCCTTTGTTAATCCCAGCAGAAGTATGAAAGTCATCTTCAAAGTTAGAAGACTGTGTCTGTCGAAAACACAGTATGATTAGGGCTATATAATTTGATTTGACTTTCCTTTGGAAACAAATAATATATAATTTAAATAAATCTGTCATGGAAAGTGGACTTGAGAGTTTGTAGGTAGTTGGACTTGGTCTCTTGAGAAAACGAGAGAGAAAAATCAGCATCAATAGATTTATCTTTTTGTTGATTGTTTTGTTGGTTGATGGTTTTTCCTACTTATTTTTTATACAATGTAAATAGAATGTAAATCTAAAGTTCTTAGATATCAGACCAGAAAAAAGAATGATGTAGTCTCCATGTGGAAGCCAATAGGGCCGGAGTACCAAACTCATTTTCACTGGGAGCCACATCCGTTCGTGCATTGGCAGTATTTTCATCTCACATAAACTGTGAACTGTGAAATCATCATTGCACAAAGAAACCCCGCTCTCCTATGCTAGGCACCATTGTGGGCACTGGGAATGGGGCTGTAATAAAACAGACAAGGATGCTGCCCCAACAAAACAAGAAAAAGATCAGTGGATGTATGCTGTGTAGTCATGTGGTAAGGGGTGATAGGTGGCAATTTTTGACTGCAGGGTCAGGGAAGGGAATATCAAGGATTCAGACAAGGAGGTATTGGCAGGAGAGTGTTGCAGGATGAGGGAAACGTCACTACAAGGAGCCCAGAGAAGACAAGCGTGGCTGAAGCTTGCAGGGAAGGGGAAGAGCTGGGTGAGCCAAAGTCAGATCAGCGGTGGGGGCCGATGCCATAGGGCCAGTCTGTAATCCAGGCCTTATTGCCACTTGTGTAAATGAGAAAGAAGGAAAGCATTTTCACCTTTTAAAAACGATGTACACTTGCAGGAGTTGGTTGTTAAGACCCTGATTGTGGCAGAACCTCATGTCCTGCACGCGTATCGGATGTGCCGGCCCGGTCAGCCTCCGGGAAGTGAGAGTGTCTGTTTCGAGGTCCTGGGATTTGATATTTTGTTGGACAGAAAACTAAAGCCATGGCTTCTGGAGGTAAGACTTTTTTTTTTAAGAAGAAAGAGACGCACCACTGTTCTTGTGTATTAAAATAAATGTGTGTTTTTGAAATGTGTGTTTGGCACAGCTGCCTCATTAACTGAGCAGAAAGAGGCCTGAATGCAGTACGGGGGAGGAAGAGAATGAAAATTCATGGGGTAGAACAGATCTAAGAAAGGATCAAAGTGTGTTTGATATTACTTTTCCCAAATTAGTATTGAATTTCTAGGCCAGGAATTTTGAACTTAGGTGTGGGTCTGCTTTTACTGATTTTTAATCTGCTTTCTCCAGTATTTTCTCAGCCTCAGGGCTTCTGCCACCTCATGGCTTGTGGATGTTGTCTTTCCTCTCTCCGTGTGGGAGCCTGGCCTTCACACTCTCCAAGGGAGAAGCCCTCCTGGGCCCATTCATCAGTATTTACTACCTAGCACCCAGTGGCATGGCGTCTCCCCCGTGGCCTTGTGACCTGCCGGGGGCTCCCCTTGTGTCCAGCCCATCCACTGTGTGCCTTTAGGTTTGCTGCCAGTCCCTGGAGTAGGCAGAGGCATCATTATTTTCCTTGTATTGATAAAAGGTCACTTAACACATGGAAAATATAGAATAATATAAAGAAAAAATAAGAATGATGTTTTTAAGATGTTGGTTCCTTCTCTTCCATTCTTATTTATATTCAGAATGTACCCAGAAGACCCCCTTAGAAGTCATGTGGTCCAATAGTACCCCACTCAGCATCTGGGGTCATAGAGTTCATGGCCGTGAAATACCGTGTTTAGGAAACTTTATCAGGAAAGTAGCACATATCTAAACACTTAGTATTTACTAGATTAGTTATATTTTTAAGGAACACATTGCTATAGAAGATATAATCAACAATTATCTTTCATTTTAAGTCGATTATCTCATCCTTGTTAATGATCTATAAGTTGGCAGTTTTTAATATCAAGTTTTGCGAAAGCAAATTGAATGTGTAATAGTTGAGATCAAAACATTCAAAATCTATTTTTAGGAGAGAATACTTTCAATGTGGGGGGTCAGTGGTTTTGTGTGGACTTTTAATCTACTACGAGGAGATAATGTGTATATTTCCAATCGAGTACAGTTCTGTCAGGTGTTCAAATTTTCTTTCTTCTGGGATCCTAGAAATAAGACAAATGGGAGGCACTTTGCTTACCCTTTAGCTTCCTCCATCAGGTATCAAAACACTTGGCTGCACTTTGGGGCCCTTTGCTTCACTAAGGCCTGACACTGTCTTCCTGAGGTTTATTGTATTGTCTGCAGTCATCCTCTCCTGTTCTCACCAGTATTTTTTTTCCTACTCCTACTGCTTGTCTTGTGTGCTTGATGAGGTGGGGAAGAAGTGGAACTGAGAGGATAGCGGGGAATAATGACTTTATAGAAATTCAGTTACCTGTTTTTAAAAGCAGTGGCCTAACTGGAGCTTTAGCTTGGTAAATCCGAATTGACCGAGTGGTTGACTTCTGTTTTCGTTTAAAGGCTCAAAGTACCATTGTTTGCATTAATGTTTCTTCATACTTTATTCTCTTCTTCATCATTTCCACATCTCTAAGAACCATTAAAAAATTCCACAATAACCAACGGCCAAATAGCATCGTTTGCATAAACATATTTTCATGTTCTAGTTATTTTTCATCATTTCTGGATCAATCAGAACCATTAAAAATACACAGTAACCAACAGCTGTGGTTAATGAACATTTATTATATGAAAACAGTAGAAAGAATTTTATGTAGATCTTCATATTTTCTCCGGGCTGCTATTGTTGCAATTCTAGTATGTTGTTAAAAACCTTTTGGCGCCCTCCAGTGGAATGAGGTAGAAGGTGCTTCTGAGAATGTGATAACTTAGTTCATTGGAATAATTGCCAGTTGTGATTTGTAGTGGTAAATTGCAGAAATTTTCAAGCATAGAAAACACTTTTAGGGATAAACATGGAAATTGGGTAGAGTATGAATATACTTCTGATACTTTAAGTATCCTTTTTTAGCAATTTGAATTTTTTAAAATTAATCCTGAGGATGACATGTTTACTGATTTTTAGAGAGATTGGCAGGGGAGAGAGAGACACAGAGAGATTGATTTGTTGTATTTATTGATTGCTTCTTGTATGTGCCCTGACCAGAAATCAGATTCGCACCCTTGGCATATCCATTGCCACTCTAGTCAACTGAACTACCTGGCCAGGGCTGTAAATATTTTGAAAATAAATGATTAAAAGTTGGCCTTTTAAAATTATGAACACTTTATTAAAAACACTTTTTAAAAATCCTCACCCAAAGATATGTTTTTAATTGATTTAGAGAGAAGGGGTGAAGGAGGAAGGGGGGAGGGGGGGAGGGAGGGGGGGAGAGATATTGCTTCCCATACATGCACCAACTGGGGATTGAACCTGCATCCTTTTGGTGTATGAGACAGTATTCCAACCAGTTGAACCACCCAGCCAGGACTAAAGTATCCTTGAATTAATTTCAGTAAGTGATTGTGCCAGGTGGTGGAAATACAAGAAGAATAAGACAAATATGTGCTGGTCTTTTGGGGACTCGGCTTTTGTGTTTTATGGTAAGAGTTGTAGGTGTGAGTGTGGAACAGGGTACCAGCACAAACAGTACAGTGACTGATTTCTCTTTGTACATGTGTATGTGTAAGAGTGAAGGCAATCTTTACAGAGGCGGGAACAACTGAGCATGGTGCTTAAGGCTTTGGAAAGTGGGGTAGGGGCTTGGAGTCTGGAGAACTGGGGGTGGGGGTGGGGGAAGTTACTGGGTGGAAGGAACAGCACTCATTTAGGAGCACCGACTCTATTGCAGGTGCTTTTTCATGTGCATGAGAGGATTGTGCTTATTTTGATAATACAGCAATGATTTAAACAGTTAATAAAGAACATCTATTAATTTGATTTGCTTTCTAACAATTTTCATTTTTGCATGTATTTATAAGCTGCTGAATTTTAAGGCTGGAACATCTGCTAGGGTTTGTCTGTTTTAGAAGTGGGGTAGGCAATGTGAATTAAAGAAGCAATCAACATTACAGAGCAAAATTTTGGCTGTATGGAACCTTAATTTTGAGTTTCTTCTGTCAGCCATTTGTGGTTCTTTTATTTTTTTTCTCTCTAAATCTCTCATTAAAACTTTAAAAAAATCCAAAATTTTAATTGAAAAAAGTTTTTCTGCTGTCTGACATATTAGTGTAATTGGGTATATTTTTTCCTAGACCGATTTCTTTTATGTGATAGTAGGGGGAAAGTTTTCAATACGCAAGACAGGGGTCTGAGATCGTGTGGTACCAAATGTCGCTAGCATCAGGGCGAGGGCTATGCCTGCCAGAACTCCTGACCGCAGTTTTATAATGAACACAAACGGAACTCTATGCAGGTCCGTAACGCCTCTGTGAGCCACTTAATCATCAGGTCCTGAATGGCTGGTTTATTTTATAATCCTGTTATATGTAATAGCAGACCTGCCATTAATGGTATTGCAAATCTGAGAGATTTGAGTCACTATGGAATGGTTGGAACTTTTTTCCATTTAAAATACATTACCCTTTCTCTGCACTTGTAAGAGATAATACTTAGAGGTTTGAAGTAGCACATTAGTAAACTCCCTTTCTCTAATTTACCTGGAATAAATGGATGTCTTGCAATTATCAAGCTACTCCCTTTGCTGAAGAGCAGAGTGCACAGACAGGAATATGTTAATCACTCCCTGAATCAGAAATCGGCAAAGGAATCATTCAGTGTGGCATATCTCTATAAAAATACGGTTTGGCGTATCTCTATAAAAAGACTATGGTGCATCCATCAGAATGATGGCATGAAAGATTTTCACGATACATTGTTAAGAGAGAAACTTGGGTTGTAAAATTAGAAGAGATAACATAGATATGTATTAGAAGGTAAAATGAATATTGTAAGTATGTATGCATAGCAAAGATCCAGAATACCATTTATGAGATGGTTAACAATACACCTGGAAGTCAGATTACAGGTGGTCTTTTGTTGTTTGCTTAACTTCTGGGTGAGCACTAATTTTTTGGCAGTGATCCTGGGCCACATTTCTAGTTAGAGGCATTTGTGTTCCTGGCTGACTTCTTTTTTCCCCCCTCTAAATTAATTAATTAATTAATTAATCTTTAGAGGGGAAGGGAAGGAGAGAAGGAGAGAAACATCAATGTGTGGTTGCCTCTCATGCGCCCCCTGCTGGGAACTGGCCTGCAACCCAGGCATGTGCCCTGATTGGGAATTGAACCGTGATCGTGTGGTTCGCAGGCCCACACTCAATCCACTGAGCTACACCAGCCAGGGCGGACTTCTTGAGTACAATGTGGTATATCTTTCAGCTGCCAGTTATAAAATGCATGCCCTCGGTTATCTTGTCTCTTGTGATGGATTTGTGTGCAAGTACCCTCTTCTACTAGGATCTGATGGATCCCAGTAGCATATATGTGTTTAGATGGTCTGTGGAGTTACCTGGTGGCCATGACACTGAGCTGCTGAACTCAGCAGTGTTCTAACCAACTGACGTGAGTAAGGAATTTCCTTAAATACTTGCTATTCCAGTTACATTTTCATAACAACTACAAGAAAACTCAGCAACAACAAAGACAAAAACAAAACTCCAGCTCTTGGAGTGGTAGTATATTGTCTAAAGGATTTCTGGGTACATAGAGTTACATTTCATTTTTTGTCTTGATGAAATTCTGGCAATGATGTCGGAAATGATGTAGAGCAACCACAGATGGCTCATTTATTCCCAGGAGTCCTTACACAGTTAGAAAAGCTCATAGAGTTTAGTCTGCAGCTGCCCTTGGTGGTATCCCCTGAGTAATACATATAGTCAGTGCCTTTGGAAATGAAAATTGATGAGTCTTGTTTGATCCAGAAAAAAGAAAGAGACTTTGTCTTTTTTAGGCAGCAACAGATGAATTTATCCAGAAGATTGAGGCCATGAAAACAGGGCTCTGATAGTTTCTATATGCTAAATGCATGCATGCATATAATTATTACTGTATTGGTAACATGCATATTATTTTTGTTACATTATTATTATTATACAGGATGTGTTGCTTTAACTTCTCTACACTTAAAACTTAGAGGGCATGGGTGAATGGGTTGCAGAGAGTGGAGAGGCTGGAGAGGGCAGGTTTGATAACTGCAGATCTGGAGCCAAGACAGCAGGGGAAGGAGGGGGGTGATGACAGTCAGTTCCTTGCAATGGCCTGATGTAGGGTGGTGGCGAAGGGAGGTGTGGCGATAGTAACCAGGCCATCTACCACGTAGAGCTTTGAGATTGATTGTAGAATCCTTTTGCTGGCTGGGGACCCCACATTAGATAAACCAATACAGTCTCAGACTTCTGGTCAAGATGGAGGCGTAGGGGACTTCCGCCAAGATGGAAGCATAGGTGGAAACACTGTGCCTTCTCCCACAACCAAGTTTGAACACAACAAAGGTTTAGAGAACAAAGACACAGCGAAAGAACAGAAAATTGAATTATACGGAAGTCCGACAACAACTAACTCTTCAACCGGGAGGGTAAGAGGGGCGGAGCCAGCAGTGGAGCAGGGTCGGGCAGGACAGATCCCCCAACCTAGGCCTGCAAGTGGCCTGGACCCAGTCAGGGTGTGGGGCAGACTGACTGCGGTGGCATATTTGCACACAGTGAGACGGACCACGCAGGCCCCAGGGGGTGAGGGCTGATGGCGGTGGCACATTCGAGTGCAGTGGGACGAAACGCGTGGGCCCCAGTGACGATGGCAGCTGCGGCACCTGTGGGGCCACGGTGGGAGGTGGCAGACGGGATGCCATTGCTCCTCATTGACCCCGCCCCCACATACAGTGTCACAACCCAGTGACTGAGTTGCCCTGCTCTGGTGAACACCTAGGGCTCCGATCCTGCTATGTAACAGGCACAAACAGCCCAAAAGATGGCGCAAGAAGAACTCAAAGTCCCAGAGCCCATAACTGTAAGCGACCAAGAGATTGCCAGCCTCTCAGAAGCACAGTTCAAGACACTGTTTATCAGGATGCTCACGGAACTTGTTGATTATAGTCACAAATTAGAGGAACATATGAAGGCTAAATTAATTGAAATGAAGGGAGATGCACAGGAAACCAATAGCGATGGAAAGGAAACTGGGACTCAAATCAATGGAATGGACCAGAGGGAAGAACGAAACATCCGACCAGAAAGGAATGAAGAAATGAGAATTCAAAAAAATGAGGAGAGGTTTAGGAACCTCCAGGACATCTTTAAA
This sequence comes from Sturnira hondurensis, assembly GCF_014824575.4. Lineage (NCBI taxonomy): Eukaryota > Metazoa > Chordata > Mammalia > Chiroptera > Phyllostomidae > Sturnira > Sturnira hondurensis. Next base: position 4,528,240 of record NW_028085694.1, read on the forward strand.
TGTTCCAACATCGTATTATAGGGGGACCAGAAGGGGAAGCAAAAGAGCAAGTGGAAAACTTATTTGAACAAATAATAAAGGAGAACTTCCCCAGTCTGGCAAAGGAAATAGACTTCCAGGAAATCCAGGAAGCTCAGAGAGTCCCAAAGAAGTTGGACCCAAGAAGGAACACACCAAGGCACATCATAATTACATTAGCCAAGATTAAAATGAAGGAGAGAATCCTAGAAGCAGCAAGAGATAAGAGGACAGCACCTACAAAGGAGTACCCATCAGACTGTCAGCAGATTTCTCAAAAGAGACCTTACAGGCAAGAAGGGGCTGGAAAGAAGTATTCCAAGTCATGAAATCCAAAGACCTACAGCCAAGATTGCTTTATCCAGCAAAGCTTTCATATAGAATGGAAGGACAGATAAAGTGCTTCTCAGATAAGGTCAAGTTCAAGGAGTTCATCATCACTAAGCCCTTATTATATGAAATGCTAAAGGGACTTTTATAAGAAAAAGAAGATGAAAAATATTAACAGTGAAAGGACAGCAAACTCACAGTTATTAACAACCACACCTAAAACAAAAGCAAACCAAGAGGACAGGTAGATCAGGAGTGGAACCATAGAAATGAAGAACACATGGAGGGTTAGCAACAGGGGAGTGGGAGGAGGAGAAGGGGGGAGAAGGTACAGAAAATAGCATAGACAGTAGGTAGAAAATAGATAGGGGGAGGGCAAGAATAGTGGGGAAATATATAATCTAAAGAACTTGAGACACGTGGTTATAAACTAAGGGGGGGAGAATGGTGGGGGAGGGAGTGTGCGGGTGGAGGGGAATGAAGGGGGTCGATAGAACAACTGTAATGGTATAATCAATAAAATATATTTAAAAAATACCTAATTGTACTGTGGAAAAACAAAGATGGACGCTTAGGTGAACACAGCTCACCTCCTTGCAAAACTATAGCAAAAATTACAACTAAACTACAAAACGACTTTCACCCAGAATCATCTGAAAATCAAGCCGTGTGGAAATCCTACAACCAAGGAATTAAAGAAGCCACATTCATCCTGCTGGTAGGAGGAGTGGAGATACAGAGATGCAGAGATGTGGAACGAGCAGTCCCATGCCTACATGAGGTGGATGCAAATCAGGAGGGATACTTTGGGAGTGACGGATCCCAGGCCTACACCCGACTACCCAGTCCAGGGTTCCAGAGCCAGGAAGATAAGTCCCCATAACTTCTGGCTGTGAAAACCAGTGGGGTTTGGGGTGGAAGAAGGAACTTCAGGACTATCAGGTGTCTCTTCCTAAAGGGTCTGAAACGAACTTAGGAATTATGCAGACTCACTCCCTCTGGGCTCCAGCACTGAGTGGGGCAGCAGCTGGAAGGGCACCAATGTCACATGGGGAGAAACTGAAGTGTCTGTCATCAGGGTCAATGTCGGGGAACAGCTTCCTCCTGGACAAAACGCCAGAGGCCAGCCAGCGGCCACAGTCCCTTTTCTGAGCCCTTCCCCACATAGAGCCACAGAGCACAGACACCACATCTGAAATTCCATCAACCGGGTTCACGTGGGTTGTCCCACCCTGGCAATTACCTAAGGCTGTGTGCCATCTCATTTACTCGTGTGCATTTCTACAATAGGCCATGCTACTAAGGCAGGGAATCAAAGCAGCTCTATCTAATACATGGAAACAAACAGAAGAAGGCTGCCAAAGTGAGTACACAAAGAAATATGACCTAAGTAAAAGAACAGAACAAAACTCCAGAAAAAGAACTAAACAAAATGGAGATAAGCCACCTGTCAGATGCAGAGTTCAAAACACTGGTTATCAGGATGCTCAAGGAACTCACTGGGTACTTCAACAACATAAAAAAGACCCAGGCAGAAATAAAAGTTACACTAAGTAAAATAAAGAAAAAAGTACAGGGAATCAACAGAGAAGTGTATGAACTCGAGAATCAAATCAATGATTCGAAATGGAAGGAAGAAAAAAAAACATTCAGTCAGAACAGCAAAAAGAAAAAAGAATTAAAAAAAATGAGGATAGTGCCCTGGCTGGTGTAGCTCAGTGGATTGAGCATGGGCCTGCGAACCAGAGGATTGCGGTTTGATTCCCAGTTAGGGCACATGCCTGGGTTGCAGGCTGGTTCCCTGAAGGCCAACTCCCAGCAGGGGATGCATGAAAGGCAACCATAAATTGATGTTTCTCTCCCTCTCTCCTTCTCCTCTAAAGATAAATAGGTAAATAAAATCTTTAAAAAATGAGGATAGGCTAAGGTGTCTCTGGGACAACTTCAAACATCTAACATTTAAATCATAGGGGTGCTGAAAGGAGAAGAGAAAGAGCAAGAAATTGATAACTTATTTGAAAAAATAATGAAAGAAGACTTTCCTTTGGTGAAGGAAACAGACATACAAGCCCAGGAAGCACAGAGAGTCCCAAACAAGATGGACCCAAAGAGGATCACACCAAGTACATCATAATTAAAACGCCAAAGGTTAAAGATAGAGAATCTTAAAGGCAGCAAGTGAAAAGCAGAGAATTACCTTCAAAGGAGTGCCCATAAGACTCTCAGCTGATTTCTCAAAAGAAACTTTGCAGGCAAGAAGGGACTGGCAAGAAGCATTCAAAGTCATGATAAGCAAGGACTTACAACCTAGATTACTCCATCTAGTGAAGCTATCATTTAGAATGGAAGGGCAGATAAAGTGCTTCCCAGACAAGTTAAAACTAAAAGAGTTCATCATCACCAAGTCATTATTAGAGGAAGTGTTAAAGGGACTTATTTAAGAAGAAAAAGATCAAAACTATGAACATTAGAGTGCAAAAAATTCACAGTTATCAAAAATGGAATATAAAAAACAAACTAAACAAACTAGTAGAGCTGGAACAAAATCATAGATACGGAGATCATTTGGAAGGTTATCAGTTGGGAGGTAGAAGGGGAGAATAGGGAAAAGGTGGAGGGATTAAGAAGTACAAATTGGTAGGTTCAGAACAGACAGGGATGTTAAGAACAGGGCAGGAAATGGAGAAGCCAGTGAACTTACATGCATGACCATGGACATGAACTAAGGGAGGTGATTGCCAAAGGGAATGAGGGGGGCTGGGTGGAGGAGGACAAAGGGGGGGAAATTGGCACAAGTGTAATTGCATAATTGATACAATATAAAAAAAGATGAACATACATGTATTGAATAATTATTGGCCTGCCCACATTTGGCTACTCTTATGTTTTCTTTGTTAATTGTAGATCAACCGCGCTCCGAGCTTCGGAACCGACCAGAAAATAGACTACGACGTGAAGAGAGGGGTGCTGCTGAACGCGCTGAAGCTACTAAACATCAGGTGAGGTGTCCCCTTCTCCTGGAGCTTTTTTCTCCCCATTTGCTGTAGAACCTTCATTTGTACGTGGGATTGCTTGAACTTTTTTGCATTCTATGTTTTCAAGTTCTTGATTCCATTCTTCAAACCCATTTAGTTTTTTTCTTTTTAAAATCTTTTCTCCTCCTCTGACACACACTTTGTTTTTCCTTTTCCCCACTTAATGCTCTAATTCTACAGTAAGTAATGGTTAAGTTACAGTATTGATATACTTATTTAATATAGAGTATAGGTTGAGTTGGAGAATACCTTACAATACCTTCTAGATTATCTTCCTCACCTTACAAGAAGAAACTAAAGCAAGTCATTCAGGAAGTAAAAAAAAAAACAAAACCCCTCAAACATCGATTTTCTTACCTTTCTCTTCCAGGGTTCTTCCCACTCTATCTTGCTGCCTGAGTAAACAGAAAAGAGAGGCAGTCATTAAGTGAGGTTTAATCTTCTAATGGGAGTTCCTGCTCTTTAAGGCTGAATAATATTCCATTGTATGTACACACCACGTTTCCTCTTTTAAAATTTTTATTTATTTATTTTTAGAGACAGGGAAAGGGAGGGAGAAAGAGAGGGAGAGAAACATGGATGTGTGAGAGAAACATTGATTGGTTGCCTGTCGCTTGAGCCCAGACTGGGAACCGGCCCAGTACCCAGACATGTGCCCTGACCTGGAATTGAACCAGTGACCTCTCGCTTTGTGGGATGATGCCCAATCAACTGAGCTACACCAGTCTGGGCCATCATAATGTCTTTATCCATTGATGAACATTTAGGTTGCTTCTGTGTCTTAGCTATTGTGAAAAATGCTGCATGCATATATGAGAGTAAAGATATCTCCGAATCCTAACTCCAGTTCCCCTGGATATAGACCCGGAAATGGGGTTGCTGGCTGCAGTGTGTGTGATCGTGGATGTCACACGTTCAAAACACTGTTATCTGGGAAAGCTTTTGGCTCGTAATGAAATAAAATTTTTAGAAGTTTAATTGAACTTCTCAAAGAAGTAATGAGTTGTTTGCAATTGTAAGTATTGAAACAGCATTTAGAGTGTTGGATTAAAGGACCTCAGAGGTAATTTATTCTTAGGGATTTTATGATTTCAATTTCTACTTGTTATTTTAAAAGCTCTAGAGAAGTCGTGAGGTGCCTCCAAACAATTTATTTATTTTGAATGTTTTCCAAGCACTTAAGAAATGCGTGATTAAAAGATAGCTTTAATGGAAAGCATCATTTTAAAAAGAGACATATAAAGTTGTTCAAAAATTTTTATATGACTCGTCCTTTTGCCTGATCAAAGGATGATTTGCCTAAATTCTGTTGATATTTCAATTATGATAAATGAATAGAAAGAAATATAGAATGAGAAATTTTTGTTTATTTAGCTTAGCATCAGTGTTTTGGATTACTTAAGCAATATGCCTGTACTTTTTTTTGCATTTACTATTATTGTATAAGTAGGCCTTGTATTTTTGTTTTGGGATTTTTTTTTGTTTGTTTGCTTTTAATCATTGTATGGTTGCCTCAAGTTCCTCTGCTGGGAAGTGGCCTGCAGGGAATTGGCCTGCAGCCCAGGCATGTGCCCTGACTGGGAATTGAACCCTAATCCTCTGCTTTGCAGGCCTGTGCTCAATCCACTGAGCTACCCCAGCCAGGGCTAGGTTTTTTTTTTTGGCAAGTCTTTTGACTTTGCCAATGACAGCATAAATTCAGGACCTTATCCATGGATGTTTTTGGTCTCCTTAAAAGTGAGAGGGACACATTTGAACCGTGAGACATTTCTAGACTTAAAACTAAGGGAATGTTGGACTTCATCTTCCTTGTTTTCCTTGGTGTTGTGCCATTTAGGAATTTAGCACAATTCTTAACATTTAGAGAATATGCTAGTGAAGCTTATGCTGCAGCTGTGCCTTTTCTCTCCAACCAGACGGAGAGCACCGGGGGCATGGAGTGGTAGACTCGTACTTCACTGTGGCTGGGTGGGAAATGGGCACACTGTGGGAACGCGAACAGGAACTAAGAACACTGGGAAAATTCTATTATTGGATTAAGTTTTTATATGGACTGTTTTACTTTGGATAGAATAAATTGTTCTGTGATTCCCTATTTACATTCAATGATCTTTTTTTATTGTGTTATCTTTCTGCTCAAGAACCTAAATGAATTTCTATTGCCAACAGTTTGTCTAAGTTCTTTTCATAATAAAAGTTAACCTTAGCTTTCCATCTTATTTTCTATTTCTCTCCAACCCAAATTTAGCTAAGCTGATTATCTTACTATTTTTCTCACGTCTTGGCCATTCTAATTGATGATTTATTCTGTCCCTTACCTACCCTGGATGCCTCTGTTTATTATTGCCTGTGACTCAAATTCCATCCTTTATTATGGTATCTGCTTTTTAGCACAAATAATTTTTTTCTTCTTTGAACTCCAAGAGGAATTATAGTCTGCATAGTATAAGGCTTATCACATTTGTTCACTCTTTCATGCTCTGTGCTGTTCTACTTGGCCATGGCTGATTTTTCTTTTCAATTTGATTTAAGCTCCTTGAAGTCAAGGAGTATATATGGTGTTATTTTACACAACATATGTGTTTTACTTATAGTGTGGGTCCATGTATATCCCCCAAATTCATAGTGCAAACATATACTTATAGTGTCAGGAACATCTGAAAGAGTGCAGATTGTTCAGTGTGTTACATCTGAACCCCTGAGAATATAGAACCTCCTATCAAGGGGTTAGAATCGATCCACTTTGTACTTGGATGGTGCAATGCTATTTGAGTTCAGATTCAAATAATTTTCTGAAACATTTGCCCTGAGGTCTTCAGAGACAAAGAGTACAAAAGGCGCCATATGCCGAATAGGAAAAGAATAATAAACAAAAATAATCAATGGTAAAATAATAATAAGTATGAAAAAGTATTTTTTTTGTAATACAAGAAAAATGCAGTCTGTGTAGTAGGGGTAGTTGTGTGTTGATAAGAAGAATCTTTTTTTCTTTATAAGTATTATATTAGAATCTAGAAACCATCCACATAAACGTCCAGGCTAGAAAGCTGGGAGGTATCTTTGCATCCTCCCGTTATCAGGAATCAGCTGAGTCCTGTCAGCTGCATGACTGCTACTTATTTCTCAGTCTCACCAAGTTTCAGGACTTTTCATTTCTCTTCTGGATTATGTTACTGGTTTTCTTTTTTCTTCTAGCACTAACCTCCTCCCCATTTTTCAGCCTCCATCCACTCTGTTGCTCTGCTAGTCATTTAAAAAGTGTGTATTGTTAAATGCCCACAAGTGCCCACTACTGTTGCAGTGGGTACTAGGAACTCAGTGTCTCCCTGGTTCCTAGGTTTCTGGCTAGATGCCTTGTTTCATAATACATCATTGATTTAGATAAAATTTTCAGGTGAGAAACAGATTTAGAGGAGTGGTGGGGGAAGGTAGAGAGAGAGAGAAAGAGACAGGTCAGTTTTAAATATGCTAATTCTGAGGTGCTTTCGAAAAGACGTTGGACAGAATTGTTAAGTGGGAAATCTGATATTTGGTGCCTCAGGAGGCAGAGAGATCTATTTGACTGACATCTGCCTATAGATGTGTTGCATCCGACAGGTGAGAGCACACAGTTGGGGTGCACATATTGGGAAGTGAAGGGCCTTGGAGGCAGAGCCCTGAGGAATGCCAGTATTGGAATGCCAGTGTTTATGAACTCTGATATTCTGATCAGATTGTTTTCACACTTTCAGATAAAGTTTCAACACTGCATCGAGGCATTTTTAATCTTAGATTGCATATGAGACAGTGTTGGGTCTGGCTTATGCATTTCTCACATGTATGGTCACTTTTTGCTCTTTCCCCCGCCTTGGAATTAATTTTTCTAAGAAGACGTGTGTGGCGCTGTCTCACATGTTCATGGTTTGCACATACATTGAAATGTACTTTTAGCTTTGTTCCTCTAGTGGATGTCAACTCATTTGTAAAAGTTTTTGGTAAAATATACTCAACATGAAATTTACTATCTTAACCATTTTTAATGGTGCAATTCAGTGGCATTAACTAGATGCACATTGTTGTGCAGCCATCACCGCCATCCTTCCCCAGAACTTTTTGGTTGTGCGAAGCTGAACCTCTGTGCTCATGAATCAGTAACTCTCCACCGATTGCACAGCTCCATGGAGTGGAAGAGAGAGGAGCAAGTTCCAGAGGGAGGCAGTCTCCCAGCAGGGCTTTCCCCATAAAAATCAGACATCTGAAACTAAATTTTCAAGACTGGGCAAAAATGAGAAGGGCTGTACCGAAGCTTTCAAATAAATAATGATTGTTAGACTAGGATTTCAGTCGGAACTGAAAATATACTTCAGTGGTCAGGGTAAGTGAGAATGCTTCAGTATAAATGGGATTGGTTGAAGGAGGAGAAAGGAACCAACATTTATGAAGGACCTATTAATGTTACCACCAGTGAATGTTTGTAAGAACTGTGGGAGGGAAACATTATGTTATCACTTAGTAGATGGGGAAGCAGACTCAACAGGTAATCGACCTCAGCTTGTATGGATAGTAAGTTGCTCTGCTGTTTCCAGTTTATTCGGTTACCTCTGGAATTTCCGTTTAATGTAGAGAGACACTTATCTGATGGATGCTTAGGTGAACATGGTGTGAATGTATAATTTAATAGACATTGATTCATCTTCACTGTGTCTTCTTTTCTGCTAATCTCCCAGGGATCAGATCAGAGTTTTTGTGCATTTCAGAATAGGGTCTTGTGTTTTATATTTTAGGACCAGTGATAAAAGGAGAAACTTGGCCAAACAAAAAGCTGAGGCCCAACGGAGGCTTTATGGCCAAAATTCAATAAGAAGACTCTTACCAGGCTCCTCAGACTGGGAACAGCAGAGACATCAGTTGGAGAGGCGGAAAGAGGAGTTGGTATGAAAATTTTAACACACCCACATTTTGCATTGCGTAATTCATTTCTCAGGTTTTATTTGTAAAATTTTTTGTTCTAGAAAGAGAGACTTGCTCAAGTGCGAAAGCAGATCTCCAAAGAAGAACATGAAAATAGACACATGGGGAATTATAGGCAAGTGCACTTCCTTTTTATATGGATCATGCAAGTTAAGTGTCAATACAATTAGTCTGCATCTTACAACCGTTCAGGCTTGTTTTAAGCACTGTTTATTTTATTTTAAGAAAGTGATTTTGTTTAATATTTTTCTGTAAATGAAAAGGTCATCAGCAAGTAGGTGGTTCAGACTTGGGAGACCCCTGCTAGCCAGCCTTGAGGGGGGCGATGTGAGGCCTTTTAAATCTGAGAGTATCTTGTCCTTATTTGGTTACAATGTAGTATTTTGAGGAAGTCAGGTTTCAGGTTTCGGGACTATTATTTCTGTCAGTTCAAAGTGGTTACTATATTTTGTTTTAAACTCTTAATGTATCAGGAGCCAGGCAAATAATGAAAATGTTTGAAAGTGCCAGGTATGAGACAATAGAAAGCATGTGGACCCTGCTGCGCTGGAACCCCTCCCTCCACAGTGTCCGCTGCGATGGGACCAAAGGGCACTCCCTAAGTTCCTCCAGTAACCATACAAAATCTGAAACTTCCAAAATATCCCTCATCACCTGAACTTTCTCCCATAAAGTTCTGTATTTCTTCAATATGCCCGATTGCAATGGTTTTCCAACCACCTACTTCTAACTAAACCCTTATATTGTATCATGTGTTTAAGATAATTCTCTAGATAAACTTTAATTTGTGTGCATGACAGATGACCATTGATGAATTTTTCATAACCATATGCATCTTTATTTCTGAGACCTAGTGAAGTGCCTGGCAGAATAGGTGGTCATAGATTATCGATGTCGTTGACCTTCACTCTTAACAATATAATAGCTTCTTTTACACAAGTTGGTTTATCTGACTTTATTGTAGACGAATTTATCCTCCTGAAGACAAGACTCTACTTGAAAAGTATGAAAATTTGTTGGCTGTGGCCTTTCAGACCTTTCTTTCAGGAAGAGCGGCTTCGTTCCAGCGAGAGCTGAATAATCCTTTGAAAAAGATGAAGGTAAAGGAATACATGTTTATACATTGAGAAAAGAATTAAGCCAAATAATGTCTTTAAAAACAACCTACCTCAGTCCCACTTATAGAAATGTTTTATATTAAAGATGCGCTTGCTTCCATTTTAACAGCTGGTCACATTTCATAACCAACCCAGCGATTTCAAAAATAAGATGTCTAACAGGACCATTTATACAGTAGGGAATGTTGATACTATGTTGTAATACCAACCTATTTTAATAGACATGTCTTATAATAGAAATGCGTATGTGTAACAGAGTAAAAAAAATCCATTGTATTTACCAAGGGGTTTGTGATGCTGTCATTATTTACCGTGTAACTGACATTAAACAGTGTTCTTTCCCTGAGCCTGCGTAGGGCTGGTGGTGAGAGGCCATGCAAACACACACACATACCCACAAACTCCCCCCCCCCCCCCACACAGCGACCTGTTTACCTTACTAAAAGGTTCATCAGTTATCCATTGTAGCATAAAGCACTTCATTTATTTGCTTATTATTCTGCACTCTTGTTCGGGCTCACTCGAGTGGTTCCTTCTGCTTATCTTGAGAATCAGGTTATGATTCACTCCATTTATCCGAAAGGGCAGCTGGGGCTGGGTACACGGGATGGCCTCACTCGCCTGTCTGGAGCCTCAGTTGGGATGGCTGGAACACCTGGGCAGCTGGCCGGGTATCTCTTTCTCCACGAATAGTGTCTCAGCAGGGGAGCCACATGTCTTAATTTGGTAGCTCGGGGTCCAAAAGAGAATTTCAAGAGGACAAGCCCGGGGTGCAAGTGCCAATCAAGCCTCTGCTTGCATTATGCTTCCTGATGTCCCACTGGGTGAATAACTTTATGTGGACCCATTAAGGCTCTTTGTACTTTATATTACTTGTCATCCCCCGACAGTGATGTATCCCCCAGTATCTTGGATACCCTCTAATACTGAGAGATTCAAAAATCATGAGTATGGGCTTTTCACCCAGCTTCTACAACAGGTCGTGAAGCCACTGTTTTAGCTGGCTAGACTTGAGAGACAGAAGCAGAAGGAACGTTGTATACCCCAGTGTTTTTTTCCTCCAGATTCCCTCTTTCGACATGTGCACATGTCTTACCATTAGAATTATGTCTGTGGCCCGTTTGTTTGTCTTGACCCAGACGGTGAGAGACCTTCAATTTTCTTCACCTGTCCTATAATCTGATTTCTCTCTCCTGTGGATAAAGAATCTGTTCCCTTTCCTCATTACTCTGCTCCTCCAGCCCCACTTTTCCTAGTAGAAACCTAGGGGTTTTGGAACCAGATAGACCTCGATTCAAAGTGTGGTCCCCCCATGTGTGAATTTTGTATCCTTCGCCTAAACTATTTGATCAATAGTTTCCTTGTCACTAAATGAGTGGTATTAAAACTACTTGTCAAGCTGGTTGTGGAAATAAAATCGAGGTTAATTAAAAGTCTATTAAAGTGCTTGACACATAATAAATAGGCTTCAAATCTGCATTCCCTTTCTACCTGTATATTCAAAATCTAGGTTAAATGTTACCGCTTTGTGCTGCTGTTCCACTGGCCTGTGAGCCCAAATATTATACTCTCTCTACTGATGTTGCTTTATAGTAAGTGATGAAATCAGGTGGCGTAAACCCTCGATTTGGTCTTTTTTAAACTCGTTTGGCCTCTCTAGGACCTTTTACATTTCCATATACATTTTAAAATCATCTTGAGAATCTTTTTTTAAAAAAGGCTGCTGTGATTTTAATTGGGACTGTGAAGACCCCATGAAACAATTTCTGGGGAATTAACGCTGCTGAGTCCGATCCATTCCTATGGTATATCTCCATTTATCTGGGTCCCTAATTACTCAGCTGTGTTGGTAGTTTTTGCTGTGTAGTTCCTGTGCATCTTTCATTAAATTTATTTTAAGTATTTGATTTCTTTGCTACTGTTGCTAATAAATAGTTTTGAAGCTTTTTTGTTTGTTGCCAGGATGTAAATATTTGATTATTTTTGTATGTTGCCCTTATACCTAGCAATTTTATATATTGTATTTTATTAACTGCTATATAAAATTATTTTCTGATATTTATTTTGGTTATTTAGAAGTTCATCGCTTAATTTTCATTCACTAAATTTTGTAGCTTTATTTTTGTTAGGAATTTCTGGTTTAGTTCATTGGTGTTAGAAAACATTCTGATTTCAGTGTTGTAAAGTGAGTTGAGAATTGCTTTATTTCTCAATATAGTGCTTATTGTAGCAAATGTACCAAATCTACTTGGAAAAAAATGTGTATAGTACAGCTGTTGGTTGCGGAGATTTATACATGTCACTTAAGCAAACTTGGCTATTAGTGTTGTTTAAATATTCTATATCCTGTTTTATTTTTTGGCCTACTTGATATAGCAATTACTGAGGAGGATTTGTGTGTTTATTTCTGTTGATTTTTGTTTCATATATCTTGAAGTTAAGAAGGTGTCTCCCTAATGAATTCCTTTCCTATTTTATCATTGTGACGTGTTTGTTTCTCTTGGGTCACATTCTGTGTGAGTAATAGAGACACATGGGTTTCTAGCTCATGGCTACTCTAGGAGTGACATATCTTTTTCCATGTATCCCTTTGCTTTCAATCTGTCTGTGTTCTTACATTTATAATACCTCTGGTCCTTACCATATAGTCAGGTCACATTTGTTTTAAATCCAGTCTGACAATGTGTCTTTAAAGACAGGAACTGGTATAATTGTGTTTATGCCTGTCTTTTGCTCTTTTTTACTCTACTTATGCCATCTGTTTATTATTGTTTTGCTTCCTTTATTCTTTTTTTTTAAATATTTTATTTATTTATCTTTAGAGGGGAAGGGAAGGAGAGAGGAAGAGAAACATCAATGTATGGTTGCTTCTCATGCTGCCCCTGCTGGGAACTTGCCCCTGCTGGGAACTGGCCTGCAACCCAGGCATGTGCCCTGACTGGGAATCGAACTGCGATGTCTGGTTCGCAGGCCCGTGCTCAATCCACTGAGCTACACTAGCCAGGGCTCTCCTTTATTCTTTTAGAAAATCAGTTTTTAATGACGTTATCTTCACTGTTGGCTTTTACTTCTGTTGGCAGCATAATATGGGTTTTTAAAAAGTAATTACAATATACATCCTTAAATCATAATAGTCTACCTTGAATTAGTACTTTACCACTTCACAGACCATATAAGAGCCCTAACAGTTTAATTTTATTTGATATGCCTCTCTAGACTTAGTGCTGTTATCATTGATTTTACTTTTACACGTGTTACAGTCTTTAAAAACATCATTATTGCCCCTTTGAAAAGCACTCACTGGGCCTTTCGCTAATGACCCATGGAGCCGTCTGGAAAGGGCAGAGTGAAAACCCCGCTTCTGGGCGAAGTGGCAGCGTGTTGTGTTGTGTTGTTTTGCTTCAGTGGGTGGCATGACAAGGGGGGGGGAATCCATCATTATTATTGTGTTCTGAGCATCAAGTGGGCTGTTATAGTTTCTAAATAGACTTTCATGTTTATACACATATTGATCCTTTCTTGTGTTCTTCCTTTCATTCTGCAAATTCATACTTCTGACAGGGTCATTCATCTTTCCTACAGTTGGAGGAAATTTTCTTTGGTATTTCACATTCCTGTTAGTATGAATTCTCGCAGACTGATCCTCCCTCCCTCCCTCTTTCCTTTCCTCTCTCCCTCTCTCTATCTTGAGATTGTCTTTTACTTTGCCTTCATTTTAAATAATTTAACGGGGTATAGAATTCTATCGTGGCAAGCTTCTTTTCTTTTTCCTTGCAGTACTTTTAAAGATGTAATTTCTTTGTAATGTGGTTTCTGTTGTTTCTTTTTTTTTAAGATTTTATTTATCTTCAGATGGGAAGGGAAGGAGAGAAGGAGAGAAACATCAATGTATGGTTGCCTCCCATGAGTCCCCTGCTGGGAACTGGCCTGCAACCCAGGCATGTGCCCTGACTGGGAATCGAACCGTGATTGTTTGGTTCACAGGCCTGTGCTCAATCCACTGAGCTACACCCGCCAGGTGGTTTCTGTCGTTTCTATTCAGAATTCAGCCATTGTTATTTTTGTTTGTCCTCTGAATATGCCTTTGTCCTGACTGCTTTTTCTTTTATTTCAGCACTGTGACTTTGATGTGCCTGTGTGCAATTTGTTTACCTTGCTTGTAGTTTTCTCATCTTCTTGAAAATGTGGGTTAATGTCTTTCATTGGTTCTGGAAAATTTTCTTTCATTATTTCATCAGATATTTCTGCTGTATTTTGTATATTGCCTCTTTACTGGGACTTTAGTTTCACATATATTAGATCATTGGATAGCACCCCATATCTCTTTGATACCCTATTCTTTTTTCTCTTTCTCTGTATTTCAGTTTGGATACTTTTCATCGACATATTTTTGCTCTGTCTAGACTGCCACTGAGCCTACCCAGTCACATCTTAATTTTAGATTATGTTAGTCAGCTCCAGAATATCTATTTGGTTTTTTAAAATTTCTCTTCTCTGGTAAAATTCAGTACCTTTCACTCCTTTTGTTCCTTTTTTCATTGTTTTCTGTAACATGTATATAATAATTATTTTAAAATCCTTGTCTGTTCATTTTAATGTGTGGATTACTTAGAGTCCTTTTATTGTTGTTTTTTCCTTTTGATTATGGTTCACATTTTTTGTTATTTTGAATGTCCTATAATTTTTATTTGTTTAACAGACATTGTTTATAAAAGTATTATAAAGACATATTATTTTCTACAAAAGAAGGCATATCTTTCTTCTTACAGGGTGCTAGGGTGAAGGGCTAATTACTTTGAGTTGAAGAAAAAGTGAAAGAAAAGCAAAAATCAAAAGTAAAACTACATCAGTCCTGGAAGCTTCTATATAGCAAAAGAAACAAACAAAAAAACTGAAAAGGCAACCTACAGAATGGAAGAATATTTTTGTAAACCGTATCTAAAATAAGGAGTTGATAGCTAAAGTATATTGAATTCATATAACTCAATAAAAATCCCCATCTTTATTAAAAAGTGGACAGAGAAACTTAATAGATATTTTTCCAAAGAAGATATTGAAATGGCCAACAGATGCGAAGGGTCCTCTACATCACTCACCATCAAGGAAGTGCAAATCTCTTCCTTCTCTGCGCACCAGTGATGTACCACCTTACACCTGTTAGAATGGCTGTTATCAGAAAGACCAGAGTAACAAGTAGTGGGAAAATGTGGGAAAAAGTGAATCCTTGCACACTCATGGTGGGACTGTAAATCAGTCCAGCCACTGTGGGAGATAGCCACCTAAGTGCCTGTTTGTGGGCAAATAGACATGTGGGGCGGTGGCGCGGTGTACACCTACAGGGGAATATTGTCCTGTGAGGAGCGGGGAGGGAATCCTGCCATTTGCGACAGTATGGATGGACCTTGAGGACATTATGCTAAGTGAGATAAGTCAGACAAAGACAAATACTGTGTGATATCTCTTGTATGTGGAATTTTAAAATCTCAAGTAAAAAAGGGGCTTGGTGGTGGGGTGGGAGTAGGAGAGATGTTATTTAAGTGTACACACTTGCAACTAGTAATAAGTCCTAGAGATCTAACGCACCGTATAGTGAATATAGCCAATGATATTTTATTTCAATTATTAAGCTTGCTAAGAGACTAGATGTTAATTTTTTTAACCCCCCAAAAGAACTGCTCATTATGGAACTTGATAGAGGAGTTAACTATCGCAACAAGGGCAATATTATAATGTATGCATGTATCAAATCAATATGCTGTACACCTTAAATTCACAGTGTTACATGTCAAATATGTTTCAGTTAAAAAGTAAAACTAAAATAAGTAAAGTTGAACTGGGTCCAGGCTGGGCTTAGTAGTTTTAGTAGTTTTACTTTACCTCTGCTTTCAAGTGCCCCGAAGGTGAAATCTGTTCAGTGTTTATTACAGGCCTCATTCTCTGTTGGTATCTAAGAACTGTAACACTGCAGAGAAGTATTTCTGGCTTTCCATCCATGCCTCCACCCTCTTACATCACCTCACATGCACTCAGACTACTGTCATAAAGATGCAGCAGGCGGCGACAGCTGGGGGGCTCCTCTGGATGTTACACTAGCCAACACGACCATAGAAAATCCACTGGGTTCTTTATCCTGGCGGACTTTTTCTCCCTGTTGTAGACCTGATCTTTGTCCATCGGTGTCCAGACCTGACTAATGAGCCCAATGTAGAAAGTGGTCACTCCTCTCTTACAACCCGGGAAGAATTTCTCCCTCTCTGCTATTTTATTTTTTATATTACTTTTTATCCACAGCTTTCTGATGTCTTTAAAATATGATTATTTACTTTGTCTGTCTTTTTCTAGCTGTTGTGATGAAAATACTGTCTGACTTTCTCCTAAACAGAAGCAGAACTCTTATGTGTTTCATTTTAACTATCTGTGCCTTGGAATTCATTGTAGAATTTTTGTTTAATCAAAATTTATAGAAAACATCTTTTGGTATTTTAATAGATAAACTTTCTTTGATTAGTATGAAGAATAAGTTATTTTACAAATTTCTGCTGCACAGTGATGCTTTTCATTTCTTATAAAACCTTTTTTAAGGCATACTGAAATATAAATCAAGTAAGTAAAAATAAGATCTTTTTATAAGTTGAATAAATAGCTCAATGGAGCCATTGATTATTCAGTTTTCAGTGTAGCTGTTACAGTCCTATTGCTCTGGTTTGCTCAACATTCATTTGGGTGTTATGTTTTTGTAACTTTCCCCAGTAACACCAAAATGATTCTAGAATAAGATAAGAGAAGGTATTAAACCTATAGATTGAAAACTTTTATACAGTTCTAAAGATACTGTTGTGTAATAGTTAAAAATTTTAAAGATTCACTAAATTGTGCCCATTAAATGAATACAAATATTAGATTGCTAACTATTAGGCCAGTCATCAATTTTCTGTCTGAAGTTGCAGTATTTGCAATGATCAATATAGAAATGATTGATGGTATTGTGATCTGGAAAATTAGAGTGACTTACAGAAATTTTGAAGTGTCCAATAGGCTAATTTATTAAATTATTTTACTTTCAGATTTTAACAGTATACTAAAACATAAAGATATGTATGTCTATGATAATACATAATAGATTTTAGTAATGGATTATTTATATTATCAGATTTTAGAGAAAAATTTTTAAGAGTTTTTATGACCCTTTATTATTCATTTGATCTGAGCAATCTTCTTTAAATAGTTTTAGGAATCCTTGTATACTCTTTTCTGGAGATTAATCAACTTAGAAAAATTCTAGGGTCCATTGGTGATCAGAGTTTGAATTAAACATCTTTTTTAAGGAGGAAGATATCTTGGATCTTCTGGAGCAATGCGAAATCGATGATGAAAAGTTGATGGGCAAAACTGCCAAGCCTCGAGGACCAAAGGTGCTGTACCTCTTCCTTTCTTAGTATCAAGGTAGATGCTGTTAAGTACAGATGGTTTTCCGTTTGTATTTATCACCATGGGAATGGCTGGTATCACTTTCAAGGAGCTGTACCGATTCTGTGCAGGACAGATAGAGTTGGTTACCTCACACTTAGAAGTTTTGTTTTTTGTTTTGCTAGTTTACTTCACTTTTTGAATTCTTTTTGTAATGCTAGTGAAATCCTAATTAGACAAGACCAAGAGGGACCTAAAATTAAAACCCTTATTAATACTTGGTATTAAGTTTTCCTTTTATCTCAGACACACAATTATCGGAGAAGTATAGCATTATAGATAAGGCAAATCATGACTCTAGTTATCGGGAACCCCATATTTTGCTGATGCAGCAACATTGAAATTGTGTTAGTTAAAATAGACAGAGTTGCTAGGATAAAGAGAAAGCTGTCACGCAGGCAGAAACGAGCAGGTGGGTGCTTTGCCTTCATCTGCTCTGTGATGATGACATTGATATGTTCTTTGGTTATATGTCCAAGTCCTTGCTACAAGAATAGGGAAGGGATGAATTTGCAAAATCTTGGAAACTTTTTCTCCATGCTCTTTTTACTTTAGGTTGCAGCAGTATTAGGCTGTGACTATGTCCTTACACTCATCGAACTCTGCTGTCCTTTGGTGCTTTTCCCCATGCCTCTGGAATCCCTGCCTATTTAAGAAAATCACATATTCATTGCTTGGTTGATTAGAGAGCCCCTTCTAGATCCAGTTGCACTCTTGCTGGCTTTGTGAAATCTTCGCTTCCCTCGTTAGATCTTCCTTCCCCTCCTCTTGCTGTACCACAGATAACAGTTTTATAGAGCAGTTGTGACAAATAAGTGCTTGCATGTTTGTTTGCCTTAATACAAGCTGGTAATTTCCTCGAGGGTAGAAAGTACATTTTTACCTTTGCATCTGACATACCTAGCATGGAGCTTAATAGGTTCTCAGAAACTATTAGTTGAATCTGTCTACAAGGGCCTCATTGGCCAGTGGAAGAGCAGAGAAGTGAACCAAAAGCCATGGTATATTGTGCCAAACACTGTAATAAAGAGGGTGGAAAGTACTGCAGCAACATAGAGCAGAAGGGATTGGTAGACTGTGGATAGCTTCATCAATGCCCTTTGAACTGGGTCTTTAAAAATGAGTGGTGTCACAAACATGTAAGATGGGTGGAAGGATGTTCAGGGTGGAGGGAACATTAAAGGCGGTGACCTGGAGCTGTGACACTGCGTAGGTTGTTAGAGAAACATGAAGAATTTGATGTGACTCCAATGGAAGATTCCTGAAGAAAATGATGCATGATGAACCTCATGAAAGATATGTATCTGGTGGACATCAGAGATCTCGGGTGTCAGGCACCGTTCTTTTGAATTATATCTGCTATATTGAAGAACTGCGGAAAATGCCATTGCTAGTTCCTTTGGAACAAATATATTGTAGGGTATGTAAAAGTGAATACCTTCATGAGTCATTGCTTCACTTTGGAAAACATTAGGAAGTTTCCAAGTTTTATATATCGATTATTGCAATTCAGCAAACCAGACGTGAGGCATCCTGGGGTCATGATATTCATGGCAGAATGGTGAAGACAAAATCCTGAGATGGCCTTCTACTTTCTTATGTTTTCCTTTGCTTCACCAAATAAGATTTATTATGCAAATAAAATGTGACCTCCTGGAGGGCAGAATTCACATTGTGTATTTCTAACCCCTATATTCCAGGCAAGTGATGGGAATTCACAGCGTATTTGTTGAAATGAATTGGTTAGTTCCTGTAGTTATTCATGCCAGCAATATTTCAAAGCAGTTGAAAGCTGCGTAATCAGTCTGAAGTAAAACATTTTTACACTTTTCGCTTTATGTGTACTAAGAATCTGTGATGAGCCAAGCTTTGGGCAGACTTTCTCTTTCAGAGTGATGATACCACTCTAAACACTTACTTTCAGTGTTTTTATTGGTAGAAGAAAAAAGAATAATTGAAGATAATCAAGGTTAAATGAAACTTGTACTAGGAGAAATCATTTTCACTTATTTGAGAACCTAAGAAATATTAGCAGCAAAAATACTAAACACTACAAGACGGTGTTAGCATTTTTTCTTCCAGCTGAGTGCTAGGTGCACAGCTATTTGTTTTGTTATTCTTTAGCCCATTTATATATTTTCTTAATATGACCCCGTTAAAAATAGAATTGGGCGTAAAACCAAGTAGTAGGTCTGTGTCATCACTCAATGCCAATTTGCAGATTCCAGTTTGTAGTTGAGGCTTTGTTTAGAATTTATGCTGCTGTGACTTCTTACTAATTATTGCTTGAACAGTGCATTGGTCAAAAAAGTTCCAAATGCATATATGACACATCTGTTTGTTTTCCCTTGAAATTTTTTAAAGGGTCAGATAAGTCATTATGTAGTTGAGCTCCTTAAAAAGCCCTAAATCCATCTGCCTACATGAAGGAAGGCACTACTAGCAAGCCTGAGGGCCCCACCCTTTCTTCAGGTACTCTAGCTTCTGAAGAAACGTCCTCCCTCCAGAATTCACATTCTCCAACATTGTCAAGATGTTTGGTGATTGTGTTACTGGTTCTTACGCATAGCTCCTTAAACATAGTTAGTGCTCATTAAATATTACACTATCAAAAGGAAAACATACTTTAAACACAAGTTAGTACCATAGTGTATTAAACTACTTTCCTCCTTTGGTTATTATTTATTTATTTTTGTCCTTTACTAAGCCCATAACTGTAAGACAGTCATACTTTGGCTTATTGTGTGTGCCAGGTCCTTCCTGAAATGCCATTCCTCTCCTTGGCTTTCTCCCTGCCCTGTTACATGAGAGGACACAGACCCTATTTCAGGGAAATGCCCTGGTGACCAAGGATTTCACTGTTGTGTATATTAATATCAAAACATTTTTGTTTGATTTAACAGAGAACAAGAAACTTGTGTATGGCTGCGGGGAGTTTTTTCCTCATTGTGACAGAACTACATCATTTAAGAAAGGATATTTGGCAGGAACAGAAAAATTTGTGGGTTGCATTGGGGGCCAGGAGCAGGGCTGAGGCTGCGGCACTCCGGGGCATTTTCAGATTTCAGTGAAAGCAGTTTGCATAAGCGGGAAATTGAAAGTAGTAACTAATCACGTTAATAAGACTTTTTGGGGAGGAATTCTGACAAAATAACACATTTTCCTGTATTTTAGCCTCTGTGTTCCATGCCCGAGAGTGTGGAGATGATGAAAAGACACAAGTACTGGAGTAGTGACAGCAGTTATGGCGGCAGCAGCAGCTCCTCTGAATCAGAAGAAGATGAAAAAGAATACCAAAATAAGAAACAAGAAAAGCAAGTTCCTTATAATCTTAAACAGTCCACCCACTACAAATTAATTCAACCACCCAGTAAGTTCATTTCTTCTCAGTTAGCTGTTATGTGAAGAAATATGGAACTGAAGTTATGGAACTTAATAAAAGGACCTTGGGCCAAATGAACTCTTGTCATGTGTGAGGGGACCTGGATTCTATCCCATTTCCTTCCTCCCTGACCTGGGCACTTCCCACAAGCCCCTCAAGGTCTGCAAGTAGAACATAAAGGGTTGACCTAAGGATCTCTATAGTCCATTCTTCTATATTTCATAGTTTTTGTTAAACCCTAGACTTTTTCTTTAATTCTCAGCTGAGAATATGTTGACTGATTTTAGATTGAGGAATGGAAAGAGAGAGAAAAACATTAATCAGTTGCCCTCCCCACGTGCCCCAGCCTGGGATCAAACCCACATCCTAGCCCTGTGTCCTAACCAGGAATCAACCTTGGTGTATGGGATGATGCTCCAACCAACTGAGCCAACCATCAGGGCAAGCCCTAGACTTTCGTGGGGTTTATAAAAGGTGACTCATGGCCATTGTGCTGATGGCCTTCTTTCTTAAGCCAATATATTCTCTCATTTCCTTTCCTGCTTTCCCTACCTCTCTGTCACCTGTTTTGTTGTGTATTCTTGCCTTTTTAAAAAACGTGTCTATGTCTAGGTATTTGACTTGAGTGTATCTGCAAGTCCTACAACTGTGAAATAGTTTTGTTTCCTCTCACTTTTATCGTGAACAGTACTAAAGTCAGAGCTTTGGTGTGTTTAGGAGAATAACCAGCCAGCTTCTTTGCCTCCTCTTTTTTCAGCTTCCTTTTTTGCTTTCCACATTTTCTCTTCCATTCTTCTTTTATTCCCTCTTTGATTCCTAATGTGCACTCTTGTACCCATCATTCTTTCCACCCCAGGTGTCCAGCATCACTCTTTGCCCAGGCTCAAGGAGCCACCCCCTGCCCCCAACACTGCTTCCAGTGCAGAGCTCACTCTGAAGTCCTGTCTCTCATTTCCCTGTTTGCCTGCCCTTCGTTATCACAGAGCCCCACTAAAGAGTTAGTTCATTCGCATGGTAAACACAATGGCGAGCCTTTGTGCTTCTCCAGAACTGGCTTCGTATGTTAGCTTCCCTGATAGTGTATGTATGTTAAACCCGGCATTCCATATTTGTGGCAAAATGCATGAAGAATACAGAGCTAATAGATGAAGATTTTAATGGTTTTTCATTTACTTCTAAATTATCCTATAATTTAGAAGGTGCCTCCTAATGATCCTGTGTTTGAGGGTTTATGTGTTTGGAGGGAAAATAATGTATCATGTTCCATTTTATTTGTTTATTTGTTCATTTAAGGTATGTTTATTGACCACCTATTCCAGATTTTGTAGCTGTTTTATCAGTTTCTTCTTTTTTTTTTCTTAAAGACATCTTAAGTACTTTCACTGTGCCTGTGTACGTGTGACTCTGTTCCTTTTTTGGAAGCTGACCTTGTTCTGCCCAGACTTTGTCAGATTTTTTAACCCCTGTTGGCTAATGTACACATCCCTCAGGGCCGGGCGAAGAAAATCTGTTTGGGTTCCTGTAGCTCTGTGATTGTTCTTTGTTCATAGACCAATATGTGAATGAATTGAGATGGGACAAATGGTGTACTAAAGCTACCTTAATTTAATTCCATATTTTTCCCAAGTATTATATTTGAGTCATTAGAAACTGCAATAAGACTCTCACTTGTTTTTATATTCTCTCCTACGCTAAGTAATAGCATAGCCACAAACCCTTCCTGAATTTTCTGTTCAAAATGATGGCGACGACCGAGGACATAATCCAGATTACGTTTAACACTTTCTGTTGCAGATAGTTATTAACCTAGGAAATTCAAACTTGTTATAGTTTTGAAGAATATATTTTGGTTTGGTACAAGGTAGTCATATATAAAACTGTGTGAAATTTTTCACATAATTTGTGTATTCAAGTTACAACTATTTTTTGTTAATTGATCTGAATATCCTTGGCATGTCTAGCTACTTAATTACTCTGTCTGAATTTTCATTGTATGCAGGGGAAAAATGCAATTCTTTGGTCATTCAAGAGAAAGGATATTTTCCTTCTGTACCTATGATCATGTGATAAATATCTAAACCAACACCCTAAGCCTTTAAAGAGAGACCCAGGCACAGGCTGTAGCCCATGCTTTGCAGGTACTGGCCTGGTAGAGGACTGGCCGGTGGTGTGCTCCGCACACAGCCGTTCTCTAGAAGCACTGTGTTTGTGACTCTCAGGTTGAGATGAAAGTTACTAGTTTGAACAAATGGAAATGTTTTTTAATCATACATTATAGCTTGCCTGAGTATACTTTTTTGTACTCTTTAGAACCAAATGAAGAATATTAGGCTTATTATCTATTCAAAATATCATTTAGAAGTATGTCCCTAAATATAAGGTTTGTATATCTACCGCCTTTAAAAAGGTTTAAATTTTTTTCAACAGCTAATGAAGAGAAATATTTGACTATTCAACCTGCCTTTATGTGAGTTTTATTAAATTATTTAACCAATGAAGATTGATATATTTCCAAAGCAAAGAGAGTATATAGAATAGAAGGTATATAAAATATATGCACTAAAATATGTATGTAAATTGTTGATAATATTGAATGATGTTCTATTTTCCTGTGTCAGAAATCAAATTTCCCGGGGATAGTTGGTTATGTATTTAAAATTTTCTCAATATATGTCGGGGAAGATACTGTACAGTTTTCCCTACTTGTTTGTTCTGATAACGACCCTTCAGTTCCAGATTCATTTTCTTCACTTAAACTTTTCATTGGGGGAATTTAAATTCTATCTGTCCTGTGAATAAGAAGGCTGTCTAGTACCACTCTTGTAATAATTATATATTTAAACTCCATTAAGAAAATCTTTATGCTTTTCTTCTTTTTATCCCTTAAGAACCCAAAAGTCTATAATTTGTCTGTTTATCGTGGCCATTCTCTAGACTGCTGTCCACCCCTTCCTATGGCTCTTGCTGGAAAATATTGTTTATAACCGATGTACAGAATCTAATGAATGACCAGTCTAACACAAGGATAGTGGATAGCATTTTCTAGGACGAGAGAGACACTGGCATTAATATAGCTCAGGATTAAAACCTGAGCTTGGCATACTCTCTTGTCATGTGACCTTGAGAAAGTTCTTCTCCTGAACTTCCAGGTGGTGGAGAGTCCCACCTCAGAGGGTTTCTATGAGAAGGATTAAGATATAAGTGTATGTGGCACCTAGCAGGATGCCTGGCTTATAGAAGTTGCTCCGTAAGCGTTAGTTTTCCTCTCTCCTGGTTCTTCTTTGTCATGTTTTGAGAACAGAAAATTAAAGCATTGTTAATATTATTCTCATGATAGCCATTCTTCATACATGACAGGGGTTCTGCACCACATTCACATTTATCATCATGCTTCTACCATGTGGTCTGTTAGTTTATGTAGACCAAATACACTGGGAAACTTCTTTTAACTCTCCCTCTTCTCCACCACTGATAGGCTCCATAAGGCGTTCATTCAGTTGCCCTCGGTCCATCTCTTCTCAGTCACCTTCTAGTGCAGATATCCGGCCCCTTTCTGCTCAACAAATGATTCCAGCGTCCCGGGCAACGTCAGCCTCTCGGTCACATTCCTTAAACCGTGCTTCCTGCTACCTGAGGCATGTGCCACATAGTAATGATGCCAGCTCTGCCAACTCTCAGATGGTAAGTCATCTACTTTGCTCCTTTCGCGGTTACAGGAAAAACTGCACTGAGGATTTAGGTGGCAGAGGGATCCGCTGGGAGGAAGAGAGATTGAACCTCAGGTTCTTCCCATCATTCAACTCACGAACTCCTGGAGTTTGGGTTGTTCCATTGATCTTAGCCTATAACTTAGTATGAACTCTTGGAAGGCAGACCAGTCTATCACAGACTCTAGGATGGACACCGAGAATAGCATTTTATTTTCCATTTTCTTACGGAGGAGGATAATGTTATTGAAGATCATTAGAGGAAATATGTGATTTTGCAGTACATTGTGCAGTATATTTGTAAATTTGGGGAAATTTGTTATATGGAACATTTTCTTTATTGGAACTCTTGGTTAATATGTTAAAAAATAAACCATTGATAAATCATCCTTAGAGTACTGAAATACAGCATTATGTTTTCTATGTATTAAATTAACATAATATTTTCTCCTTAGTATGAATCCTAGAGATTCAATATTGAGGAAGTCAGTGAATTTATTTTGCTCTCTGACTTACTTGTAGACAGCGAAATGGATAACTTCAAGTGCCTTCACAAAGACCAGGAATTTATTTAAAATTGTTTATACAATGTGGGTGACGTCCCCAAATTGAAGAGTCTGAAAATATAAATAAATGAGTCTCACATGTTAACAATAATGTTTTTGAATCAAGAATTGCCTAAGGAGCCCTGACCAGTGTGGCTTAGTTGGTTTGGCATTGTCTTTCAAAGCCAAGGATCACTGGTTTGATTCCCAGTTGGGGCACATGCCTGGGTTGTGGATTCTGTCACTGATTGAAGACACATGAGAGGCACCTGATCACTGTGATTGATGTTTCTCACATTGATATTTCTCTCCCTCTCTTTCTTCCTCCTTTCTCCTCTCTCTAAAAATGAAAAAACAAAATTGCCTAAGGTATGTGTAGCAGGTGAAACTTTTGACCAGGAAGTCTTTTTTATCTCCTCATCTTTTTTGTTTTTTAGTGTTGTGAGCCAATTAAAATACAATTGTGGGGAAGTGGGAAAGGCAGTCTTGGGAAATCATATCCATTTATTCCTAAGAATTTAATTCTAAGAATAAATGGAAATTTTTTTCTTCCTTTTTCATTGTTTCCCCCCATCAATTAAAAGTGCACTGTTTTCACCTAAAAATGTCTTTCAGGTTATAGTGGCACAATGAAATAAGATTCCCTCCAAATATCTGTATTCTTTTAAATTTAAGAGCAGGTCTTTGCGGCGCCTGAGAATGAAGGAGCAAGAAGAGGATCTAACAAGTCAGACCTTGTTTGTTCTCAAGGACATGAAGATCCGGTTTCCAGGAAAGTCAGATGCAGAAACATTAATTCTGTTAGAAGATGTGAGTATTTGATGTATCAATATATAAAACTCCAAGGAGCTCATATCTTTTACTCTTCTTATAATATTAAAGTTTATTTCCCAATGGCATTATTCTCAGTGACATAGTAAACTTAATTGATGTTCTTTTCAACCTCCACAAGCTTTAGAACATAAGCAGCTATTTTAATTGTTATGATTCATGAGCAGTGAGATCACATTTATAATTGGCAATGCAAAATATCTTTCTGTGCATCGCTTCATTTTAATGGTGCAACTGCTTCCTCAAGTGAAAATTCATTTTATTGAGTTGTTGTCCTTAAAGATTAAAGAAATATCAAGTTAAAGTTGCTTCTATTAAGATTTAGAAAGGCCTCATATGGAATGAGATGTAGCTTCCAGAGTGGTTTTGGTCAAATTTTGAAATGGCTTGTGCGGTGTGTTTTTCTTGTTACACACACATTTGTGCCACCCAGTGGAACATTCGAAAATGACAGACTCCTAAAATTCACATTAAAGTCAATGACTTTTTCTAATTAGAAAGAGGACCAAGTTATCTAAATATTTCTGGTGAAAGGACATTTCTTAATTTAAAGTCCTGTCTCTTTATTCAAATATCCTTTTCCAGTTGTCTTTCCTAGATGGTTCCTCAGTAATAGAACTTTGTTTTCTGGTTTCCTTGGTATTATTTTTTTCTGGAGGAGAAGGCACCATCTTGTGGCCAGTTATAGGATAAAAGCCACAGCTATGCACTTGCCTTTCTTTCCTGTTCAGCATTATTTTTTGTCTACAGCAACTATCTAGAAAGAGACCAGACAAATAATAATAAAATGACTTTCTTAATTTAAAAAATCAATAATGGCAATTTCTATTTTGCAATCTTGACATAGTTGCAACCAAAGCCCCCAAATGTTGTGCATTGTATTATTATGCACTTTTTTAAAAAGTGAGAAGAGCATCTTTTTACACACGATGTGTTGTTTTTTTATATCGAAGGAAAGGAAGAAAAATGAACATTAGTTGTAATGCCTTATGCTAGATATGTTTTATTTATCTCCATTGTCTTATTTAATCAAGATATTTTCTAAATGCAGCCAATAACTTTGTACCGGACATTTTACTTATGTTTTTTAGTGATATTCATAAAGTACCACTTTTTGAATAAGGTAGAAGAAAAATTTGATAATTGAAGAGTAGAACTAATATTTGTGGCTAACTTCATAAAAAACATATAGATTTATATAATTAATTAAAATAATAACTATATCAGTTATTAGATTGTTTACTGTCTATTCACTCTATGCAGTAAATATTTTAATCTGTTTGTTACAGTACATATTACTAGAATATGTATTAATAAACTTTGCAGATTGGACAAAAACAAAGAGATGATATAGATGGGCAGCCTTCCACTGTATTATTCAATATTCTGTTATTAAGGGTGATGTGGTAAATACAGATTTAGGAATTAAAATGGAAAATCTGTGTCTTGGGCTTCTTTGCACACCTTCTGTGCCTGAAGACATTTGACTTTCATTCACTAGAGATTGTGTACTTTTTACACCAAGAAGCTAAAGATTCGGGTTCAGATGGCTTCTTAACATTATGTTAGAAATCTTTGCACATGTCTTTTTATGGAAGTAGACATTCTTTAGTGCAAGTAATATTATAGTGCTTTCATTTCATTACCTAAAGTTGGTTTCAACCCATTTATTTACTTTTGCTTGTTACTTTTGAGGAAGATTCTAGGTTATATTTTTTAATGTGTCTCTCCCACAACAGATCATTGGTAACTGGAAGCATCATAAAACAAAAGTGGCTTCTTATTGGCTCATAAAACTGGACTCTGTAAGACAGCGAAAAGTAAGTAACACCCCAAAACAAGTTTTCCCTTTTAGATCATGTCTTAAGGATCATTAAGCCACATTCCTAGTCAAACTATATATACATTTTTTTGTTGACTCATTTCTTCAATAATTACTTATTGCATACCTACTATGTTTCAGGCACTGTTCTAGGTTCCAAGGTTAAAAAAGTGAGTTAATAAAACCCATGGTCTCATAGAGCTCACAAAAACTTGAATGGAGCAGGTTAAAGAGTGAAAGGTAGGAAGAAAGCATAGCCAGTGTCAGCATTTTTTTTCAAGGAATTTTGCTGTCGAGGGGAAAGGGGTACGGGTTATAATGACAGGTTCTTTTTAAAGATGAAGAGACTTGCAGTTTGTGTGGTAATGAAAATGATCTGGAAGAGAGGAAAGAGAAGTGGTAGAAAGCCCTTGAGTAAGTAAGGTGGGAAGGTTTGTCCTAACCAGGAGCATTTATTCTAATAGGAGGGAGGGCAGAGGCCTGTCTGTGTGGCTGGAGGTGTGGTTTTCTTCTGATGGGGAGGGGCTTTCGGAGGTTTGAGGGGTCAGTGGAACTATGCAGTAGCTGTCTTAGGGAGTAGAAGAGGGGAGTGGCCAGCAGCCCCAGGGGCCTATCAATTTCACTGCAACAATATTTTGGGGGAGAGATACTATTTTAATAGCTTTGGTGAAGGTGTATTTCTTCAGTAATGTAAGCTATCATTTCCCCTTTCTAGGATTTATTTCTGATAAACCGAAAGTTCACACTAGTCCAGTGATTACTTTAATTTATATACTTTCGTCTGAGTAAACTAAATTCATTATTGCATATTAACATATTCAGCAAATAATTAGTTGGTGTTCTGCCATGTGCTGAATCCCGTGCTCTGTGGAGGAGGGCGGAGCACAGCTGGTAACAGAAGTAGATGGCAAAACACGTTATAAACCCTGACACATTTTGCCAATCAAAAATGGCCTTGATTGATTAAAATATAGACCTTTTATTAGAATAAGTATCCTGAGTTTCCTCAGGATACTAGAAGTTAGAATAATGTAGGGAAGTTGCTGATTGAAACACAACAGATAGTCCAGAAACAGAATAAAAATGTTTATAAGATATTAACACATGATAAATGTGACATTTCAAATCAATGCAGAAAAGATAGTTTTTCCCCTGAATAATATTGAAACAATTGACTACTTGCTTGTAAGAAAATTAAGTTGGTGTCTTTTTTCTCTTACCATATACAAAAATAAATTCCAGATACACTACAATTTTATTTGTAAAGAAGAAAATACTAGAAGTTTAAAAAAAATGTAGAAGGTTTCATTTTAGAATGGGAAACAACTTTTTAGGAAAGGCCTAAAACCCAGAAGTATTTTTTAAAAAGACCAACAGATTTAATTACATAAAAACTTAACTGATAGCAAAAGACGTCTTAACCCAAGGTAGAAGGCAGGAGCAGTGAGGAGGGCACCGTGAGGCGAGGTGGTTGGGCATTGCAGCGTATCAGCACAAACACCAGTAAAACCAACCCCTCCTATGAATAAATCAACAAAAGACCAACTATCCTATAAATATTAATAAAGTGGCAAGTGTACAAAAAGACTATGAAAAGACAGTTATCTTCAGATAGCTAATTAATGTACAGTAAACCCTTGGCCTTACTCATAACAAAGGAAAAGCAAGTAAAAACCATATTAGCAAAAATTAGTAAGATAGAGAATATCCAGTCATGGAAATAGTATGGATAAAAGGCTTTTCACTATACAATTTGAGGGAGAATACACTGGTACAGCTCTTTAGAAAGGTAATTTCCAGTATTTATTAAAATTACAAGTGTCCATCACCTTATGACTCAGCAAAACCACTTCCAGAATGACAGTTGAGTGTATAAAAGATTGTATGTGAACATTCGTTGCAGTGGTGTTTGTGAAAGCATAATATTTGAAGCAGCCTAAAGGTCATTAATAGATTTAAGATTAAATAAATTATAGTACATCCATACGATTCAGGCACATTAAATAGAATACTGTTCTGGAATGGTAGATCTTAACCTGAGGTACATCACAATATTATGACTCATGCCATACGAAACAAACATGCGTTAGTAAAGTTAGCCAAATTAGCTAATTATGAGGGAAGGATACAAGCTGTAAGCAGCCAGACTACTTATGGTAGTCTGTGTTCAGAATGACAAGTGCCAACCAGGTAGCTCCCATCGGCAGAGAGGGAGCCTTCCAGACTTGGGTGTCCTTAACTTTTACTCTCCAATAGTCACCCACAGAGTCTTGGTAACTGACTTCCTCTCTTTGCCTAAATGAAGTTAAAATGCCAGGTTTCTGTACTGTGAGTGTCGTCCCACAGGACTTTCTCCAAAGACGGGGATGTTCTGTGTCTGCAATACACAGTGCAGCGGTCGCTGGCTGCATGTAACTGCGGTGGTGAGCACTTGGAGTGTGGCCATTGTGACTGGGAGCTGAACTTTCGGTTGCAATTAATTTAAATTTAAATAGCCAATGTGTCTGTGGCTACTGCATTTGACTGCAGATGTAGACAGACCCAGATAACCTTGTAAATATGTCTTTAAACAAGGTGTTTCTCAGTTATCTTCCTGCTGAGAAGTTCCACTGGAGGGCTTGTAAGAATGTCCAGTTAGGGTTGCATTGCCGTGGGCATCTCAAAGGGAAGCTCCTCTGTCAGCCTTTTCTCTCCTTGTAGCACACTGAGAAGGTATCAAGATAGTAAATTAAACAAGTTATGCGGACTGTATTTTCCCATTTTAAACAACCTACATTCTATGATGTTTTAAACATATATATCTAGTATTAAAAAATTGAAAAGCCAGATACCAAAATGTTAATACAATGTATTTCTGGGGGGTAGACGCACTGAGGGAGGGGACAGAAAGCGGTGACATTCTGTGTCAGTTTTTCTTTTGCTTTTGTGTTTCTATATATATTTCAAGTTAAAATAATCTTTTTAAAAGTGGGATAATGACAGGGAGACCAGTGTTTCCCGAAGCCTGTCCCTCCCCCTCTCCCCCTTACCAGCTATTCTCTGTCCCTGTTGTAAATCTTCATTGTACTTGGCTGTACTTAGGATCTGCCTTGAGAGGCCTCTCTAGGAATTTTTTCTGCCTCTTTAAAAGCTAGGGGGCGTGTCTTGTTTTATAGCCACCTCACCTATGAAAGCCTTTTCCTCAGCATTTGTGAATTTGATTCATTTCTAGGCACTTTGATGAACTCTGTCAATAGCAAGCTGACGTCCTTCTGTACCCTTCTTTCTTTATGAGCTACGTGTGTTTATTTGAACAGCAGCAACAAATTAAGACAATGGTGTTCTGGTTTTTAACACGTGCTATAAGAAGTTCTGAAAACCATTGTATGGGTTGATTAAATGATGTGTGTGAATAACAATAATATTTGTGAATTGGAAGGCAGCTTTCATGTTTAGGGTTGTCATACTCAATTGGGTTTATAAATTTTGAGTAAAAATAAATGCTTGCTTATTAACTACTGGCAAGTACTTAGGCCAGTATTTCTACTTCTCCTGTGGGTATTGGCTCTAAGAATACTTGGAGTGAGTTGTCTGTGTGTAATCCTTCCCTCTAGTTCTCAGATGTGCGGCCACATCTCTGTACTTACCATACACTGTTATGTAGAGTGAGTGGAAGCACTAATGTGAGAGCCTAGGTTTTTATTACAGTTTGTGTGCCTAGTTACCCTTCCTTTGAGCTGCTTTGTTTCTTCTGTTTTCACGAAATTGAAAGGTACTGTATTTGCTTTGTGCTTTTAAAAAGTAGTAAGATATCTCATCTCCATCAGAGAGCGTGTTCAAGTCCTATAGTTTGCACTTGTCCAAAGAGTTATAGTGATTCTTCTACACAGGTAATTAATTAAAAGACACATATATTTTGGGCAAAAGAATTCATAGCTTGAATTTTGACTCTCGGAGAAAGTAAAGGATGATCAAAAGTAGAGCAAGTTTATCGTGCAAAACTGCCCACTTTCCCGGAGGCCCCGAAAGGTGGCGCAGGAAGGCTGGGCCCGGGCAACGATGAGCAGGGGGCCCAGTGTTGACGCTTGTGTGGGAAACTGGTAGTCTTGTGTCTTGCTGTGGTCATGACCACGTGTGTCTTTTTCTTTTCTCAATTGTTTTGTTCATTAAGAGGCTTTTTTTTCCAAAACAGACTCTAATTCCTCAAATACAAAGAAAAGAGCAGGGTGACCCTGGGAGAAGGAGCGGAGGGCAGCTTCCAGCAGTGTTGGTTCTGTGACCACGTTGTTCCCTTTGCCAGAGGGTAACTTACATGCTCACACCCAGAAGTAATATTTGAATAATAAGGAAACACGTTTTTGTAAAGCTTTTCATTTTTGTGAAGTTAACCTCCCTGAATGTATGGCTTCTTTTCATGCTCATCCATAAAAACAAGCATAACAAATGCACACACCGTGAACGCCAGTCATCAAGCAAGCCAGCAATGGAGGTACTGAGCTTTAACATAAGCAAAGATTTTTTTATTTGGGTTTTTTAAGTGTTTTGTCTATTTAATCAATAGCATTAGAATTAAGTGAAATATTTGCAGTTCACAGAGATACAGGATGGAAGTAATCATTGGGACAAACTTAAATGTGCTTAGCTGATTTCACTTATATATAATACATATAAATATGTAATATTATATAAGTATATATAAAACATATAAGAATATACAAAAATAACTTTTCTCAGAGATTGACTGCAATATTTATTTTGACAACAAGAGAGCTAGTGAGTTGGAAAGCACGCTGAGAAAACTTCTAAAGCTGTACACGTTGATATTACAGTTGGTATTAGATCGTGGAAAGAGGCACTGGACGTGCACCTGTGTGGACTTGGGCTCAGTACTGTCTGCCCTTGACTCGGGACTGGTGACTGCTCAGGACTTCCCTGAGATTCGGAACGTGAAGCGTGGGAGGGGTCTTGTGAGGAAGGGAGAAACTCGGGAAGGGGCTGTGGCCTTAGAAGTTGTAAAAGGCAACCTGATTTTTTTCTTTTCTACTAAGGATCCTAATACCAAGCTGTTTCTCTGATGTACTTTATTAAACTAAGAATTCCTCACATGTAGAACAATTTCGGGTAGAATGTATAGAAATGATGTATAAAAATGTCTCTTGGGTTGTAACAAATTGACCATTTGACTGTCCGTTGAAACCTGTGCTATTGCTTTATAAAGCTAGAAACTGTGTCCAGGAAAACAAAAAGAAACCTAGAAATGTGGGTCAGCTGTGCAGTGTAGAATTAGATTATTATAAAAAGTTGCCTATTACAAGGTCAAGGACTTAACTAATTTACACTTAGATGTGGATTAAATGGATCTGCCCTTCTTTTGGCTGTGATAATAGTCAATGATCACTGGCAGGCTGTGTGAGTTCAGCAGACATGAGACCAAATTAGCAGGGAAAGAGATTTATAAGAGTAAACACCCAAGAATGACACAGGGACAGGAGGGTTTGAGTAGGGCAGGTAGAGCCTCTAGACCGCAATGTATGACTGACACCGGTGAGTGAAACGCAGCAGGAGTGAGGAGGAAGAACCTCAGACTTCAGTGAAGTTTGGAGAAAGCCCCGTCCTGCTGATGGGGAGCCCAGAGCAAAGACTGCTTTGTGGGAGATCGAACTGGGTGTAAATGGTCCCTCTCTACTATCCAGCTGTGCTCGGTCCTTGGCCGAGGGCAGTTTGGGGAGAGCGTAGGCTTGGCTTGAGTGTTGCAGTGATCCTGAATGGAGAAGCTGTCTGTTAACTGCACCCTTAGAAACAGGTCAATTCAAATTGCATGTCGCCTTGGCTGCCACTAAGGCTGCTTGGGGTATGATTTAATTTGACATTTATTGGTTGCCAGCTTTGTACATAAACTGTGATAGGCACTATTGGGGATTTAGAGAGTTGTTTCTTCATTTATTGATTTGCTTATTCAACCATGCATTGAACAATATTAATTGAAAGACTGCCATGTCCTGAGCACTGTGCAAGGTGTGGAATGCCCAAGACTCATCTAAATCTCATAATTCCATTTAGAGACCATGGTTCAAATATGTGTCTCCAGGAACAAAGCATTTGCTGGTTGCTCATTAGAATGTTGTAAACCTCTAAGATAAGAATGCCCTACACAAAAGCCTTATTTCAGATTTTCCATAATGGATGTAAAAGTTAGAGGTCAAAGATGTAGGAATTAAAGACTGAAAAGAATCTCCATCAGGGGAAAAGGAAACAGCTAACCTTATTTGATATCATGCTGTGGTAACTTCACACTGGCATGATTTAGCTTTCTGCCAAGAATGCAGTTGCTTTATATAGTTTGTAAGGAATATATGAAGTATAAAAACACTGCAGTGTTTTTGGTTTGTGAGGAATGCGAGATTTGCTGAAAAGTTTGTTCTCTAGGCATGAACTAAGATCGGAGGATGAAGAGAAATAAGTAATGATATTAAGGTTTGCATTTACTTTAAGGCTCTAAGATATCCTTGTTTATCAAGTATATTTTTAAAGGTTTTATTTTTATTTATTTGTCTTTAGAGAGGAAGGGAAGGAGAGAAGGAGAGAAATATCAATGTATGGTTGCCTCTCATGAGTCCCCTTTTGGGAACTGGCCTGCAACCCAGGCATGTGCCCCGACTGGGAATCGAACCGTGATTGTGTGGTTCGCAGGCCCGTGCTCAATCCACTGAGCTACACTAGCCAGGGCTATCAAGTATTTTTTTAATCTAAGTAATCATTTAGAGAAAAATATCTACTGTAGTTGATTTTGCATGCATTTTAGTGTTATTATTTCCCATTTCTTTTTTTATTTGCGCTGACATAGATGCTGTACAGAGCTGTTTGCTCTGCATCAGCAAAGACGCCTTTACCCTATAGCCATGGCTGCCATGTGCATCGTTACTACGGTAGTAGTCCCTTTAATGTTACTTCTAAACCTCCCTCATCTCATGCCATGATTTTAATTTAGGACCAACTGTTCAGCCATATGGAGCAGTTTGTCATTCAACATCTGTATGTTCTTGCAAAAATATCAATTTTTGTGCTTTATGACTTCAAATGTGCTATATTTCATATGGAGAAGACAAATCGTGTCATCTTATTAATATTTTCATTAACTGAATCTTCCATTTATTTTTTTTCCTTTGGAGGGCATAATGTTGGATTGGGGGGGTACTTTTAAAAGTCCCAATGTCAGGAAGTGGGTGCCTATATTCTGGAAGCTTGCCTCATCTGAATCCACCGGTAAACACAAACGGTACCTTGCTGACCACTTGTTTTTGTATTTTACAAATTATTTATCTTCCACCCATTTTCTTCTAACCCCGAAGCACCCAGAAATCCAACACAGAATTACAAAAAGAACGGGCACTGATTTACCTCATCCGAGTGTGATTTCTTGCCTCTCTGGTCTCGGCTTTTCTAAAATTACTTAGTGGGTGTTTTGCTAAAGGAGGAATTGTCTCCCCATCTGTATGGTCTTTTAAGCAAACTAGTCCTTATGCCAAGGCCCTGATGGGGTGCGAGCCTGGGCAGCCTTGTTCATGCATAGGGACCCCACCCATCTTCCCAAGCATTACTTAACTAGAGGTGACTTTGAATCTCAGCAGAAGCAATTTGATTTTCTCCAAGGCTTTGCTGTTGGTGCCAGGACAGGTCACGTTCATTCTGTGTTAGGCAGTGTCTGAGAGCACAGGTGTGGTTACACACCTGTCTGTGTGTGAGTGGTGCAGTCTCGGGAAAGTTACTTATCTGCTCTATGCCTGAGTTTTCTCATCCATAAAATTGAGATCCAAAATGTTTTCAGAACCAAATTTTTTTTTCATAACCATTGGGCTGAAAAACTAACCCACCTGAACTCATTGGGTGATGATGACCTGACAGAAAGCTAGGTGCTACTTTCATCTGTCTCAAGGTTCTTGGAAAGGGACTATGGGCCCCTGTATCTGCCCCTGTTTTTGTTCTAAGGACTAAATGGATTGCTATGTGGAACAGTGCTCAGAAAAGTGCTTAGAGAGTGCTTGGTTCTGGGTCAGCACTCAGTAAGTGTTAGCTCTCATTTTCACCTTGTCTGTATGGGTTTTGCTTTCTCACAAGGAACAATTTTACTAAGACAAACACCTACTAAGTTCTATACCTATCTTGAACCTGGGGAACATGGTAAGTTTATTATCAGAATGGGCATAAGTCCTTTATGTAGATAAGTTTCCATTAATTAGACAGAAAATTAAAATAAGGTGAGATATTATTAATAGGAAAGAACTGGGCATTGGGGAATCGTACGGTAGTTCAGTGGTGGGTAAAAGTCTCCCTGAAGAAGTGGTGTTTGGGTTAAGATAGAGAAGTTCACTGGGTGAACAGGCAGGGGAAACTATTCCAAGCAGAGGAAAAAGCTACTGAAGGCTCACAGGAGAAGTGAGGGCTCGGGGTCCTTCGCTCCCTTCTGCTGCCTGTCCTCATGCACTCCAAATCACAGGTCTCCCAAGCTCACTTCGCTCCCAGACCGGAGTTTGCCTCCTAGGGGAGGCTCCTTTAAACTGAAGGTGGGTTTGGCTGAGGTGGGGAGACGTGGTGGGCAGAAAATGCAGCAGACTATAAGTGAACAATAAGGTAATTAAAAAAATAAAACTGAAGGCTAAGAGAAGTGAGGGAGAATGTATGTTCTCAGTGGGGTGGCCTAAAAAAGGAGGAGCAAGTTCCTGGGTTGCCCGGTCCCTGCTAATCTCACCAACCTGGAAAATCACTCCTCAGGCTGAGATGCTTGTGGGGGAACCGGAGGCCTGAGGGTTTACCCATGTCCCCAGTGGAGGAGACCACCATGGACAGGCTAGGAGTGGAGCAGAAGCATTCTCCACCCCTAACCACCTGGTCTCTTCCAGAAGTTGCTGCTTTTAGTAATGTGTGGGTTAGGATATGAGGCCTTCCTGTCTTTAAAATCCCCTCATCTAGACTGAGAATAAAACATATGCACTCTGGTGGCCAGGGGAGTCTGCTCTGAGTAGTGTGCCTAGTACAGTGGGTGGTGTTGAGCGGGCAGCCAGCACGTGTTAGTTGCCCTTCGTTGGTTTGTATGCATTGTAATGCGTTTTACCAGGAAGTGCGTTAAAAGAAATGAACGAATATCCCATCATCTCAAATGCTTTATCACTTTAAAGTTGAATAATTGTCTAATAATAGAGTGTGATATTATGGTAATGTTAAAATTCCCAGTAACATTAATACTCTTAATTTCATTGTATAGAATTCACATTTATTTTTGAGACCAATTTATTGGTTATCTTGGTTACTTTTACAGTTCTTCCTGCATTATGACTTTTGGCCTCCTATTACTCACTAATATATAGACAGTAGAAAGAAAAATTAAGAGGAGAAATCATTTAAATTTACCATTTTCCACTAGTGTTGATTCTTATATCACATCAGTCCTGAGTACTGCTTTCTATATTCAGAAGTATAAAGAGTGAAGCTACTAGCTTAGTAGAAAATTGTTTTTTAAAAGTATGAATTAAGGTATGATCTGCATATTATATCAGCAGCATTATAATTCATATTAAAGTCTTTAATATTTCTCTTTGTAACTAAGCATTCACTACTGGTAATAACATGCTTTTCTGGGACAGGTTTTTCATCAGCCACTTTATTACGGTTTGCATTGCCTCTCCTCCTCCTCCTCCCAGTCAGCTCACGCACCCTGACCTGCTGTAGGATTTGAATACAGTCCCCACTTCCCCATGGAACCGGAAGGGAAGGAATGATGCTACTCACACAGTTCCTCGTGAGAAGCTGCAGTTGATATCCCTCTATAAATGTTATTTTGAAATTTAAAAAAAACTGATTTTAAATAGATATTTATTCTGAATTTGCCTTGATCAGAGAGAACTAATGCGCTTCTTTAAATACAGCTTTTTAAAGAAAAGCAAATTAAATTCTTCTTTTATCAGCTTCCATTTGTCCATACATTTATGCCTGTGGATAAATTATATTTCACTCAGCATTTAGGTTTGCAAGTCCTTTCTCTTTTTACCTCTTACTATTAATATTTATAAGGAGTTCCTTTAATTTGATAAATGAAATAAAAAGTAGAAGAGATTCTTTGGTGAACTGAGATTAGAATAATTATATTTGTTAGTACTCATTTTTCTAAAGAGTTGGAAATATCAGCATTGCATAAATATTAAATACATGTGAGTTAGACAAAGTAACTTTTGGGGGCTTACAAATTATTCAGTACTTTTAATTTTTGTCCTGAATTAGTTCTTGTTTCATGAGACTCTCTCATTATTTGTCTGTATAGGGCCTCCTTTTATTTAGTCTTTTTAAGGTTATACCATTTATGAACCCAACACCCAAAACAAAAGATAGGATCTTGGCAAAAATCTGTATTGAACCAGATGAGTTCTCTGCAGCTCCCAGGCTCCCTGCATCTCAGTTAGCCAGTTTCCCGAATTAACTGTTCACTGGTCCCTTGCTTGCTTTCTTCATATGTTCTTATTATATCTATGTGTGTATCCCCAAATTTAGTTGTTTTTACTTGCACTAAGGAGTTTCCTACTGAAAGTAATTCCTTGTTTGTATGATGGGGGTCCCCCAGAAAACTAGAACTATCTTCTGGAAGGTGGGCAGACCCCTTGTAATACAGGCTTCCTTTGCTAGATGAGTGTTCTAGGGACCCATCTATATCAGGGTACCAGCTGGCATTGTTGTGAGAAGCTGCATTTGGATTCAGTGAATTTTTTTGGAAGACTCTTTCAACACATTTGCCCATTTCATGATAGTTAATTTATGAGCACACCTGCCCACACACTGTGCTGAGTTTTCAGCAGTTTTTGACCAACACTGGCCTGATGCCTGTATGTTACCCTCCCTATTCACCCAATCTTACCCTGAATGACTTTTTTGTTTGTTTCCCCGAATGAAAAATTCCTGAAAGGGAAACATTTTGCCAATGTGGAAGAGGTGAAACAAAAAGTGGTAGAAGGCATCAAATCTTTGTGAGCAGTTCAAACACTGAGCAGTTTAAAAATGTATTGATAAGATGTATTACATCAAATGGAGAGTACTTTAAGATGACTAAAGTTTAAACATGTAAAAATAAATACAAAATTAAAATAAATTCCAGGCTTTTTTGGGTTCCCTCTTGTATTTTTTTAACTTACCATTATGTCAGTAAGACCTGCTGTGTGATTGTAGTTCATTCATTTTGACTAGTTTATAATAGTCCAAAGCTATGAGTATACCAGTTTTTACTTATTCATTCTTCCATTGATGGCGAGTTGGGTTGTTGCTATTGTGAACAGCTGTTTGAAAATTTCTGTATATGTCTACTGTTCTTAACCTATGAGATAGTTCTCTTCGGAATAAAATTGTTGGTCTTAGGGTGTGCAAAGTTTCAACTTGAGGAGATAATGCCAACATTTTCTGAAGCCACTGTGAGTTGTACTCCCACCAACAATGTCTGAGAGACCCTGAAGATGACTATCTCTCCAGCACTTAGTATTGTCAGACTTTTAATTTTTTTCAGTTAAATGGACATGACATGATAGTATGGTTTTAATTTTTTAATCATATTTTATTGATTAGAGTATTAGAGTTGTCCCAATTTTTTTCCCCTTTGCCTCCCTCCAGCAAGCATGTCCACTTTTTCAGTACATCCCTAAGCCTTTGTTCATGTCCACAGACCATGCTTATAAGCTCTTCGGCTTCTCCATTTCCTATACTGTACCTTACACCTCATGGCTGTTCTGTAACTGCTTATTTGTACTTTTTAATCACCTCACCTCTTCACCCATTCCCCCCTTCCCCACTCCTGTCTGGCAACCATCAAAGTGCTCTCTGTATCCATGATTCTGTCCTGTTCTTGTTTGCTTAGTATGTTTTTCAGATTCAATTGTTGATAGATAGGTACTTACTGTCATTTTATTGTTCATAATGTTGATCTTTTTCTTAAATACGTCTCTTTAACATTTCATCTAATATTTTGGTGGTGATAAACTCCTTTATTTTTTTCTTATCTGGGAAGCTCTTTATCTATCCCTCAAATCTTAATGATAGCTTTGCTGGTGAGGGCAATCTTGGCTGTAGGTCCTTGCTTTTCATGACTGAATATTTCTTGCCAATCCCTTCTGGCCTGCAAAGTTTCTTTTGAGAAATCAGCTGACAGTCTTATGGGAACTCTCCTGTAGGTAACTGTCTTCTTTTCTCTTGCTTCTTTTAAGATTCTCTCTTTATCTTTAACCTTTGGCATTTTAATTGTGATGTGTCTTGTCATGGGCCTCTTTGCATCCATTTGGTTTGGGACTCTGTGCTTCCTGGCCTTGTATGTCTATTTTCTTCACCAAATTAGGGAAGTTGTCTTTCATTGTTTTTTCAAGCAAGTGTTCAATTTCTTGCTCTTTCTTTTCTCTTTCTGGCATTTCTGTGATGTTAATGTTGGAATGCTTGGAGTTGTCCCAAAGGCCTCTTACACTGTCCTCATTTTTGAAATTATTTTTTTCTTCTTGTTCTGATTGGTTGGTTTTTGTTTGCTTGAGTTCCAAATCATTGATTTAATTCCCAGCTTCATCCACTGTAAATTGTTCTTGCCTGTAAATTTTTCTATATTTCAACTAGTTATCCTTTGTTTCTGATTGGATCTTTTTTATGCTGTTGAGGTCCTTACTAAATTCCTTGAGAATGCTTATAACCAATGTTTTGAACACTACATATGACAAATTGCTTTTTTCCATTTTGTTTAGTTCTTTTTCTGGAGTTTTGATCTGTTCTTTCATTTAGTTCATGTTTCTTTGTTTCCTCATTTTGGCAGCCTCCTTGTGTTTGTTTCTGTGTATTAAGTAGAGCTGCTATGACTCCCTGTTTTAGTATCATAGCCTAATGTAGGAGGTGTTCTGTGGGGTCCATGGGCACAGTTTTCCATATCACCCTAGCTGAGTACTCAAGGTGTGCCTTTCATGTGGTCTGAGTACACCTTCCACTTGTAGTTGAGCCATGATAGCTCTTGGCTGATCAATGGGGAGGATTTACAAGGGCCAGTCATCTGCAAGGGCCAGCTGTTACAACTGACCACCAACCTAGCCTCTCTGTGGAGGATCAGCTATGTTGGGGAAGGGTGGTGGTGCTTCACTGTGGTCTGTAGCTGTCCACTGGGTGTGCAGCCCTGGGGATTCCCCGGGTGGTACAGGCCAAAGTCAGCCCCCATCTGTGTTCTGCCCGGGGTTGCCCTGCATGAGCTACTAAGCAACCTGAGATGGCTGCTACTGGTGCTGGGCTTGGAGGTTTCCAGGAGAAGCCAAGCTGTGAACCTAGTCTGGCTGCTGCTAGTGCTGGGCCTGGGACCATTTAGCAAGAGGCATAGGGGCTGGGGTCTCACTGAGGCTGGCTGTTGCTTATTTGAGAGAATTTAGGGAGTTGTAAAGCATGAGCCAAAATATTGTCTTAATTTTTGTTGTTTATGTTTATTGAGCATATTTATTTCCTCTTGTGAAATTCCTGTTAATGTATTTTTGTCCATTTTTCTATTACGTTGTTGGTATTTATATTAACAGTATGTTAGTCATTCTTTGTGTACACCTGATACTAATACTATGTTGGATCTGTATGTTTGAACACATTTTCCCAGTTTGTGATTTGATGTTTTATTTTCTTTAAGGTATCTCTTGATTACCAGACGTTCTTAATTTTAATGTAATCAAAATCTATTAATCTTTTATGGTCCATACTTTTGTTGTGACTTAAGTCATCTTTTTCTAGCCCAAGGTCCAAAAGATATTCACCAGTACCTTCTACTTGAATATTTAATGGTTTATGTGTTAAATGTAAGACCTTGATCACTCTAGAGTTGATTTGTGTTAATCGAGTAAAACAAGTAATCAACTTCCCTTTTTTTGTAAAGATTTCTCTTCTACAAATATTTATTTATTTATTAATGATCCTCACTTGAGGATGTTTATTGGTTTGAGAGAGACCGGGGGGGAGAAAGAGAGAGAGATCAGTGTGAGAAAGAAACATCCATTGGTTGCCTGCCTTATGCACCCCAGCTGGGGATCAAATCTGCAACCTAGGTAAGTGCCCTACCATGGATGGAACCCACAACCTTTTGGTGCACAGTGCGATGCTCCGACCAACTGAACAACATGGTTCAGGCCAGATCTTTATTTATTGATCTAATTTAAATTTAAGTTACATTTAAATTTAATTTTAATATAATTTAATTCTTTTTCAGTTTGACTTCTATTTTATTTTAATTGAATTTATTAGGGGTGAAATGTATTGGTTAATAAATTTATAGGTTTCAGGTACACAGTTCTATAATTCATCATCTGTATATTGTATTGTGTGTTCACTACACTAATCCAAATCTCCTTTCATCCCCATTTATTCGCACTATACTCTCTTCTACCTCCCCCAATCACCCTTGCCTCTGGTAATACCATACTGTTGTTTGTGAGGTTTTTTTTAGATCATTCTTTTACATTTTTCACCCAGCCCCCAAGCTCCCTTTCCTCTGACAGCTATCATCAGTCTGTTCTCTATGAGTCTGTTTCTATTTTGTTAGTTTATTTTGTTCATGAGTCCATATATGAGTGAAATCATTTGGTGCTTGTCTTTGTCTGACTGGCTTATTTTACCTAGCATAACGCTGTCCAGGTTCATCCATACTGTCATGAAGGGTAAGATTTTCTTTTTCTAGGATGAATAGTATCCCACTGTGTAAATATTCCACAACTTCTTTTGTCTACCCATCTAGTGCTGGGCACTTGGGTTGCTTCCAAATCTTGGCTATTGTAAATAATGCTGCAGTGAGCATAGAGGTACATATATTCTTTCGAATCAATATTTTGGGAGTCCTAGGAGTGGAATCAGTGGGTCAAAATGCAGTTTCATTTTTAATTTTTTGAGGTAACTCCATACTGCTTTCCCCAGTGGCTACACCACTCTGCATCCAACAACAGTGCATGAGTATTCCCTTTTCTCCGTGTCCTTGACAACACCTGTTTGTTGATTTATTAATGATAGCCATTCTGACAGGTGTGGGGTGATATCTCATTGTGGTTTTAATTTGCATTTCTCTAATGATTAGTGACATTGGGCATTTTTTATATGTCTATAGGCCATGTGTATGTCCTCTTTGGAAAAGTGCCCATCCAGCTCCTTTTTTAAATTGGATCGTTTGCTTTTTTAGTGTTAAGTTGCATACATTCTCTATAAATGTTAGATATTAACCCCTTATCAGATGTATTGGCCAAGATGTTCTCCCAACCTGTAGGTTGTTTTTCTACTTTGTTGATGATTTCCTTTGCTGTGCAAAAGCTTTTTAGTTTGATGTGGTTTCATTTGTTTACTTTTAATTTTGTTTCTCTTGCCTGAGGTGATATATAAGAAAATATTCTTATATATGCTGTGAGTAATGTCTGAGATTTTAATGCCCCAATTTTTTTCTAGGATTTTTAAGTTTCAAGATGAACATTAAA
The DNA here is from genome assembly GCF_014824575.4 of Sturnira hondurensis. Taxonomy (NCBI): domain Eukaryota; kingdom Metazoa; phylum Chordata; class Mammalia; order Chiroptera; family Phyllostomidae; genus Sturnira; species Sturnira hondurensis. The sequence goes on from NW_028085694.1 coordinate 4,570,909, forward strand.
GTCTTAATCCACTTTGAGTCTATTCTTGCGTATGATGTGAGAAGGTGGTCTAGGTTCTTTTTTTTGCACCTGTCCAATATTCCCAACAGTATTTTATTGAATAAGTATCTTTAGCCCATTGTGTGTGTTTGCCTGCTTTGTGAAATATTGACTCTAAAGGTGTGGGTTTATTTCTGGGCTTTCTATCCTGTTCCATTAATCTATACGTCTGTTGTTCTGCTACCATGATGTTTTGATTACTTTGGGCTTGTAGTATGGTTTGATACGAGGCAGCCTCATTCCTCCATTTTTCTTCTTCTTTCACCATATCACTATTGCTATTTGGGGTCTTTTATGGTTCCATATAAATTTTTGTAGTATTTGTGAAATATGCCATTGGTACCTTGATAGGAATTTTACTGAATATCTAGATTGCTTTGGCTGGTATGGGCAAATGCCCATTTGCCTATATTAGCCAAATAATGTTAATTCTTAACATAACAAATAATGTTAATTCTTTCTGTCTATGAATATAGTATATGCTTCCACTTGATTGTATCTTGTCAATTTTTTTCTTCAGTGTCTTATAATTTTCTGAGTACAGGTCTTTTATATCCTTGTTTAAATTTATTCCAAGGTATTTTTTGAAGTGGTTGTGAATGGGATTGTTTTCTTAGTTTCCCTTACTGATAGTTCATTATTGGTATATAGAAATGAAACTGATTTCTGGATATATATTTTGTATGCTGCTACTTTACTGAATTCATTTATCAGTTCTAGTAGTTTTTTGGTAGAATCTGGAGGGTTCTCTATATACAGTATTGTGTCACCTGCAGATAATGACAGTTTTACTTCTTCATTTACTATTTAGATGCTTTTTATTTCTTCTTGTCTGATTGCTTTGGGTAAGACTTCTAGTACTATATTAATAGGTGTGGTGAAAGCAAGATATCCCTTTCTGGTTTCTGGTCTTAAGAGAAACACTTGTAGTTTTTTTCCCATTGAGTGTGATGTTGGCTGTGGGTTTGTCATATATGACCTTCATTTCATTGAGTTATGTTCCCTGTATTTCCACTTTTCTCAGAGTTTTTATTATAAATCAGTGGTAGATTTTATCAAATACCTTTTCTTTACCTACTACGATCATGTGGTTTTTACACTTCATTTTGTTTATGTGGTGTATCATGTTGACTGATTTGCACATATTTTACCAACCTTACACTCCAAGAATAAATCCCACTTGATTGTATTGTATGACCTTTGAAATGTTTTTGCTGGACCTGATTTGCTCATTTTTTTTGCTAATTCAGGATTTTAACATGATATTCATCAGGGATGTTAGCTGTAGTTTTCCTTCTTTGTAGTGTCTTTGTTTTTGGAATTAGGATAATGCTGGACTCATAAAATGAACTTGGAGTTTTCTCCCTTCTTGTCTTTTTTTGGAATAGAAGGAAAAATGTTAGTTCTTTTTTGCATGTTTGCTAAAGTTCCTCTATGAAGCCATTTGGTTCATGGCTTTTGTTTGTTGGGAGTTTTTTGATTACTGCTTCAGTTTTATTGGTTGTAATTCCTTGGTCCAGATTATCTGATTCTTCATCATTCAGTTTGGAAGAATTGTATGTTTCTAGGAATTTATCCATTTTGTCCATATTGTGTAATTTGTTGGCATAGAGTTCTTTGTAATATTTTCCTAGAATCTTTTGTATTTCTGTGGTGTCAGTTATTACTTCTCTTTTACTTCTGATTTTATTTATTTGGGCTTCTTTCTTTTTTCCTTGATGAATCTGCTTAAATGTTTTTTCTTCTTGTTTATCTTTTCAAAGAACCAGCTCTTGGTTTCATTGATCTTTTGTATTTTTGTTTTTAGAAATTATTTCTTTTATTTCTGCTATGATTTTTATTATGTCCTTTTTTTCTGCTTACTTTGAACTTTGTTGTTCTTTTTCAGTTTCCTTTAAGTGTATAAAGTTAGGTTGAGATTTTTCTTGTTTCTTGCAGTAGGCTTCTAATGCTGTGAATTTTTTTCTTTGGACTGCTTTTGCTGTGTGCCATAGACTTGGAGGTGTGTTTTCATTTTCTTTTGTTTCAAATTATCTTTTGATTTCTTCCTTGATCTTGGTATTAACCCAGTCATTGTTTAGTAACATGTTATTTAGCCTTCTTTTGTCTTTGTATTTTTCAGTTTTTCTCTTGTGATTGATTTTTTAGTTTCATACTATTATGGTCAGAGAAGATGCTGGCTATCATTTTAGTCTTCTTAAATTTATTGAGTCTTGTTTTGTGTACTAAAATGTGGTCTGACCTAGAAAATGTTCTATGTGCACTTGAAAAGAATGTATATTCATTCTGCTGCTTTGGGGTGATATGCTCTGAAGATATCAATTAAATCTATCTGGTCTAGTGTATCATTTAAGGTATCCATTTTCTTGTTGATTTTCTGTCTGGAAGAACTATCCATTGATGTCAATGGGGTGTTAAGTCCTCCACTGTGACTGTATTACTGTCAGTCTCTTCCTTTATATACATCAGGATTGGCTTTACATATTTAGGTGTTTATATATTGAGTGCATAAATGTTTACAAGGGTTATATCCTCTTGTTTGATTAAATTTAACCTTCTTAATGACAGTGGTTGAACTTGCTACCTATGCATATACTAATGTTTTGAATACAATGATTTATTTCTGGACTTTTAGTCTGTGCTTTTGTTCATTTATGAGTAAGTCTGTGTGTTTGTTGTATTCATCTTTTAATACTTTTATCTTTGAATTTTAGACTCACACACATATACACCTAGGTTTTGAAATATTTTGTTTTTTCTACTAGGTTTTGGACATAGTAAAAACAAGTATTCGTACAGTTCTTCCACGCATCTGGAAGGTAACTGATGTTGATGAGATATATTTATATCGGATTTTTAACCGGGTTTTTAATCGCTTACTCTGGAGTCATGGCCAGGGACTGTGGAATTGTTTCTGTGATTCAGGGTAAGTTCTAAGTTATTTTTTATTATTTTCATTTAAAATATTTTACCAAAAGTTATACAGGTATAGCTCAATGACATTAAATTTTTGTAATATCCTTTTAAAATATAGATTTTTTTACTACATGTAATTTTTAGTACTCAACTATAATTTATAGCGGTTAAGCTGAGTTCGCAGAGCTGATGATTATGAATATAACTCCACCAAACTATTTTGAATTCAGGGGAAAGAGGTGGTCTTAATTAATGGAAAATCTCAGTATCCTTAAGGTTCTTCTGCTGTTGTCTTTATGTAAACAACTTTCAAAATTATGGCTATACTCATGCTCCTCTCCAGCATTTCAGTCCTTCCAAAGCTGTCATGACCCATCATCAGGCTAGCCTTAAGATAGCTCAAACCAAACATTCCATACCTTCCTTTCCTTAGGGAATGAGTTTCCTTGTTGACTTCTCTTACCCCCATTGTTATTCTGATTGTTCAGGTTTGATGTCTCAGGCACATCTGCATCTGCCTTGTCTTTCACTGTCTTTATTCAGTCATCTGCTAAATCGTGCTAATTTTTTTGTCACATTGCCACTATGGCTACTCTAGATTATCTTTCATTGTTCTTAACAATTATCAAGTACTTACTACGTGTTCAGTACTTCTGGAGGTACAAAGTTGAATCTAACATAGATCCTTCCCTCAAAAGACATTAAAAAAACTATGGGAATAGGACCACTATACTACTCACTATGTGCTAGGCATTGTTCTAAACACTATGTGTATTAAGTGATTGAATCCTCATAATGTGACTTTGAAGGAATCCTCTGATTGTCTCTATTTTATAGACAAGGAAACTGAGGCAAAGGTAGGTTCTAAAAACCTAGTACACGGGGATTTGACCTCAGAGACCCAGATTTCATGCCTTTAGCCAGTTGGCTCTGCTGTCTCTAGTAGACAAAATAAGATTATATACAAAAATAATGATCATAAAAGAAACAGAGATAAGGTATAGGATCTCAGAGAAGGGGAGCCTTTTTGTGATAGAAGGTAGAATTAATAGATTTCCAGGCATTTTTTGCCTTCAATTTTTTTGTTTCCTTTGCCCACCCTAGTCTCAGGGTCATTTCCTAAAATGTATAGTGAATTCCATCATTTATCATGAAAGTCTAAACTTATCTAGAGGCACAAGACTCTCAAATATGCTGGTTCTTTCTTATTTCTCTAGTTTTCTCCTCATTACTTTCCTCCTTGAACTCTGTTTTAGAAAAAGAAACTCATTATTTTTCAAATATCTTAAAAGTGTGCCTTTTCTTTCTCTCAGCTGTTGAATGTCATGCCGTGGAGCATCTGACTGGGTTGCTTGCTCCAACCCTAGTCCCTCAGTGCCCTCTGCATTATTTAAACCCTGTGTAAAGACTCAGACTATACACTTCTTTTGTGAAATTTTAACAAACAACGTCGGTCTGAAATGACCTCTCAATGTCCACCATTTAAATAGTCTGGTCATTTAGTACTGAATCGTGCATAGCATTTGCAGACTCATTCTCACCATTGTGATTATCCTCAGCGGCCATTCACCAACACGGAGAAATCGTAAGGTGCTCTGGGTTGTAATGAAATCTGAGAATAATCCAGGCTATAAATTATTTCTACAGAGACTTAAGTGAAATCTTTGGACTGTGCTCCATGGCCCCTTAGTTGATATAGAAGTTCTCTCAATGTGAATTCATAATTGGAATTTCTGTTTGTTTATTGATTCATTGTTTGGAATGCCACATATGACTGTCAGCTACTCTCCACCATGGAAGGCAGTGAGGCAGTGAGGCAGTGAGGCAGTGCGGCAGTGCGGCAGTGCGGCAGTCTGCTACTGATACCGGAGCTGATGACTTTGAGTCCCTGAGATAATGCCCAATGCCAGACCCTGATGAAGCTCATCAAGGGTGAGCATTGGTGATTCATTGGTGAATTCATTGCTGCTAGAGCTTCTTTTTCATGAACTATTTTGGTAATACACTCTAACTTAAATGAGAATTTTTTTCACTTGCCCCTGGCAAAATACTCTTCCTACTTTCTGTGGTGGTGTATGTGACGACTAAATAATGATAATGAGACTATCATTTATTGAAGGCTTACTAAATGCCTAATACCATTTTACAATGTAAAATATTATTAAAATCACCACAATAATATTTTGGATAATCTATTATTATTATTGCCATTGTGTAGATAAGGAATTTGAAGCATAAAGAGACTATATAACTTGCCCAAGTTCTCATAGTAACTAGGTGAGCCTGGATTGAAATCTAAGTTTTTTGAGTCATCAAGAGCTCAAGCCCTCAACACTATGCTTCATTAAGTCCCCTCAAAGTAGCCCTGAGAGCGGTTGCAAAATTTGCTTTATTGAAAGTCCATGGCATTAGTCAAATCCTGTTCCCACTGCCCCTGGGCAGGTAGAGTGGAAGTAGCTTTGAATCCATTTATTTTTTAACTTGGTGGTTTGTAGAGGTGAGTTTAATACTGGGTTTTATTTTGCAGCTTTACAAGTGAGTTTCTTAGACTTCCTCAGGTTCATGAAGTCAAATGGTGTTGTGTATATTTGATTCTCAGTGTGGGCCCAGAAGAGTCCTACTTGTCTTTAGATCATATCTGGTCGATGTATGCACCTTTAACTTTGGCCTAACAGCCTGACTACTAAGTCAGGATAGAATTGTTCTCTTAGTTTAGGTCCTTAGTTTAGTCTTTCCTTAGTTTAAGGGAAAGACTTTAATAAGAGGTTGCAGTTATCTTTCATAGTTAGGTGCAAGACTTTGGAACAATATAATCCAAATAACTCTGGGCGTACCTGATTACTGCCTCTACCTGCCAACAGCCCAACAATAAAACAATGAGTAAACCATTCCCTGTCTACACCTAGAAATATCAAAGAATGTGGTAGATATTTATGGTAGGTCTCTTTGGAATTAGCCTGGAGGTTATACTAATGCATCAAATAGAAAACATCTTTGTCCCTCTCTTTTGCACTTCCAGTCTGCTGAAGTCCGTGCTTAGTAACCCCCCTTTTCTTTTTAATCATCACACGCAGCCTGCTAGGAGTGTTGTATTGCCCCACATTCTGAATGTGTTCTCTCCAAGGAAATGGCTCTTAGAATTGTCCCCTGTGGTTTTTTAAAAAATACTTTATTTATTTAGTTTTAGAGAGAGGGGAAAGGAGGGAGAAAGAGAGGGAGAGAAGCATTGAGGTACAAGAGATACATCAGTTGGTTGCCTCTCCCACGCCCCCAACCGGGGACCTGGCCTGCAACCCAGGCACATGTCCTGACTGGGAAATGAACAAAAGACCTTTTGGTTCACAGGCTAGAACCCAGTTCACTGAGCCACGCTAGCCAAGGTGTGTCCACCATGTTTTACTGGGATAACAGAAGTCTAGATTTTTGGGGACTCAAACAAGGCCTGAGAGCTTGGGAAGGATGGCCAAAGGAAGTAACGTTTCAGCTGAGATTTGCAGGAAGAGGAAAAGTGGGTGTTTTCTACATAAAGCGAAGAGGAGGGTGCAGGGGCCAGCATGGGAGGAGGAGTGTTGTGTTTGGAAAAGCCCTCTTTCTTCTCAAAACCCTGACATGCAAACCCCGAAGAAGATAATCTGGCTTGGACCCTTTGGCCAAAGGCATTTTCCTTGTGGAAGTTTCTCATGGAAAAGCTTTTCTTTTAGCATCTTCCACAAGGCATTTTCCTTGTGGAAGTTTCTCATGGAAAAGCTTTTCTTTTAGCATCTTAGCATCTTAGGGGAAGGGGAAATTGTAAGGAATATTCTAAGGCAGTCAGTCTGCTTCTAGGCTGAACTCTCTGCCTACTTGAAAATGTATGTATAACATGTGGGCTACTTAAAATGATGTGAATCTTATTATTCTGATAAGACTTTCATTTCAATGTGTTTTTGTTTGTGCTTTTCAGCTCATTACTCTTTCCGATGCTGATTACCCAATTGGCATAATACAGATGGTTTTTACCTTCCTTTTTCCCTTCTTGTCCTTAACTTTGGGCCACTCATGCATCCACTAGGCTTCTTCCAGTGAAGGAGAGAGAAATGTGTCAGTTTCACCACCGATAACTGCATTATTAAATATTTTGATGAGAAAGGACATGAAAATTACTGCATTACTGCATTACATGAAGCTTTTCAAGTCTCCAAATTTCATTAATAACTCCCCTTTGTTGTTAGAGGTGTTCACTCTCCTGTATCTTATTAATAATATACGACTAACCAAAGTCATTTAATTTTACTTTATGTTTCTCTGAGGATTTAGGTGTTCCAGAAAGAACTTTTTAACCGTCTAATTTTTCTTTTTGAACTCATGGATTGCAGTTCTTCCATTTCCTTGGAATTTAGATTTAGAAAGCAGACAGATGAAACCCCGGGTTCTTTGATAAAAGCACTGCAATTTTTAATTATTTCCACATCCTTCGCCTTCTTAAAAAGTTTGCGTAGCATCGAAATTGAGATACTGTAGTGTTACAGGAGCATTTCACATTTACTCAGCTGTGCCAGGGGATGGGGTAGGAAGTGGGGTCTCAGTTGAAGGACAAGTTTCCTTTGTGTAGAGGGGGCGCCATTAGCCTAGTACTAAACGAAGCAAGTTCTGTTCATTTTCCTTTTTCTTTATGAGGGTTCTGGCATGCTGACACTTAAATATAGATAACAGAGTAGAATGTGGTCTTCAGCCAGTGGTGGTGAACATACGTGCCAAAAATAGGTAAAGGCCCTTGATCTGCACATTTATTTTAAATATTTAAGGAAGAATGAGAGCATGAGAAGCCAAAGCTGCTCAGATTGTACCTCACATATTGTTCAGAATGTTTACATCAGAGTGTCATAGAAGAAGCTCTCTTATCTTTCTTCCATTTTACTTGTCCTTTTCTTACCTCTGAAAAAAATTATCATGTTGTGAGTGGCCTGATAGTAGATCTAATCAAGTGGTTCTGAAGGATCAAAAAATAAGTAGAGGGGCGGTTTTCGGGAGAGGTTAATTTTTGCAGAAATACCCAGAATTCTGATGGAGAGAAAACTGTCAGAACACAGGATACTTTCTGAGTGTATTTATATTTATGTGAAATTTTTATTTCTCTGGGCTCAGACATATAGGGCCTGCTAGATTGACTTATTAATTATAAACATATTCCTTAATTAATTGGTGTTTTTAGTATTTTTCTTGATCAAATTAGGTGAATTGGATACATACACACATATAAACATATAAACTTACCGTTTTACTTATATTAAGAAATATATATTAAGTAATATTTTTAGAGTTAATTTAGCTAGCATATTACTGTTGATTCCTGAACATCTCAGAACATGCAAGAAAATTTATTCCTTTTAATCAACTCATTTGAACCTTATACTTTTAGGAGAACCTGTCATCATTCAGTGATGACATACATGCTGTCTTTTTGAGACCATGTTTCTCCTGAAAAGAAGTAGTCTTTCTAATTAAAAATCACTTTATGAATTTCTAAAGCATTTAAAAGAATTACAAACATATCAAATATCCACAGAAGATTGGAAATGGAGTCTTTGAATTTCCCACTGGGAAGTCTATTTCTTCGGAAAAATATTTTCCTTAATATTTCTTTTCTTCCTGAAAATATGCTCTTTTCTCTTTCTAAGGCTAAGCAAATTCATTTATATAAAAGGAGATTTGAACCATTACCTAGCCTCAAACTAAACTTTGCCCTTTGGGCTTGAGAAGAGTTTCATTTACACTAAGAAAAAAATTCATTCCCTTTCTCTCTCTCTCTCTCTGTCTCCTGCTGGTGGTGGTGGGTGGTAAGTAACAAGGTATATCCTGATTTGGACCATGACAGTAAACTTGAGAATTGTGAATATACACACACGTGTGCACACAAACTCAAGTGAAGTTCACCGAGAATGTCAGAACGTGAACGCTCACTACTGCCTACTCTGGTATAAGCCGAGTGAGGACCCCACCTTTGGGGTTGCAGTGGGACAGCGTTGGTTGGGATAACATTACTTCTAGCTACGGAACTCTAAGAATATCATGCACATAATTATATCTGAAGGTTTTGAAAGGAGTGGTCATAATTAAGGGATTAACCTAAATTCTCCTAGTGCAAAGAGGTCACAAATATACTTTTAAATCTTTTTTTTGTGGGATTATTATTAACATAAAGGTACATAAAGTTTCCTAGAAAACCTAAATTCCTGGAATACCTAAATTTTGAGAGATTAGCTCAGTATTTTACAAACACTTTAGTACAGAGTAGCTCAATTTTTTTTAGGAATTGTTGGCAAACCATCCTTTCATTTACCCACAGTTGGCAGCAGTGGTCTTTATAGACATTAAATGTCTATGAATTCTATGTTGTTTTTTAATATCAAGATTATTTACTAATATATATTTTATACCTTTCAGTCATTTGTAGTCATTTCAAGTGTGTGAACCTATTTCTAGTTTTTCTTATTGCTTTGTTGCTAGGTAGGTGATATAGCTGGTTGCCATTTTTAACAGCCTCATGAGGTCATGTCTGTTTCCATGCCAACAGATCCTCTTGGGAGAGTATTTTCAGTAAAAGCCCTGAGGTGGTGACTCCTTTGCAGCTCCAGTGTTGCCAGCGCCTGGTTGAACTATGTAAACAGTGCCTGCTAGTGGTTTACAGACACGCGACTGATGCAAGAGGATCACTCTCAGGCATCTATACTGATTGGGGTAATTCCAGGTACTTGTTTATGTTGCCTAGACTCTGTGAGTTTTATACTAAGTGACGCCATTATGCAATTTGAAATTGAAAGGCTTTTTTTTATATGGCTAATGAAAAAGCTAAAGACTGAAAATTCATACACACCCTTGCCTACAAAAGAGTTTGAATTTGCACAAGCGTTACCTTTAAAGGACCATACAAACCTGAAGGGGATGGCAATAATGAAAATGAGATTATTGGGTTTACATACTTTTGCTTTTATAAGCCAAGTAAGAACAGTTAAAATTGCTAATAAATTAACTTTTTTCCCCAGTAGGGCTATTTTAACATTTATTCTTAAGCTTAACAGTTGAGAAGATGCCTTTAGTTTAATTTGTGTATGCTTCAGTATGCTTCTACTACTCCTTTCATAGCCAAACAAATCAGTGGGAGATGTATTTTGTTAAGTTCTATTTAAAAATTGAATTTTTATAAATGTTACCCACTTTTAGGTAGTTTCCGAAAGCATAAAAATAATATTGTTATTAAGTTGCAAAAATATATAGAGTAAACAAGCACATTTTAACATCTCAAAACAACCATAGTTCCCATTAGAATTAAAGATGAATATATGACTTTACTTTTCACATACGTTAAGCTGTATTACTCTTTCAGATAGAGGAGAGTAAACCATGACTTTGAAAAACTAAGTGATCTCGAAAGGATGATAGGATTCAACTAGCAGTTGAATGGACAATAAAGAAAACGAAACTACCTTAGCTTGAATTTTCTTTTTGACTTGTATTGGCTTGAAATGGTTTTCACAAAAAGTAATGATAGATGGACCTGTAATCTTTGGTTGACCTGGATTCTGTTATTATACTCTTACAATACCTTTAACCTACTTTAACTTTCTGGAAACAGAAGCTGATTGATCACAATGTAGAGGCAAAGTTAGTCATCAATTTTCTATGTATGTAAATGCCAAAGCCATATTCTGTAGTTTCAATTGTTTGAAGCAAATTATTGAAATAAACTTACATTACTTTCATTAATATGTTCATATGATTTAAAAAGATGATGGCCATCTTAAAGACTTTACAACATATATATGAAAGAGGCTTCTCTTTAAGTAGATCACTCTAGGAGCATGATCAGAAAAACTTAAAATTCTAGCCAGGAAGGATTGTTTCAATCTTTTTAATGTTACTCTTACAATTCCAGATTTCATAATGTATGTTCTGTTGGGGGCTCATGTAACTTTTGTGAGTAGGCAAAATAAGAGGTTGCTCTTGAGAAAGAAGTTGTACCTTAAGATTACTTCAGGCCTTTTTATTTTTTTCCCCATCTGGTGGTCAGAAAAGATATTCCTAATCCTGGAATCTTGAATTCTCAACTTGATAAATGCTCATATAACCCCAACATAGTGATTATAAGCATTTTGGGAGGAGGTGGTGGTGGTCATTAAACATATCCTTTTCCCTGCCCAAGGCCATAACCATGTGAGAGAGAAATGTAGGAGTCAGACAGATGGTCACCAAACTGTAGCTCCTTATTGAGAAAAGCTGCACTGAGGGACATGGATGTAAGCAAGTGAGTTTTCTAATACTGAATTGAAGAATTCGATGTACCCATCCATGCAAAGGCAGAGCTGGATCAACCCGAACACTCCATTAGCACTACCTCATAAAGTCTAGTTCCATTGTGTGGGCAGAAGAGCAAGTAGGAATGCATCCTTTCTGCTGATAGGCTGGTCCAGAAAGAGGGAGGGGTCGAGCCAAGCACATCTTGTTCTTTTTTTATACCCACAAATCAGATAGGAGTAACAGTGTTCCAGATATTTTGCAAAGCAAAAGTTGACAGAATTTTAAGGAAGAACAGACAAATCTGTAATCATACAGGACAATTTTAATATAATGATTTTTTCTCTAAGTATAGAATACTTTTAAGAATATGATTAAACATTTAACTGTATTGTATAAAAGTAAATCCAATAACTTCAAGAATACAATACACGAAGCACACCAGGAACTTTTACAAAAACCAAATAGTAGAATAATACAATGCATTTCCACAAATTTGAGAAAATTGAAATCATAGAGTATTTTTTGTGACCACATGTCATTAAGCTAGAAAACAATAATAAGACATAAGTAGAAAATTCACACTTTGGAAAGAAAAAAGCACACTTTTAAATAACCTGTGAGTCAAAGAGGAAATCATAATGCATGTAAGAAAATATTTTGAACTGAATTGTCATAAAAATATGGCAAATAAAAACTTGTAATATATAGCCAAGTCATTATTTGGGGATATTTATAGACTTAAATGAACATGTTAGGAAAGAGGAAAGGGAAAATTAAAATGATCTAAGCAACCATCTTGAAAAGTGACAAAATGACATTAAAATAAATGAATACATAAAAGGTAAATAAAACCAAGAGCAGAAATTAATAATACAGATGTTTTTTAATTATGATGAGATATGTTCCCCTAAACCCATAATTGAAATACTATAAGTCTAAAATACATTTAATATACCTAACTTACTGAACACCGTAGTTCAACCTAACCTACCTTAAATGTGCTCAGAGCACATTTAACTCTTATAGTTGGGCAGTTATCTTTTTTATAAAAGATTATTTTTAGAGAGAGTGGAAGGGAGGGGGAAAAAGAGCGAGAGAAACATTGATGTGAGGGTGAAACATTGGTCAGTTGCTGTTCACATGCTCCTGACTGGGGACCCGGTACATAGCCCAAGCATGTACCTTGACCAGGAACTGAACCAGGGACATTTCAGTTTGAGGGGTGACACTTACTTCACTGAGCCACACCAGTCAGGTCCAGTTGGGCAATTATCTTGAGTTTCATCTCAATTACTCAAGAGTAATTGCCTTTCTTTTCTTTTCACCAGAAGCGGGAGAGACACATGGGCATTTTGTAGACATGATAGTTTACAAAAACATAGAGTCAAAAAAATGCTGACAACACAGTATACTGTAGAGTGTTGGTTGTGTACCCTATGATCAGGTGGCTGACCAGAAGCTGTGGCATACTGCTGCTGCCCTTAATCACAAGAGAGCATTGTACAGCATATCTCTGGCCTAGGGAAAGATCAAAAGTCAAAATTGGAAGTATGATTTCTACTAAATGCATATCAGTAATTGAATAGACTTCCTGAATGGGCTTACTTATTGAATAGGCTTGGTTAGCCCTGGACTGGTAGATATGCACTCAGCTGAAAAAGTTTACATTGAACCATCATAAATCAGGGATTATCTGCATAATGAAACAAACAGAATAAAAAAAGATCAGCATGGCCAAATGTGCATTTTTGAAAGGACTAATAAAATGAATAAGCAACTGGTGAGACTGGTCAAATATATAAAAGACAGAAATAGCATCAATAACAAAAACAGAGCACTGGCTGCGGCAGCACACGTGCTGACATTGGAATGATGCAGAGAAGATGAGCCTGGCCCCTGCACAAGGACGATACACAAATTGGGGGAGCGTTCCATATTTTCAACATCAGGTATAACAATGTCCGCATCATAGGAATGCCAGAAGGAGATGAGTGTGAGAGAGGAGTAGAGAACCCATTTGGAGAAATACTGGCAGAAAACTTAACCAACCTGGTGAAGGAAAAGGGCACACAAGTTCAGGAAGGACGGAGAGTCCCACTTAAGATGAACCCAAAGAGACCTATACTGAGACACATCATAATTGAAATAGCAAAGCTTGACGACAAAGAGATAATTTAAAAGGCAGCAAAAGAAACAGTTAGTTACATATAAGGGGACTCCATTAGACTCTGAGTTGATTTCTCAACAGAAACATTACAGGCCAGAAGAAATTGGTGGGGCATATTCAGAGTAATGATAGCTAAGAACATGCAGCCTGGATTGCTTTAACCAGCGAGGCTATCATTTAAAATTGAAGGTCAAATAAAGAGCTTCCCAGACAAAGTAGGGTTAAAGGAGTTCCTAATCCTGGAACTACCAAACCCACATTGCAAGAAATGTTAAAGGACCTTCTACAAGAAGGAGAAATAGAATAACAGAGGTACAATGTAAAAATAGCAATAAATAAGACCCTGTCTATAATAACCTTAAATGTAAATGGATTAAATACTCCAATCAAAAGACATAGAGTAACTGAATGGATAAGAAGGCATCACCCATATACCTGCTGTATACAAAAGACCCACTGCAGAGCAAAAGATTTCCACAGGTTAAGAGTAAAGGGATGGAGGAATATATTCCACACAATGGAAGCAAAAAGGGAGTGTGGGGAGCAATACTTACATCTGACAAAATAGACTTCAAAACAAAGGTGAGAAAAAAAGACAAAGATGGTCATTACATAATTCTGAAAGGATCAATCCAACAAGAAGACATAACACATGTAAATATATATGCACCCAATACAGGAACACCTAAATATATTTTAAAACTCTTGGTGGACTTTAAGGAAGGTATTGACAACAATACTGTCATAACAGGGGATTTTAACACCCAACTGTCAACAATGAGCAGATCTTCCAGACAAAAAATCAACAAGGATACTGTGACATTAAATGACACACAAGATCAAGTGGATTTAATTGAGATTCACATGTATTTCATTCCACAGAAGAAGTATACACATTCTTCTCAACTACACATGGAACATTCTTACAGACAGACCACCTGTTAGGTCACAAACAAACCTTAACAAATTCAAGAAGATTGAAATCATATCAAGCATTTTCTTGGATCACAAGGACACGAAGTTAAAAATCAACCTCAATAAAAAGACTCAAAAACATTCAAATACCTGGAGGCTAAGTAGCATGTTATTAAATAATGAATGGGTAACCATGAGATTAAGGAGAAAATTAAAAAATTCTGGAAGAAAAATGTACACACAACAACCCAAAACCTATGGACACAGCAAAAGCAGTCCTGAGAGGGAAGGTCATGGCACTACAGGCCTACCTCAAGAAGCAAGAAAAATCTTAAATAAACAACTTAACCCTACATCTTAAAGAACTAGAGGAACAACAACAAACAAAGCACAGAGCAAGTAGAAAGAGGGAAATAATAAAGATCTGAGCAGAAATCAATGATACAGAAACTAAAAAAATAATATCAAAGATCAATGAAATCAGGAGCTGGTCCTTTGCAAAGATAAACAAGACTGATGAACCTTTAACCAGACTCATCAAAAAAGGAGAATGAGGACCTAAATAAATAAAATCAAAGGAAAGAGGCAAAATAACATTTGATACCACAGAAATACAAGGTATTACAAGAAATTACTACAAATAACTATATTCCAAGAAATTGGTCAACTTGGGCAGAATGGATACATTTCTAGAAGTATACCATTTCCCAAAACTAAAATGGGAAGAAGCACAAAACCTGAATAGACCTATAGCAATGAAGTAAATTGAAGAAGTAATCAAAAAACTCTGGCACACAAAAGCCCTAGACCAGATGGCTTTACAGGAAAATTTTACCAATTACTCAAAGGACCATCACTGATTCTTCTCAAACTATTTCAAAATATTCAACAGGAGAGAAGACTTCCAGGCTCTTTCTGTGATGCCAGTATTATCCTAATTCCAAAATGAGGTAAAGACATACCAAAGAAAGAATAGGCCAATATCCATGATGAACATAGATGGTAATATTCTCAACAAAATATTAGGAAATTGGATCTGGAAATACATTAAAAATCATACAAAATGGTCAAGTGAGATTTATCCTGGGCATGCAAGGTTGGTACAATATTTGCAAATCAATAAATGTGATTTATCACATAAACAAAATGAAAGACAAAAATTACGTGACCATATCAACTGATACAAAAAAATCAGTCAATGAAATCCTGCGCCCATTTATCATAAAAACACTTAGAAGATTGTGAGTAGAGTAATCATACAT
Organism: Sturnira hondurensis; assembly: GCF_014824575.4. NCBI lineage: Eukaryota > Metazoa > Chordata > Mammalia > Chiroptera > Phyllostomidae > Sturnira > Sturnira hondurensis. Next base: position 4,586,482 of record NW_028085694.1, read on the forward strand.
CGACATAATAAAGGTCATATGTGAAAAATCTACAGCTAACATCATTCTCAATGGGCAAAAATTAGAAGTGTCCCATTAAGATTAAGAACAAGACAGGAATGTCCACTTTCACAGACTTTTATCCAACTTAGTTCTGAAAGTCCTAGCCACAGCAGTCAGAGAAGAAGAAGAGATAAAGGGCGTTCAAATTGGAAAGGAGGAAGTAAAGCTGTCATTATTTACAGATGACATGATATGTACATAGAAATCCCTAAAGATCCCACCAAAAAGTACTAGACCTAATAAATGAATTTGTCAAAGTAGGAGGATACAAAATTAATACCCAGAAATTGGTGACATTTTTATACACCAATAGTGAACTATCAGAGAAATTAAGAAAGCAATTTCTTTTACTATTGTAACAAAAGAAAAGAATAAAGTACTTCAGAATAAATTTAACCAAGAAGATAGAAGACCTGTACTTGGAAAACTGTAGGCTACTGAAGAAAGAAATCAAGGAAGATACAAATAAGTGAAAACACATACTGTGTTCATGGATTGGAATAATTAACATCATTCAAATGGCCATTCTACCCAAAGCAATCTATACATCCAATGCAATTCCTATTGAAATACCAATGGCATCCTTTACAGAACTAGAATAAATATTCCAAAAGTTTATATGGAACCAAGAGAGACCCTGAATAGCCTTAGTAATTTTACAGCAGAAGGATGAAGCTGGAAGTATCACAACTTCTGATATCAAACTCTACTATAAAACCACTGTCATAAAAACAGTCTGGTATTGGCACAAGAACAGACAAATAGATTAATGGAACCGAACAAATAGCCCAGGAATCAACCCACGCCTGATGAGCAATTGATATTTGTCAAAGGTGGCAACAGCATACAACGGAGCAAAGACTGTCTCTTCTATAAATGGTGTTGGGAAAACTCGACAGGTACATGCAAAAATAAAATGACCACCAACTTACACCATACACAAAAGTAAACCCAAAAGAGATAAAAGACTTAAATATAAATCATGAAACCATAATCCTAGAAGAAAACATAGATAATAAAACTAAGATATTCAACCTAGAAATATTCTTGCTGATATATACCTTGTGGCACTAGAATCAAAGCAGAAAAGAAACAAATGGGACTGCATCAAATTAAAAAGCTTCTGTGCAGCTAAAATAGCCATCAGCAAGACAAATAGGGAACCCACTGGATGGGAGAACACTTTTGCCAGCGATACATGCAACAGAAGTTTAATCTGCAAAATATACAAAGAACTAAAACAACTCAGTGCCAGGAAGACAACCCAATTAAGAAATGTGCAAAGGACCTGAATAGACACTTCTCCAAAGAGGACGTATAAAAGTGCCTGTAGACATATGAAAAAATGCCTGGCATCACTAATCATTAGAGAAATACAAATTAAAATCTCAATGAGATATCACCTTACCCTGTCAGAATGGCTATCATCAATACATCAACAAACAACCAGTGTTGGCGAGGATTTATAAAAAAGGGAACCCTGAGCTCTGGCTGGCGTTGCTCAGTGGATTGCGCTCGGGCCTGCAAACCAGACGATCGCAGTTCGATTCCCAGTCAGGGCACATGCCTGGGTTGCAGACCGGTTCCTTGCAGGCTAACTACCACCAGGGGACGCACAAAAGACAACCATACATTGATGTTTCTCTCCCTTTCTCCTTCCCCTCTAAAAGATAAATCAATAAATCAATAAATCTTAAAAAAAAAGGGAACCCTGGTATACTGTTGGTGGGAGTGCAGTCTCTAAAAATAAAGAAATAAAGTCTTTTTAAAAAACCAGAAATCCTCATTAAGGAGGTAAACAAGCAAGCTACCGAGTAGAAGAAGGTATTTGCAATTCACGTAACCTATAAAAGATTCTTATGCAGACTGTGTAAGAACTCCTACAAATTTTTAAGGAAAAAATCCCAAAATACTCCATGGAAAACTGGGCATGATACTTGAAGATGCTGTTTACAAGAGTTAAAAAAATGAGTAATAAACATTTTGAAGAAGTGTTTAAGCTAATAATCAGGGTAATGTAAAACTACAAAAATACTTTGTAGCTAGTGTTGATTAGAATATTGTGTGTATATATATTTAATATATAGTAGCATATTCTAGTATATATATTACCACATTAAAAAAGTTAAACACAAGAGAGTAATGGAGACTGTTGTTGATAATGGAAATTGCTACCTTTTGATAACAGTTTGGCATTACATAGTAAAATCTACCCTTTTCATAGCTGTTCTGTTATGAGTAATTCTGAGTAGAGATATCCAAATGTGTGTACCAAGACCATTATTACAATTATCATAGTAACATTTGCTTATAATAGCTAGAATTTTGAAATAACTCAAATATCTCTTCATGGAAAAATGGGCACATCTTTGTAATACTCACACAATGGAATATACTACACATTGAAAATGAACAAACTGCACATACACATAGCAATGTGGATGAGTTGCAAACATAAAGTTGAGCAAAAGAAGCCAGACCCAAAGGAATACATACTTTGTTCCACTTATTTAAAATAAAAAAACAGGTACAACTAAATCACAGCATTTCTGGAATGTGTACTTGGGTAAAAAGGAAAGTCATTACCATGAAAGTCTGGCTAGTGAGTAACTTTATGGGGCCAGAGGGTACTGGAGTGGAGGGCTCTGGGGTGCTAGGAGTGTTCAGTTATTTAACCCAGATAGTGTTATACAAGTAATCACTTCCTAATATTCATTCAATTGAATACTTAAGTCTTATGCACTTTTTGAATGTGTGCTATACTTTGTAATTAAAATTTTTAAAAGTCAAGATAAATGCATGGTGCCAGGCTAAGATAGCTTGATACACCAGTCTCGGAACTGGGGTAGTCTTGCTAGTGAGGCTCATGTCACAATACATAAATAGTCTTTCCCCCGTGTGCATGATTTCCTCAGCCCCATACTCTGTGAACCATGCGTAGCATTAACTATTGGACTCTTTTTACATATGTGAAAGCTCAGGCCAGAGATGCTGCACGGCTCATCCAAATCCACATTGTTAGCGTATGGCAGAGGTGGGACTTGAAACTAGGGATCCCTCCCTAAAAAAAAAATCAAAGTTAGTACTACAGGACAATGTATACCCACTAGGATGGCTATTATTAAAAAATGCAGAATAGTAAGTGTTGGTGACGATACTGGGAAGTTAGAACCCTGTGCACTGCTGGTCCAGAATGGTGGGGCTGCTGGGAAGCATGATTAAGGCAGTTTCTCAAAAAGTTAAGTACAGAATTACCGTATGTCCCAGCAATTTCACTCTTAGATGTATACTGCAAAGGGATGCAAACAAGGACTTTGTTCATAGCAGCGTTATTCACAATAACCAAAAGGTGAAACAACCTAAATATCCTTCAACAGATGAATGAATAAATGAAATGAAGTAGATACATGCAATAGGATATTATTCAGCCTATATAAAAAGGAATGGAATTCTGAGACATGCTGCAATGTGGATGAACCTCGAAAGCATACTAAGTGAAATAAATGATAAAGAACTAAATATAGTATGATTCTACCTATATGAGGTATGTAGAATAAAAAAAAATTTATAAGAGACAAAGTGGAACAGAGGCTACCAGGACCTGGAAGGAGGAGGAAATGGGGATTTAGTGTTTAAGGGGTACAGAGTTTCTGTGTGCGATGATGAGAAAGTTCTGGAACTAGATAGTGGAGATGGTTACACAACCATTGTGAATGCTCTGAATTGTATACTTTGTAAAAATAGTAACTTTCATGTTATATATATTTTACCAAACTAAATTTTTTAAACAAAAAACACAAGACAAATATGATGATGAACTTATATACATTATGTTGGCCAAACCAGGAAGCTGAATTCATTTTGCGGGTATCACAGATCCAGGTCTTATAACAGGAAAATCTCAGAAGGGTGGCGTAGCTTAAGGGTTAAGGCTTCTTCCTTACCAGTCTTGAAATGCTTCATGTTCTTGAGATCCTCCATTGTCAGCAATTACTTGGTAATGACAGACTGACCAATTCTACATCAAGCAAGAATTAGATAGATGACTATTTTATGTCCTTACTCTGGATTTGTGAGAATGTGCAGACAGCCTCAGAGATGAGTTAGGGTTTGTATGTGAAGCAATAGGGTAGTCTGAGGTCTCTCTCCTTGCTATAAGTTGACTGCAAGTTATCTATTTTTGTACATCAAAAGTAAGCTAGAATAAAAATAACACTGTAAACTTTTCACATTTTTGCTGCTTTAACACAAACTCTTTAAATATAGTCTATAAACCCACTTCCTAGAGATATTCTTTCTGTTAAAAATCAAATTTATTATGTAACTTCATTGCAAAGAATATTTCAAAAGTAATCTTTGATATTCAGCTACTGTGAGATCTCCCAAGAGATTTTTTTTTTAAAGATTTTATTATTTATTTATCTTCAGAGGAGAAAGGAAGGAGAGAGGAAGGAAACATCAATGTATGGTTGCTTCTCGTGCATCCCCTGCAGGGAACTGGCCCCTGCTGGAAACTGGCCTGCAACCCAAGCGTGTGCCCTGACTGGGAATCGAACCGCGATCGTCTGGTTCGCAGGCCCGCGCTCAATCCACTGAGCTACACCAGCCAGGGCTTCCCAAGAGATATTAATGGAGATATTAAGGCAAATAATCCACTGTGTTTCCCTGTAATGCTTTAAAATATGCCACAGCATTTGCTTTAGGGAAGCAGAGTGTTTCTTCCATTGTGATTTCATATGCTTTTTCAGTTCAAACTGAACTACTTTTTTTTTCCTTAAAAATAGTTTCATTTGGGCTTTTTTTTTGCTTCTATTAACAAGTTTAGGTTTGTGGATATATAATATTTTTCTACTTTCTAGTAGAAATATTTCATATTTGTGAAAAAATGAGCATAATTGTTGCATCTGTTAGTTTTAACATTTGAATTCACATGGAGAAATGGTAATACAGTATAGCTGTGAGGAGCACTGATTCTGGAGCTCGCCCACAGGGATGTTAATCCTGGGTCTCATTTACTAGCTGTAGGACTGTGGGCAAGTCGTTTGACCCCTGCAGGCTTTAGTGTATTATAAACCAGAGCCTACAATAATATCTACCACACAGAATAGTTGAGACCTGGATTAATATTGTAAAGCAATTAGAATAGTGCTGGGCACATTGAGAATGCTATTTAGGTATTTAATAGTGTTAAATAAAATGTCGTAAGTTAGCTGTAACCCAGACTTTGTGTTTTTATTTCTCATCTGTGAAATAGAGAGATCTTTAGCTCAGAGGAATAGGTGCATGTTATGGTAATGTCCATAATAGCTGTTACTTGGAAGTTCTTCAAAAGAAAGTTGGTAGAAGTTTCTGTTTACTATTATAATTGTCCATATAATCACAGTGTATTTTCAATAGAACAAAAAAACTTTCAACTAATACATATAGTAGGTTTTGATTGAAAACCTTACTTTTTTTGCACCTTTGTCCTATATAGAAAGGGTAGCTTTTTCATGGCAGAAGATACCAGATTAATCATTGTGACTCCATTGCTCTTGACATAATAATCCATACAAATTACCTGTGTGGTATTAAGAAAATAATTTGTATAATCTGTGATGTAAGAAATCAATTGTTTCATTATTTATCAACTATTGAGCCATTTTCATTTAATTTGGTTTGTTATATATTATTTCACTGCTTGATTAACTTAGTGATTTGAGCAATTATTTATAGTTTGTGATATGAGGCAATAGATTTGGAGGATGTTATGAAATAATTTATGATAAAATGATGTTTGTGAACATTATAGAGAATTCTACTTTTAATCTAATGCTGTTTACAGTTTATTGATAAATTTATCTTCTACAAAGTTTGTATCGTATAACTACATATGTAACTTTCCATTGACAACTGTATATGTAACTTTGTTGACAGAGAGGTGTAGTATCAACGTTATTTAATATAGAATAGGTAGCTGATAGAACACATAGCCTTCAGTTTCTCATTATCAATGGAAATACTTTACTGTTGCTGGAAGATTCCAATGTCAGGTAAAGAAAATAAGTGATTTAATGTTCTACCACTGTTTATTTTCTCATGACAACTGCTAGTTACAAATCTTCTACTAATCCTTCAGCTCTTAGAAATTCCTCATTGATATGTTTGTCCTGATTTTATAGCATGTGCTTCTCATCATACCAGGACTTACATTTTCAACTGTTATGTTTATTTGCATTTGCTTATATGGATTTCCTAGATCCCTTCCCCCTAGGTATATAGATTGGGCTGACCTAATGCTAATAAAAGTTTCTCCAGAGGAAAACAGACTACAGGTACATGCTCTTATTTGCAATTCTTAATCCCAAATCTTTGAAAACGAAAAAGAAAGCAACCTAATAACTGGCAAGTCAGACCTGACTTGATAATATGAAATTAATTTATTGTCTTTATCTGGTTTACTATAAATATATATATATTCCACCACAGAAATATTAATGGTTTGTTTACCGGGTGCTGCCCCAAGTCCTGGTAGAGATGTTACATAGGGTGGAGCAGATATAGGTTTAGTACATGAGGCATAGTTTCTTTTTGTGTTACTATTTATTAATTATTATATTATTTTTCAGATGAACAACTGTAAGCCTACATTTTTCCTACTGTGTATACATCATATACACTATATTGCTCTAAAATTCTGGAAAATTCATGTATTCTGAAATACATTTGCCTGCAAAACTTACATGTGACCTATAATCTTGATTGCTTTTGATATTCTGTAATTATAAGCACTGTGTTGTTAAGAATATAAGATTTATAATCTAGTTATGAATGTTAATCTTTAACTTTTTTTAGATTACGTATAGTGGAGTTTTTTAAATGTATTTATTGATTGTGCTATTACAGTTGTCCTAATTTGCCTCCTTTGTCCCCCTCCACCCAATACCCCCATTCCTTCCAGCAATCCCTCCCACCTTAGTTCCCATCCATGGGTCATGAATTTAAGATCACTGGCTACTCCATTTCCTATGCCGTTCTTAACATCCCCCTTTATGTTTTGTAGCTACCAATTTGTACTTCCTAATCCCTGCACCTTTTACCTCATTCACCTCCCTCCCCCTCCCAGCTGATAACCCTCCACGTGATCTCCATTTCTGTGATTGTTTCTGTTTTGCTTGTTTGCTTAGTTTGTTCTTTAGATTCAATTATTGATAGTTGTGAATTTATTGCCATTTTGCTGTTTATAATTTTGATCTTTTTTCCTATATAATTCCCTTTAACATTTCATGTAATACTGGTTTGGTGGTAATGAACTCCTTTAGTTTTACCTTGTCTGGCTGGGAAGCACTTTATCTGCCCTTCCATTCTAAATGATAGCTTTGCCGGATAGAGTAATCTAGGTTGTAGGTTCTTGATTTTCATCACTTTGAATACTTCTTGCCAGTCCCTTCTAGCCTGCAAAGTTTCCTTTGAGACACCAGCTGAGAGTCTTATGGGCACTCCTTTGAAGGTAATTCTCTGCATTTCTCTTGCTGCCTTTAAGATTCTCTCTTTATCTTTAACCTTTGGCATTTTAATTATGATGTGTCTTCTTGTGATCCTCTTTGGATCCATCTTGTTTGGTGGTCTCTGTGCTTCCTGGACTTGTATGTCTATTTTCTTAACCAAATTAGGGAAGTTTACACTCATTATTTTTCAAATAAGTTTTCAAGGTCTTGCTCTTTCTCTTCCCTTTCTGGCACCCCTATGATTCAAATGTTGATATGTTTAAAGTTGTCTCAAAGGCTTCTTAGCCTAGCCTCTTTTTTTTTAATTCCTTTTTTCTTCTTACTGTTTGCATCGAATGCTTTTCTTCTTCCTTATGGCCAAATTAAAGAGACAAAGAAATATGGCCAAATGAAAGAACAGAACAGAGCTCCAGAAAAATAGCTAAATGAAATGGAGATGAACAATCTATCAGATGCAGAGTTCAAAGCACTGGTTATCAGGATGCCCAAGGAACTCATTGGGTACTTCAAGAGCATAAAAAAGACTCAGGCAGAAATGAAGGTTACATTAAGTGAAATAAAGAAAAATCTACAGGGAACCAAGAATGGAGGGGATGAAGCTGAGAAACATCAATTCAAAAGAACCCATGCACCCCAGTATTCATCAGCACAGTTCACAAGTTCTGGAAGCAACCTATGTGCCCATCAGTAAATGAATGAATCAAAAAACTATGGTACATTTACTCAATGGAATACTATGCAGCAGAAAGAAAGAGGGAGCTCCTACCTCTTGCGACAGCTTGCATGGACATGGAGAGCATTATGCTGAGCAAAATAAGCCAGGTGGTGAAAGACAAATATCATATGATCTCACCTACAAGTGGAACCTAGTCAATAAAACAAGCAAGCAAAATATAACCAGAGACATTGAAATTAAGAACAAACTGACAGTAACCAGAGGGGAAGTAGAAGGTTATAATAGGGGGAAACATGGGGAAGAGTTTTCAGGTACATCTATAAAGGACACATGGACAAAACCGAAGGGGGTTAGAATTGAGGGTAGGAGGTAGGGATGCCTAGGGTCGGGGAAGTGATGGTGGGGAAATGGAGACAAATGTGCTTGAAAGCAATTCAAAAAATAAAAGTAAAGTAAAAAAAATTGATGATATGGAACATAGATTGCATATAGTTTTAATACATCAATAAATATTATTAAATTATAATTAATGGTTCCAACATCCTTGAACCAAATAATTATTAGTAACACGGATAGCCAAGTTCTCATATAGCATGTTTTTGATAGCCAAATTCTCATATAGCATTTGACTGTTTGCCCTGGCCCATATTGTTTGGTTGGATGGAATGTTGTTGCTTAAACTAAAAGGTCACAGGTTTGATTTCTGGTCAGGGCACAATTCTGGGTTGCAGGTTTGGTTTCTAGTCAGGCACTGCCAAGAGGCAACCCATTGATGTTTCTCTCACATCCATGCTGCTCTCTCTCCCTTCTTCTCTAAACATGTCTTCAAGTGACCATTTAAAAAAAAAGAAAGAAATATTTGACTGCCTTTACACGTTATTTACAAAAATTGATGATGAATTCCAAATTAACATGAGCTGTGCCCTGGATGGTGTGGCTCAGTTGGTTGGAGCGTCTTCCTGTAGATCAAAAGGACGCAGGTTCAATTCCGGTCAGGGTACATTCCCAGGTTGTGGTTTCCTGGTCACGGCATGTGCAAAAAGGCAGCCAGTCTGTTTTCGTCTGTCTCTCTCTCTCTCTCTCCCTTCTTCTTTTCCCAAAAACAACGAGAAAAGTCCTCAGGTGGGGATAAAAAAGAATTAACATGAGCTCCATAAACAGGTTCCTAAGTATGTGAGTACAATGGCTCTTTATGGGATGTCTTGTCATACTAAGATTATATGTTGCTTCTATATTCAGCCTTTTGGGTGAGGCTCTATGACCCTCCTCCCATCTTTCCTCCTCAGTTTGGGAGAAGAAATCTTTTTATGTGGTTTGCATTGTTTTTATAGTATAATTTCTCATGTAGGATATATGTACATTTCTAGGCACGTAACATTTTAATGAGAGACGTTAATACTAATTTGCTTGTAAAAGTCTAACTTTTAACTATTATTTTTAGGTATTTACTCCCGAGCAGTACACAGTTCTTCATGAAAACACCAACCTGCAGCTTGAAGTACAGTTCACCTGGAATGACTCGCCCCAGTGTTTTGTTTACATCCCGATATGGCCATTTGTGACGTAGAAGGGAAGATCGCCAGGGGTTATGCCTAAGAGCAGTTCATTTTCCCCCTAATTTAAACATGCAAAGGAAGTAACCATTAAGTGCTGTTTTATGTATATATGTGTGAAATATAGACACACATTTACTCAAATAACATGTATATTTATTATAATACCTAAAAGAAGAGTTAGCAGAAAACTTGGATATATAAGTTTTAGCCTTTCTGGAAATGTAATAAACCATGTTAATATTGTTTACAAATATGTGAATGTCTAGAATTTGCCAGGTTTATAAATACCTTCCTACTAGAAATGTTATTTTTGCTGCAGAGTATATGAAACAGAATTGATCTTGAAGATCCCATAACAGTGTTAAATTATTTTCTAGATGACATGTCTGACTTAAAAAAAATTAATAGTATAATACCTTATTCTCTTATGTATATAGTAGCTATATAAAATGAAGAAAAATTAGAAGCCTGGTGTTGCTTTGATGGTAGGATTAATATGAAACGGGTTTATCATTACTATAGTACACTGTAAAGTGCTATCAAAATCTCAGCCTAACTCTTCAACATTTTTACTTCTCCATGTGGAAACTGAGCTCCAAATGTAAATTTTCAGTAAGGATCTAGTGAGATCCTATACTGATCTAAAATGGAAGACAATCCAGTGGGTTAAGAATAAACAAAGTATAAATTAAATTTGCTTTCATTTTTACTTTACATTGAGAGTTACATAAAGGAAAAAAATGATGACAATGACAAAGTCTTCTCATGATTTTGCATCTCATACCACTAATTTTTATTTGGAAAGTGTATCTCCAATGGGTGTATACAGTCAAATATAGTTTTTTTCTGTTCTTCAGAAGTGGAAGAGCTGACCTTTCAAACTCATATAGGTGTTATATGGTAATGTGTCACGCTTGTTTTATGTCTTTCAATGTTGAGACCAAATTAAACCGTAGTCTAGTCCAGTTGCACATTGGGCCACAGAAAATAATCTACAGTATTGCAAATAGAAGATTCTGATTACTGGATATTATTAGGGTGTACCCATAAGAATTTTAAAAAATCAAAAAAGTATGAGGTTTCTTCTTGTTCAAAGTTAATATGCATAACTTTCGTAGGAGTTTACTTCCATTTCTTGAGCCCTGGCTGGTGTGGCTCAGTGGATTAAGTGCCAGGCTGTGAACCAAAAGGTCGCTGGTTCAGTTTCCAGTCGGGGCACATGCCTAGGCTGTGGGCCTGGTCTCCAGCTAGGTACATGTGAGAGGCAACTGATTGATATATCTCTCGAATATTGATGCTTCTCACCCTCTCTTTGTCCCTCCCTGGCCCTCTATGTAAAAGTAAATAAATAAAATCTTTAAAAATAAACCAATGAGTTTTCAGCTTTCCACAAAAACATACACTGTCATTGATCTGGGAATCCTTAGAAATTGCAATATTTACTTTCTACAATTTTGTTTCAACGTCTCTGCCACGTCTTATTTTCTCACAGATGCTAATTATCTGCAAAATTTATGATCATTTTACATCCTTTTATTGTCCTAAAAGCTATTTCCAGTAAATCAAGTCCCAAGATGGAAAACTAAGGGAAGCAAACTATCCTGGTTTAATTCACAAGCTGGATAATTGGCAACCCAAAGTTGTAAGTTAGATATACTTTGTTTTTAAAGCCATATGCTGAGTCTGTGTTAGACTGGATTAGGTTGTTCTCTGAATTATTGCTAGTTACTTGATTGTTTATGACTATTTAACACCCATATTCTGGCAGGTACTTCTTCTTGCTAGATGATCCCAGAGAAGAACTTGTTATTGTCTTTGTGAAAAGAGGAGCATAAGGGTGTCAAGGTTACTGACATCCTAACTGCGTAACTCTAAATGTCTGTGACTCCATTTTGTAAATTCTTTTATATATGTTTTAAAGATTTTATTTATTTATTTATTTATCTTTAGAGGGGAAGGAGAGAGGGAGAGGAACATCAATGTATGGTTGCCTTTTGTGCCTCCCCTGCTGGTAGTTAGCCTGCAAGGAACTGGCCTGCAACCCAGGCATGTGCCCTGACTGGGAATCGAACCGCGATCATCTGGTTTGCAGGCCCGTGCTCAATTACCACTGAGCTACGCCAGCCAGGGCTTCCATTTTGTAAATTCTTAAGCATGTGTTAGAGATTTCTTAGAATAAATAATGCAAAAATGGGGATATTACAAAATCATTATAAGAATGATCAGCAAATAGGCCTTTTTAAGGAGTATTTTTAGTCACTTTTCTTTTAAAATCAAACTTTCCCATGAATGAAACACAATTTCAAGTGTCTGGTATATGATATCAATGCTTCTTGTTGGTTACTAACTTACATTAGTTTAAATAAAACATGGTTATTTAATTTGCTAGAGTGGGTGCCTTTGAACTTCAGTCCTTCTAGTTGTGCAAGAGTGTATTTTTATTTAAAACAAAAAAAAAGAAAAATGTCCAGCTTGGGGATGCGCCCTCTCCCCCTAGGAATATGCAGCACACACACGTACACACATATATTCAAAGCATTTTAAAATTGAGAGCAAATTTAAATATATGAACTACCCAAATAATTGATGAAAAATTTCATTTCTCTAGCTACTTAAGTCTGCCTTTTTTTTGAACACTAGAATTTCATTGCCCACATTTGCCTATTCATACTGATCTGGTTTGATATGATGAAGCTGAGGAAAGCCAGGTATGAGTAATTATGTACACTGCGGGGTATGTGTGGTCTGTGGTTGCTGGGGTGGTTTTCCCCTAATGAGAACCCAACGAGAGAAGACACAGGAGTAAACTGTGGAGGGCTCTAGAGGCCACAGAAATATTTTAGAAGTACAATGTAATCCTTAGTTTCTATTACAATGTTTTAAATTAATGAGGTTAAAACATATCAGTGTAAGTGATGGTGTGGGTCTGACTCTCTTTCTCTTTCCCCTGAGAGAGAGAATAGGTTTATCTGAAAAATCCAGAAGCTATTCAATTTTACCAGGAGTTTTTAAAGGGAATTTGGTTTACTTATGATGAAAGTGTATTTTTATTCTCTTATTAAGAAAGTATCCCTGATAGTTCTGTAAATCTAAGATTGGAATGCTTCCTAGAAATGTATATGATTAGAATGATTTCCAGAATTGTACAAAAAGCAATCTTTTTACTTTATATCATCTATGAACACAGTTTGCGATGCAGATTAGTTTTCACTTTAATAATCCAACATTGTAGATTGGTTGCCGTTTGTAATCTGTTGAAGGAAATATTGTGATTCTTATCATGGTTATTTTTACTAGGTCTTATTTTACTAGCAGTTATTTATCTTGCTTGCATAAAAGTAAAGCTATGACAGAATCGGATAGAGGAATGCTACCTGTGACCTCTGCTAGAACATGGTTGAATATCTCCGGTTATCTGCAAGGTGCAAAGATTTATACACACTTTTTGTAGAGCTAAATACACAAAAAGTTTCCACTAATTCCTTTTCCCTGAAACTAACACGAATGAAACTCAAAGAAAAAAAAATCCCAGTCTTTACAGCTAGATGACAGTAGTTTCTAGACATCAAGAAAAGATTTCATCCTAATTCTCTTTTTAACTTGGAAAGTATATGATTATAGAATTTAGTTATCTAACTGGAAATTTAAGATGGTTTTATATAAATTAATACAAATTTTTTTCTTTAAGCCATTCTGTTTAAGAATTCTCTTTAAATCTAAACATACACATTTCTTGACCTTTTCGAAATACCAAAAAGTTAATAGTTGCATAAATGCTATTATTTCTCTTAAGCATTGATTCATTCTTAAATGAATTCTTATGATTCATTTAATGAGTCCTAAATGATTCATTCTTAAAGAATTTTCTTTAAAAAATAATAGCAGATACCTCAAGAAGAATGACAGAAAATACCCTTTTGTTTTTCTGTCTAATGCTGATTTATATTTTGTTTTACCTTGATTATGTGTGTTCAACAATAAAAACTAACTACAATTAATGTGTTTCTATGACTTGATAATTATTGAAAATTTGCTTTCCTCGTTAAGAGGTTTATATTTTCAAGAACCGAATTAGTTATCTAAATATTTTGGCTAATATTATAAATAAATAAAAATTTAGGAATATATAAATGATCAAAACTTTATTCCTTCCTCCTTCCTCCCTCCCTTTCTTCATTCCTTGCTTCCTTTCTTCCGTCTTTTAAACTTCAAAGTTCAAAGTTCTCTTTGAAGTTTTGACCTTTGCATGGGCAAAGTGAAGAAGAGAGAAAGCCTGCCTTTTTTTTTGCCTCAGCTACAAAAAAAGATAATGTGATTGGATCTATTTCAGTTAGTCTGCTGAGGTTCTTCGGAATCAGGTTGAAGTCTCTATGCCTAAAAAGCGCTGATTGCCTGGATGCATGTGAAGCCAGGTACATGGCTACAAATAACAGTCTTGAAAACAAATATTGGTGTATTAAAACTTATTTCACACTTTGAGATTGCTGCCCTTTGTGTGTGTATTTTTTTTTGCATTGTCATAAATAAGTGTATGGTGTATTGAAGGAAAACCATTCAGGTAACACATTCTGCATTAAGTGGGCTGTATTATCTAAGAATTGTTACATATAGCTTTTATTTTCCCTACGAACGAACTTGAAGACTCTTGGTCTAGTTATCATTCAATAGACTAATATTTTCTAAATTAGTAAGAAGAACTACCTTACAGAAATAATCGGATAGCGCTGATGTCTCTCTTTCAAAGCTGAGCAATGGCGGTTCTTGGTCTCGAGCTGCTCAGTTCCCGCAGTAACTGCTATACCTGCTGCAGCACCAAACATGAATAGATTTGCTGAAGATTCTGGGTTTGAAGATTAACTTGAAAGCAGTGTGTGTGCTACCATGAATCATGACTCAAATTACCCTCCTCTGCTTTACTACCTGTATATAAATGCAAATGTTGCTACAGAAAATGTGCTTAAAATGTCCACACAATGTGCAATTAGTATGACATGGTCATGTTTCTGCATGTGATATTGGTATGGTGAAATTATTTCAATTACTCAGATATGTTACTATAATAAAAACATTTTAACACAAGAAAACTACAGTATGTCATCAGATGGTTATTTCCTTTTACACTCACAGAGTGTTTTTCATAATAAAAGATTGGCTCCCAATTAAGCATTCAGTGTGATGAAATGTATTTTCACGGTAACCCTCTTCTGCTGCACAGACGACAGTAGCACCACGGGGATGACTTTACCTGCTATTAAAGTCGGGTCGACTAAACAAAACCGGTGTCAGTGTCTTAGCTAGAAGGCACACTGTTCTAAAATTTAGAAATGGTATTTTTATATTCTTCTACAGTCATTGCTTACAACAGTATTACATATCTGAATAGAATCATGTCAGCATCTCAGCTATGAAGTTCATTTTGGGAGAATTTATGGTTTCAATTTTATTAAAACATCATATAAGAAACATGCCCTAGTCATTGCCATGGGTACCATTTTATATATAAAGAAATTAGAATATTTTTTTAAAGAAAGCACTTTGTATAAAAATTCTATTATTTGGTAGGAACATTAATGCATGTGTTTTTAAGAGTTTGTTACTATTTTGTAAATTATTGTATGAAAGCTCAAAGTTGAATTTCTGATTTATTTTTTTCAGTGACAGATAAAAGGTGAGGCCAAAGTGGGTAGTTTGGTATCTCCCTGTTTTATTAAATAATTTCTAAGATTAAAAAATATATATATATATAAACTTTGGGGCCCTGGCTGGTGTGGCTCAGTGGATTGAGCACTGGCCTGCGAATGAAAGAGTTGCTGGTTCAATTCCCAGTCAGGGCACATGCCTGGGCTGCAGGCCAGGTCCCCAACAAGGGGCCAAACATGAGAGACAAACACACATTGATGTTTCCCTCTCTTTCTCTCTACCTTCCCCTCTCTAAAATAAATAAATAAAATCTTTAAAAAACATATATATATCCATATAATTTTATTCAATTATGTTACTGAAAATCTTTAAGAAATCATCCCAAAATAATTTCAAGTGTTAGAGAACTTCATACAGTGCCTTAAAACAAAGTTAATATTTAACTCTTTTAGAAATATAATAGATCTTTAATTTGGAGAAAGTTATCTCAATGATTATTCATGTATATGTAGACTACGGTGACAATAATGCCCATCCCCATGGTCAGGTGAATTTGGAAAACATTGGGTGGAGGGATTGAAATGTGTTTCTCTACTTACCGGACCGCTTAGAGCCTTTGGTATTCTAAGATGCATAGAGTCTCCTGCAAGGGACTAGAATGGGCATGAGTCCATAATCAAATTTCATCTTCTATTGCAACACAACTCTGAGGGCTGGTCTTTTATTGACCAGACTTTGGAAAACACCAACTGAAACCAATGCATTCACTAATAATATGATTATTTATAACATTTATATACCTGTGGTATAATTATGAACACTGACAAATCGAGTGCAAGAATTTACTTATATTTGTAACTTGAGAATTTGGTCATTTCCAGAGGGGTATTTGAACCAGGGTTTCAACAGGGAATGGCTTGACCTAAGAAGGTTGACTGTAGATAAATAACCTTACTGCTACATAAGAGTTACATTAGACTTTTGCAACATAGTTGTGAAGTACAAAGGATTGTAAAATGCTTAAGAATGTGATCTAAGACCTTGTGAAAAGATACTAAGACCTTATGATTTATCGGGTCCAGCATGAATAAAGCATGTCTCTAATGGAAGTCTAACATCAGCCATCAGCAGATGTCAGCGGCTTTGGGTAGCACACAATACATCTAGCAACACTTGTGGGCTGTCTGAAAGTCTCTTCGTGTATCGTACAAACAAAAATCCTGTTAATTCCTGACAAATTTTCTCATGACTGACAAATTCCCTTCAAAGATGGAGTTTGTTAAAAGTTTGTTGTATTATTTGCAAGAGACAAAATTAAGTCAAACTTTATTCCATATCTATGGTAAGTTTTTCTTAAGCAGTGTGTTAGATATTTGGGAAGTCTTAAGAACTTTTGTCAAGGATCATAACAAAAGTATATAATTTAGATATGCTGTTCTATTGTGCTGTTGCTAGTGTTAGAATAAGACAACTCTCTAAAGGCCAAGAACTACAAAAAATATTTTTAAACTTGCAGTATGCTATTAGCAGTAAAATCATTAATATATTTGCATGTTGATAATATATTTGATCTAGGGGAAAACATATGACACTGTATGTGAAAAATCCAGAGTATATAAACCTCAATACAATTTAAAAGTACTGTTTCAGCATATTGCCTCAATTTCATTAAAAGGATGAAAATGTGAATTCAGAAAATTACCTAGTCCTTAGGCTAAAAATAGGTAGATCATCAACACCTAATATCATTTCAGCTTTAATTGGTATTTGTTCAGTAAATGTTTTATATCATGATGTGAAAAATACAAAGGAAAACTCAAATTTGGAGAAGAAATATAGGTATTTTTTAAAGTAAACAAATTTAGCTCATTCCATATGTTTTTAACTCTTCTCAAACTGAAGCACTAGGTTTGTTGCCATAAGACATTTATTACAAATACAGAATAGGCAGATTCCTCCGAAACTGGTTTGATTGTATATTTTAGTCATTGGTCTCTCAGCCAGTAATTTCTTCTGTTCTTTCCTGACCACGTCTGAGTTTCCACACTGGTCTCATTCAGTTCCACTTTTCCTGGGTCACATTACTCTCCCTCTAAAAATACTCAGTAACCATTGCCTAGTTTGATTATTTTAACTAAAACATTGAGTTCTTATAAATGTATAGAAAGAGCAAAGTCTGCTTCCACTTCTCCATTATTATTTACACTTTTGGACTATTATTTTATCTTTAGCAATTTGGGTGACTGTGTCCTTTTTCTCTGAGCAGCAGGTTACAACTTTTCTTGAGTTTCATGGCTACTGAAAATCTCTTAGTCATGAGAAGCCTACTTCTAGACCTGATGTGTTTTAATATTGATCTTGCTTCTTCCTCCACTTGCTTTTTCCACAGTGGTTTATAGATCTGACCTAGGTGCTTAATTATTATATGGGGATTAGACATTTTAAAAGATTGCCTAGTGCCGTACCACTTTGCCAAGGAATCCCAAGGCTTTTGGAAAATAAAATGAAGGTTTTACAAAGACTGAGAATTACCTTCCTTAGCTTATTACCTGTCATCTACTTTAACTGTTTACTTTTCTTATGTAATAGAAAATATACTGGAACAGGGAGCAGAGGTTGTGGGCTCCAGTCCTTGTTCTGGTATGAACTACCTGGGAGGGACTGGGTCTTCGTTTCCTAAAAATAAATACCCACTTTGTCTATGTGAGAGTTTTGTTGTGAGAAAAATAGGAATCACTTGTCTCTGTAGTAAAGTCTTGTGTCTTCCTCATATATGAAAATATTTCAGGCCTGGTCAGGTTGCTCAGTTGGTTGAAGTATTATCTTATACACCAAAATGGTGCAGGGTTGGTCCCCTGGTCAGGGTGTGTACAGGAGGCAGCCAATCGATGTTTTCTTTCACATTGATGATTGATGTCTTTCTCTCTCCCTCCTTCCCCCTCCCTTTCTTGCTCGCTCTCTTTCCCTCTCTCAAATCAATAGAAACATAGTCACCTGTGAGGATGAAAAATATATACATTCCACCATTGATCAGAAGACTCTACTTTGTGATTCTAAGTTTGGTGGGTATGACTGGGTTTCAGGTTCTGTAAGGAAGCTCATTACAGGTGTTTATCTAATAAAAAGTTTTTGTGTACCTACTAAATTCAGTCTCAAGATCAGTAAGTTAAAATTTATTCTCACAGGCAGAAATTTTAGATAAAAATTAAACAAAACCCCTAGATTTGGTTATCCCGAATAAAGATGGCAGTTAAAGGAGCCTCAGGTGCCAGGTAGGCTCAGGGGACGATGACTCGGAGCCTCGGTTCTGGAGGAGCTGAGTTGATCGGGATGGCCTGAGTGACGTTCTGAGCCTGGCCAGAACCTCCTAATAAATGAGTGGTATTTTTATTTTTATTTCCTCACAATAGCTTTCTCTACCACCCCCAGAGAAACACAACTCTTGCCGCTACATTTTAGGATTGAGTGCTCCCAAAGGCAATGTGATGTTCTGAAGTATTTTCTTCAGGCTCCTCTGTCTACCTCAGTCCTCATTTCTGGACAAGGGGACAATGTAGTGATTGGATTCCCAAGACGTGTTAACCATCAAAATCTTTGAACAGACAGTGAACAGAGAGGAAAATTGCACAATCTGTAAGGAACAGCCTTGTAAGTTTTGTTGTTAGTCAATACCAAGAATAAACATTATGAAATTACCATGCACATGCCCTTTCTGAAATGAAGTTATAGAGAAAAATCCTAATAAATGGAAACTTTTAATTGGTTATTCCTGGTTTTTCTCAATGGGTCTTAACGAATATTGTTAGCACCACAAACAACACGAGGCCTGCCGAGCACAGGTAACTTGCGGTGTGGGGTATAAAACGCTCATATTCTAGGTAGGGAGATACACAAACTCTACTAGGTAGAACTAATGCAGACAAGTGGTGCGAGGGAGTGGCAAGGGGTTTGTGGGAGGGTAGGAGAGGTCGCGAGTATCCTGTGTACAAACACCGGGAAGAGTGTCACAAGAGAGCAGTTCAGTTGGGTGTGGCTATGGAAGCAAGATATCCCCAGTAAAAAAGAGGGTTCTGGACACAGGAAATGTTGGGGATGAGAGGGCCTGACCCAGGGCACAGCAGCTTGGCACAGCTCAATGTGGCTTCGGGTGCTGAGTGGATGAAAAGGTAGGTTAGGGCCAAGTTGCCAAATCCTTAGATGCCATGCTTAAGGGTTTGGATTTTATCCTTTATACAGTGGAATTAATGGACATTTTTAATACCAGATAGTGAGGAGGTGGGGTCTTCACTTTGTGGCGTTCGTCCTGTTGGCTTTACGGAAGAGGGAGGAAGTTGGCTTGGAGTAGGCTGGTGGCCATAGCATAGCTGGGGCCCTGCGCCTGGAGGGCAGGTGGGTTAGGATGCGGGCCTAAACCTAGGTGAGGAGGACAGAGTCCAGGGGCAAGGGACATACCTGAGAGAGGATCCTTCAGGTTTTTAAATCTATTTTGTATGAAGAATAAAGGGGTTAATTCAAGATTGTTTAATTTTTTTTCATTGTCACGAAAAATTATAGTAGAGACATGCCTGTGGTGTTTCTGCCAAATCTGCTTCCCTTGGCTATGGCGTATATTTTCCTTTTGATAAACACGTGCTGGGTGCTGGCTGTGTGTTAAGAACTATGCTAGAGACCAGAGAAACAAATTATTAGCACAGCAACATCCTAATTTTTCACGAGCTCAAATTCTGGTACAGGGAAATATCTAAACAAATAATTATAATAAAACCCACTAAGCATATATAGCATAAGTGTATGTAAGAAATTCTATAAGATAGCCTAGCACCATGAGCATGGAATGCCTCTTTATGACGTGAGGGCCTGCTATGGAAATGGCCCTTATTGACACCAGGTATATTGAGTAATTTGCTTGGCAGCAAGCAGAATGCGCTCTGGCTGGTGTAGCTCAATGGATTGAGCACAGGCCCGCGAACCAGAGGATCGCGGTTCGATTCCCAGTCAGGGCACATGCCTGGGTTGCAGGCAGGTTCCCTGCAGGCCAGTTCCCAGCAGGGGATGGACGAAAGGCAACCATACATTGATGTTTCTCTCTCTCTCTCCTTTCCCTCTAAAGATAAATAAATAAATAAGATATTTTTTTAAAAAAAGAAAGCAGAATGCATGTTTAATATTTTGGACTATAATGGGAGCACAGAGTAGACAGAGGCAAAAAAAAGCTCAAGATAAATGTTCTCTTCAGAAAGAACTCCCCGATTTTTACGCAGTCCAAGCGATGAGAGGAATGTAACACAGCTGTGAAAAGCCTGGACTCAGGGGCCAAACTGCGGGGGTTTGAATCCCAGGTCCACTTCCTACTGGCCTGACCTCGGATACATTCCTTCCTACCTGTTTCTGGTTTTCCTTTTTCATAAAATGGAGACAATAATGAGAGTAGTGATAGGGTGGTTATGAAGATGGATTTGTGCATTTCTGAAGCCGGCAAGGAGGTGAAGTCTCATTTTCATCCCCTATAATAGAAAAACTTCAAAATCACCGTACCAGAGATCAGGTTGATACACATATTTTATTAAATAGGTACATTTTCATCTTAGTACTGTTTTTAAAATGTTATTTTTATTCTGTGGCTTTGCAGTAGGTTCTCAATATGTATTTTATTAATAAGTGATTCTCATATATCTTTATCTTAGAGACTTGTCACATTGAAAATCACGTTCCCATTGATTGTCCTTTGCAGTGCAATAATTCTTTCTGTTATTGATATGATGCTCTTCCTGTCCCATCAATAATATTAGAAACAATTTATACCACCAGATATCTTTCTATTCTGAGGTTTTAATGATAAAGAGACAGCTCTTGATGCTTTAATGATTATATCTCCTCTAATACCTTTTCATCTAAAATATGCTTTTGTTATTAGTTTTTATTATGAGGAAATACATGGAAACATTAATTTCAAAAGTTATTTTTCTGCCCTCGATATCTGGTTTGGTTTATCAATTGCTCAGCTGTGCTATCACCACGGTCAGTGATGTTGTTGGAGCCATTTAACTTAACTATCAATTGCTCAACTGGTCTCTTTCCGTTATTTATGTCTGATAATTAATTAATTAATATTCTATTCTCTTCAATAAAATAGTCAGTTTGAGATAGCACATCTTCAAGTGGGTCCTGGAGGTATAGGCAGAACCGGAATAATAATCAATCAAACTCTCCCTTGATAATCCTCCCCCCACAAGGAGCCATACCTAATGCAAATGCCGTCTTCTAGACCAGGCACCGAGTTCATGTCAGTGCCTTTGACGTGTGTGAGCTGCGGAAGGCTGTGCTACTCTAGAACTTAGGTTTTCAGGTCTTCTACATGGGAAGTCCTTCTCTAAGATTTTAAACACCATGATGGTTGTTTCCTGTGGCTATTTTCTCTAAATTTATGGGTAAATGTTGCAACGAAAGGAAGACTCAGAAAAATCCCTGAGTCTTGGCTTCCAAAGGTGAGTGTAAGCCCTTGAATAGACGAGGGGCTTGGCTTATGATACATCCTTTTAAATCTTTGTCAAACTTTTGCTTACATCTTTGATGTCTTAATTCATATAATTAAATATCCACTTTATTCAGTCTCATGTTTCAAATGAAAAGACTTACATTCTTTTATTTTGGTTGAGTGTGGTGGTATTCTGATAAGTTACTTTCCCAGAGGTTACTGAGCTGTACCTGACTGCTTTAGAGAACCAGTTAGAACTGTGACTGGAGTGCCTCTCTGAAAAGACTCTTGATTTGGTGAAAAGGAAATGAGGAAGTGGTGACTATGAATAGTTTTTATTATGACTATAAAATGCAATATGTTTGCTTTATAAGGCGATTAAAGAGATGGAGAACGATGCCCTCTAGTTTTAAGATACTGCACTAACTTTAGTAATATTTTTACTTATATGAAGTTTAGTATGTAATGACTTCCCCCGAGAAGTTCTTTATTCAGTCTTTACATTTGTTGCAATTAGGAAAATTTGCTAATCATATATCAATTGTCATTGACCAAAGAGAAAGGTCTTATTTTTGATGTGCTCTTTGGTATTTCTAGTGGTGCACTGGTAAATGTTTAACAACCAACTTCTCAAACACACACACACACACACACACACACACACACACACACACAGGAAAAAAACCAGAACCCTGATTTACAGTGTTTGCCAATTTATGTAAACACTTCCTCTGTGACAGATTTTAACTATCAAAATTATGTCACCAAATGAGGGGCTGGGGTGTCATGGGCATAGTCAGCTCTTACAAGGTGGCGCCAGTTGACTCCAGCAAAGCACTGGTTCTGATTTTAAAACTGGTAATTACACAAGTTTTTATTTTCATGTTTGGACTTCTGCTACTACTTATATCTATTCAGTAAATTTTCTTTTCAGATGGATTGTAATTTGTTTCTGCAAATACATAAATAGATAGAGCACTTAGGATACCGCAAATATTTTCACCTTCTCTCAGCGAGTCAGGTTTCAAAACTGCATTTCCTATGTAGTTAACTGCCCTCTTATCCCTTTTCTTTGGTACTTTGATGATTACAAGATGAAATTTCTTGGAAGTTGATAAGTGAAAACACTTGAACACGTGCTCCGACCGGCTTTTAATTCATGCCAATTTAGAAACTCAGAATTATTTAAAGTAGTTCTAGCTGTTCTACGGTTAGCAATTAGCACTTTAATTTGTGCAAATGACACCGGAAACGCTGCATCAAAATACTTTCTTTTACCAACAAAACCTTTTAAAAAGTTTGAAAAATTGGTAGCAATCGATTTGAACAGTACTGCTTTTTCGCCAAGAGAGAGCAACATAAGCACACTTTACAAAAGTACATTTAAGAGCCATCTTACATCGTAAGTGGGAGCAACATATCAGCCCCTGCTTTATTCAGGGACCCGTTACTTTTCCTGCTTCTAAACCCGACGAATGAAGGGCAGGGATGAGAGGAGGTTGGGGCAGTTGATGATGATTCTGTAGAGATGATATTCTTGTCTTCAGATATTTTCTACACCCTATGTTTCTTCATTATGCTTTCACTTATCATCCGTGTTCATGCATCTCTAAATATTGATATTGTTTTTTCCTGTCACAAAGGACTTTCAACAGGACACATTTTTCTCCATCAAGTGTAATAAGGTTAAACACAACGGCAAGAGTCTGAAATGCATAAGTAGTGGAATTTTAATTTTTATGTTGTTTTAAAATGAATTAGGTACATTAACATTCAACTTTAAGAGAACTAGTGTGTCTGGAAATTTTCCTTAGGAAGGTTTTAGTACTATTAAATATAAGAGCTACTTTGAAAATAAATGCCTGACACTTGACCATAAAATGGAAATGTGAAGATTTCACCAGTAAATTTTGAACTTTTAAAGAATGAATTATGATTAACTTTAACTAGAAATTTTGCTAGATTTTGTGGCTTAATCTCTTGCCTTAATTATTTTAGGGACACTATTTCTTTCAAAGTTTTCATACTTCAGTAAAACAGTGTCTTTAGTTTGCAGTAACTGAATATTAAACTTATATTGCTTCCATGTAACAGCAGGAGAACCTGCAAAACATATCAGTTAAAACTCAATAGGGCCAAATCTTTAAAATGCCAGTGACAAATGATTTATTATACTTATTAAACTCATGTTTTATGGATCTTTAGATACTTGTCAACCTCTGGGGGAGCATTTGCCAGGGTGAGGGAAGAAAAAGAAATAAAAAGGTCACGACCACAAACGAATGCATCAGTTCTGTGTTTCCAGACAAGCTACTTTAGTGTGATTTTAAATTCAGGAAAATTCAGACAAAATGAAAATACATCTAAAGCATTATTTTTTAAAGACTTGTTTTTAGAAGCCTTTACAGGAAGACGCTTGTGAATTTAAAAAAAAGTTCTGTGTAAATATTTGCATGGTTTCTGTAGCTTGCTGTTAGGAATGTTGACAGGCATGTGTTAGGAATGTTAATGCCACAAGGAGGTGTTGCTCTGTGTCATTGTACCCTTGAGGTTTAGTTCTCCTCTTGTCCTTTCATACCTAGTCTTTAGAAAACAGTAATTATATCTGAAACCCTGGATTTAATTCTATACTTGACATAGTTACCTCAGAATATAATGATGAGCCACCTACATTATTTTTTCAAAAGTATCCCTAGATCAGATATGTATACTTATAACTGCAAAATCCCAAATTAAAAACTGTAACTTAGAAATTATTCTGCACCTTTAAAAATATTTAACTTTAAGGTTCTTTTACACAGAAAGCTCCCCTAAAGAATTTGAAAATGTATATTAAAATAAATCTTGACTTAAAATCTTTAAAGACCATCAACCAATCAATCCATCGAACAAGCATTTACTGAGCACGCACTGTGTTCCAGGCACTCCCCTAAACACCAGAGATCCAGTGGCAAAATATCTCTGTCAGTGGAAGAGCATTTTGGCACGAGATGGCACAAGGTGTGTGTTTAAGGAACACAGTAAGGTCAGTATGGCTGCACTGGGATGAGTCAGGGACCGTGGCACAAACGTCTGCATTTCAGTTTAGTGGAAAGTCACTGGATGGTTTTAAGCAGAGGAGTGGTGTGCAGCCATCCCTTTTTATGTGGGAAATAGATTGTTGGGTGGCAAGAATGAGTGTAAGTTGAGGTGGGATGCTACTAACATTGTCCACGTAAGAGGGGATAGCTTTGATTAGGGTGGGAGAAAGGAAATGAAGGTGGAGATTTAGAATATATTTGGGAAGTAGAACAGATGAGACTCGTTGGAGTGAGGAAACAGTAAAGGAAAATCAAGAATGTTTTTAGATTTTTTTGATTTGAGGGTCTGAATTTTTTTAAAAATTTTTTTTAGATTTTATTTATTTATTTTTAGAGAGAAGAAGGGAGGGAGAAAGATAGGGAGAGGAACATTAATGTATTGTTGCCTCTCGCGCGCCCCCTGCTGGGGATCTGGACCACAACTTAGGCATGTGTCCTGGACTGGGAGTCAAACAAACAACCCTCTGGTTCACAGGACAGAGCTTAATCCACTGAGTCATATCAACCAGGGTAAGCATCTGAATTTTCGACATGAGGAAGAATGGGTTTCTGAGGGGCTGGAGAATACAGAATTCAATTTTGGGTATCTTGAACTCGATATCCAAGAGGAGGTGTTGAGCAGATCATTGTATATTAAAATATCTATTATTATTTCCATATTCAAACGAGAGAAGTGAGCCACAGAGAGTTAAGCACTAACCCAAGATCATATAGCTTCATTTAGCATGTGGAGTGGTATTAGAATCCAGAAAGTCTGGCTCCAGGGTCTACACTTTCAGCCACTTGGACATTCAAGGTTGAAGATATTTAAAACTGTGGTGTAGGGTTGAGCTCAGTTTGGAAAAGAAGATAGAGAGTAGAAAAATGCATAGCCATACCCAGGTTCTCTGGCACTAGAGGTAGTGACAAAGATGAGAAAGTAGTAAGGAAGACTGAAAAAGAGCAGCTACTGAGGTCCGAGGAAAACCAAGGGCATAAAAGGTCATAGGAGGCAAGAGAAATTATGTCGAGGAGTTGCAGGCTGTAGAGGTGTTGAGTAAGATGAGAAGAGGAGAGGTGGATTGGCCAACATGGGGCTGTTGGTGATCTCTTCAGGAGCACTTTCAGTGGAGCAGTGGGGAAGGGAGCCAGTTTCAATTAGGTTGAACCTATTATGGAAACACAAATGCCGACATGGAATTGAGGAGGCATCATGTTTTTATACATGTGTAATATGAAGAGTGAATTGCATTCTGTTCTGAAGCCGTTATGCGGAGGGTGTGGACTCCAGAGTCAAACCCAAGTATGGATTCGAAATCTAATACTAATTTTGTCATCTGAGCCTTTTACATAACTTTTCTGAGCCTCTTTGCTTACGTGTAGCATTTCCTTCATGCAATTCTTGGACGAAGCTCTGCTGTTTATCTCCTTGCTGTTCTTTTCGCAAAATGCTATTTCCTTTACCTGCTTATCTTTCAAAATCTCCACCTGCCCCTGGTGTTCTCATGGATAACTGCCTAAGTCCTTCATGTTAACATTTATATGTATTTCTAAAGTTGCATTAAAACTCTTTTGTGATTACTCACATTTTCTCCTATTAAATTGTGTGCTCATTAAAACAAGTTCCTTGCCTGTTCATTTTTGCATCTCTAAACACTTCTCAGATTGTGAGGCATGGAGTGTGTATTCCAAAAATTCCAACTGAATTGAATTACTCTAGTTCCACTGTGTGAGGTGAGCATGAAATCAGGAAGGACCATTGTCGGGGTTATGAGAGGGCGGGGAGTGTTCGAGCGACACGGATGCTCCAGGCAGCAGTGCAATCAATTTTCAGTTTAAAGTCCAAGTGCAGACATGTGACAAAAGAGCTTTAAAACTTTTCCCATCACAAGACATAGACAGAAGGCAACTGTCAGAACAAAGGACCGAAGGTCTCCACAGAGAGGACTCGGACGTGCTGAGCAGCGGTGGAGAGGCAGGGAGCTGCCTCAATCTACAGACGCAGCCGCAGCCCGGAGTTCACAGAGTAGACTGGAGGCTGGCGGAGTTTTCAGAAGTCAGTTGAAAATATGTTCACTCAGTACTTTGAGCTAAGATTAAGGTTAAAACTTAATAATAAAGAGTCCCAAAATAAGAACGAGTAAAGTGAACAGTTTGACTGATTTTAACTCATTTGGAGTTCCACAAAAACAGGGTGTAATTAAGTAAGGTACTTGTAAACTTGGTTTCATCGTACTGGGGAGTTAATAATATAAGGGCATGAAATAAAGTAAAATGAAGATCGAGCCAGGATTTTTCAGATGTTATTTTCTAGGTATTACAGATTTTTTTCTTCATACTCATAATCTGTCCATTTCCTGATTTCCTTTAAAGGTATTTTCTTAATTGCTCTCAAATCACTTTATCCTGGCCCACATACTATGAATATAAAAGAAATCGGGTCAAGCTTAATGAAAATCATAGTGAGAATTTTGCCATCAGACAATGAGTAGAAATGAAAAACGGATGTAATAATTCCTTTGTTATTTATGAGTTTTTATTATTACTGTATTTTATAGGGACTTGTTTTGGGATAAAATCTAAGCACATGTATCTTATGTTTGTATAACTAGATATACATGATAACCTTGAAGTGATATTTATAATATATAATACATAATATATAACTTAAGCATATATATGTGAAATCTAAGCATATATATTTACATATAGATATAAAGATATGTATATGAAAACCTTGAAGTTAACTTAGAAGACAGAATTTTTTTTTCTGTCAAGTTCTACTAACATATAAAGGGACAAAAATCACTTAAGGGCTAAATGGCTACATAAGTAATACAGAAAAAGTTAAGTGCAAAAACTAAGATTTGATATTAGGAAACACAAAAATCTAACTTGAAAAAACACACTTTCACTTAACTGCTCCAGAAGAGAACGGAATATGAGGACCTCAGAGCTGAAGGGAGAGCTGGAAGCAGAAAGGGAAAGACGGCAGGTATTCATGCGAAGAGCCACAAAGAGAGGGCGGGAGAATAAGATTTCCCCTCAAACACAGCAACACGAGTATGAATGCAAAGTGTAACATGCACACCCCATTTATCTAGATAAATTAAACAGGAAAAAAAGGAGAGAGCAACATATAAATATCCTAAATAAAAGAGATTATGAACTGCCTAAAGGCAAGGTTTATTTCTCATTTATCTTTGTGTCTTCAGCAGCTAGCACACCAAAGCAGGTTTTGACTATATGTTTGCTAACATGTTGAAAAACAGAGGAAACAATTTTTTTTATTGAGTAATATCTTATCTTGCAGCCACAAAGGTACTTGGCAACTATAGGCATGAACAGAATATATAAACCGTACTCACTCCTCAAGGACTGTGAGAGATTAACCGGAATTGAAGGTTTTCCACCTATTCTTTGACCTATTGATATGGACAGCGATGGAAAGAAGGAGCTGTGACTTGGAATTGTGAAGGTCAACACTGATAGTTTCTGCAGTAATCAGTACAAATACGTTTCCAAAAACGTGGGAAACTTCTCTAAGCTTGAATGAAATACTTGCTGGCGAATGCTTATAGAGAAGTGTGGAATGCTCAACGATGTTTTGTACGATCTGGTACATTTTAAGTATTTAAATTTGAAAACTGAATATTCAACGTGCAGGGTCTCTAAAGTCTTGTGATGATTTAGCTTTGGAATTCCTCTCAGACATACCATATCTCTCTATATTCTCCTTTTTCTTTTTTCTTTTTGATAAGGCAAGGGACCTATTTGATATAACTTATAGTTTCTAGTAAAGAATAAAGTAGTCTTTTTATACTGCTTTTAATACATGAGACAAAGGAGATATTGGTTTGGAGCCCGGCTACCCAGGAAAGCCCGCCCACTTTTCCACATGTTCAAGTTGAGGAAGTGGGTTTGATAGTTGGCATGAATAAGCTGTAGTAAATGGGACGGACACTTACTCTGCCTTATTCTGCCTTTTCCAAATTGTAATTTTTTTGTGATTAGTAGTATTTTTTATCCTAAGTAAGCCCTAGTAATTTTAAAAATTATCCAAAGAGAAAAAAACATGTGTGGTATTTTGGCACGGGGGCTGTCAGGCAGAGTATGGAAAGGTTCAGATTTGATTGAGAGTAATCACTCAATCACTCAGTACAACCTAAGTAGCTAAAATCTGGTGGCCTCTCCTTCCACAATGCTATTACCAGCCTAAGACTCCAGGACCCTATATTGGGGACTTTCAAGTGTCTTGAGCTACTAGAGGGTCCGTTGGAAGGAGTGGATGGTCAATAAAGAATGATTTAGATGGAGCTGAACTTGGAAGCATGATCACCAGGTGATAAGTGGCCTGCAGTGGATAGAAAGTGGATGGTAATGTAAAGAACACCTGATGAAATTCTGAGCACAAGTGATGCGAAGTGGTCCACTGGATGCTCTTAGAATGGACACAGGAAAATGTAATGGTTCTTTATGCCTCCACTAGGCTAGTAACACGTGGGATTTGTTTTGGCAAAGGCTGGGCAATTTCTGGGTGCGCAATGTTTTACCTCCAGACTCAGGCTCCCACCCTGGGCCCCACTGACCTCTCCCCTAGTCAGATTCTCCTTCATTAGCATCTTCCCTCTCCCAGCCCTCTGAAGCTTTACCTCCTCTGGAGTGCAGTAACCAGGCTCTCTTGTGCTCTTTTTAATTAGTGCTCATGGCATAAACTTTATTTCCTGAGCTCTGTCAGTGCTTTGCCTTTCTATTCCTTGCCCAATTCCCCAAATAATGCTTTTGGAATGAAAAAATTTCTTTCTTGCAAAATAACCTGGTTCTTGCAAGGAAAAGGATCAGCTATTGCACTTTGTCTCTGCTATCGGTTTCACAAATCTACTTTGAAAATAAAATAATAAGCATTGACTGTTGGTTGCTTTTCTCTTCTTTTCTCTCCTTTTCTCTTCTTTTTATTTCTCTTATAACAAGGATGATCTCCTAGAGACAAAGGAGGCTGTTCATTACTGAGTTATGAGTTCATGAAGATTTTGGGGTCTTAGGGGGCCACCTATGCAGGAAGAAGGGGCAGCATTAAGGCAAGCCTGTACTCCTGTCACTTGGTGTCATGCAAATATGAATTTTCTATAGAGCGACTGTGGTGCTGGTAGTAACCAGGCTCTAGCTGCTTGGATGAAACCCTAGTGTGTGTGTGTGTGTGTGTGTGTGTGTGTGTGTGAATCATAAGTTAAGCGGAACGTGCCCACTCAGTGAAACTGGGGGCTCTGTGGTACACAGAAATAGACCCGGCAGTAAAGTGAACATGTGAACATACAGATGACATGTAAATAGTCAGGAATAACCAGTACAAAACTATAAGCAGCACCACCTAAGTGAGAATATTTGTTTCTTTCTACACACCCCTTCTCTAGAAAAGCCAGAGGCAGATGGTGAAGCAGACAGAGTGAGGGAGAACGGACCCATGGTCAGCTTCTCCTCTCCTGGGGCATGGAGTCAGGTAGGGCCTAGCGCATGTTGGGGGAGAGAAAACTGTTTTGAATGAGATGTGGGAATAAAGTTTCCAATTTAACAGAACCTTTTACTCCCTGGAAGTGAGTCATAATTATGGATATAAGACTGACTCTTTTTTGTTGTTGTTGAAAATGACTGGAAAGTTATAAAAGCTGCCTGGAATGTCATTAAGGCACGGGAAAGGGGAATCTGACATGTTGAAAAGCAGTGGTAGGAGGAAAATACAGCTGCTTCCTGTTTGTAGTCATTACTTCAGCCCTTTCAATAAAACTGGTTCCACATCTATTGATTCTCATGTAGTCATACAGTGACTAATGGCAACTCACACTGCATCTCAACAGCTTCAGAGCTAAAAGACAGAGAACCACAGGCAGAGTATGGAAAGGTTCAGATTTCCCAACCTACAGACACCAATGAAGGAGCCAGTCCGTGTGTCTAATGCTTCTATGCCTGGAACTCAGAACTCTTTCTCCTTATCATCCTCAAGCCCCAGGCTGAATTTGTCAACATTCCCTTGGTAATCTCTTTCTTCATCATATGTTTTCCACTTTCTTTTGGCAAGATCATCTTCACCATCACCTAAGCTTGAACTTGTCTTTGACACCTCTCTTAGCTTTACCATTAACATTTAAAAGCCAACAAGCCCATAAATCTACCTCAGCAGCAGCTCTCAAAACACCCCGGGTTTAAGATTTCATTACTTCTCATTAAACCATTTATTAATTTATTCACACATGTTAGGGAGCTCAATTCTAATGATAAAGCACACAGACAAGAAATGCTTCTTGTTCTCTGGGCCCTTGTGGTTTGGAGAGCAATGTGCTTTCAAGCCATTACACTGCAGTGTTGATGAGTATGATAGTGGAGATACGGCCAAGGTGCTAGGAAAGTCTGGTACAAGGAATAGCTAACTGCTTAGCAGAATGGAGACCTGCCAGGGAAGGGACATTTGAGCTGATGCTTTAAGAATGAAATATAGAGAAGTGAAAATCGAGGAGGAAAAATCAGCCAGCAGGAAACCACCAAGCAGAGAGAGACCATTTGCAAAGGCAGAGGGACGAGAACTACAAGTAGTTCCTTACAGCTGGAGCTAGGGAGTGAAGTGGGAAATCACCAGAGAGAACTTTTAACATTTCAGGGTATTTTTTAAAAATAAATTCCTAGGAGCAAAATGCTAAATGTCATTAGTATTTTAGCTGGGGGAGACAGGGAGCCCAGAGGATTCCTACAGAGGTTTTAGGAATTGTTGAGTGTGTGCACGCATTTGTGCTGGAAGCGGAGAAAGCTGGAAAGGTAGCTTAGGCCAGCTTTTACAAACCTAGTATGCCATATCCTTTTAAAATTGGCAATATGGGACCACAGGTGACTTTGAAGTTGGGCAGTGAGGACTATACACACCTATTAGAGATGTCCTCGCAGTAATGAGAAAGCAAGGCAGGCAGCTTTTGCCATCTTCTAGGTGAGAGGTCACTTGGACCTAAAGTAGGGTAGTGGGAGTGAGTATGAAATGAAGGCACAAAATGAATAAGAAATGAGTGAAAGTAGCCAATGGCTCTATTATCTGCTGGCTGACTTTCCAAATCAACTGTGGAGAATTATAGCTGATAGATTCAAAGGCTGTTCCCCAGAGCACCTCAGTCAAAATCCCCTAAACCTGATGATTAAACACATTTGTGAGCCATGGCAGGGATGGGTTTGCCTTTTCCTTCTCTGCTGCTTCCTTTTAGACAGAGCTGTGGTCCAGCCTAACCATTTAGGCCGTGGTGGGAATGACGAAATCCTACTAACTGCCATCAGGGCTCCTTTGCCTCTGTCCATGGGCCATGACTTTCTCCTGTAATGTTTCATTCCCTACTTTCCTGCTTGCCAGTTTCTGACATCCTTGGAGGACCCCTTCAGTTGAAATTATGAAAAGCTTTCCTACATCCCTTTCTCATTCCTCACAAGACCCTGCCCTCCCTCCCTCAGCAAATGAGATGATAATCCTGACCAGAGCTGGACCTTCTCTCAAGCTCCAGAGTAATTTACCTTTGGAAACATCCCCTTCTACCTTGTGATATGTAACTATATCTTTTCTCCTATCAGGCTATGGACTCCTTAGAAAAGGGTTATGTCTGGCATATAGAAGGTGCTCAGTAGATAACAAACAAGTAGATATTGGTTAATCTTTACCAATTTACAATTAAAGAATAGTATCACTTTTTCCTTTTTTAGGGGAAGAAGATATAAGAACTTTAAAAGACACAAAAAATGGTCTTTCAATTAAGTCTTCCAGTTTAATCAGTGTGTTTGCACGATTTTACACAACTGGGGAAGATATTTTCTGCCACTAAGGTCTAAGTATATCAGCACTATTCATTCCTTCATTTTAAACAGGAATTCATTCTCCTTCAAAAGAAAACTGTAATCCTTCAGTAGTAAAACTCACAAAAATGAGTCCCCCAATTCTCTTCTAAATAGGAGGGAGAATCTCAGGACAGGAAATGCTGTCAGGCGACAGCACCCCATGTTATTACCACCCATTAAAGCTCTCCAGGGAGCCTATATTAGGGAGCTTTGCCATTTTCCTGTGGCCTTCTTAATTTTTTTCCCCTATATACTAAGTTGTTTGCTTAGGGTTTCCTGGAATGCTAAATTATTTCTAACAAATTTCAAGCAACATGGATGAAAGAACAGGCACTACTTTATTTTGCCTTGTTATGCTTCAGATTTGGGATCTCCAGCTTTGTAAATGATAGCCACGATGCCTCAGTCCATCTTTACACATTCTCGTGCTTGAGTGCACCCTGCGCCTCCTCCCAGATGGAACACTGTCAATCATGATGTACAGCTGCTGTTAAGCTACATCTTGTGTCTACAGAAAATAACCTGTAAGTATTTGTTATGAAATAATGTCTAAGATTGCAGGAAAACACAGGAGAGTTGGTCTTGGCTTTTAAAATAAAACACAAACAAACATATTTTTAGGTAGAGGGAGGTAAGAGGTACCCCCTTTTCTCAAGGCTTCGGTTTCTCTTATAGCTTCTATTACCTCCTGGGTGGGCGAGTCATTTGCTGTCATCTTCCTGTACCTCAGTTTCTTCGTTTGTAAATAACTCTTAGAATTGACAGCATTTGGTGAGAACAACAAATCAAAAGGCTTTGAATGTGCTTTGCAAGACTGCAGTATTCTGTAAATGCTTAATGATAATAATGTACAGTAGGGCATTTCCTCTTGAACGCAGCAGGAGCGTTTCCTTACATAATGACCTGACAGATGGGTTATGGTATCTAATCCCCTTAAACCCCCAAAGCTCTTTGATAGTAGATGTTGTAAAAGGCCAGATTAGAGCACATGCTGCTCTTTTATTGAGCCCTTTCTTTCAGTATCTATGCCCTGTTCAATTGCTTCCTTCTCTAAGTATGTTACGTGTTAACCTACTACCTGCAGGAACAATTAGGAGCAAAAACAGAGACTAAAGGACAATGCACTCCAGTAGGAAAAATTAGTTAACGCTTGTCCCTAATATTAAAATTTCCACTTTGGCCTTTACATGTGGCTTTTATCAAAGGTTCCTGCCCTCCTAATTCCCAACTATTAATCTCAAGCTGTGGGTATTTGTCAATGTTGAACACAGGCTTTGTGTGTGTGTGTTTGTGTGTGTGTGTGTGTGAGAGAGACCTGTATATGGTGAGAATGGACCTTTAGTGGTATTAATTCTAAACCAGTGAGGCTTACAGAAATCATAGGCAGTTCAGGGTATTTGCAACATTTGTGGAAGACTTGGAGCTTTCAATTAGTGCAAAATGAGGAAAGGATGATTAGCAGGTATTGTACTCTAACCTTAATTCAGCTCTTGAACTTGGATTGGACCAAGTAATTTTTGTATTTCCTCTTTATGCTGTGCTTGCCTTTTGAGAATAGCTATTAAAGTTATCAGTTTCTAAAAGCTTTTGTCACAGTCCCTTAACCCAAATTCATCATCCTTTCTTAGTTACAAAGTGTGCTTTCTTTGCATGGTGGAAGAAGCATACATTGTTGTGTTCGTTTCTTTATTACAATCCGTGTAACAAAGAGAAGAAAAAGGACCGTCAGCAAATAGCAGGGTTTTTAGCCTTTTTTTTTTTGGCAACTGAGTGTATGCCAACAGTGTAATAAACATTTCAAGTGTACTATCTCTTTTCATTTGGGGTGTTTAAGGAAACCAGAATTGTTTTGAAGATTTGTTCTAAGATCTTTCTGAAGATCCCCTCCACTTCTAAGCTGGATCCCATTTTACCTTCTCAAGCACGTCATTGAAAAAAAAACACTTACGTCTTTTTCCTGTATTTTTATATATTCTTTTTTTAAAATCATGGAACAAACATATTGAAATATCACCTGACTTTTACAAACAACCTTACCTTGACCTCACATTCCCTTCATGCTCCATTTTTCTGAATTGCTTTATAGCAGAACTTCCCAAAGGTTATCCCTATTTGCCATCTCCACTTTCCCTTTTCCCTTTCTATCCCCTCTCTCTTTCCTTCAGAATTATATGAATATATACTTCTGAATATTCCCCAACCTGTGAGCAATCAGTTCTGATTTTTCACACCTAGATTTGTTCTGCCTGTTTCTGGATTTTATATAAATGGAATAATAAACTTTGTCTTCAGCATTTTTTTTGTTCAACATAATGTTTTTGAGATTCATCCATTTTTTTTGTTATTGCTGAGTAGTAACCCATTGTATGAATAGGCTACTTTAAAAAATCGATTCTCTTGCTGATAGATATTTGTGTTGTTTCCATTTTTGGCTATCATCAATAAGTTCATGCTAAACCTTCTTGTTTAGATATGTTTGTTGGCATATATTTTTATTTATTTGGGTAAATATCTAGGAGAGGAACTTCAAGGTAACAGGGTGAACATATATTTAATTGTATATGAAACTGCTAGTTTTGAAAGTAGTTGTAGCATTTTTTTTTATCCTGGCAGCTGTGTATGAGAGCTCCAGTTGCTATACATTCTCAGCAACATATGATGCTGTCACTATAAATATTTTAGCCATTCTAGTGTACGTGAAGTAGTATTGCATTCTGGGTTAAATTTGCATTTCCTTGATAAGCACTTTTCAAGTGTTTATTTCCCATTTATATGTCTCTTTTTGTAAATTGTCTGTTCAAGTTTCTTGCCCATAGGAAATATATGAGTTGCTTTTATTTATATTCCCTTGGTAATATAAATACCATTCAATGGAGGTTCACATGGAAAGATGCTAAATGTCATTAGTCATTAGGGAAATGCAAATTAAATAACAAAATACAACCTATTACTATTAACCTATTACTACCTTACTAGTATATTACTACTGACCTATTACTACGCAACTACTAGAATGACTAAAATAATAATTTTAAAAATCATACTAAAAGTACATAATGCTACAGCAACTGAAACTCTCATATACAGCTGGTGAGAATGCAGAATAGTATAGCGATTTTTCAAAAACACTATAGCAATTTCTTTTAAAGTTAAATGTATACTTAGTATATGACCCATCAAACTTAATCCTAGGTATTTACACAAAGAAATACAAGTTTAAACTTATACAACAATCTATGAAAAATTAAAATAACTTTGTTATAATAATTGCTAAAATGTGGACACTATCTAAATGTCTTTCAACTGATGAATGGATAAGCAAGCTGTGGTACATCCATATATTGGAACACTGGGGATCAATAAAAAGAAGACAGTACTAATACATGGAGTGCTGTGGGTGAGTCTTTAACGCATAACATTGCACAAAAAAGCCAGGACTCAACAGACGTACGCACTGTATGAGTTCATTTATTTGACATACCAGATCAGAAAACACATTAGTAGCCCTGGCTGGTGTATCTCAGTGGATTGAGCGTGGGCCTGCGAACCAGAGGATCACGGTTTGATTCCCAGTCAGGGCACATGCCTGGGTTGCAAGCTGGTTCCCTGCAGGCCAACTCCCAGCAGGGGATGCACAAAAGGCAACCATACATTGATGTTTCTCTCCCTCTCTCCTTCCCCTCTAAAGATACATAAGTAAATAAAATCTTTTAAAAAACCATTATATTATTGACTGTAATACTTCCTTTTATATTCTGTATACAAATTCTCTGTTAGACTTCTGTATTTTACATTTCTTTCAGTCTATTTCCTGCTCTTTTATTTGTTTATTGGTATATTTCATTAACAGCAAGTCCTGAATATTGATGTTTCCTTTATTAACATTTCTTCATAGTTAATGCTTTCTTTTTTGTGTCCTATTTAAGAAATCTATGCATATCACAAATTAATGAAAATGTTCTTTTATATTTTATTCTCCAAGTTTTATAGATTTAGCTTTTATATTTAGGTCTGTAATCCATCTCAAATTAATTTTTGTGTATTAAGTTTATTTATTTTTTTCATAAGGATATTCTGTAGCTTTAGAATTATTTGCTGAGATTTTATTTATTTATTTATTTAGAGATTTTGCTTATTTTACTTTTAGAGAGGGGGAAGGGAGGGAGAGAGAGAGAGAAACATCAGTGTATGGTTGCCTTTTGTGTGGCCCCCAACTGGGGACCTGGCCGAAACCCAGGCATGTGCCCTGACTGGGAATCGAACTGGTGACCCTTTGGTTCTTAAACCAGCACTCAGTCCACTGAGACACACTAGCCAGGGCAAAAGATTTTATTTTTTTCACTCATCTTTGTATTTTTGCATCTTTGTATTTTGGCCCAAAATTTCTTGATCATATATATATGTTTACATAGTTTAAAATTTTTTCATATTCTACACTAATACCATGTGCATATTACTTAATTGCTGTAACTTTATATTAAGGTTTTGAAATCAAGTAGTATTATCATTTTAGCTTTAATTTGTTTTTATTTTTTGCTGTTGTTTGACCATTGTAAGTCCTTTATATTATCACATGAATTTGAGGATACGTATTCAATTTGCCAAATATTTTATGGAATTTTATTGGGATAACTTTGAATCTAAACACTAATTTGGATAAAATTAATATCTTAATATTATCGAGTCCACTACTCAATGAACATGGTTTATCTCTCTCTAGAATTTCTTTAATATTTCTCAAAATTATTTGAATTTTCCATATACATGTCTTTTTTAAAATTACATGTATTGCTAGGTGTTATAAATTTTGGCACTTTTAAATTTTTTTGACTTTATTTTTATTGCTGACACTATTATAAATGTCACCATTTGCCTGCCGTCACCCTGTCCCTGGTGCTTTTTATGTAGAAAACTTTTACTTTCCAATTTTTTTGTTGGTAATATACAGAAATATAATTGTTTTTGTTTATTACCTTATATTCCAATTCCACCTGTGGCAAATGCTTTACCCTTCATATTTCTGCCTGGGAGGAGAATACCTGGAGTTTTTCTTTCCTATACAATATGTCTCCTCAATTTTTGCTGCTGGGTTCATTTGTGGTTCTTTTTATCCTCAGTATTTTGATTGGTTTTATAATACTGTGGTTTTATAGTTTGTTTGATGTGACCTGTTTTGGTTGTTAGGGTGAGAGTGATGGACTGTGCTACTTTCTACACCTAAACCAGAGTGGAACGGCCCTTAATAAAACTGTAACATTTGTAGGGCCTCGAGTGGCAGCCGGTCACTAACTTGTGTTTCCTGCCTTGACTTCTTGTTCAGTCTTCTAGAAGTTTATCAATCATTTTATCTTTTCAAACAACTATCTTCAATTGTGTTAAGTTTCTTTGCTATTTGTTTCATATTTCATTGATTTCTGCTATGATATGTATTATTTCCCCCCTCTGCTTATGTTGGTTTTCATTTGCACTTGTTTTTCTAACATCTTAAAATAGAAACTTAGATAATAATTTCATACCTTTTTTCCTTTTTTATATATGAAACTAAACTTACATACTTTCTCCTAAGCACTGCTTTAGTTGCATCACACAAATTTTGATATGTTCTATTTTTGTTACCATTTAATTAAAATTGATTTTATTTTTAGCAACTGGGTTATTTAGAAACGCATTGTTTAATTAAAAATATTTTGGCATTTTGTAGAACTTTTATTGGTGTCTGATTTACTTCTGTTTGTAAATCAGAAGTAAATATAACATAACAGATAGTAAATATAACATATCAGATAACATATTCTATTAAATTTTAATTTTCTGTTATTAGCTATTTTTAAAAAGCAAATCTCAATTAGGTCAGCTTTATTATTCAAGTCTTCAGTGCTCAGACAAATATTTTTATCTAGTTGCTACATCAGTTTCTGAGAGAGGGACGTTAAAAGAATGACTTATGATCATGAATTTGTCTGTGTATCTTTTTAGTTTGGTCAGTTTTTGCTTTATGTGTTTTGAAGTTTGTTAAGATCCTCATATATGCTTCAAAGGACCACGTCAAAAGAGTAAAAAGGCAACCAATGGAATGGGAAAAATCTGAAAATAAAATATCTGATAAGAAGTTAATATCCAGAGGGTATAAAGAACTTCTACAGCTCATCAACAAAAAGCAAACAACCTGATTTAAAACTGGGCAAAAGAATTGAATAAGCATTCCTTTAAAGAAGATACACAGATGAGCAAATGAGCATGTGAAAAGATGTTCAGTATCACTAATCTTTAGAGAAATGTAAATCACATTTACAGAAGGGTACTACTTCATACCCATTAAGTTAGTTATTACAAAAAAACTTAGAAAATAACAAGCGTAGACATGAGGTGGAGAAATGAGAACACTTGTGTGTTGCTGGTGAGACCGTGACATGGTGCCGCACTGTGGAAAACAGCATAGCTGTTTCTCAAAGGAATCCAACGAGGAATTACCATATGATCCAGTAATTCCAGGGCTGTGTATACACCCAAAAGAATTGAAAGCAAGGAATTGAACAAGTTTTATATTATATAATCTTTATTGTATTTTTTCCGTTACCATTTAGTCCCCTATACCTTTCTCCCCCCAGTGACCCCCTCACTGCTGTCCATGTCCGTGAGTCCCTTTTCCTTTTTTGCTCCATTCCTCCACCTATAACCTCCTCCACACACTAGCTGTCATCTCTTCTCCATCTATGAGTCTGTCTCTGTTTTGCTTGTTAGTTCACTGAACAGATATATGTACCTGCATGTTCAATAGCTAAAAATTGGAAACAACCTAAATGTCCATTAACAGTTAAATGGATAAATGAAATGTGGTATATACATGAAATGCAATACACCTTACTCAGCTTTAAAAAGGAAAAAAATTCTGACGCATGCTACAACATGAATAAACCTTGAACAGGTTTTGCTGAGTGAAATCACCCAGACACAAAAAGACAAATATTGTTAACATTCCACTTTATGTGGTATGTAGAGTAGTCAACTTCATAAAGAAAACGGGGTGGTGGTTGGTAGGGGTTTGGGACCGGGGGATGGGAAGTTATCATTGAATGAGTATAGACTTTTAGTTTGGGAAGATGACAAGTTCTGAAGATGGGGGTTGCCATAGTTGCACAGGAACACGAAGGTCCTTTCTGCCACTAAACTACACACCCGAAAGTGGTTAAATGACACACTCGATATTATACCACAATAAAAATTTTGTTACGTTTTTTTAATGTTAACCTTTTTAGTATTATAAAATGTCCCTTCTTACACCTGGTAATACTCCTTGTATTGAAGCCTCTTATGTGTAATGTTAACAGAGCTGTACTAGGTTTCTTGTGGTTAGTGATTACATGATAGATCTCTTGGCATTCTAATACTTTCAATCTTTCTCAATCTTTATACCTAAAGATTATTCTAGAAAGCTGTTTCTTATATATAACATACAGTTGAGGTTTGGTTTTTTAGCCAGACTGACAGTCTTTGATATTGAATTGGTTTAGACCATATCTAGTTAATGTAATTATTGATATGGTTGGTTTACATTTTCTATCTTGCTGTTTGTTTTCTATTTGCCTCATATGCATATTTTTACTCTTTTTTCCCCTGTATTCCTTCTCTGTTTTTTAGTGGTCCATTTATTTCGCCCACCACTCACTTTGCTCACTCTACTTCATCCACTATAGTGAACAAGCTAAACACAGTCCTCCCTCAAGGATTTGCCTGTATTATTCTCTCTGTCTACTAAATTCTGCCCCAGATATCCTCATAGCTCACTCCCTCACTTCCTGTCTGCTCCACTGTGACCTCAAGAGGCCTTCATTCATCACCCTTATTCATTATCCCTCTGACCTTGCCTAATTTTTCATTATAGCACATTTCACCACCTGACATATTTACACTTGTTTGCTGATTTCTTTTCTCCTCAGACTAGGATGCAGTCTCCAAAGAATAGCTTTTTGTACTTTGTTTTGTTCATGAATATATCATCAGCACTTAGAATATGATCTGGCAAATAGAAGGCTCCCAGAAATATTTTGGGAAAAATGAATTTAAAAGACACACACAAAAGATTAAAACAAGGACATCTAATCACGGTGATTAAAATAGATTGTTCTAGACCTATAATAATAGTGCCAGCCAAATTATAACATAAATATTGAGATTTAATTTAATTGTTAAGGACTGATGGTAAGATATTGAAAAAAATAAAAAACAGAACTCATTTTTTTGTTTGCTTCTGTGTTATCTGTCAAGGAAATGAATCTTCAAACTAAATATGATAGAACTAAAATTATTCAGTGAAAATGAAGTCAAGGAGGCAAAGAGACTTTAAGAAAACCTCGATGTACTAAATGATGATGAGTTCCGTGGCCCAGACAGTTTACACTCTAAATGTCGTTGTTTCTGTGATCTTGGGACAGGCTAGGAACACAGAGACGGGCTGAATGGGAGGTAAGGAAACTAAGCAGAATATATAAGAACTTAGAATGGTTACTACTATCCATGGTGAAGCCAGGAAGACATCCAAGCCCCCTAAACATAAGAGAAGATAGCAAATTTTAATTCTAGCCAAGGACCTGGTGATTCAAGAAGGTGTGCTGAGGTGGCAAACCAGGGCATGGCAACAGTGCGCCATATTGCCGTATGAAGGTCAGTAACAGACATATCAGAAGCCGGATCCAGTCCTTGGCTGAAATATAGAAAAGTTCAGTACCCTAAATCCAGTGATTAGTGCCAGGCCTCAGTTCTAGTTAGAAATTGAGTACAAGGGTAGTTCAGCGTAGACTAGCCACATAGCTGAGCATATGTACTCAGTGTTAGAATAAAAAACCCAGAGATCAGAGCTCCTTCAGGTATTCAGGGCACAAAAGTTATTACAGGATCACAGGCTGTGAGAGCCTCAGATGCAATTCACTGGTTGAGAGGGATAGAACTCTGCTGTTATCAGCTCAGCGTCACTTCAAGGCTAATACTGCCTGTAACTGGATATTATTTCTGGCACATCTGGGGCACAGAACTTCCTGAGAAATTGTGGAAGACACAGAAGACTAGAAACAGATAAATACCATTTTGATTTTTCAAAAATGAAAAAGAGTTTACCAAACATGAGATGTATTCCAGATTGCCCTGCTCCAAGACCATCTTGATATTTTGATGTCCGGCCTGTGAAACTGTTTTGGTTCCATCCTATACCTAAGACTGGACTCTCTAGCTTTCCAATTATTTGTCCTTCTAATAAATTCTTATATTAATTACATTGGTCAAAGCTAATTTTTATTGCTTTCATACAAAGACCCCTAAGTGATATAAGACTTATATATAAAACCTGAAAGTCTAATCTACTAATTTACAAAAATATTGAACTTTTGCTGGACAGGTGATGTATCTACCCACAGAAAAGTTCCATAAGAAGTTAGGATATCAGAACACTTCTTGATGAGCATAGAATCCGAACAGGGAAAGTTATATATGATCAAGATCTTTAATGATATGACTTTATGGTACACTGTTTTCCTCACTATAACTAGACCTGTCGAACTACGATATGACCTGGCCTAGCAGGGCATCCTGTCTCGTGACAAGGTTGGCTGAGCACCTCTGTGCATTCCTTCTGTGACGCTTCATCTTCTTTGCTTTGAAATAATAGCCTCGCTTTGGACGTGCTAGTTTTTTCAGTTAGATTACTGGCAATTGCTATGTCATACATGCTTCAGATGGCATCCATTTAAGTAAACTTTGTATTCATGCCCCTGCTTTGACAAGAGTAAGTTGATTTCCATCTTCGAGGATTATCAGAGAGTCCTTGACTCTTTATTTTATACCTACACCTGAACTTCCCAGGTCATCGAAGCTCAGAGATTTGTCTTTATTTTGGCCTGAAATAGCGAACTATAACATCATTATTTTAGTGCCTTTGACTGACGAATAATCCTTAAAGCTGTAGCCCATAGTTGAAGTGTTTGTTTATGGGGGGAGGGCTTTCTCTGGGTACACCAGCTGGCATTTAACTTTTAATTGAAGTAAACTCAGAACAAAATTAAAAGTTAATCAAGAGACCTAAAAGAAAAGCCACATATTTGGAAAAATATCTGCAAGAGACACACCTGTTAAAGGACCGCTATCAGAGAGTCCTTATACAAATATACAAATAACCCTTAACTATACAAAAAACTTTTTAAATTTGACAATTAGAAAACAAGCAACCAGATTTTAAAAAGTGGGCCAAAGACCTTAACAGACATCTCACTAAAGAAGATAGATATATTGCAATTAGGCATATGAAAATGTTATCCATATCATATGTCATCAGGACAACACAAATTAAAATAACAAGATACTACTACATAGCTATTAGAATCGCCAAAGTCTGCAACACTGACGACACCAAATGGAAGGACATGGAGCAACAAGAACCTTCATCAATAGCTGGGTGGAGTGCAGAATGGTACCACCACATTAGAACAGCTTGGCGTAACTACAAAACTAAATATATTCTTACCATATGACCCAGAAATCACTCTCCTTGCTATTTACCTGAAGTCGAAAACTCATGTCCATACACAGAAACCTGTACATGCGTATTTATAGCAGCTTTATTCACAATTGCCAAAACTTGGAAGCAACTGAGATGTCCTCCAGTAGGTGAATGGCTGAGTAAGGTGTTCCATCCAGGCAATGGAGTACTGGTGCAAAAAGAAATGAGCTTCAAGCATGAAAAGACATGGGTGGAACTTAAAATGCCCATCGAAAACATTGAAAGTGAAAGAAGCCAGTCTGAAAGGCTGTGGACTGTGTGATTCCAAACGTATGGCATTCTGACAGAGCAACACTACCAACCGTGAAAAGATCGGTGGTTGACAGGGGTCGTCGGGCTGGGAGAGGGATGGATGGGTGGAGCACAGAGATTTTTAGGGCTGTATCTGTATGAAACTATAATGATGGACACATGTCATGCTGTACAGGGTGGGGGGAAAGTAGGTTTGCACTTGTGAGTATGCAACACTCAGTTAATTCTTGCGTCATTATTTATTAATTATTACATTATTTTCCATGTGAGTAACTGTAGAGCTTTTCCCCCACCCTGTACAAACCCCTAGTGTGTACAACACCAAGAGCGAACCCACAGGTAAACTAGCAGAGTCGGGGTGATTGTGCTGTGCCAATGTAGGTTCGTCCGTTGTCCCAAATGCACCACTCTGGCGAGTGAGATTGATAATGGGGGAAGCGTTATACCCACGGGGGATAAGGTGTATACAGGAAGTCTCTGTACCTTCTCAATTTTGCTGTGAACCTAAAACTTCTCTCAAAAAGTCTTTAAAACTCTTAAAAATTCAAAGTTGGCCCCCAAATTAAAACTTGATCAAATCAGGGA
This sequence comes from Sturnira hondurensis, assembly GCF_014824575.4. Taxonomy (NCBI): domain Eukaryota; kingdom Metazoa; phylum Chordata; class Mammalia; order Chiroptera; family Phyllostomidae; genus Sturnira; species Sturnira hondurensis. The sequence goes on from NW_028085694.1 coordinate 4,630,657, forward strand.
TGATCTTAGAATTCACCAGTGTTTCGGATAATGGGTTGTAGTGGACATGATACAATGAGGAAATAGAGCTGCAGTTTCTTTAGGGGTAGGCTGGGTCACGTAGTTTTTTTTCTCTTGCAGGGCATTTGCCTGGAAAGCCAGGTATGTTAGATTTAGTTTCACCTATGACTCCCCCCACCCATTACCTAATTGGCCTGTAATTGACCTGCTGTTTCTTAGAGGATGTGCAGCATTAGGTAGTCTCAAGTTCTGAATATTTACAGAAGAATTATACTGACTGAATCTGGGCCCTTCTCACATAACTAGAGAACAAATTCTCAATTTTAACAAATCAATCAGAAAGTTAGAAAACAAAGAATCAATTCAAAAAATTAATCTCTTAGATATAAAGAATATAGCCACATATTTGGGCCAATGTTGAAGTAATATTTATTTGGTATGCTGAAACTATGAATTTTAGTTTTTAGTAACATAAAATACTTAGTCACATTAATACATGGAAATTGATTAAATCAGATAAGAGATTCACTATAAAAAGGAAAAAGATATGAAGTAATAGTGACAGTGTATTAAGTAAGAAGTCAAATGACAAAGTTCAGTTCAAGAGAAACTGATTTATATTTTTATCTTCACTACTTTATCAATTGTGTGATCTTGGGCAAGCTCCTTAGCCTTACTAAATGTCACTTTCATTGTCTATAGAATGAGGGTGAAAATAATATTGCTATTATATCCTGTCGAAACAGAATGGCAGCGGTATTACCTTAAGAAGGATTCTGAGGCTGCTTCTTTGAGGGGCAGCATTTTGGCTGCCCCATTTAACACCCCTCTACTAAGGTGTTTACTGGCTATACCAGGATGCTAATTTGAACTGTTCCTATGACTCAGATTTTCAGCTAACCCCCCTACAACAAAGACAGCAAGCCTTCCATTCCATAAAACAGCCTCCAAAAAATCCTGCAGGGCCCAATAAGGAGAAGGCCAAACTAGCCCTTCTGACATCCATTTCACTTACACTAGGAAATCAAGGAGACTAATGAGAGAAGTTGCCAGCTTAGTGGACAGTACAGTCTTGGAGCACCTACAGCCCCACCTCCCTCGACACACCCACCACCAAATGAAGGGAGGGGGGATCTCTGAAAGGCTACTGAATCTGGGAGGGTGGCTGAAAAAAAAAGGAAGACTGACTTCTTCTCTATAGGTGGACATCTATGTATGAAGTAGGCTGGCTGACTAAGTGAAAGGAGAATGCATGGGTGAGAGAGGGCAATGAAATATCACCAGGAAGAAAAGGTATGGATATATTTCTAGCAGGGTTCTCTGAGTTTCTCTTGTCACTTAGGACTCTGTTGGAGCTAGCTGGGCTTGAGCCATCTGGTCAGGGCACCGACCAAGTCCTGGGTATTGGAACACCAGTAGCAGAGACACTGTTGGGAATAGGGCCAAGAGCACACAAACAAAGAAGATTGGAAGAAACACAAAGAGTAGAGAGCATCTTTCCTATAAGCAAGTGTGGAGCAAGGACGGAGCAGTGTTCTGATTCTTTAATACACCACTGAAAACTTGTGTTCTTTATGATTCTTATCTGTAACCACAACAGGATTGGGATAATGGTGAAAAGCAATAATCTCTGCACCTACCAGGGAAATCACTGGAACTCTAGTTCCCCCAAATCCTTCTTACCAATTTGAGAAGTGTCAGGTTGCTTTATCGAGTCCTTTGACACAGCTGCTCTCCATATGTCTCACCTTGCTGCTTCTACTCAGACTCTCAGCGAAGGCTATGATGCTCCAAGGTATCTGTGGTATTAACTTTTGCTATTTCCACATGGCTTGTTTCCAGTTGTTCTTCTGTCTTGCCACATGGAAGGGGGAAAATAGTTTCTTTTCCTTTTCTTGTTTTGTTCCTTTCTCATCTCTAGTGGCTTGATTCTTCTGTGTGATTAAATATTTATTTTAATCACCCTGGCTGGTGTGGCTCAGTGGATTGAGTTCCAGACTGCAAACCCAAAGGTGGCCGGTTTGATTTCTAGTCGGAGCACACTCCTGGGCTGTGGGCCAGGTCCGCGCGGTTGGGGGCGTTGGAGAGGCAACCCACTGATATTTCTCTCACACATCAATGTTTCTCTTCCTCTCCTTCTCCCTTCCTTCGCTTCTTTCTAAAAATAAGTAAATAAATAAATATTCTTAAAAATAAGTATTTATCATAATCATTTTCTTTTGAAAGTAATATGAATGTCACCAAACTGAAATTCAGTCACTCATTTGGAGACGCCCACTCTCCTTTAACTATGTCCCTGGGTCAAGTGTTGGATTTCTACATTCTCTTCTTAATATGGCTTATTTTCCACATCAGACCATCAGCATCATCTCCTTCTCCCTTTACAGAGCTTACCGGGGTGCAGTGCTTCTGGCCTGTTGAAAGGCAATCCTGGACAGCTCAGGATTTTAGCTTTGGTAGTCCCGTGTTAATCTCAGTATTTGTAAGGCCTTCCTGACTCGTTGGGTCTCACTGCAAATACGATTCAAGGGACAAAAGAAACCCATTAGATTTTTGCAGCACACATTCATTTTATTTGACTTTTTTCAAGAATTTATTTATTTATTTATATTTTTAGAGAGAGGGCAAGGAAAGAAGAGAGGTAGAGAAACATCAATGTGTGGTTGCCTCTCACACGCCCCCCACTGGGACCTGGCCCCCAACCCAGGCATGTGCCCTGACTAGGAATCAAACCAGCAATCCTTTGGTACATTCATTTTAAAACTTGGGTTTGGCACCCAAATAATTCTTGCAGTTGATACTAATGGGAAAGATCTGAAGAAGGGGGGATGTGTATTCATAGCATTTAAAATTTTCCCCTCTGTTTATTTTCTCTGATGAATCATATTTTTATGATCCAGCCTTACTATGTTGGCCAATCTCAAGGCTTTGCTTTCTAACTGTTTTGAGAAATGCTGATAGCTACACGTGATGGCTACCAACCATTCATGTTATTTTGCAGTGTAATGAATAGTTACAGAGTTTAATTAGAGGCAGAGGGCCAAGCAAAAATTTTTGAGAAGAATAGGGGAATGGAGCATTTAACAGGATTTGTTGTGAAGCCGGGAAATTGAGATACACCTTCTTAAGTACTGTAATTTTTGAGGCCTCATTGTGCCTCAGTTAGTTTTGAGAATTACTACTACTATTTTTAGATTGGGTAAATAAGAGAGTACTAAATGATTCTCTCAGGGTCACAGAGGGCTGTACCATGAAATCTGGGAAAGATGCTGTCACACTAGTTACACTACTTACAAGGTTGTTGCCAGTTCTTGGAGCTTTTAAAGACAATGACAGTATTTTCAGGATTTAACCATTTTGAGATCAAAGCCCACATCCTGGGCCATGCTAATGTGGGCTGGTATTTTAGTGTTTAGCAATCAAAGATGCTGCCCTCAACTGTAAAGTCCAGTTTTCTGCCATAGAAACCCCGAGAACATAACTGTCAAAGATGGAATATTTAGAGTAATTGGGGTTTTGTGATGGCATCTGACCCAGGTGAGGCCTTGTCGCCCTGGTAGGTCTGGATGGTCCTTTGGAAGACCTCCAGGCACAGAGATAACCTGTGGTGGTCGTCCTCACCTACTCGTACGTGCCTGGTGCGGCTGAGGGCTCAACTCGTCCCTCCTAGTGAAGGACACGGCTTTTATACAGCTGCTCCATATCTGCAAAATTTTACTTATTCATGATAGTCTCCTTGCTCCTTTACTCCATTTTTTAAAAAATGAAACCTTAATTTCTTTACTTTAAATACCCCTTCATTCACTGAAAAATAAAATTCTGTATACAGTTAGTAACAATTGTACTTACTGAAACCATAGGGAACGCATTGTTTTAAAAAATGTCATCTGCCACTAAATAAAGTTTCCAGTCTTTTCATAATAATGAACATGTATTGAGCAGAGCAGTGTTCTTGTAAGAGGACTATCTTCACGGGAACGTAGGTGGGCAGATGCAAGTCATGTGGCGGTTTTCAGGGAGGCATGTCTTCCTGGGGCTCCTCAGACAGCTGAGATGACCTTGACCCACACAGCCACCATCAGGCTCCCAAGTTCACCTGACAACACACGAGCTAGGACCATGATCATTTTATTAATGCTTTGAACTGGTCAATTCCAGTGTTTAAGTAACAGTGTAGGACTGAAAGACTAATTAGGAGAAAAAGATTAAATCACGCCTAGGTTCCCAAACATCACAAATTTTAATAATGTTGTAATTACTTCAAAGTATGGGTGAAGTCTTTAAAAGTTGAATTTTGGTTTGCAATAACTGGATTTTCACAGCTGGTTTCTCATACTTCTGAATTTATGACCATTCCATGAAAGAAGGTTATTTCATATCTAGAGACATTTCAATAAAAGCCTTCAGCATTCAGGTCCTTTCTTCAAATGTTTAACAGATGACAGTGTATCATTCTTGAGTTTTAAAGAGACCACTTGCTTTAAGCAGCATGAAAACCAAAAATTTAATGTAGAACAGCAATGTATATTTCTTGGCCAGAGGTGGAAAAGAAAAAAATCCAATCCTGTAAATGGTGGACTCAGGTCTTACAGAAATTTCTCATATTTAACAGTGCAGTGAAAGCAACAGTATAATTTATTGAGTGGTTTTTATGTGTCGATCGTGGTGCTAAGCTCTTTATGATATTTTACGACACTAAGAGATAGTTATTACCTTCTCTACCTACAGCTCTATTAAATAACTAAACTTCTAGAAGATAAGTGATTTGTCCAAGGTTGTTCATTTAATAAGTGGCTGAACTAAGATTTGAACCCAAGCTATTTGACTCCAAAGTCATACTTTTAAGCCATCTGATAGTACTCCATTTTCTGCTAGAAAAACATATCAGTTATTCATTCCTACAGGTCTTTTAAATCTCAAAGGCCTTCCAGTTTAGAACCACGAAGTCATATGGACGCAGTGTAAAAAGATGTTGAGCTCAGCCACCCTGGGTGCCAAGACCTTGTCTTTCCTGAAAGATTTACTCTGCTCACAAGTGGTTCAGATACACATGTTAGTTACAGCAATTATATTTCTCCATTAGCAGAACTTATACAAAAATACCTTATCCTAAAGCTGTTTTTCCTTTTTTAATTGCTTGAAAGGAGACTGACTTTCCCACTTATGAAAATACTATTAAGCCTTTATTTACTTTAGTGGAATTGCCCACCCCTAGTCTATTCCATGTTGACCCTTGCTCACCAACTTCATTTCTCTTATCCCAGAAGGACTGCTCCCTGATCGAGCCACTGGAATGGGCTTGATGACATACGGGCTCTTCATAGGACTCCAACCTGTGAGAACATGACTTGCGGATAGGGGTGCCCTGAATATGTTGCCTGTCTAAAGATTTTGACCATTTTTCTATTTGAATTTTTAGACAGAGAGAGAGAGTGTGTGTGTGTGTGTGTGATTCCCTAATTTTTCCTAAATCTTGAATTTATAAATAAATCTTCAATTTATAAATATTGTTGTTATTGTTGCTAAAAATGTTAATTTTTAAATAATCAACACCATAACTCTGAGGAGCAATTATTTGATCAATTTAGCAAACTAATTTCTCTTTAAGTAATCCATCTCATTTACAAGTTTGAGCATTTTAAACTGCAGCTATAAATGTAACATATTCAGTTTTCTTTTCAAGCACTTTAGGCACTTGACCAGACAAGTTTATGTTTCTGATGAGCAAAACTATCTTGAGAATTTAAATAAGTCATTACAGCCTAATACATTATTAAACTTATAGATAATAGTAAAGTCTATTTATCTTAAATATTCTGCTTCTGTTTACAAACTTAGTAAAAAAAATCTTACACCATCAACTTGAAATCACATCAATTACAAATTTTAAATCGAAATCACAAGTCTAATCTGTCAGCATCTAATATGCCAATTCCAAATCATTCTAAAAACTTTAAATACTGAATATATACACAGATTGTCCCAAGGATTAAACACCTATTGTTGAACTTGACACAAAAGTGTTACTACATCATTTTTGTAATTAATACTAACCCAGTCTGTATTTGGAAAGACAATTACTAACAGAGCAGTTTTCTTCATTTCAGAAGTGGAGTCTGAGGTTTGCATGTGTAGGGTTACTCTTTTTATCTCAATTACGGACACTGGAGCCCTTTTTCATGGTTGCTATGAAACTGCAAGGATGAGGTTTGCTTTGCAACCACTGTCTCCTGGGTTCAAGATATGTTGTTGTCTAATTGCTTCAGCAGACTTGGTTAGGTGCCAGTCTACGTCCAGCCCAAGCAGGATTTAACCAACTGCCAACACTTTGTTATTTAGTCTCCAAATTTCCTGATTAAATTCTGGATCCTTTTCATATCATTCTTACCACAACACTTAGGGATATTTTAATGATATCTTATTGAATTTTGCCTATTTCTCATACTTGTCTGTTGCTACACATAATGACATACATTTATGGGGGGAAATATGAATTGAAAACTAATTTTAGTAAATTCTTGATCAATGATGAGTGGAGAAGATCCTAGAAGACTCCTTTAATATTTCTGTGTCTTGATTAGTAAGTTTGGTTTTCTTTTAAATAGTTTGTGAGTCAAACTTTAAGAAATAGATATTTTTCAAGAGGCTTTTTAAGATACACCAAAAGCACAAGCAAGAAGAAAAAGCAGATAAATTAGACTTCATCAAAGTTAAAAACTTTTGTGAATCAGAGTATACTATCAAGAAAGTAAAAAGACAAACTGCAGAATGGAAGAAAACACTTGCAGATACTACACCTGATAAGGAACCAGATTCTGGAATACAAAAACTTCTTATAACATCCCATCAAAAGAGAAAACCCAGTTAAAAATGAGCAAAGTTGTTGAATAGACACTTATACAAAGATGATATACGAATGTCCAATAGGCACATGAAAAGACACTCAACATCAATAACATTAGGGAAATACAAATCTAAACCATAATGAGTTACTAGTTCTCACCCAGTAAAATGGCTATGATTTAAAAAATAAGGAAAAATAAGTATTGATGAGAATGTGAAGAAATTGGAATACCTACATTTTGCTAGTGGGAGTGTAAAATGGTGCAGTCACTGTGGGAAACAGGAAGTTCCTTCAAAAGTTAAATATACAATTACCAAAAGGTCAACCAATTTCATTCCTGGATATGTCCTTAAAAGTGTAAGTAGCTATTGAAACAAGAACTTGTACATGAAAATTTATGGCAGTGCTCTTTGCAATAACCAAAAGATGGAAACCCCAAACTCCATTTACCCAATGAATGGGTAAACAAAATGTGGTAAATCCACACAATAGAGTCTCATGTACTCGTAAAAGGAATAAAGTACTACAGCATGAATGAGCCTTGAAAATATTATGCCAAATGAAAGAAGCTAGATACAGAAGTCACATGCTATCATTCTATTTTTAAAATATCCAGAATCGGTACATCTAACAGGGGCCGCAAACAGGTGGTTGGTTTTCAAGGGCTGGGGAGAGACTGGTTAAAGGTTATGAGGTTTCCTCTGGGGCTACAAAAATGTTTAGGAAGCAGGTAGAGGTGATGACAAAATTGTACAACATTTTGAATGTATCAAACGCCACTGAACTGTACACATTAAAGTGATGAATGTTGTCACTTTCTATGTTATATGACTTTTACCTCAATTAAGGAGACACACATTAAAAATACTTTTTCAACAAAGTCTCATTTTTTCTCCACTAAGGATGATACTAAGAATCAGGTTATTAACTGTACTCTCTCTCATAACTTTCCTGCTAAACATTTGCCACAAATGTAGATGCTCTCTTATTTGTGTAATGCATGAACACCGTTCCGTAGAGACACTATGCTTCCAGCTTATAAAAAAGTGGTCTGATTCCTTCTTATGTGAAAGAGTTAACGATGATGACATCAACTATGACTTTTCTTTGTCATAGTGGGCTACCAACAGCAAACTTCCTCTGATTTTTAATCTAAATTTTACTAAGCACCAAGACACTTTACTCAGGACTGAGATCAGTAAAAATTTCAGAATATTTTATGTAGGTCGGAGTCGCTCAAGAAACCAGACGGATGCAGCGAGCTGAGAGCAGGGTTTATTAGCAGGGAATAAGAGGGAAAGTGGAGCCAACTGAGGTAGGTTGGGACTCACTTGGTTGTTCTCACATCAGGGTTTCTAAACGCAAAAACCTGTAGTCGGGATATCAGAGTCTGATTGGCTAGAACTGGTTGCTGGGTGAAAGCTGCATCCTGTTATGCTAAACAGGCTGACCCCAGATCCTAATCTTCCTGGGAAGGGTCTGCAGGCAGCTTCCCACAGTGCCATTTCTCGCCTGGTGATTTCCATTTCTCCTAGGCCTGCCTAGATCTAACATTTTATATGTGACTCTTCCTCTCCCCCATTTTTGTCTTAATATCTATAAATTATCTTTTGTAAATGAGTCAGTTATTATAGTATCATGCTCTAAAAACACATATAATAAAAAATCAAGACATTTCAAAACAAGCGTGTGAGATAGGTAGTGTTCTTGTCCCTATTTAGTAGGGAGGAGGTCGAGGGACTGAGAGATGAAGTGAATTGGTTAAGTGTACTTAGTTAGTAATTGGTGGGCTAGCATTCCACCCCAGGCTCACTCAAGGCTCACCCAATAGCCTAGGGTTTTAAACTAATGCTCTTCTATTTTACCTCTCCTAGAATCAGTTTATCAAACGTATCATGTAGTTTGTGCTCGCCAAATGCCTATGTGCTTCCCTTCACTTCCCAGGCTTCTTTGTGATTGAGTTGAGGCCATGAGACTAATTTTGGTCTATTACCTGAGTAGAAGTGATATTGATATTTGTCACTTCTTTTTTTTAAAGACTTTATTTTTAGACAGAGAGAAAGAGGGAGAGAAACCGCAATGTGTGGTTGCCTCTGGTGCGCCCCCTCCTGGGGACCTGGCCTGAAACCTAGGCAAGTGCCCTGACTGGAAATTGAACCAGAGACCCTTTGGTTTGCATGTTGGCACTCAATCTACTGAGCCACACCATCCAGGGCTGATATTTATCATTTCTGATCCAAGGCACTTAAGGGCGAGGGCAAATTCCATATTCTTTCTTGCCCATCTGCAAGGCTTGAAAGAACTTTGAGATCATGGATATGAAAGCATTTTAGATCTCCAAGACACTGTTAGAAGAAAATTGTCTCAATCCTGAATAAAAGACCCACATCAGACTTTGATGTGAGTGAAAAATAAAGCTTTATTATGTTAAGTCACCAAGGTATATCTTAGTCTCTTCTGACTAAAGATTGTCATATGGTAAATGACATGAAGTCTTGACCCACAGGAAAGCATTTTTCCAAAGGCCTCCTGGTGTGACTGTTATGGGTGAAGTTGTTATCCCCTTTCCAAACTAGTATAGAGTAACCCCAAGTACCTCAGAATGATCTTGGAAATAGGGCCATGACAGAGGTAATCAGTTACAACAGGGTTGTTAGCGTGGGCTCTAATCCAACAAGACTGGTGTCCCTATAAAAGGGAGAAATTTGGATAAAGTGCTACTCACACAGGAAGCGTGCCACATGAAGATGCAGGCAGAGATCTGCCAGTGAGGGAAAGCCGAAGCTTGCCAGCAAACCGCCAGAAGGTAGGAACAGGAGAGGCCTGGAACAGATTTTCCCTCACCGCCTTTGGAAGGAACTGACTCTGCCAACACCTGACCTCAGACTTCTAGCCTGCTGAACTTCGAGACAATAAGTTTCTGCTGCTTCAAGGCATCCACATCCCACAATGCACTGGGGTACTTTTATGGCAGCCCTAGCAAACCGTCCTAGCGATCCCTGTATGGGACACCTCAGCATACAGGGATGGCAGTTGTAATGCAGCCAGACCAAGGCCAGCTGACCAGCACGTGGCACTGCACACTAGCTGCTGTGATCCTCATCTAACTCCCTTAAGAACTGCCCCCAGCCTGTTAGGACTCCTTTGGGACACTGGGTAGAACAGCTCAAATGAAGTAATAATTCCTTGTTTTAAAGGAAAATCCCATTGTCAACAAACATGAACATGATCACAGGGTGAAGAAAAAGTTCAGTGATAGGAAGTGCATTACAAATACAGAGTATGGACAGAACTTGAGGCCAAGCACGACAATTTGAAGGTTTGAATATGAAATTTCTCACTAATACATTCTTTACCCTGTGAGGGAAGGCAGCCTCCAATAGGAGGGCTCACTAACACCTGGGGACTTATTCAGACACCGACAGCCAACTCGATCTTCCTTTGCCAGGGAAAGGTCAAGCTGCAAATGGAATCCTCTTTCTTTCTGCCTGTGAATTCTAGCTATTCCCGTGTCTCTCCGAGCTGCTGTCTCTGCGTCATAAGTGGCGTACCCGAGGCTGGGTAGGAAAGAAGCATGCCTCCCTGGTGTTGGCACCTTAAGCTCGCAAAAGAGATAAGCCATTTCATATTCCAACCCCAGAAAGGAAATAATATGGTACAAATAGCATCCTTATAACAGGTCCATACAATACAAGCAACCCCTGATGTATAGCTATGGACCACAGAATTGCCTGAAGAACAGTTTTTTTCTCTCTAAAGGAACACTATAAAGATGGTTAACAAATCACCCCAAATAACCCCAAGTGATATGTGCCTTGAATCTGAACTGAGAAATTCAGGCCTGTGTACAATTTACAATCTTTATTATTTTCCTCTCATATGCCTTGTGTGGAAGCAGATTAAGCACTATAAATCATGGTTAGTCCTGATATTTATTTATTCAGATGTTTTTTTGTTCCCTAAACATTTGTTTTACCTGTCTACCGCTGAGGTTCCCGGGCGATGCCTTCCTTTGCACGCCCTCCAGCACATTTGCTTAGCGAAAGTCGTGAGTGAGCGAGATATTGATTACCAGGGGGCTAGTTCAGACCCACAGCCAGGCAGTCCCGGCAGCACAAGGAGCCATTGCTGTTGGCTGGGATCTAAGGGAAGGGAAGTCACTGGAGCAGACTTCCGTTCCCACTCCCGAGACGACGAGGCTGCCGTGCCTGTTTCCCCACTCTGTGCCGCTGTGTGCTTCCTTGGCTAAAGGGGGGAATCTGAGAAGTGGAAACAGTCGCCTCTATGGCGGTACACTAGGTCTCTCAGCTCCGGAAATGTCTGCAAAAATAGAAACCCTCACCCTGCAGTCAATCAACAACCACTTAATGAGCACATCTGTCCAATTCAGTTCAGGTATTTATAGAAGCTGTAGAAATGTAAACATGAAGGAAAGTGTCTTGATCTCTAGGAGTTCATAAGGAAGGAGGAAAAACTGACATGCAGGCTACTAATGCAAGGAATAGTGTGACGAGTATCCTGACACAATTTCATTTTTAAATAATTTTTATTTCATTTTTGGAACAATGACAAAAATGGAAGAATAAACAAGTGAGTAGTGTATCTTATGGGCTTGTCCCCCATTCTATGAAGCAACATTCTATAAAGCAACAATAGTCACCTCAGTTAACACTGGTGCAAGATTAGACAAAGTTAGGCCTGTGACTAATCCTATAAATTCCATAGAGTCGAGTAGTTAACAAGTGTGGGGTGGAATTCCCATTCAGCCACTTCTTGGCCATATGAACTAAGTTCACATTCATTAAACAAATATTTATTCAATCCCTACAAAGAGCATGGAGAGACAGCCAAAGACATTTCTGGCACATTGATTTGGGTGGGTCACATGGTGGAGGTGGTTTGTTAGCAGGGCCCGCAGGCATGGTTTTTGGCGTATCCAGATGGGCGCTCCAAAGTGGGAAGGGCAAGCAGCGGTTGCTAAGCCGCACACAGGTGTGGAAGGGGGGATGAAGATGGAATCCAGGGTGTGTGCTATAAGGACGGCCCCGAGTAAAGTGACTGGAGATGGAGTATATCCTGGAGGAGATTTCTGAGAGTGATACAGCAGGCCCTAGAATAACGTTTTTTCTTTCAACTCCGTTTTGTTATAACAGTGATAAGCTGCCTAGGAACTTAACTCTTATTGGTATCATTTAACAGAGGGTAAACTTGGTTTCATTATGTGTCCTTTTCTTTAAAGCTGCAGAACCTATGGGTGACGGTAATTAAGGAATTACTGTGTGCATAGATCTCTGCTCTGGAACAGTGCTCTGCCAAGTTACATAATTTGAGAGGCCTTCTTTAAGAAAAAGAGTAAAAATGATGAATGGAAAATTACACATATAAATAAAAAATTATTTAGCATGAGAAACATCTCACCAAATTATTAGAGCCTTGAAGAGGTCTCTGTCTTCTGAGGTCTCTTTAAGCAACTGACCAGAAATGCACAGAAATGCTTATGATTGTAACCTGGCTTCCCTCCCCTTCCACCAAGATGCAGCAACTCCCAGCATGCCCACCATTCCTGGGAGCCTGTCAAGTAAAGGTCCCTGAAGTTCGAATCTCTTTAGCTTCACAGTAAGTCCACCTGTGCAGAAGTCCCCCAGTTTTGCTGATTCTTTATCAGTAAAAAGTTTGAGCATGTATCTGGCTAGTCAGGGGAATGCCTTGCCACCCTTAATGCCTTCTAGGTCAGCATCTTCCCCTCACCCAGAAACACAATTAGAATAGGGAAGCAGTGGTTCTCTAAGAGTGGAAGTGGATGGAAGTTTGGGCTACCCAAATAGTGTGGAAGGTGTGGAAGGAGACAACTATTGTAAGGTTGTGAGAGGAGACCAGAAAAAGGAGACTCCTTAGGTAGGAGACTCAGTGAGGAATCTGTAGCCCGAGTCTGAAGTGAGAATGTTTAGGACAAGGCTGGTGACCACAGGAAGTGCAGTGAAAGATCAGCCATGAGTACAGTTACAAAGAAGGGATTCAGAAAAGTTGGACCTCACAGCTTTCACCACCATTAGCATACAGCTAACAGTCCAACAAATAGCTAAATGCCGGCAACTCTTCAGGTGTTGATCCGGCTGTTTGAGGAGTACTGTTTCATATGCATTCAGTGCCCTCAAGGTGACCCATGGACGCTTGCCTTGACTGGTTTCAACCCCCATGAACAAGCCCACTCACCAGTTCCCAGGATAGAGGTTCTTTTGTTTTTTTTCTTTCTTTCTTTCAAAGGGGTCATCACACATGTTGCCCGTGCATATTGAGGTCACAGAAAGCTATTGCCCTGATTATTCAAAATGATCTAGGACGATCTTGGCGTCTCACCACAATGGTAACATTATTATTTCTGGAACAGCAATCTCTGGTCTCCTTCTGAGTAACAGTGGGGCCAGCTTCCATATGTAATGGCTCCCACTCTGGCCATAAAGCTTTGATATACTTAAACCAGTCTTTCACCAAAAGTTCACAGTAAACAACTGGCCTATAAAGCTATCCAAGAGGCAAGAAAACACCCGCTGTGTTGCTCTAATTATTACTTCTCTGTTCATGATGGCCCATGAGGAATATAGTCAAAAGGCAGACACACCACCTTGTATTTTTCTCCATTCATTTAGCTTGCCCAGTAAATCGCCGGCTCTGTGTTTGACATAGGAGTTTAACTCTGCTGTGCCTCTCGTCTCTAACTCTTGAGAGTGCAGCAAGGCACACACCTTTTAATTCCAACACAGTCAAGAATGTACTTCCTATAAAGGATACATGGACAACAACTGAGAAGGGTGGAAATGGGAGGGAGGGGGGAGCATGGGGAGTGGGATGGGATGGGAGTAATAGACAGAAAACGGTACTTGAAAAATAATTAAATAAAAAATTGGAGAAAAAAAAAGAATGTACTTCCCACAAACTACAGTTCGTCTTTCTCCCGCTCATATGGCTGTTGGTGTTTCGAGTGCTTTCAAGTTGTTTGGGAATGTGCTCACATCAACAAAATCGGCAACTTATTTCTGCACACAGTGTAAAGACAGAGAAATGGAAATTCCAGCGGGGTTAATGGGAAACCTACCTGTGGCAGACTCGTTCTCCTGGCCTGTGATGCTACCATTCCAAGTGTGCTTAGTTAGTCAGCACGTTCCTAAGAAGAGATGCATGATCCGGGACATGGGAGGCCAAGTGGCTAGGATTCTAGGACCATTTTGCACATCTCAGTCTTCTTGGCTGAGAAAAATAAAAATTTTTTCTCATTATTCGAGACCCAGTTTGGCAATATCAGTTAAGCAACTGTGCTGAATAACACTGAGTGGGCAAACTTCTTCCTCAGAAGGATTTAGGAAATGGAATAATTGTGCTTTGAGTAGTTAACGCACTCAAGTCTGTTGAGATGCTAATGAATTCACATGTGTGCAACCATCAGAGCAGTTTTATTCAACAAGTATTTATTTAGAGTTTTATTTACCCTCTGTACCAGATACCTCATTATGGGCTAAATACCCAAACCTGAAGAAAATCTGGTCTTGTTCTTCTCTTAGTGTTAATTCTGTTGGGAGAGGAATTGTCCATTGATTATTTTAATGCAGTGTTGTAAACTCAGTGGTAGCCAAGTGTGCTGCTTGGGTAAGAGGGCCCTGACCAAGTCCACAAGGGGTGAGGGGAGGGCAGGAATGTCTTCCTCGAGGAAGGGCTAGTAGAACTGAAACCTTGAAAGGCAGTAGGATGTAGGGGAACAAGGGAGGCAAAAGTAACATGGAACAGCATGGAGTGCGGGGGTGACAATGAGCAGCTTGAATTTCTAGTGATTAAAAAGCAAATGAAGAGTGGAGAGATGAGGGGGGAAAAGTAGGCAGAGACCCATTCTGGAGATGCTTGTACCCCACCCTGAAGAGGTAAAGCTTGATTTTGAAGGCAGTGGTGGGGAATGGAGTATTAAAAGTCATAAAGTGAGCCTTGGTTGGGTGTCTCGGTTGGTTGGAGCATCATCCCATACACCAAAAGGCTGTGGGTTTGATCCCAGGTCAGTGCATCTACCTAGGTTGCGGTTCCATCCCCGGTCAAGGCACTTACAGGAGACAACCCATGTTTCTCTCTCCCTCTTCCTCCCCGTTCTCTCTCACCAATAAACATACCCTTGTGCGAGGATTAAAATAAAAACATTTTTAAAGTCACAAAGTGAGTAACTAGTACGGTTTACGTTGGTTTTATCAGCCTTGGAGGAATGGGTTTCAGAAAGGCAAGACTGGAAGTAGAGGACATGAGATACTGCAGTATTTCTGATGAGAGAAGAACTGCAGGAGGATGTGGGGTGGGTGTAGGAAGTGTTCTGGGGTTGGAGCTCAGGGAACAATTCTGGCTGGAGATGGAGACATGGGAATCGTTACCATGTAGGCTGTGGTTATGGCCAGATTAAGCATGATTAACATGTTCATGTGGAGTGTGAACAGTAAGAACAGAAGCTAAGCTCCATCTTCCAGGGAATACAGCCTCTTCAAGTGGACAGAGGGAGAGAATGTCAAGGAAGGAGACTGGGTATAGAGGACAAATGAGACTCAGCAAAGTGTGGTGTGACAGCAACCAGGTGAGCAGAGTTGGAGACCTTGGAACAGTGATGCTGAGTCTTCACATCTGGCATGGTGTTACTAAAGCTGGATTCATTAATTAATTCAACAAGCATTTGTGGAGTACCCATTACAGATCCTGTATCTGATAATATGCAGCATTTTTAACATATAATTTTCCTAGGATCAATTTGCAAATGCAAGAGACAGAAGATTTGTTGGATTCCATTCTGTCAAGTATTTCTCTGCTCTTTTGTTTTGGTTCTGTTGTTTTTTGTCATTTTCTTTCCACTTCTAACTTTAAGATTTTTTTAGACAGTACAAAAAGACAAAGACTTTCATCTGAGCATGGCGTTCAGGAGGGCAGCAGCAGAGATATTGGCTGCTGGTGAAATAAACACAGTAGAATGAGAAAACCATTTGTTCTTTTCATTCCTTAAGGTAAGCAAGCTAGGCCATGTGGGAAGAGACTGAATGTTCCTCATTGTTTAACAGAAAAGATTCCTCTTCATTAGAGAGTCTTCCCTTCTAGTTTCCATAATGGGCAGTATAAATGCATCATATTCTTTCCACACTGTCATATGCAAACATACACTTAACACCTGCTAAAGTAGCGTGAGACACTACCTTAGGCCAATCTTCATGTCATTCCAGCTTTTAAAATCATCTCCTAACATGGCAGGAAAGAACTGGGTTACATATAGATAGTTAGGGATGTTTTATTATTTAAATAATTGTGCTTCATCTTTTCAAACTAAAAACGAAATCACCACAGATCTGTTGATCAATGAGACTAGTCATTCTTCAGTCAATAGACTTTTGCTGAGCACCCTGTTAGGCCACATGTTGGGAGCTAGGGTAACAAAGATGGATCAGCCTTACTTACAGCCTTTGAATGATTCATAACCTACTAAGATAATTCATATATGTCGGGGTCCTTTGGAAACTCTTAAGTTCTTTCCCTCTACCTCCTGGCCCTTTAGATTTTGCACATCCCAGTGCTCAGATAAGAGCAAGATGGAGAGACGGCTCCAGTGAAAACCACACCATCTGTTGTAGGTGGCTGTTGATCGCTGCAATGGCGTCCTTGTTTTGGCAACTGACTTCAGCTCCCTCCAGACTTCCCGTTCTTGCACGGTTCCTGGCTCTGTTCTCGGCGTTGGAGGGCCCTAAACTGTCACAGATGAGACATTCTCTGCTTCTGTCTTGGCCTCGCAGGACCCTCCACTGGGAGAAGTGAGTGGGAAGACTCATATTTCCTTATAAACATTAACATCAGTAATTGTACATCAAATCATAATATAATTACTGCATTTGAGTACTTGTAATTTCATGAGGGCCAATATCTTATTAATTAGTAAAAGACATGCTTAATGTAATATTCTCAGCAATATGCCCTATTCTTCTTCTAGCTAAGTGTTTATGTGTATGGATTTGTTTTTATGATTAAAAAATCTTATAATTACATTCTCTTCATGCTCTCAAAATATCATTTGGCTTAAAAAACTGATGTTTTTGCTGGTAACTTGCACATGGCATCTGCTCAAACTACCCTTCAAACTACTGCATTAATTTGCTAAATGTTTATCTCTTTGTAGTTGCCTTGTGGAAAGCCATCTTCACTAGTTCCCTTTTCCCTAAATTAGCAAAACCCCAGCCTGTTCCATCTGGCAATATCATTGCTTTCTATTTGGCAATATGGTATAATGCTTGTGAGCACGGGCTTTCAAGTTCATCAGACCTGGGACTGAGCCCCAGTTTTAGAACTTTCTAGACATGTGATCTTGAACAATTTACTTCAGCTCTCTAGCCAGTGTTTCTTATCTGTAAAGTGGGTAAACAAACTAATATAAACCACCTTATAGAGTTACTGTAAAGTGACTGGCCCAGGACATGACGCTTATATTCCAGTGAGAGGAGATAGACAATGAACAAGAAACAGTCAGAAATATAAATTGTATAGAATGTTAGTGCTTATGTTGATAGGTTTTACGGAGAAAAGGAAGTAAAGAATATTAAGGAGATCAGGATTATGGGACAGAGTCACAATTTTAAATAGGGTAGTAGTGAAGGTCATCAGATTGAGGTGACATTTGGATACAAGTAACTCAGAAGCAATTTGAAGGGTGCATTATGTGTTTTCTAATTTAATAAAACATCAGTGTTTCTGACTTAATTATTTCATTTTTCCATGGACCCTGCTCTGCCTTTGCCTCACTTGGGTGTAATTATATGACTCTTGTCTCCTTTTTGTCCCTTGATCCCTAGTCCTGGTTCTCTGTAATTGACAGTCCCATGGTGCCACACAGTGATATCCCAAACCTATATTGCTCCTTCGCAGGACCGTTGCGGCCCTGGGCCGCCCCCCGGCTTCCTTGGCGCCATGCCTCTCTTTGGGGTTATATTCCAACCACTCTGAGCTTCCTGCTTTCTAAGTCTCTTTGCCTTTGCCACCATTCCCACCAGAAAGACCTTTCACGTGTGATACGCTTATTAGGAAGCATACTCATCTTTTGAGTCCCAGCTGCAATGCTCTCTCGTTCTAAGCAAAGTTAATTTTTCCTTTCACCACTCCATCTCTGATGCCCCAAATGCTGCATGGTGGAGGGCTTGATGATTGCCTTCTCCTGAAATTGTCAATTCTTTCCTTACAGAAGATGGTTCTTTTTTATCATGAAATCTCAGCATTACTTGGCCACAGGAGACGACCCTGCTTACATATATTTTCTCTTTTAAAATATTAAAAGATTTTATTTTTAAAGCCATTTTTGGCTCACAGCAAAACTGAGTGGAAAGTACAGTTCTCATATGCCCTGTATCTGTACAACTGACCCATACCAAGATCTCACGCCAGAGGGCTATGTTTGTTACAACCAATGATCCTACATCAATACATTATTATCAACCAATGCCCATAGTTTACATTAGGGTTTATTCTTGGTGTTGTGCATTTTATGGGTTTGGACAAATACATGATGAAATACAGCCACAAATTATAGCATTAAGAAGAATATATTTCCTGCTCTAAATATACCTGTCTTTTGCCTGCTCACCCCTTCCTCCCCTCTAACCTTTCAAAACCCCTAATTTTTTTATTGTCTGCATAGTTTTGCCTTTTCCATAATGTTGTATAGTGGAAATCATATAGTATGTAGACTGTGTAGATTGGCTTCTTTCACTTGGCAGTGTACATATAAGATTTCTTCATATTTTTTTGTGGCCTGATAGCTCATTTACTATTAGCATATTAAGTTTTACTATAATAATTCTTTAAAGAATACTGTTTTGATCCAGTTTTGAGGCCATAGCCAGAGGCCTGCCAGTTCCCCTTTTTGAGCAACAGTTAAATCCACAGCACTCCCCCCGCCCATCACCTCCCTTACCGAGCTCTCACACTCTGAGCCACTATATATCCGTCCTAATCTCCCCAGGTCCAGTCACCAGGCATCCAGGGACAGCCCCATGCCCCAGAGTCAGCTGAAATTATTCTGAGAAATAATATGTATTAGAGGTACAAGTTGAGGGATACCGACTATTAAAACCACTATATTGCCCCTCACCGAATGTTAATGAACTAATCAATCAAATATTTAATAGGCCCATAATATTTTTCTAGACACTGGTAGAGATAACAAGGAAGTAAAAGGCATGGTCACTGCTTTCAAAAGATTCATAGCCTATCTGGAGAGCTAATTTAAATAAAAACACATAGTGCTGGCTTTGTGGTGTGGACTATAAATGCAATAGAAACTTAGACAACAGGAGTCCATATGAACTAGAATCACTGAGAAAAAATTCACATAATAGATGATATGAGGGCTGACCTGAGCCTGAAAGGTCAGATAACTCGTGGCCAGAAAAGAATAAATGTAAAGCACTAGGCAGGGCACCTTATCATTCAGTGCCTCAAGCATTATAAACACTTCATATTTTTTTATCACATGGCTAGGTCCTCAAGAAAAAAAAGCAGGCAGCTCCTATCAAATGGATGATTTGAAAGGGCCAACAATATCCCAATACATATATAAAAATATCATTCCTTGCTGATAATAGCCATTCTAACATGAAGTATTTCATTATCAACAAGGCAAGCAATAACAAGTGTTATAGAGGTTGTAGAGAAAAAAGAACCCTCATTCACTTCTGGTAAGAATATAAACTTGTTAACTGGTACAGCCATTAAGGAAAAGTATATGAAGCCTCCTCAAAAAATTAAGAATAAAGGTACTGTATCACCCAGCAACCCCTTTTCTGAGTATCTACCTCCAAAATGTAAAAATATTTATTCCTGAAGATATATACACTCCTATATTCATTGCAACATTATTCACAGCGGCCAAGATATGACATGGAAACAACCCAAGTGTTTTTTGATAGAGAACTGGATAAAAAAGATGTGTTTATATATATATATCTACAGTGGAATACTACTTAGCCATAAGAAAAGATGAAATCATGCCATTGGAATGGAACTTGAGAACATCATACTAA
This sequence comes from Sturnira hondurensis, assembly GCF_014824575.4. Lineage (NCBI taxonomy): Eukaryota > Metazoa > Chordata > Mammalia > Chiroptera > Phyllostomidae > Sturnira > Sturnira hondurensis. The sequence continues at coordinate 4,650,571 of NW_028085694.1, forward strand.
GTGAAATAAGTCAGATAGAAAAAGTTAAGAAATTTAAAAATTCACTCATATGTGGGATATAAAACTGAAAGCAACAAATGAACAAACAGAAAAAACCAAATAAGCACAAATTCATAAACCCAGACAATAGCACAGTGGTTGCCAGAGGGAAGAGGGGCGGGGGAGTAGTAAAAGGCAAAGGGGGTCAAATATATAGTGATAGGAGATTTGGCTTTGGGTGATGAGCACACAATGCAATACAAAGATAATGTATCATGGAATTGTGCACTTGAAATGTATATAATTTATTAACCAATGTCATCCCAATAAATTTAATAAAAAATATCACTCTTATTGCTACTTCTACTGAATATTTGTGTTCTTTCCAAATTTTTATGTTGAGATCTTTGCTCCTAATGTGATAGTCTTAGCAGGTGGGGAGGTGAGTAGGGTCATGAGGGTAGAGCCCTCTTTTCCTCGTAATGGGATTAGTGCTCTTATAAAAGAGACCCCCGAGAGTTCCTTTGCCCCCTCCAGCATGTGAGGATGTAGCAGGAAGATGTTCCATCTGTGAATGAGGAAGCAGGCTATCACCAAACACAAATCTGCTAGAGACTTGATCTTGGATTTCAAGCCACAGGAACTGTGAGAAATACATTCCCATATGACCCACCCAGCCTGTGAGCCCAAATGGACTAAGACACATACCATCTATTTACTCTTACCACGCCACATTAGGTATTCATTTGGCTTCAGAAAACATCAACTCCTTAAGAGACAATGCCTACACAGAGTGAAGAGATGGTTATATTTAGGTGTTCATCTATTCTCTTATGTTGTCTTTCATTTTATTTATTGAACAAGTATATTTTATGTCCTTACTCTCTGAGCCACATTATGCTGTTTTGTGCAGGTCAAACACAACTCGACTATAACCCCTGCCTCAAGTGGCTCAGGGTTTGTGAGGAAGGCAGATGTATGCACCAACGATCATAGTGCCATGGAACTCATGCCATTTTTTCAGATAAGAAGAGGGCGGTGGAGGGTCATGGAGGTCCTGGAGTAATGTGAGGCTGGGCTTCACCATGTGCATTTCTTGTTTTTCTTAATCCTTCCCCTTCACTTTCACTCCTGAACCATTCTCCGCAAAGCCTTCAGGGGAAACCAAGCTTAGCAGGTATTTGCTGGAAGTGGGGAAGGCTCTGTGGTCCTCCCAATAAAGGGGAGGAAAGTGTCCATGCAGGTGGGTCATAGCCCAGGTTGGGATGCTGGAACCTAGGAGAGGCAAGCAGAGCTGCCCCACAGGAACATGTCCCACCCACAGCAGGGGTCAGAGTTCTAGCTCAGCAGGAGGGTTTCTGTGAGATGAAACAGCGGTGGTGGCCGTAGAGAATGATCAAGTAAGTGAATATGTTCAGAATAATGTGGGGCAGATTTTTCACTACTGGAGAGGATAGCTCCACATGTGGAGGTAAGAAGACAGAATGAACTCTGTGATGCATTAGAATGGGAAGCTTCATTGTAAACTTGTTATTTTCAATATACATATACAGGAGATATACAGGCACAAATATATGTCTGTTGTTTTTTTGTTCTTGGTGTGTGTGCATTTCCCAGTTCTGTACAACAAGTGGGCGGAGCAGTGTTACACCAGGAGCAATGAACACAGCAAATACCCAGATATTTTGCTGATTTGACAGCTGGAACAGGAAAATTACAAGATGAGCCTACAAAATCTTATTCTGGAAGCAAAATGCTCAAAGAATGGTGAGGGCATGAGAAAAGGACAAAAGACCTGGCTTGAAGGGGTTCCAACTGACTAATCCAGGAAAAATTTGGGCATGTATAAAATAAATAGCAAATGGTAACAGATGATCACCTTTTGAAAAAACTATGAGTCCACATACTCATAATATTATAAATAACTGAATAAATACATTGGAAGTTTTATGATGAATGGGACACCTATATAGATTGAAAGTGATTCCTCAGAAAGCACTTTTAAATTACTAAAATTTAAAATAGTAACTGTTCAGTGAAAAGGTTTGGCAGAAACTACTGTCATTAGGTAATTAATGCTTACATCACAGATAGGAAAAATCAAAATCCTGATAAGGTGTAATAAAACACACAACACCATTTCTATAATGTTATTTCCAAAATTGTGAAAAGCCAACTCTAACCAATGGGGAAGCATCAGCCAAAGATAAAGTGAAGCACATTCTATGAAAACTGTCCTGTGCTCTTCATAAAGGGTGAGGCCATGAAAGTCTGGAAAACACTAAGGAGCCGTGCTGCACTGAATGAGACTCTGACGACTGAATGTGTTCTGTGGTTCAGGCTGGGCTCTTCTTTTGTGAAGGATGCTTTTGGCAAACTGAGGAAGCTTGTGTAGGATCTGTGGATTAGATGATAGTAATGTATCAATATTAATTTCCTAATTTCACTATTATATTCAATAATATGGGAAAATGTAGAGTGAGTTTTTAGAAATAATATAGGAGAATTATCTTTGTTTATAGGACATGTAAAGTATTTAAGGGTTCAGGATATTATGTTAGCATAATGGTTTAGGGAAAGCAGTTCTGTATACTGTAAGCACAACTTATGTGCAGGTTTGAGATTATAAAAAATACAATTGGGGGAGAAAAGAGCCTGATGAGAGGCCTAAATGTGCCATCAGTGAACAAACACATTACTGGTGCATTGAGAATATAGCTCTGGAAAATACACCACGAGGGAGTTTGCCCACCACGACTCTGGGTGCACAGCTGGGGCTGGGGTTCTAGGAGCATGAGGTCCAGGCCTCACTTTGCTTTTTGACAGTGGAATATGTCTTTAGAGAAGGCACCTACTTGCTCTGGGCAGCCATTTGCTTCTCTGTAAAATGCAGGGTTGACGTAGCTCCCTTCCAGCTCTGAAACTCTACACTGTGCTTTCATTGTTTAATATGTTAGGGCTTCCCACTAGCTCTGTTGTGGTCTCTACTGCCCAGTTCTCAGTGCTGCACATCCAGTGCCCCAGGGTGGCCTCTGACTAACGTGGTGCTGCCTGGTTTTGCAGTTTGGTCAGTGTGGCTCGGATTCATTTCTCCTCAGGCAAGAGGATTAGTGTCTCTAACACGCAGAGCTCCCGGAAGAGAGCCGGCCCTGATCTGGTAGTACAAGGATGGCCTTCAAGATGAATCCATACTCTCTCTGGCCTAGGTAATTCCAGCAGCGTGACTGGAGGCTCAGTTGAGTACGGGCCACAGAGCATGTTTTCCTGGAGGGTCTCCAAATGTTAGCTCTGGGGATGATGTTGGATCCAGAAGGGGAAGAGCCAGATGGGTAACAGCAGTCTACAATGAGGTCGTCGTCTCTCCACACCCAGCCCAGTCTTAGTTTTAGAACACTGGAGGAGATTTAGCAACCTCCATACACATACATGCCAACAACACATGAAAAACAGTTATTCCAGTTGACACTTTGCCAGTGGAAATTAATATGCTGTAGCGTGCTGAGAATGCTCTCTACTTAATAATAGCCAGACTTAAGAGAATAAGAACTCAGACGACTGAGAAGTGAAGGGCAATTATCTGTATGTCATATTTTTCCTATATTATAAATTTTTTAATTTCAAAGGCAGTAGATTTTTATATAATTTAACTGGGGATCTTTCTGTCAGGTATTTGTTATCACAAACCAGTGATGTGTCAGGAGCACCTAGTTGCTTCAGAAAGAACACCAACAGGGTTTAGGAATTTCTTTGACAGCTTACTCTGGTGCCTGGCACATAACTGATGCTCAATAAACACTCATTGAATGAAGGTATAAAAGAATATATTCACCTGTGAGGATGGTATTTATGGAGGTAGACTCAGGCATTAAGTTATATTTTTAAAACATTTTGCAATTTGGGTTCTCTGAAGAATTCCAAACCAGAGACAGATTTAATAAGAATTGGTTGAAACTAATGATAAATATTTTCTGAATTAAACAGAGCTCAGCCTGAGAGATCTTTTTCTGGTAGCTAGAATTGTTTTTCTTTTTATTTTTTCAGCTCTAGGTAAGACACTTTGGGGGATACTTCCTCCTCCATATCCTGTCCTTTCAACCCTGCAGGTAAGGACACCATAAACTGGAATGATGCCTCTTTTTATTAGCACTGAGATTTCTTGAGTGCTGCTCAATCCCGCCACAGGGATGATGGCTTGCTTATAAAGCTGGGGTAATGAATAGCCCAGGATTCATTTTCACATTTATTTAGGACAATCTTCTCACTGTCACCGTGCCAACACCATCAGCACAACTGGATGTTGCATGAAAAATTACAAGCTTTGGGGGAAAAAAAAAAGCCTGAGCTTAAATGTCTATTATGTCACTCAATAGTTGCATGACCTTGGGATAGTGATTGAACATATTCAAGTCTCCTTTTCCTCACAGTGTTGTTGTTCCAGTTAAAAACAGAATCACATCTGTACAGAGCCTGGTACCAAGTAGGCCTGCAGTGTTCATTTCCTCTTAGTTAATTTCCTGTGGGCCCACTTTGCCTCCCACACCTGGACTGTCTTGTTTTCTGCCTGCCCTTCCCTGTTCCCCCTTCTGTCCTGGCTAACCTGAGGTAAACCAATGCTCCCCAGCTCACCCTACAGCTGGGCTATTCCTGTGATGCTGTAGCTTGGTCTATATCTCCTTGCCCACCCCATTGGGAAGGTGAGAATTGGGATACTTGAAGGTGCCTTAGAGTGTCTTCTGCCAGAACAGAAGTCTGACCATGACAGCTTCAATAGAAACGTATAATTTTAAGTTCACATTCATAATTTAAGTTCATATTTATGGTCTATCTATGTAGCTCATCTTTGGGGGCAGGTTTGAATTGCATTGCCTCCATTTCTATGGATAAGGGTACTAGAAATTGCTGCAACTGACATTCAGTATCATGGTCACCTCTAAATCACTGAGTGGCCGTCCCCTATCATTAGCATCATTAGGTGTTATGGTCTATTTTTGACACAGCATCCAAGTGATTCTTTAAAACCTGACAGATAATATATGACACACTCTTGCTCAGTGCTGACCAGTGCTTTCCCAGGCTGCCTGGAATAAAAGTCGGAGGCTTGCATCCCATGGTCCAGGTGAACCTCCGGGACCCGGCTTTGCCTACTTTGCCACCTCATCTCTTGGTCTTTCCCATATTTACTGTGTTCCAACCCCATGGGCCTCTTTGCTGTGCTCCACCATGCAGATGTCAGGGTCTCACCTCAGAACTTTTCCACCTGTTGCTTTCCATGCTGGCATGCTCATTTCTCCCATATAGCTACATTATTCCAGTCTCTGCTCAAATGTCACCTCTTCTGGGAGGTCTTTTCTGACTACCTTGTCTAAATTAGGGCCAGCAACCACCACATCCTGTCTGTTGGCCAGATTTATTGTTCTGTACACACAAACACACTTATTTGTGTAAAGGCCATCTTTCCCTCTAGAACGTAAATGCTCTAGAACGTAAGTGTCTCCAGAGCCTAGAATAGTGGGCCTAAAGGAGGCCCAAAGAAGGCACTCAGTAAATATTTGGAGATCGAATGAAGTAATAGATTAATTGAGGGTTAACCCTGAGGCTCTTCTGTGGTTTGTAAGAAAGTGGCTATGAAACCACTTTTGCTCTAAAGACATCAAAATGCTTTGTCTCAATAATTAGAACAGGAACGACAGCAATATAATAGCTTCAAGTTATTGAACCTTAGGGTGGATGCCTTGCTGAATGGGAATCTGAAAGTTCTTTATGATCATTCATGAGCTTATAATTTTATCACTTTGGTCTGTGGGAATAGTTCATTATGAGGTTATTACATTGTGAGTGTGCAGTTTTTAACTGTACTGAGATAGGGCATTGTGCAAATTATGCTCCCATCTGTTGATGTACGTAGGTGTTGTGTCACCAGAAGTCCTCTTACAATGTTAATGCTGTCCCTGAGAGACCCCTCAACATTGTAGCCTGACTATCCCCACTGCATTTTCTGTCAAACAGATAGACAAATATCTGAGAAAAGTAAGTGTGGGATTCCAAAACTTGGGTGCTAATATGTGACCATTCTGGTTCAGGTGAATGTGGCCTTGGATAATAAATTCCTCAAAGTCTCTCTGGTGCAGTTTCCTCATTCCTTAAATGAGGGATAATAAAGTACTTATATCATAGATATTTACTTTTGTTTTGAGAAGTAAATGAAATAATATATAATGTGATTAGCATGAAGTCACCACTCAACAATTGTTAACATTAAAAAAGGGGGAGCCTAAGTATTTGGAGTTTAAGAAAGTGATTTTTGCCCTCCCCCAAAATACTCTTTTCTAATATAGGACAAAAAATACTTTTCTGCAGAATATATTTTTAAAATTACATCAGTCTGCAAGATTTCATACAAATGTGGCAGTATGCAAATTTGAAATGTTGGCATGTCACTGTTTTTTTATAAAGGACATTTTGAAATATATATTTCATTGATTATGCTATTACAGTTGTTCCATTCCCCCCCGCCTTTATTCCCTTNCCCCCCCCCCTTTATTCCCTTCCACCCTGTACCCTCCTCCTACCAGCATTCCTCAACATTAGTGGTTTATGTCCATGGATCATACGCATAAGTTCTTTGGAACCTATATTTCCTAAAGTATTCTTTTTTTAAAAAAATATTTTATTTATTTATCTTTAGAGGGGAAGGGAAGGAGAGAGGAAGGAAACATCAATGTATGGTTGCTTCTCATGTATCCCCTTCTGGGAACTGGCCCCTGCTGGAAACTGGCCTGCAACCCAAGCATGTGCCCTGACTGGGAATTGAACCGCGATCGTCTGGTTCGTCGGCCCGCACTCAATCCACTGAGCTACACCAGCCAGGGCTTCCTAAAGTATTCTTAACCTTCCCTTGTCTATTTTGTAGACCATTTATGCTTTTTATTCCCTGTACCTTTTCCCTCATGCTTCTCCACCCTCTCCCCACTGATAGCCCTCTGTGTGATCTCCGTTTCTGTGATTCTGTTCCTGTTCTAGTGGTTTGCTAGTTAGTTTTTTTTTTTTTAGGGTCAGTTGTTGATAGCTGTAAGTTTGTTGTCATTTTACTGTTCATACTTATGATCTTCTTCTTTTTCTTAGATAAGTCCCTTTAACATTTCATAAAATAAGGGCTTGGTGATGATGAACTCCTCTAATTGGACCTTATCTGAGAAGCGCTTTATCTGCCTTTCCATTTTAAATGAAAACTTTACTGGCTAGAGTCATCTTGGTTGTAGGTCCTTGGCTTTAATGACTTGGAATACTTCTTTCCAGCCCCTTCTTGCCTGCAAGTTTTCTTTTGAGAAATCAGCTGACAATCTTATGGGAACTCCTTTTCTCTTGCTGCTTCTAGGATTTTCTCCTTCATTTTAATCTTGGATAATGTAATTATGATAAGCCTTGGTGTGTTCCTCCTTGGGACCAGCTTTTGGGGGACTCTCTCAGCTTCCTGGACTTCCTGAAAGTCTATTTCCTTTGCCAGATTTGGGAAGTTCTGATGCGGATACTGGCCTGCAGTGTCCAAGGCATTATGGATGAGATATGAGACAAATTCACATGGACTACCGAGTCCTGTGGAGGAAAAGGGATGGCCTGGCCACTCTCTAAAGGGAAGAATGCATCAACCCTTGCCTTGACAGGCTTTTATTGAGTTCAATTAGCCCAGGAATACAGGTAAAGTTCATTAATCATTGTCAGGCAGTAAGCATCAAACAATAGATAGCATACAGAGAACTATGAGGGCATATTTTGAGTCAGGGTCTGTTAGCTAAAGGGCTGCAAAACTTTGGGAAACAAACTCAATACCTGCTTGGACCCTTATCATTTAATTGAGAGCATTCTTAGCAAAGCAGGTTTCACAGGAGTTTATGTATTTTCTCTTAGGCCTGATCACCAGGGGAACCTGCCCTTTCCAGCACAGGGCTGCACCATCCTGTCACTGTTTCAAGCTTAAGTCAGGCAGGGGAAGTAAGGCAGCAAAGAGATAAAGAGACTTCTTGCAGACAGAATGAAGACTCAGGCTATGTCAAAGCCAAGGGGCGAGGGTCCATCACCCCCTATTGATATAGCCCCCCACATTCTTCCTTGAGGCCTCCCCGTGATTGTGCCTGTCTTAGGTTGTTCCCCCCTTGTGGAATCTTACCTGTCATTGGCTAATGGATCAAGCATTGGGGGCCAGTTATGGATGAAGTAAAAGGAGCAAAGCGGTGCTCCTGCCAGGGAGGTAAGCTTTGTCTCCTTAGTGGCTTATGGTCCGAAGGTCGCTCACTCAGCCTTGGCCATGTTGGGGGTTACACCTTCTGAAACCAGGCAGGGTGGTTCCCAACAAAGTTCTCCTTCATTATGTTTCCAAATAAGTTTTCAATTTCTTGTTCTTGCTCTTCTTCTAGCACCTCTATGATTTGGGTGTTGGAACATTTAAACTTGTCCCAGAGGTTCCTAAGCTTCTCCTCATTTTTTTGAATTCTTGTTTCTTCATTGTGTTCTGATTGACAGTTTATTTATTCCTGCTGCTCTAAACCATTGTTTGAGTCCCAGTTTCCTTCCCATCACTGTTGGTTCCCTGTGCATTTTTCTTTATTTCACTTTTCAGAGCCTTCGCTTTTTCCTCTGTTTTTTGACCATACTCAACTATTTCTGTGAACAGTGTTTTCAACTCTGTTCCCGATTACCAGTGTTTTGAGCTGTGCATCTGATAGGTTAACTATCTCTTCTTCGCTTAGTTTTATTTTTTCTGGAGCTATGATCTGTTCTTTCATTTGGGCCATTTTTTTTTGTCTCCATGTGTCTGTTATGTAGTAAGGGCCAGAGCCTTAGGTATTCACCAGAGAAGGGCAACCCACATCACTGCATTGTGATGCTGTATATGGGGGAGGGTCTGAGAGGGAACAATGACATTTGCTCAGTTCTCAGCAGACTTTCAGGCATTTCCACAACTACACACAAGCAAATTGGGCCCTTCTGGTGCTAATTTCTGAGTGGGTGGGTTTGTGTACATTCTAGGACCCTGTAGGTCTCTCCAACAAACTCTCCTTGAGGCTTGGAGTCTCTCCTTCCACTGCATCTCCCACAGGTTTTACAGTCAGAGGTTTTGAGGCTTTATTTTCTTATGCTGGAACTCTGGGTTACATGGTCTCTCTCACTCCTCAGTTGTTTCTACTGGTTTATCCATATGCAAATGTGGAACTGCTTGGTCCTCCAGCCACAGCCTCACCCACCCAGTCCTCCAGCCATCACCTTGCCACAGTCCTCTCCACCCCTCCTACCAGTCTGGATGAATGTTTCTTCTTTAACTCCATGGTTGTCAGATTTTCATACAGTCTGATTTTCTGGCAGTTCTGGTTGTTTTTTGTTTTTAAATTTGTTGTTGCCCTTCTTTTGGTTACACAAGGGGGCACAGTGTATTTACCTATGCCTCCATCTTGGCCAGAAGTTCTTCTATAAAGGACATTTTGAATATAAGTTCTAATTGTTCTCGTACAAGTGGGGACCCCTGAAAAATTGAATTAGCTTCTGGAGGGCGGGCCCCTTGCAGTACAGGCTTCTCCCGCTAGGTGAGTCTTCTAGAAACCTATATGTATCAGTGTACCAGCTGGCATTGTTGTGAGAAACTGTGTTCGGCTTCAGGGAAAAGTTTTTGAAGACTCTTTAAATGCATTTGCTCATTTCATGCTGGGTGATTTATGGGCACACCTGCCCACACCACTCTGAGTTTTCAGAGTTTCTGACCAAAAATGGCATGATCCTCATGCCCCACCCTCCCTATTCACCCCATCATGCCTTGAATGATTCTTCTTTTATTTCCCCTGATGAAAAATTCCTCAAAGGGAAATGTCATGCTAATGTGAAAGAGACAAAATGAAAAATGAAAGAAGAACTAAAAGGTACTAAAATTGACAAATTCAAAAACTGTTTTGCACAGTGAAAAAAATATCTTGATAGGGTGTATTGCATCAAATGGAGAGTACTTTGAAGGTGAATGCAGTTTAAACATGGAAGGATAAATACACAATTTTTATAAATATATTCCGTTTTGGGGGGTTCCCCCTTGTAGATTCCACTATGGTCGACGACGTGGCTTTGCACTGTCAGGTCTTACCCTTTGGGTAGAGTGAGTGTATCTTTAGGATTTGTTATGTTTTCCCCCCTTCCCCTGTTTTTTAGTACAAATTTCACTCATTGCCTCCCTAAACTCTGTTGTGAGTGGTGTAAGAGGAGTAGTTCCAGGAACAGGCCAGAGGTTGACTGACTTGCCTGTACACAGGGTCAGAGGTGAGAGAGTTCTGCTAGGGGTCAATTCAGACTGAGGCCTTTTGTGTCACTCAAAGGAAGATGTTACAAGCCCACAGCTATCTTTTAAACTATAGCCCATTCTCTGGAAGGACAGATAAAGTGCTTCTCAGATAAGGTCAAGGTCAAGGAGTTCATCATTACCAAGCCCTTATTATATGAAATGCTAAAGGGACTTATATAAGAAAAAGAAGATGAAAAATATTAACAGTGAAAGGACAGCAAACACACAGCTATTAACAACCACACCTAAAACAAAAGCAAACCAAGAGGACAGCTAGATCAGGAGTNACTTGCCTGTACACAGGGTCAGAGGTGAGAGAGTTCTGCTAGGGGTCGATTCAGACTGAGGCCCTTTGTGTCACTCAAAGGAAGATGTTACAAGCCCACAGCTATCTTTTAAACTATAGCCCATTCTCTTAAAACACACGCAAAAGCATGCATTACTGACCTCACCTAGGTAATAGGGCAATTTTATTAGTGTTCCCTTTGTTGAGTATTAGCTTTTATGTAGAGGGAAAAAAAGCATTATTTCAAATGGTTAATGCCTCCTCCCTCCACACACACACATCTGAAGCTGGGAAAGACCCAGAGAGACCAAAAACAGTAAGATAATCCAAGGACATATCCCTGAAATGGTCTTGAGTAAACTTTTGGAGGCAAAGAATGCTCAAAAACAACCCTGTGTCTCCCCTGGGTAAAATGTATAGTTGTATAGAAAGTGTCAGTGCAGAGGTCTGCAGAAGCTCGTGTGCATGCACGTGTGTGTGGTGGGGGGGAGGGGGTTGGAGATAAGGGCGGGAGTAGAAACTGTTATTACTTCAACAGAAATAATTTCCAATGTCTTGCATATCCTCCCACTTACCATAAAATAGACTTTTCCAAGTTATACATCAGCTGTTTGCAGTGCCTAAGACAGAATATCTTGGCTGTGGGTTTTTTTTTTTCCAAGCAGGAAACTAGGAAATGAGTCATAAAACACTAATACTGCCTTAAAATAACTCGGGGTAGGGTGATCTCAAGATGAACGGAAGTGCAACCCCAGAGGAAAGCTGCACTCTGGAGGAGAAATTTCATTACGGAGGACTTGCCCTTTCCCACGGAGAGTTCTCAGTCTGACTTCTGGAAGCTGCGAGGGCTGTGTCGTGCTGAGTGGGAATCCTGGCTGCTTCTCACATCTGTGGAACGAAAACAACTGAAGACGTGAAGCAAATTCGCTATTTTAAACAGAGGGATTCTAACACATCAGCTGGCATGTGATAAGTGTTTGTAAGCTTTCACAAGCTCTATTAAATCCAGGACATCACTAATTTGGACATGTGATAACGTGATAGGCTGAGATAGTAGTGGTAAGGCCACAGGTTCAGTAATCGGACAGATCCAGGTCAGAATCCCAGCTTTATTTCTTATTAGCTGTGACCTTGAACAAGTCATTTACTTTCTGACAGTCTGTTTTCTCATCTCTTAAACTGGGACAATAATACCTAATTATATAGTAGTTTTGAGGATTAATTGAGATGATGAATGTATAGGATTCCATGATTAAATCATAAAATCATATTACCTTTTATATTTAAATTATCCTAAGCCTTTATATTATTGGTTATAGGAAGTCCAATTTTCCACTGAATCCCCCTTCCTCAAGCCATTTCTGGGAGTAGCAGAGAAAATATTATAAGTTCTACAAATTAAAGATTTCTGCTCCAGATATCTCCTGTAACCTGGTGCCATTGTATAATTCACTTCTTTGGATTTGAAGTAGTTAGAATAAAGTCACAGCTCACCCACATAGTTAGTGCCTTTGTGTGAATCAGTAAAAGGTGCTCGCTCTAGACAGGGCCACGTCTTCATGAGCAAATGAGAACTTTGGCTACATCAGAAAGCGGTGCCCTCCTTCTCCAAGGGGACCCAGCCCCATACCAGGATCCACTGCTTGTCAAGGGGAGCTCAGGCTGGATTTCAGCCCTCCACCCTGCCTCTTTCCTCAGCCAGATGCTTTTGGGCAGTAAAAAAAAAAAACCCTATACAACTGTGAACAACAAGCTTGGGTAGTGTTTAGCTGCATGTAACAGAAAATGACAAAGCGGCACCGGCTTAAATAACATAAATGTTTATTTCCTGTTCATGTAAAAGGAGGTAGGTCTTTCAGGATTGAACTTACTGCTTTGTTGTGTCATTAGAGAGCTAGTTCTTTTTTCTCTTTTTCTTTTCTCCTCCACTATCCTAAGTATATGACTTTCATTTATAAGACCATGTANGGCAGTAAAAAAAAAAACCCTATACAACTGTGAGCAACAAGCTTGGGTAGTGTTTAGCTGCATGTAACAGAAAATGACAAAGTGGCACCGGCTTAAATAACATAAATGTTTATTTCCTGTTCATGTAAAAGGAGGTAGGTCTTTCAGGATTGAACTTACTGCTTTGTTGTGTCATTAGAGAGCTAGTTCTTTTTTCTCTTTTTCTTTTCTCCTCCACTATCCTAAGTATATGACTTTCATTTATAAGACCATGTAATGACCCATGATGACTATAGAGCTGATGCTAACTTATCTAAGTTCTAAGTAGCAGGAAGAGGAATGAATGGAAACGGGCATGCCCTGCGCACCAGAGGAGTTTTTGCTGGGTACAAAGTTACAGGGTGATCCTATTATTGAGGAAGAGGGGGAAATGGATGTTGGGTATAGGCAATTGATGATTTCTCATAAGGCTTTTCTCACTTCCAGTTGTATTCTGCTCTAAATACGAATCCAGTCACTCTTATTATTTATTACTAACTCCTCCCCCAGCTCAAAATTGCTAAGACTCAGATTTAATGAAATTTAATCGAATGCAGGGAACAATAAAAAAAAAAATACTGCAGGAGCTGAAGGCAATTAAGCTCATGGGTTCTAGAGTTAGACTGTCTGGGTCCGAACACTGATTAATTTCTTAGCTTAAAACCTTGGGCAGCTTTCCCCCTAGCTTTTCTGGGGATCTGACTTTCTCATCTGCAAAATAATAGAGCTGTTATGAGTACTGAATGAGATACTGTACAAATATAGTATCTCATCTATTTACATAAGTTACTTAGATTATCAAAATCATAGACTAAAATTAGAAGGGAATGGGAATTATTATTTAATGGGTACAGAGTTTTAGTTTTACAGGCTGAAAACAATTCTGGAGATGAATAGTTGTGATGGGTAAACAATGTCCTTAATACCACTAAATTATAGCCTTAAATGGTGAAGATAATACATTTTGTTTTATGTGTATTTTACCAAAATTCTAAAAAACGAGAAGCATTATTGTACTGATTACATGATGTGGTAATTGCTTACTCTTCTATAGGCTTACTATGCACCACTTTCCAGTCCTTTCAAATGTCTATCAACTCACAATAACACTATATGCTATATCATGTCCAATTTACATATGAGGGAAAAAGTAGGCACAAAGGAGGTGACATACTTCAAATCACATAGAAACGGAGGAGGCAGGATCCAAATCCAGGGAAGCTGGCTGCATAGTTTACATTCTCAATTGCTCCACGACATTGCTTCTCAAAGATGAAGTAAAAACCAAAGGAGACAAGTTCATGTACATTTTGACGGAACCTATAATGCAAAAATGTCTCTGCAGCAGAGAGGAGAAATGGGAGTAAATACACCAGAAATATTAATGGTGATTATATTAGTAAGCTGTTTTGTTGTGACTGGCTTATTTTACTTAGCATAATGTCCCAAGGTTAATCCATGTGGTAGCATATGTCAATGTTTCCTTTTGTTAAGGATAAACCTGTTCCATTGTATGTATGTAGTACATTTCACCTTGTTTATCTATTGATTTGCTGTTGGACACTTGGGTTAGTCCCATGTTTTGGTTTTGTGAATAATGCTGTCACAAACATGGGTGCACAATTATCTCTCTGAGATCTACTTTCAATCCCTTTGTGCATGTATATACCCAGAAGTGGAACTGCTGAATCATATAATTCTATTTTTATTTTCTTTAGAAACTACCATAATGTTTTTCACAGTGGCTGTACCATTTTGCATTTCCATCAATAGTGCACAAGGGTTCCAATTTTCCCACATCCTTATCAACCCTTTTTATTTTCTGTTTTTCAAAATTATTATTATTACTGTAGTCATTCTGATGGGTATGAGGTGGCATCTTATTGTAGGTTTGATTTGTATTTCCCTAATGAATAGTAATGTTTAGCATCTTTTCAGGTGCTTATTGGCCATTTATATACCTTTAGAGAAATTCAAGGCCTTTGCCTATTGTTGAGTATGGTTATTTGGTGTTTTTTTCTGTTGCTGTTGTTGAATTTTAGGAATTTCCTATATATTCTGGATATCGGTGCCTTATCAGATACATGATTTGCAAATATTTAGTCCATTCAGTGTGCTGCCTTCTTTACTCTGTTAAAGTCCTTTGATGCACACAAGTTTTTAATTTGTAGATAATGGAGCCCAATTATCTATTTTTTCTTTTGTTACCTATGTCTTTGGCCATATCCAAAAAAATAGTTCCCAATCCAATGTCATGAAGCTTTTGCCCTGTACTTTCTCCTAGAAGTTTCACAGTTTTAGGTCTTACACTTAGGTCAAGGTCCATTTTGAGTTAATTTTCTATATTGTGTTTGGTGTAAGGGCTCATTTTTGTTCTTTTGCATGTGGATATACAGTTTTTCCAGCACCATTTTTCAGTGGTCTTGGCACCCTCATTGAAAATCATTTGACTATATACGTGAGGACACATTTCTAGACCCTATTCTCTTCCACTGGTCTATATGTCTGTCTTTATGCCATTACTGCACTATTTTGATTACTGTAGCTTTGTAGTAATTTTTGGAATCAGGAAGTGTGAGTCTTTCAGCTTTGTTCTTTTTCAGGATTATTTTGGCTATTTGGGGACAGTTCCTTGAGATTCCATGTGAACTTTAGAATGCATTTTTCTATTTCTACAAAAAAACATTATTGGGATTTTGATAGAGATTATATTAAATCTGGAGATTGCTTTTTGGAGTATAGACATCTTAACAATATTAAGCCTCCCAATCCATGAACATGGGATGTCTTTCCATTTCTTTGTGACTTTAATTTCCTTCAGAAATATTTTATAGTTTTCATTGTACAAGTTTTTCACTTCTTGGTTACTTTCTAAGGATTTTATTCTCTTGATGCTATTGTAAATAAAATTGTTTTCTTAATTTTCATTTTAGATTGTTTATTGATAACATATAGAAATGCTATTGATTTTTGTGTGTCAACTATAAATTAGTTTGTTAGTTCTAAGGGTTTTTTGTGAATTATTTAGAATTTACTACATGTAAGATCATGTCATCTGTGAAGAGATCATTTTACTTATTTTTACTCTTTGGGTGCCTTTTTTTCCCCCTTACCTGATTATTCTGGCTAGAACTTCCCATACTATGTTGAATAGAAGTGGTGAAAGTAGGCATCTTGCCTTGTTACTTTTCTTAAAGAAAAGCTTTCAGTCTTTCCACTGAGTAAAATAATCGCTGTGGGTTTCTCATACATGGCTTTTATTATGTTGAAGTAGCTTCCTCCTATTCCCAGATTTTTGAGTGTTTTATCATGAAAGGTATTGAATTTCTCTATCAGTTGAGATGATGATATGTTTTTTCTTTACTCTGTTAATGTAATATGCTGCATTTGTCAATTTCCTGTGTTGAGTAATCCTTGAATTTTAGAAACAAATTACACACACTCATGGTGTATAATCTTTTAAAGATACTGCTGAATTTGGTTTGCTAGTATTTTGTTGATGTTATACACCAACGCTAGCTTCAATGTTTACAAGGAACGTTAATGGGTAGTTTTATTTTTTTTGTTGTTGTTGTGTATTTGCCTGGATTTGGTATCAGGGTAATCCTGGCTTCACAAAGTTTTCCTTCTTCGTATTTTAGAAAAATTTGAGAAGGACTAGTGTTAGTTCATTTTTAAGTGATAGAATTCACCAGTGAAGTTATCAACTTCAGGGCTGTTTTTCCAGGATGTATGTGATTACTTATTAAATATCTTTCCTAGTTACAGGTCTTTTCAGATCTTCAATTTTTTTGTGGTTTAGTTTTGGTAAGTTTTGTGTTTTAAGGAATGTTTACACTTTGGGTGATCCAATTTGTTGGTATACAATTATTCAGTATTCTCTTACGATCATTTTTATTTCTGTAGAATTATTAGAAATGCCTTGCTTTTATTTCTGATTTTAATAATTTGTGTATTTTCTCAAATTATTCCATACAATTTGGAATAATTGTAGCCCATATAGCTAAATTTTACTAAATTGGTTGACCTTTTTAAAGAAGAAACTTTTGGGTTTGTTGATTTTTTTCTATTATTATCTATTCTCTATCCTACTTATCTCTGCTCTAATCTTTATTACTTTGTTCCTTCTGCTGGCTTTAGGTTTAGTTTGTTCTTTTTCTGCTTTCTTAAATTGCAAAACGAAGTTGTTGATTTGAGATCTTTCTCGTCTTTTTGTGTGTGTGTCTCTTCTTGAACCTTCGTAGTAGCAGGCTGGCACGCAGTATGAGTCTGGACAGCTCCTTGTGAGTGCTGAGGGATCCCAGGCCATTACTTTTAGTTGAGCTTTGCTGTACCAAGACTCACAACTGTATCGAATTCCAGACAGAAGGGATGGTAGTCCCAGACACCTGGGAATCAAGACACCTGAGTGTAAGTTTTGGCGCTGCTGCTTACCAGCTGGGTGACCTTGAGCAAAGTCAAGGCTCATTATTCTCAGTTATAAATGTATGAGAGAACAGTTCTCACCTTATAAGGGGTAGAGTGGTGATTTAATAAAATAGCTTTTGTCAAAGTAAAAATATTAACAGACTTATTATTTCTAGAACTGTCAGCTTCTTAGAGGCAGAGAACTGTGCCTTTTTCTTCTTCTAATGAATAAATTCCATAGTAGCTATGACTGCACTTAAATTACATATAGGGACCATGTACCTTTTCCATTTAGCACATAATGGGCACTCAGAAAATGTCAATTGAATGAATGAGCTAATTACTCTTACCTCGAATGGTGACTTGTGGGGCCTTTGGCAAGTCATTTGCCACCTGGATTCCTCCACGCTGCCTGTCATAGTGCTGCTCCTTCATCACCAGGAATTCCTTCAGGGGTCAGTTCTTCACCGAACAAGGCCACAGCAGCTCTAACATTTGCCATTGTAATGGGAGAGGCACCAGGACTCCACTAGAAGCTTTTCCCACTGGGGATGACTGATAAGAAGTAGGAGATAAGCAAAAGAAGTAGCCTTAGCTCCTCTCAGTGTTTCATCTGCTTCTTGTCATCGGTCCTGCTTCCCTCACGCGCACTCAGACAACCCCCCACCCCCATACCCGTCTGCTCTCCTCTATCCAGAAAGACACACATGCACACCCCAAGTATCATGTTAGGGCTGGAATCCAAAGTCTTCTCTTATCTGAAATTCACTCTGCACTTGCCACTTGGCAGAGCCTACAAACAACTCAGAGGGTGTTTTTATAGTCAACACTAAAAAAAAATCACCACATGGCTAATAAAGTTTTCCTTATTGTTGTAACTATTGGCAAAGGCAAGTGTCTGGGGAGATTGCCCAAAAAGCTTCACTAGGCTGCAAGAATATTTTTGATGGAATTTCAACAGCTCCTGACTGTTAGCTTCCCTATGTGGCTTTTAAAAGTCATCCCTTGTCCCTCCCTAATTGGCCCTCAAACTCATGAAAACACCGTCAGTTGTTGAGAATCTGAATCTTTCCAAATAATTAGCAGGTAGGATCACCAGGTAACAGGCAGGATTACCAGGTAGAAGGCAGGGTTTGCTTGTAATCTGTCAATAGGGGCTGCAGTGGGGGTAATTGTTGTCTTGAGTGGCCTTCCAACCATGTGTAATTTAAAACGTCAACAGAGAGTTTATTTCTGTGTTTCATTCCTACTTCCAGGTTGTGAGCTTTCCCTTGAGAATCCAGGCTCAGAGTCAGACAATATTTGGAACATGTGAATTTCAAGGAAAAAATTTCCCCAGAAACCCAAAATATGTAAAAGCAATTAGGCGTAATTCCTCTACCCACATAATTTGGACAGGTTACATCAACCTATACATTCAAGGCAGATACACAGTATTGGACATTCAGCCTTTTACAAAGCTCCAAAGTTACACTTTGCCAACTGAATGGGGGCAATAGTTGGTGCAGATGAGGGTCTTTTAATACTGAAGCTTGCTCAGTTGTGTGAGTGGCTGCTACCATTGCCAGCCTGCTTGCTTTTGACTAACATCTTCTTTCTTAACTCATTGAACTGTGTTCCAGTTCAGGATAGATTTGCCAAAATGACAGACCTATGTTGCATACAGAGCATGCCTAGATTTATAGAACGCCAGTTCAGAAACACATTTTTTAATTAGCAGAGTGTGGTCTTGGCTGACTTAAAGTTTTGTGACTGCTCTTGGGATCAGTTTCGGGGAGGGATGCTGTGAGGTCTAGCTGACTGCTTCCTTCTCATGGAATCCCTTCCCTCTTTGAAGTTCCCTTGACTGGAGAAAATTATTCCTTGCTTTATATTTAAAGACGGGATTCCATTTTCTTCCTTTCATTCTTTCTCTTCCTTTCCCCCTTCTTCCTTCTGACTCCTGTATAGAACCAAGATACCGGGTTCCAGAGCACACATGCTGATTCACAGACAGCTTTTAGGGATGCTTTTTTTTCTTGCCATTTGAATTATTTAGGTGCTGTGCTTTATTTTTCAATACAGGATTAAAAAACATTCTAAATAGACATCAGTGGCATATGGCACCTAACGATTTCTTCAGGTAGAGCAATCAATGTGGTTTGGTAATGGTAGTGAATGAGACACAAATTTTACAATGAGGTTTTTCTTGGACTTCCTTTCTGAGAATTTTACTTAAAGTTGAATTCTAAAATACTGCTGATACAACAGCTGGTATTCAGCATTTGTTTTGAATTTGTATCTAATCAAGATAAATAGATTCTCTTTATAAGTAAGAGAAAAACTGGTGTGGGGAAAAAAGAGTAATGTGCTTGTCACCAATACATTTGGTTAATATATTTGAACTTTATTTTTTTAAGATTTTTTATTTATTTTTAAAGAGAGGGGAAGGGAAGGAGAAAGAGAGGGAGAGAAACATCAACCTTTGAGAGAAACATCCATCAGTTGCCTCTCACGCTCCCCCAACTGGGGACCTGGCCTGCAACCCAGGCATGTGCCCTGACTGGGAAATGAACCAGCAAACTTTCAATTTGCAGGCCGGCACTGAATCCACTGAGCCACACCAGTCAAGGCATATTGTTAACTCTAAATGTGTATAAGCACTTCTTTATTAGGAAGGAAACATAAGAGCATGCAGAGAAAAGCGTTTTCACATGGCATAATCATAGGCATTCAGTGTCTAGCAATACTTGGCTTAAGTAGGTCATCACACAAAGGGAGACCAAACTTTAGAAAATAGGCCCACTGGAAATTTACCTCCATAACATTCCGGTGATCCCCTCACAGCCCCTTTTTTGGACAGCAATCAGGAAATACATGCTGATCCCTGTAACTTTTGGTATCAAGAACAGTTCATGTGTTACAAGCCTACCCATGATATAACTAAGCGTCATTGCATAAGTCCAACTCTGATGGGGATTTCTGATCAATTCTGATTCAACCTGACAGATGTGTCATAACGTCTAATCCCTTTAAACACCCTTGGATAGTGGAGGTTTTTAAAGAGCAAATTGGAAAACGTGCTGTTCTGCTACTGAGCTTTTTCTTCCAGTGTCTGTACTGTTTCCAAACGCCTTCCTTCTGCAAAGTACTAGGGGATAGGCAGGATGTAAATCTAGGCATTCAAACAGTGATAGGAAAACAGAAGCTAGATGGTGTTTTCCTATGCTGAGACAATAAAAATATAAAGAGGTGAAACTAAATGGGCTTGCCTTTCCCCAGTTCAAATTCCACAGCTCTGCCACTGTGATGAGAAGGCCTGGTCAGAGGGATGATGCAGGGGCAACATGCTTGCCTACCTGTGTTAAGGAAATGCCTTCTGGATTGGAGTCTGGGCGGGGGGGGGGGGGGGGGGGGGNGGCCGGCAGAGAATAAAAGTGGGGATACGCTCACGGCGACGGAAATAAGAGCTGCCCTGTAAGAATCCTCCCACACCCACTCTGTGTTTCTGAGCTCTGGTCCACATTTCTGGATTGTATAAACCCGTGCTCAGAGTGCGGCACGGTGCCAGATTCCGCGGAGGCCAGGAGGTGCGTTCTCGAAGCGCAGTGACACTCTTGGAATTGCACACAGTTGTGAGGTCTGCTTCTCAGACATTTGGACAACTGCCACGAGGCAGGGAGGGAGGAAATTGGGCCAGTTTGCATTCTGTTACAGACCAGGCTTTTGGATGACAGGATTCTTTCCAATCAAAATGCCATGGATTACTCCCTGCTGTGAGCTAATAGGGTGCTAATTAGCATATTTCATTTATTTACTTAACTGGGATGGAAACCATTGGGCACGTGGCCCACTTAGAATGGTTTCCCAGGGAAGCCATGAACTGCTCTAAGCGCTACCTCCTCGAATTAAGGAAACCAGTTTACAGAAGCACAATACCAGGCCTTCTCAGGCCACCCAGCCCACTCTTCTCTCCTTCACACCTCCCCTCCCCTCCCCCCTGTCCAAAGGCACACACAGAGCATGCACTGGGGCTGGAGTCTAATCCGGTCTCACCTCAATAAGAATCTGAAATGTGAAATGAAATTGCACGGACATTTCCAGTAGTTCAACTCCATGGATGCTTTTTGGCAACTGCATGGACACTCTTGACTTTCTGCTTCACCCGCAATAACGACTCTTGGACGTCAGCGGAAGCAGAGGCCTCTCCTGATCTCTTCCTCACTCTCTTTCAGAAGGAGAGCCAAACTTGCGTAGCCACTGTGGAGGGTTGCTGGGCTCCAGGCCCTCGCTGGAGGAATCTTAAAACACCTGTTTGCCATGGTTTCCTCCTTCCTTAGGGAAGAATTCACTTTATAATTCTCATGCCAGACTCAAGTACTTTTCAGTTCTTGGGGGTTTCATATCGGTTAATCTCCCCAATGGCATATTTTCAGTTTGTTCAGGGGCAAACTATTAACAAGGTGCGATGAAAACAAAGCAGCCCGAACCCACTAAGCAAAGAGGAATGGATTTTGAGCTCAAACTGTTCCCATGGCGGGAGGCACATCGTGCAAAGCAGAAACACCAAAGGCCTGAGACACCGGCAGCCAGTGCTCTTTGAAGAACTCTGCTGAGTGGGCAAAGGAGCACAAAATGCAAGCTCGCACAGTAGGAGTGTTTCTCAATAATTTGGTGGAAATATGTGTAAAGGGTCTTGTGGTGTTTCTGCACAAATCTTTATTTACCAAGGACTCAATTAATGGCGCATGATCCGCCCATTTTTTCTGAGCTTAAAAATCTTAAAGTCATCACACATGTTTCTGTTAACCCAATCAATCACGGAGTCTTGTCATGTTTACATTCTGGCTGGTTCTCTTTGCTGCTTTCCATTGTCACTGGCTAGTTCAGGTTTAGGTCACCTGTCACCCAGACACTTGCTACCCAGAACATGTTTGGAGGCCTGAAGCATTGGCTTCACCTGGGAGTTTGTTAGAAACTCAGAATACACTGACTCCCTCAGCCCCAGGAAAAGTCAGAATTTGCATTTTAACGAGCTCCCCAGGTGGTTTGCCTGCACATTAATAATTGAGGATCACTGGGCCAGATGACACAAGCTGCCACCTAGTATACTTCTGCCATCCATTTCCTGTGTCAACAGCCTCTGCACACCTTGCTTCCTGGCACATAGATCTGCTTATGTCATTCTCTGCTTACAATTTTTTCAGACCTCTCTATTATCTACTGAATGAAATCTTATAGCAGATATAATATTTTCAGTCTGTCATGTCAGGTAGCCCCAAGATATAACTTCATTTTTGTATATAGAACTTCGTTTCTATGTCAGGTTTTTCATATTCTCTAATGGTGAACATTTGTTCTAGTCAATTCTAGACAACCCCAGTCACTTCAAGTTTTTCTCAGTCATTTTACATTTCAACTCAGTTCATCAGAATTTGCCATGCTTTACTTTTCACCTCATTTTCCTGGCATGAGAATTCTTAGGGACTGACACTGTGTTATGGCCTCACCTGGAAATTAATTGGCCGTTCACTGGTGCTGTCCACGTCCGAGCAGGTCCTCGGTCATAGTCGTGGCTCCATGCTGGTGCTCACCCAGCAGCTGGGGCCCCCTCTTTCCAGACTGCCCCCGATTTTATGGTCTTCGCTGCTTTCTCTAGTGGCGTTTCTTTGGGACAACTGTTACCTTTGCGCCAGCTGACTTTCTCTCTTTCTCAGTCAATTTACGAACCCATCTTGGGGGATAGAAAGACTCCTGTGCTTTCGGTAGCTGAGACAGATGCAGTGGGGCTGCCGAGACCCCCTGAGACACAGACACTGCCACCTCAGCCTTTGTTATCTTCCAGCTTCCAGGGTGTCTGGGCACCCGAGGTGTTTTAATCCACATTTGAGCTCCTCTTTTCAGTTCTTCAGCCACCGGAAGTTCTGCCCTGTGCCAACGGGAGCCCTTATCAACTAGAATAACAGACTTCTTTCTTCAATCTTTTCACAGAACGTACCTTTTACCTGTCACCTAAACGGTGTACATGTTTACCATGAATAAATAAATTAACGAAAATCGACCATATGCTTATGAAATGCTCTGTGCTTTACGAAGCTCTTTAAAACCCTCCCCCTTCCCTTAACTCCCTCAATTCACGCAGCATCCCTGTGAGGTAGGAGAGGTAGACATCCCAGGATATCATCTCCAAATGAAAAATAAAAAACTTATTTCAGAGATGTTAAATACCCTTCCTGGAATCACCTGAGGCCTAGAAAGTAGAAAGAAAAATAACCTTGAGGACTTCTGACTCTGGACTTACCAATCTTTCTTGGAATATAACATACAGAAAACTAATTTCTAGTTCTCCTACTCAACTCACCTGGTTTTTATGCTGATCGCTTTGATTCTCTGCACCCCTGCCAATCACATTGTAAAATGGGTATGAGAATGATACACTCTGCCGGGTAATTGTGATGTGCTTTGAGCCTTCTGGGAGAGAAGAAAACTATAGGTGGCATTTTCATTTCTCAGTGTGTCATATTTTGCTCAGAAATTTTCTCCCACTTTATTTTTTCACATCTTATTTTACCTCTTACATTCTAGGCAACCTGTTGGGTGAGAACTCATTCCATACCTTCTCTACATCTTTGGGGTAATTAGTGCAGTATGAGGTAGACCATTGGTACCTAGCAAATGCATATTAAGTGAATAAATAAATAGAATCCTACTCCTGTACTTGCTGAGCCATATGAAATGCTCTATATCTCTGTGAAGTTTGTGATATGTCTTGTTGCTTTAGTCAAAAGTGTCTTAAATTTAATATCACATGCTGTTTCTTAATTTAAACCACCTACACTCGACTTCTGTGTTCCAGCTGTATCCAGCCAGAGGGTAGTAACATCAAGGGTTCTTGTTGAGGGCAACAGCCTTCCATACGAAAGAGCTGCAAAGTTTCATGCATTAAGCAATGATTTATTCTTCTCTCATTCAGGAATTTCTTAGTTCATGTGTTAGCACATAACTTAATCAATGAATTTACTTATTCACTGATTAATAAAGCCTAAGACCTTCTTGGTTGGGGCCAAATGATGTGAGTCTCTCTCTAAAAAAACCACAAAAAACAAAAAGAAAAACCTTACCATATTCTAGCATTTAGATACATTTTCTATTTTCCTGATTAGATTTGAAGTTCTTTTAAGAGCAGAAACAGTATATTGCTTCCTTTTATGGCCTGCAAAATGCCATATATAACTGTTCAGTAACTAGTTGAATTTTGTTAACTAAAATAATAAAACATTTTAGTTTTATTTTTGAACATAAGAGATTATTTCCTCCTGGAAATATTATGAAAACTATCTATTAATATTTTCATATTATAGCCAATTTCTACCCCTAAGATTTTATACTAATAACCCAGCTCTCCAAAAACATCAGTGGATATGCTATTTGCAAGAATACTACAGAAAGAATGGAAAGAAGAGTCTGATATTTTTTCTTAGTGCCACACTGATCTGAGCTTGAGTAATAGAGAGAATTTATGATTCTCTCAAAGCTGTTGTTCACATGCTAATACAATTATTTACATAACTTTCATTGCCAGGGCCTTGAATCGTCAATGTATCCATGTCTGTTACCCATTCTGCTGCTCTGATTGTCCACCTGCTTTATACTGGAAAAAGAGCTATGAATTTTATGAACTGGTAAGAGGTAGTCTGATTGAAGACCCAGATCAAGAAAATGTTCCCCTATGGAGAAAAAACAACCATTTAAACTAGACATCATCAGTTAGGAAATACATAAAACCCAGGGAATATTTTTTTAAATTGATTGGGGTCACATTGTCAACAGTAAGGAACTCATTGAATAGCCGGTGAGACTATCTTCCATATTTTAGAGAAATAAGATAGGCTATATTATGGAAAATGAGAGCCAAAGTAGTGTAGCTGTTGAGAGTACCGAACTAACTCAAAAGCACAAACACGCTGGGACTCCCCGATGTAACAAGGGTTAAGGCCTAAAAAGAAATGATGTGAATGTAGGAGTCCAACTCAGGTCTGGCTCTCTAGACTACATTCTTTCCAAAGACACAAATATTATAGTGGGTCAAGACATCTCTGTGTATCTTGCTACAGACTGAATTTTGTGTCCTCCCCAATTGTATACATTAAAACTCTACCCCCCACTCCCTGAAAACATGATGATATTAGGAGGTAGGACCTTTGTGAGGTCATTAGGATGATGTGAGTTTATGAGGGTGAAGCCTTACGATTGAGATTAGTGCTCTTATAACAGTCAGGAGAACTGGCTTCCTCTCCCTGCTCTCTGCTATGGAGAATACAGTGAAAAGTTAGCTGACTGCAAGTCAGTAGAGGGCTCTCACTAGAACTTGACCACGTTGGCACCCTGATCTCAGATTCTAGCTTGTGCAAAGCAAATTTTCTTTTGTTGATAAACCACCCAGTCTATTGTCTCTTGTTTTAGCAGCATGAACGAACCAAGACACTAACACTTCCTTCCTTAGGGCTCCTGTTTTAAATAGAATATAGCCAGCAGCACATGAGAAGGATGTTCAGGGGAAAAAAGCACCTGTACTTAGAAATCCAAAAACATTGGCAAAATCCATGTGCATTTCTCCCCAGTGCCTTGCTAGGGCTTAAAGTTGTGTATCGGTTTAAAGAAAGCCAAACTATCTCTCCGGGAACATCCTATCCAGGAAATTCTGTTAAATGATGATCCCATGTCTTGGCCTTCTTGAAGATTTCCTAAAGGTCATTCTGAGGAAGTGTTATTTCCTACTATATGTAATATAGGAGTAAAGGGAGGGGGTCATATGGCTGTAAGTTACAGTTGCTGTTAAAGGGTATGTTGTAGTTTGAGAAGTATAGTGAGTTATATACGCCAGAGATGTGGCCAGGTTTGCTATCTGCAGGAATTGGGTCATGAAGTCATTTTTCAAGGATCCAATTTATAATAATTGATTGTTAGTTTGAGGATGGTGAGCAGTACTGGGGTAAACCAAAACTTGGAAAAATTTAAAGTTCCCTTAAGAGCATGAAGACCTTCCAGGAGCTGCAGTTGAATTTTCTGTAGCATGCCAGTTCACAGAAGCAGAAAATCTCTTCATTAAATAAGGGCGACTGTGGTGGGTTGGTGAAGATAGAATCTCTCTCATATTCTTGTTTGCAAAATAGGGCTGTTATTAACTATTTTGGAGTGCCTGATACATGTGAAATAGAAAATTAAACGTGCTAAAAAATGATGACCCCTCCACCAAGGATTCCAAGACAATCTCACCTGCCACACGGTCTTATAGCCTGCAATGGGATAAGCCAAGAGACAATATGAGATCGTCAGGAGTGAGATATCCAAAGACTGCCAAGACAAATGGAAATGGAGGTTCTAGGTACTGAGATTCTCCAGGCCCACCTGACCATTGGACAGTGAATGACATTGGGTAAAGAGAAGTAAGATCTTCCTTCTGTGGCCTTTGGGCCAAACCAGAAAACATGAAATTGCTAGAGAAAATTGTCCATAACAGTGAACAGGAAGTGGCTGGGAGACAGAGACTTAATAAACTCTGGAGTGAGTATGTGTTTTGGTGGCTCTGATGTCACTTACTTCACAGCTAATGACATCTGGGGAAGAACTCCCTCCCCAGACCTTTTGGTGGACAGATTACGTGCCATATCTATACCTTAGTGTTTTCAAATGTGCACACCTTAGAGTTGACCTAGAGGTGATGGCATCAGATAGTTGATAAAGTACTAGGCTCGTGAGGTAGACAGCGTGTTGGCAGAACATCAGGCCATACCTCCTTGGTTAGACCATTTGAAAAGGTGTTTAGTGAGAGCTGGATAAGGTAAATGCAAAAGCTCACCTTTTATTCATCACCAGATGAGGTTGTAGGATGTCTACTTTGTAAAGACTTTGTAAAGACTGTATCTGTTGGGAGCTGGCAATATTCTTAGACAGGTAATGTACACGTGGATAACTGAGTTTTCCTGAAAGAAGCCAAATGTCTTGTTCTTTAGAAAAGATCTGGGATCTCAGTCGGTGAGTGGAAAGCTTAAAGGCCTCTTCCTCTGAGTTGATGTCCACATGCTTGTGCAATACCTTATACTGAGGTTTGGAAAGAAAGACATGGAAATGTAAAGTCCTTATTATTTATATAATCATATTTGCAATACACAGCTGACTCCTCAAGTTCATTGTTAAAGAAAACGACCTAAGAATTCATGTGAATTGGCATTAGAGTAGACGGAACTCAGGGCCCAGCAGGAGAGGCAGGCAATGCTGGCAGTTTGTGGAAATATGGGTCATGGGAATAATAAAGACCTGGAAACAGAGGGGTATGTGGGCAGCAGGTAATGGAAAGCACTAGTTTCTTGCCATGCCCAGCTGGAGAGTAATGGTTTCTAGAAAAAAGAAAGGGGCTTAGGGCAGAGTAGGAAGCTGGTAAAATGGCCTGGAATTTCATCTTTACATCTGCTGCTCCGACTGTGACTATTCATCTCTGATGCAGCAGTAGTCGGCTGGCCAGTCTGCATACCACTTCCCCTTCTGGCTGCTAAGGAATGGATTGTGGCAGGGCTGGCGCTGACAGCTTTGCATTTGGGTGGCTGGTGCTTCACTGGAGAGGTCATCTATGGATGATGGTGGCCCTCCCATTGCAGTAAAGGAATAGTTGCCCAGTCTGAAGGCACATCTCATCCTCAGGCATTAATCATTATGGGTCTGAGTAGCTAACACAGGTTTTTCTGTCTCTAGGTCACTGGGCTATTGGGTAGGTGAAGGAGGGTTTCTCAGAGAGGTGGGAAACATTCCCACTCCCCTTGGGTCCTACCAGTGTTTCCCGGGCTCTCTCTGGCCAGGCAGGCCACAATGTATACCACTCAGTACTGCAATGCGTCAGTGGTCTTGATGCAGAGAAAGGCCTCATGTCTCTGTCGTCAGTCTCCTCTGCCTCCTGAAAGGACCAGAACTCCACTGCCTGCTAAACACACCCACACGCTGCATATACTGCATTCAAACCTGAAACTTAATGTACATGTACCTTGTTTTATTGTGCCTCACTCTATTGCATTTCACAAATATTGCATTTTTAAAAAATAAATTACAGGCAAGACCTTCCACCAGAAAAACGATAGTTATTCTCTGAAGGCTCCAATGATGGTTAGTGTTTTTTAGCACTAAAGCATTGTTTAATTAAGGTATGTAAATTTTTTAGACACAATACTATTACACACTTAATAGATGATAGTTTGGTGTAAACATAACTTTCAGAAGCACTGAAAAAGAAAAAATTTGTGTGACTTGCATTACTGGGATATTTGCTTAATTTTGACGGTCTGGAACTGAACATGCAGTATGTCTGAGGTATGCCTGTATCAAAATGACTAAAAGGTTAAGGGTAATTACTGGCTCAGGAAACTTAAAAGGGAACAAATAGGATGTGTTTGAAATATGGTTGTATACAACGCATCAACCTTTTCTCTAAACGCCTGGTTTTGTTGTTTTCCTAACTTACAACATTGGCTTTAGACCAAGTCCGAAACCGACTTTGAACAGATCCTGCGGAAATATGCTTTTTCCTCTACATCCAGCAAGAAGTGAAAACACCTTTCCTTTCCCAGAAGCCCTAGAAACCATGCCCTATTAGCCCAAACTGGGTTTGGTGCCCATTCTGGACCCAGCCATTGAGGCCAGGTAGATGAGCATCACTGGTAGGATTAAGTTAATCAGGACTTGTTATAAATATTTAAACCATTCATTGTTTTTGCTATTTTCAAATAAAATATATAGGTACTTACATGTATTCATCATTTTAGAGTAGTTGAATTATTCTCAAATGGAATAAAAAATAAATCTTAGCTTTTTATTAATTCTATGAAACACTAGGTAGGCAGAGAAGACTTGCCAGTTTGGTCAAATTAGATTGTAAAAAAATATATTGTGGATGAAGTTGGCTGAAACCACCTTCTTTGAAGATTTTTACTTTACCTTTAAATAAATAGATGCCTGGTCTGCCAGGTACTACCTACGTGAAGTCCTGCTTTGATACAGGAGGATGAAATGGATAAAGCCTCAAAATCCTTCAGTCTCTATAATACTAGAAAAATGCATAAGAAATGTTCTACATTCATCCCATGGCAAAGCAAATGGTAATGCCACACACTTGAAACATAATGTCTTGGTCTTCCAGATTGCTATAGCAAAATACTACAGATACAGGAGCTTGTAAACAACAGGAATTTATTTCTCACAGTTCTGGGGAAGACTAAGATCAAGGCACCACATGGCCAGATGCAGGTGAGGGTCGTCTTCCTGGTTCATAGCCCCGCCTTTTTGCTCTGTCCTCACCGGGGTGAAAGTGGGAGGGTTTCTCTGGAGCCTCTTTAATAAGGCACCCAGCCATTCACTAGGGCTCCACCCCTAGACCTAAGACTCCCAAGGCCTCCGCCTCTCATACCATTACCTTTGGAAGTTAGGATTCCAACAAATAAATTTTGTGAGGACACTTTCCAACCAAAGCACATATTTTTGTTTCGTATTCAATGATGTGATATTACAGCCTAAGGAGTAGAAAAGAAGGGTTTGGGAATCTAGAAGGAAGTGGTTTCTGATCTCTGCTCTGCTATATATAAGCTGAGTTACTTTAGTTGAATCGTTTCACCACTGTACGCCTGATTACCTCGCCTGTAAAGTACAGATAATAACACCCTCTTTCTAGCTCATCATGTTGCCATGAGTGTCAAACAACATTCAGCTTTACAAACTGTAAAGGGCTTTCTGAATGTAAGGTATTCTTATTATTACGATTACTTATTTTACTGCCAAATTTGCCCAAAATAAATGTATGGCCTTGACCAAGTACCTAATATCTTTTACTCTCACTTTCTGTTCCAACTTATCTTTGGGCTCTTTTAATCATGTTATTTAATTGTGACTAATGAATAATGTCTGCCCATTGGATAGAGAGGAGGTGAGCATGGATTTACAACGGTCAGCTTCAGCCAGAAGTGCCGAGGGCCAACTATAGCTACATCTCTGATGTACTTTTGTGGAATTTAATTACAATTAGAGTATTTGTTCAGCGTTCTGAGTTAGTTTATTTTTTACATGTAGCCTTGGTTTCATATAAGTTTGCCAGTTAGCTTGCGGACACAATTATCGAGGAAGAATACGCACGACTCGGGGAACTGACGATTTAGCCAGAGACACCCAATTTAGTGGCAATTTCAGGAACAGAACTAACGTAGCTCGATCTTTATGGGGCAGGATTTGTTCTTATTATATTTTTAGTTCTAAAGGGATAACTGAATTAGTGAGAAAGTGGCCTCTAAAGCTAATAAGGAAGAGCTGCTTTTGTTGGTGGGGAGTTCTGAACTATCTGGATGGATAGGAAAATGAAAGAACAAATCAAAGAATTAAGACCTTGAAACAGTGGACTATTAGGATTGCGAATTCAAGGAATGCTAGTTCAGAAGTGTGCCTATGTGTTCACTCTAGACGAGGCTTTTCTCTGTTTCTGTTTTCTGATTATCAGTGTGAATTCCTTTGGTGGAGATGACGGTGATGGTTATGGTGATGACTACTACATCAACAATAGGTAACACTCGTCAGAGTAGTCCCCTCTGATTCAGTTTTGCTTTCCATGGTTTCAGTCACCCGAGGACAAGCATGGACCAAAAATATTAAACAAAAGATTCCAAAAATAAGCAATTCATAACTTTTAAATTGCACACTGTTCGAGTAACATGATGAAATCTCGAGTTTTTGAGCTCCGTCCTGCCCAGGACATGAAGCATCTCTGCGTCCAGCAGCCCATGCTGTGTACACTGCCCCCTCCCCAGTCAGTTAGTACTCCTCTTGGTTGTCAGACCCACTGTTGAGCTATCACAGTGCTTGTGTTCAAGTAGCTCTTATTTTACTTAATAATTGCCCCAAAGAGTGGTAGTGCTGTCAATTCCAACAGACCAAAGAGAAGCCATAAAATGCTTCCTTTAACTAAAAAGGTGAAAGTTCTTGACTTAATAAGGAAAGAAAACAAATTGTATGCTGAGGTTGCAAAGATCCCTAAGAATAAATCTTCTACCTATGAAATTGTGAAGAAGAAAAAAGGAATTTGTGACACTTTCGCTTTTGCACCTGAAACTGCAAGAGTTATGACCACAGTGTGTGGTAAGTGCTTAGTTAGGATGGAAAAGGCATTAAATATGTGGGTGGAAGACACAAACAGAAAATGTGTTTCACCGGAGCCTATGTAAAGACTTCAGCAAGGGGTCCCCTGAAAGGAGCAATCGTATTCAGGTAACTTTTATTACAGTACATTGTTATAATTGTTCCATTTTATTATTGGTTATTGTTATTAATTCTCTTCAATGCCTAATGTATAAATGAATCTCTGTCATTGCTATGTACATATAGGAGAAAACAGCATATGCAAGGTTTGGTATGATCTGCAGTTTCAGGCATCCAACTGGGGGGTCTTTCGGAAGGTAATTTCCCTGTGGAGGAGTGAGTGCTATACTTGCTTACCATTCTCTGTACGTCCCTGATCGAAAGGTTATACATGCATTCTTTCATTTGAGCCTTGCTATGATTTCATGTATTAGGACTATTATTATCTTATCTTTGCACAGGAGGAACTTGAGTCAGAGAATGGTTAATTAATGCATAGTAAATAGTCAAGAACACAATGAACAATGGACAGAGCTGGAATGCAAACCCATTTAACTCTGGAAACACACTATCCCTGTTGGATACATTGCCTAGTGCCACCAGCAACAATACGAACAACCAGCCTACTGATGTCCTACTCTCGGCATGTCATCTGTTAGTGCTTACTTGATCTGCATAACAGCTGTGTGCTATAGGTACTGTCATGATTACCATCTTTTCTATGTGAAAACTGAAGACAAGAGACTAGCTCCCGAGTTTTTGTGCTTAGCTATTATACTATAACAATAATAATGTAAAAACAGTAATGAAAAACACCTTGAACATCATAGCAACTTGTTTTTCTTGAGGGATTTTTACAGGCCAGCTGCAAAATGCTTGTTCACATCATCTTTATCAGGTGTAAATAGTTTTTACCCCCATTTTATAAAGAATAAAATTGAGGCTCAGAAAAATTAAGAAATTTGCCCATTATCCCATTAATAAAAATGTTAAAACCTGGGACTCAGGCCCTGGTTGGTGTAGCTTAGTGGACTGAGCACAGGTCTGCAAACCAGAGGATCGTGGTTTGATTCCCAGTCAGGGCACATGCCTGGGTTGCAGGCCAGTTCCCTGCAGGCCAACTCCCAGCAGGGGACGCATGAAAGGCAACCATACATTAATGTTTCTCTCCCTCTCTCCTTCCCCTCCAAGATAAATAAATAAATAAAATCTTTTTAAAAAAACAAGAAAACCCTGGGACTCAGAACTTTGGAGACTGATCCCAGAGCCCATGATCTGAACTCCAACACTATTTTGAACCATGTTCTGGGTTTGGGATAGGACATTATGGAATTCTGGCTCTTTATGACCATAACATTTGTTCATTCATTCATTCAACAGGTGTTAATTGAGCACCTACATATTATATACCAAGTGGTGTGCACTCATGGTTTCCCTGGTGGGTTGCCAGGGAAACAGAATGCCAGTTGTAAATCCAGGTTGTTACCTGCACTTCTTTTATTTATTTGTTTGTTTGTTTAAATTGTTGTTCAAGTACAGTTTTCTGTCTTTTACCCTCTCCCAGCACACCCCCACCCTCTCGACCTCCCTCCCATTTCCACCCCCCTTGTTATTGTCCATGTGTCCTTTATACTTGTTCCTGCAAACCCTTCCCTTTTTCTCCTGAAATTCCCCCCCTCTCCCCTCTGGTCTGTCAGCCTGTTCTCAATTTCAGTGTCTCATTTTGCTTGTTTGTTTGTTACCTGCACTTCTGACAGACTGGCTATGATTCAGAGGTTCCCATGACCTGTTCCTAGGCATTGATTAATTTGCCAGAGCTGGTTGCAGAAATCAGAGAGCCATTTTACTCATGAGGTCACCAGTTTTTATATAAAAGGAAACAACTCAGGAACAGCAGGTAGAAGAGGTGTTTTGGGTAGGGTATGGATAAAGGTACAGAGCTTCCATGTCCTCTCCAGGTCTCCATCTGTTCACCAACAAGAAGCTCTCCAAACCCATTCCTTTTGGGTTTTTGTCAGCAACTTTCCTTTCTCCTCTCCCCAGAGGTCAAGGGGTAGAACTAAAAGTTTTATTTTATTTTATTTATTTAAAATTTTATTGATTTTTAAAGAGAAGAGAGAGAGAGACTCACATGGATTTGCTGTTCTACTTATTTATGCATTCGTTGGTTGATAACTTGTATGTGCTCTGACTTGGGATCAAATCCACAGCCTTGGGGTATGGAAACAATGCTCTAACCAACTAAGCTGCCTGGCAGAGTTTGGGACTAAAAGTTTTAATCCTACTCCTCTCCAGCACACCTATGTGAATCAACTTGGTTCCATGAGCATTCTGACTCATCCTTAGGCATTTATCAAAAGTGACCTCATTAACATAACAAAAGGTACCTTGAGCACCTTAGTGCTTAGGAATTCCAAGGGTTTGGGGAGCTATGAACCAAGACCAAATGTGGATGAAGACTATATATGTGTGTGTGTCTCATTATTTATATATGAGAAATATATAAATCACAATATCACAGTGTTTGAACTGTCCTTATAAGAAAAACAACTATAAAAAGTCAAGACACTAGAATCTCATCGAGTCATTAATAACTATGCGGTGTATGATCATAGTGTAAGGAAATGTCTCCCAGGGTGAGGGAGGCCACTCAGGTGTTCGGGCTTCCATTTGATCCCGTCAGGTTCCAAAGGCAGGGGTGCTGTCAGCCTAAATGACTCCACCCTGTCAGGCAGCTGGCATAATGAAGCTAAAAGACAGTATCATCTCTGGCTCTGAACCTCTTTTGAGGTGTTAATGTAATACTGGCTTTCCCCCACCACGCGATACATTTATTCACAGTTTTACCCAGAGCTACTGTTTTTCCTTCTATTTATATTAAACTCTCCCACCTTTGGAAGAAACATTAGTGTTGGCCACTGTGCTGGTTATGTCACTGGTGGCAATACTAGTCTAGCGAGTGCCTCCCCCTCAGTCCACTTCTATTCAGCGCAGTGGTAAAGGTGGAGTGACACAGGTGCAGAGGTCATGGGCTACTTCAGTACCAGGTCATAAACCCGCTTTCGCTGTTTCCACTTTTGCCAGATTGGGTGGAGGCACATCCTGCCCTAATAGGTTTTTAGGAATTTTGACATAAAGGTTAAAAACACAGTGACAGTGTTTTGCTTAGGGATCATCCTTGTTTCTAGCCCTTGTAGTTGTGGCCCTGGTCCTGTGACCACTGCATCAGGTAAACAAAAAAAGAGTTGAGTGGGGAAGGAAGAATACCAGCACCTCCCCCCTCTCTTCTCCCTAGATCCACAAGAAAAACTGAGAAATCTCTCTAGTGGGGGCACTTCCTTAGCTCCATTCATGTTCATGTTGAGTGTGAGCACACTTGTGAAGGTGTGTAAGTCAGCCCTTCATGCTTTTATCCTCTCTGTTTCAGACAACCAATGTCTTAATTGCTGGTTTCAATTCTCTGTTAAAACTATTACTTGGAGGAGATCTCTCTGCCTATTATTGGACATTATACATATGTTCGTGTCTGAAGAAATGAAAACACCACTTCAATAAAGGTTCCTCAGAAAGCTGGTGATACCCATTTGCAAAACGGAACAACTCCTTCACCCTATACTCCCTGGTTTCAGTAATTTCTTGGCTGTGGCCTTCCTCCCTGTTGACTACCTTTTTTGTGTGATTGAAGGTCTTGGATGTACTTTCTTTTGCCTCTGCACAATTTTTCTCTTTCTAGGCAGCTTTGAGATTAGTGGCCATTGCTCAGACTGCCCCAAATCTGACCTTGGTTTAGCACCAAGGCCCAATTCAGTACTTTCTTTCTTTCTTTTTTCTTCCAATTCTTTTTTAAAGATTTTATTTATTTATTTTTTAGAGAGAGGGGAAAGGAAGAAGAGGGAAAGGGAGAGAAACATCAGTAGGTGGTTGCTTCTTGCACGTCCCCTACTGGTGACCTGGCTTGCAACCCAGGCACGTGCCCGAGCTGGGAATTGAACTAGTGACTCTTTGGTTCACAGGCTGGTACTCAATCCACCAAGTCACACCAACCAGGGCTAATTTTTAAAATTGTTTATGCTGTTGTAGTTGCCCCATATTTTCCCCCTTGGCCTCCATCCACCCGGCCCACCCTCCACTTCCATAATCAGTCCCCTCACTGTTGTCCATGTCCATGGGTCCTTCATGTATGTTCTTTTACTCATCCCTTCACCTTCTCTCAATCAGTGCCTACCTCCTCTCTCCCCACTTACAGCTGTCAGTCTGTTCCATGTTTCTGTCCTTCTATTTTGCTCATTAGTTTATTTTGTTCATTAGATTCCTCTTATAAGTGAGATCATACAGTATTTGTCTTTCACCAATTGGCTTATTTCACTTAGCATAATAGTCTCCAGTTCCATCCATGCTTTTGAAAAGGAGAGGAATTCCTTCTTTCTTCATGCTATATAGTATTCTATTGTGTAGGTGAACCAGAGTTCCTTTTTTTTAATCCACTCTTCTACTGATAGTCACTTAAGCTGTTTCCAAGTCTTGGCTATTGTAATAGCTCTGCTATGTACATGGGGTTCATACATTCTTTTGAGTTGGCATTTCAGGATTCTTAAGGTATACTCCCAGCAGTGGAATTCCTGGGCCAAAAGACAGTTCTATTTTTAGTTTTTTGAGGAAATTTCAAATTTTCAAACATGTAGCTTACTCTTTACCACAGTGGCCACACCAGTCTGTGTCCCACCAACAGTACACTAGGGTTTTCCTTTTTCTACATCCTCACGAACACTTGCTGTTTGTTGATTTGTTAATGGTGGCCGTTCCAACAGGAGTGAAGTGGTATCTCATTGTGGTTTTAATTTACATCTCTCTGATGGCTAGTGATGTTGAACATTTTCTCCTATGTCTATGGGCCATTTATATGTCCTCCTTGAAAAAGTGTTTATTAAGATCCTTTGCCCATTTTTAATTGGATTGTTTGTCTTTCCAGTGTTGAGTCATATAAGTTCTTTATAGGTTTCAGAGATTAAATCCTTGTCCAATGTATTGTTGGCAAATATGTTCTCCCATATGTATAGGACACTGAAGAAATTGAAGAAGATACAAATAAGTGGAAGCATATACTGTGCTCATGAACTAGAAGAATTTTACATCATTAAAATACCTATACTACACAAAGCAATCTATAGATTCAATGAAATTTCTATTAGATAACAATGGCATATTTCAGAGATCCAGAACAAATATTTCAAAAATTTGTGTGGAACCAAAATAGATCCTGAATAGCCTCAGTAATTTTGAGAAGGAAGAACCAAGTTGGAGGGATCACAGTTTGATATCAAACTATACTACAAAGCCACTGTCATCAAAACAGTCTGGTACTGGCATAAGAACAGACACATAGATCAGTAGAAAAGAATAGAGAGCCCAGAAATAAACCCACATCTTTGTGGTCCATTAATATCTGACAAAGGAGGCAAGAGCATACAATGGAGTAAAGACAGCCTCTTCAATAAATGGTGTTGGGAGAAGTGAACTGGTACATGCAAAAACATGAAAGTAGACCACCAATTTACACCATACAACAGAATACACCATACAACAGAATTAACTCAAAATGGATGAAAGGACTTAAATATGAGTCATGACACCATAAAAATCCTAGTGGAAACCAATAAGCAGTGAAATTTCAGATATCTTGCATAGCACTATTTTTTGCTGATATATCTCCAGGGACAAGGGAAATAAAAAAATAAGCAAATGGGACTATTTCAAATTAAAAAGATTCTACACAGATAAAGAACCCATCATCAAAATGAAGAGGCAACCCACTACTATCTTTAACTTTAACTTTCATTTTAGCTATTACAGATAAAATAACCAAGGGACTGAATATTTTGCCTTTTTCATATTGGTCTTCATTTTCTTTTTTAAAATATATTTTTAAAGATTTTATTTATTTATCTTTAGAGGGAATGAAAGGGAGAGAGGGAGAGAAATGTCAATGTATGGTTGCCTCTTGTGTGTCCCTTGCTGGGAACTGGCCTGCAACCCAGGAATGCGCCCTGACTAGGAATCGAACCGTGATTGTGTGGTTCGCAGGCCCACGCTCAATCCACTGAGCTACACCAGCCAGGGGTCTTCATTTTCTGATGCATCGATTGAACTGACTCCCCAGGAGTTGGATCCGTCTCTAAATTCCACTGGAAACTCTCACCTTCAGTAACTGACTTCAGTAAAGTAGCTGCTCCATTCCATGGGTGACCATTCCATGGGTGACCTCCTCATCCTCTACCCTTTAATTCTTCCTCTTCCCAAATCACGTGTTTTGTGAGCCAGAGGCATTCTAGCAAACCTCACTTCACTGGATCCAACTCTGGTTTTTGGGAGCTGTTATCAGGATCCATGGACAAATACCAAATATATATATGAACAATGTGTCAATCATAATGCCATAACTTGCAAAGTGAGTGCTAATTGTATTAAGCCATGTTTTTTTGGGAGGAAAATGCTAGAAGCAATGAGTGACAAATTATATTATAAATCAGTCACTTGATGATTAAGAGAGGTCACAAGGCATCCTAGCCAAAGTGCTCTTGTGTGATCAGCTTATTGTCTCTGTCCTGTTGGTCTTTTGTTTACTTCTGATATTTTCCACCTGCTCGAATGCACTGGATTTTTCATTTCAAGGAAACTAGGTTTTTTTTTTTTTTGCAAGGGGTTGATATTTATTCTGTAAAAATAATTCTAGTTGTTTTTTTATTCAGAGTCTTAAGAACAAAAATATTTTCTAATTGTGCATTAATTGTGACTCTAGAGGTTTGTTAAATCTTCTGTAACTAATCAATGCCGGCAGAAATATGGTTTCCTGGCTACAATTTCAAAAATACTGTATTTTCATGGTATAGCACAGTGTTTTGTAAATAATGGGTTTTCAATATGTGCTTGTTAATTTGGAATTTAAAAATTTTAGTTGATGTATAATTAAAATGCAATAAAATGTACACATCTTAGTATTCATTTGTTGAGTTTTGACAGTTCTTTTCAACCCTGTAAGAGCTACTTACACACACACACACACACACACACACACACACACACACACAAAACGAACATTTTCACCATCCTGAAAGTTTTCTCATGCCTTTTAGTCAATTCCCTCCCCATACCCGAATTTAACCACTTCCTACTTCTGTCTCCACAGATTGGTTTTGTGAAAACATGCAGTATATTTTTGCACCAGGATTCTTTTTCTCATCTTTAAGTTTTTAAAATTCATTTGTTTCTTGAATTTGTACTTTCTTATTTTATTTCTATGTAGTATTCCATATTATGAATATAATACAATGTAAGTATCCATTCTTTAGTTGATGGACATTTCAGTTTTTTCCAGCTTTTGGCCTATTGACAGTCTAGTACAATTGTTTTTGTGGATAAAATTCATGTCCTCTTGGTTAAGAGCTGGGGTGGAATTCCACGTTTGGAGATAAATGTATATTTAACTTTATAAAAAACTGCCATAGAACTCTTTAAAATGGTTGTGTCCTTTTATATTCCTTCCATACAAGGGTTCTAGTTGTTCTATATCTTCACCTACATTTGGCATTTTCAATCTTTTAAATTTTATTTGTTATAGTGGGCTTGAAGCAGTATCTTACTGCGGATTTAATTTTCTTCTCCTGATATTGAGCACTGATGGTTGCTTATTGGTCGCTTGTCTTCTTTTATAGAGTGTCTCAGTCTTTTGGTCTTTTAAAATAGCTGTTTATCTTTTTATTATTGATTTTCATGAGTTCTTTGTATGTTCTTTATCTTTATATATTTACTTTATATGTGACTTTTTCAAACTATGTATTCCAAATATTTTTCTAATTTGTGATTTGCCTATTCATTTTCTTAGTGGTGTTTTTCAATAAGCATAAAAAAATTCATTTGAATGAAGTTGAATTTATCATTTTTTCTTGTATGCTTATAGCTTCTTGTATCCTGTCCAAGAAATCCTCCTCTAACTCAAGGTTGCAATGACATTCTCTTGTGTCTATGTTTTCTTTTAGAAACTTCATGGTTCTGGGATTTTTGTTTAGGCCTATGACCCAGTTAAAATTAATTTTTCTGTATGGAGCAAAACTAGGATTTAGGTTCATTATGATTTTGTCACACAGTTGTCCAGTGGTCTGAGCACAATTTGTTA
This sequence comes from Sturnira hondurensis, assembly GCF_014824575.4. Taxonomy (NCBI): domain Eukaryota; kingdom Metazoa; phylum Chordata; class Mammalia; order Chiroptera; family Phyllostomidae; genus Sturnira; species Sturnira hondurensis. The sequence continues at coordinate 4,689,856 of NW_028085694.1, forward strand.
AAAAGATGTCTTTGACCCCTTAACTTGGTGCTATGGTGAAGAATCAATTGGCCTCATACATGAGGTTCTGTATCTTGACTCACTGTTCCATTGACTTGATATTTTGTGTTCATACCACACTGTCTTAATTATTGTGGCTTATAATAAGTCTTAGGATCAGGGAATGTAAGTCCTTCAAGTTATTCTTCTTTTGAATGTTATTTACTCTGTTCTAGATTATTGCATTCCCTATAAGGTTTAGAATTAACTTGTCAGTTGCTTCAAAAAAGCGTGATGGAATTTTGATAGGGACTGCACTGAAGATACAGATAACATTGGGAAGAATGGGATTTATGACACTATGAGTTTTACAATTCATAAACATAATATATATCCCCATTTATTTACGTCTTTAACTTTTCTCACATGTATTTTATAGTGTTTGGTGTAGCCATCTTGAACATGTCCTTTAATGTTTTTCCTAGGTACTTGATATATTTTAGTCCTGTTGTAAATTGTATTTTTTAAATTTCATGATCCGGAACTGGGTGGTGTGGTTCAGTGGGTTGGGCGCTAGCCTGCCAACCGAAATGTTGCCGTCTGGGTTCCTGGTCAGGGCACATGCGTGTGTTGCGGGCCAGGTCCCCAGGCCACTGACTGATGTTTTCCTCACACGTCTGCTGTCTCTTTCCCTCTTTTTCTCCCTCCCTCTCCTGTCTCTAAAAAGTAAATAAAACCTTAAAAAATAAATGAAATAAAAATAAAAAATAAATTTCATGTTCTAATTGTTCATTGCTAGTATATAGAAATAAAATTGATTTTAAAATATTGACTTATATTCTGTAGTTTTACAAAATCCACTTATCAGTTATTGTCGATTTGGGGGTAGATTTTGTGGGGTTCTTTATGTACAGAATCATACTGTCTATGAATAATTATAATTTTTAAAATGTGTATTTCTGTTATGTATTATCCTCCTTTATTGCTTGAGTCAGAACTTCCAACATAATGTCGCAAAGAAGTGGTGAGAGCTGTCTTATTTATTTGCCTTGCTTCCACTCTTAACCTTTAACCATTACACATAATGATTAGTTTCAGTTGGCTGAGAGTTTTATCATAGATAGGTGCTATAAATTTTTTTCCTGCTTCTATTAAGATCATTTTTTCCCATTCATTTTGTTAGTGTGAATGACATTGATTGCTTTAAATACTCATCCAGCCTTCTTTCTTGGAATAAACTCACTTGATGAGGTAACTTCTTTTTTAAATATATATATTTCTGGATTTGATCTGCTAATATTTTGTTAACTTTTTCTATCTATCTCCAGGAAGGATATTAGCTGTGATTTTCATCTCTTGTGACCTTTTTGTTAGACCTTAATTTCAAGGTTATGCTGGCCTCATAAAATCAGTCGACAAGTATTTCTCCCTCCTCTGTAATCTGAAATAAGTTTTTGTAAGATTAGTATTATTTCCTCCTTGGTCGTTTGTAGCATTCACCATCAGTGCCTTGTGGTCTGACGATTTTGTCTGTGAGAGCACTACTTATTGCATGTTCAATAAAAACAGGTTTCCTTTATCTTTCGCTGTGTAACAAATGACCACAAACCCAGCAGCTTCAAACAACTCATACTTATTATCTTGTACTTTCTCAATGAGGAATCCAGGCGCATCTTAGCTGAGTCTCTGCCTCAGAGTCTCTGGTGAGGATGCAGTGGAGGTGCTGCTCAGGTCTGGAGTCTCACCTGTGGCTTGTTTCTGGGAAGGTCTGCTTGCGAATTTATTTTGTTATTGATGGAATTTAGCTCCTTTCAGGAAATATGGGCCTGATTTCCTTGCTGGCTGTTGGCTGGAGGCTCTCCTCAATTCCCTGTCATGTGAACCTCAACACATTGCAACTTCATCCAAACCAGCAAGAAAGAGTTTATAGTAAGATGGGAATTATAAGCTTATGTGACATAATCATTGATGTGACATCCCATCACCTGTACCTTATATTGTTGTTAGAAGCAAGTCCAGGTCCCACTTACCCTGAAAGGGAGGGAACTACATAATGGCGTGAATACCAGGGGGCAGAGATAATTGTTAGGTAATTGTTACAATATGACCACTACATATAGGGCTATTTTAGATTTTCTATTGAATCTTATGTTAATTTTGGTAAGTTGCATTTTTCAAATAATTTTTTCATTTCATCTAAGTTGTCAAATTTATTGGCATAGTGCAGTGATTTTCAACCGGTATGCTGTGGCAGGTACACTGGTGTGCCGCAAGAATCTTTAAAACGCAGTACCTGACTGTTTAGTCAGGGGTCCTGAACTGTTTTCCCTTAGGTTATCAAATAAAAAATGATAGCAGCCAACACAACAGTAGCCATCTGGTGTGAATAGATCAAAATGACACCTATTTTTCTCATATTGGCAAAAAATATATTTTTGGTGTGCTACTGAAATTTAGTAATTCATTTATGAGTTCTATTAAATGAAAATGGTTGAAAGTCACTGGCATAGAGTAATTTATAGTATCCTCTTATTATTTTTTAAAATATTTGTCCAATGGTGTCCCATTTTTCATTTCTGATATTAATAATTTACATTTTCTCTCATTTTTATCACTGTAACTAGGGGTTTATCAATTTTGTGAATTAAAAAAAAGACTTCGAAGTTTGTTGATTTTTGTCTTTGTTTTACTCATTTTCTCGTTGCCTGATTTCCTCTCTTATTTATTGTATTGTTTCTTCTCTTTAACTTTAGTTTATCTTGCTCTTCTTTTTCTAGCTTCTTTAAGTAGAAGGTCAGGTCATTAATGTAAAACTATTGTTCTTTTTTAATGTGAGAGCCACGTGACTACGAGAATGTATGACAGGCTTCCCTCACAGGCCCATGCAGCTGAGTGGCCCTGAAGCTGAGGTCCATTAGAGAGCCACACTAAGTCTGCCTCCTCTGTTATTTGTTGTGAGATGCGCACTTTAACGTTTCTGAAAATGGAATACGTCTTATTAAGCTCTGGCATCCTGTGACTGCTATTAGCCAGGCAGAAGTCTGTCACAGCCCTCGCTGCCTGTGTGTGCACAGATTGGCTATGACTATTTCTGTTGCCATCGTTTTAGTTGAGTCATAGGCATTTTGATGCCCATGTTGAGTTTCAGTGTTAAAGTTTGTAACAAATGACTACATTACGAGTCAGCGCTGAAACCATGAAATGGAGCATGTTCAGAAAGCAAGAAAAGACAGTGAAATGTAACATGAATGAGGCAAATGTTGTAGGAGAGATGCTCATAATTCAATATTCTTTTGAAAAGCAACAGCCAATATATTTCATTGATTTTTTTAATGTAATAAATGAAGAGCAGCTTTGTCTAAATCATAGATAGCTAAAATGAAAATTTTAAGTGATGAAAAAACATTGAGTCATAGTTTAATCATCAGTATTTTCTTTTTTCTGGTGTGTTTTACAGTTGACAATACCTTTCATTGAATAAAATATAAGTGACATTTCTCACAGGAAAACTCACTAAGTTGCTATGTTTATCCATTTTCAGAGACTAGAAAACTGAGGCACGGGGAATTAACTCGCCCAGGGGCACACAGCTAGTAGGTGGCGGATCTGGGATTCGAACAAGGAGGACGGGATTTAGGTTCGTCTCTTGATACGGCCCTGGTACGACGTGAGGTGGAGGGAGGAGTCATTTTTCTTTAGGAACCTCCACCATTTAAACATACTGGTTTACCAGGTGACTACTGACCTTTTCATTCTCCTATTTAAAACTCTTCATTAATTTAACCACCACCCAGAAGTAGGGATTAAACTCCTTAAAATGCAAAGCCTTCCATGATCTAGCCTTAGTCAACATTTGCCTGATGCTCGCTCTCCAGCAACAATAAATATTGTCTCCTAAGTCCACACCCAGGACATTTCTTGTCCCAGCCTAATACTTAATTGGCTCTCCTTTCACTCTTGAAAGCCTCCAGCTGTTTTCCTTTGCTTATCTGAAGTTATTCACGTTAACCTCCTGTGCCAAGAAGAGTTGACATAGCAGACTACACAGCCATTTTTGAAAGCCCTGCTTACAACATTATCCCCTGGTTAGTGCTTGGATTTCAGAAGGGTTCTAACCACTTCTAAAACTGGTGAGAGTGACGAAACTGTTGATGCAAATAACATGGTTTCTGCTGAACACCTGGTTCTCTTTTGAGAATCTGAAATTTTGGTACATTCTAAGCATAAGATGCCTACATTGCTATGCCTCTGTAAAAACCAGGGTTCTGAGTCTCTAATAAGTTTCCCTGGTTAGCAACAATTTACACACGTCAGCACGATTTGTTGCTGGGGGAATTAAGCATATCCTGTGTGACCCAGTTGGGAGAAGATGCTCGAAAGCTTATCTGTGCTTTCCTTGGGACCCTCTGTACATTTTCCTTTTGCCAATTGTGCTAGCTATTCTTTCACTGTGGTAAACTGTAGCTTTGAGTACATACTGAGTCTAAGTCCTCCTAAAGAATCATACACCTGGGGATAGAGTTTTGGACTCCTGACACATCCACTCTGCCTAGAATCCATTTGTGTGCTCTTCCCCTTTCCTCTTTGCCTGGATAACCTACTCCAGGAAGCTGCCTCTGAGTCTCCCATGCCATTCTGCTGCAGTTGGTAATCTTTCTAGGAACTACTGTAATGGTCTGAGACTGTCTTTATTACTACCCTTAGCATTTTATACTTTTGGGGACACTGTCTTTTAGTCCACTAGACTGTGAGTCTCTTGCGGGCAGAAACTGCTGTACTCATTGTAACTGTTGTATTGTCTTGCATACCTGTCATGCGGTGGTGGTTGATTAATATGCATTGAATAAATGAACCTCTTGGCCAAACTGGGGTAGTCTTCTGACGGCCAGTAGCACCCCTAATTAAAATAATTAAGACAGAAATTTGGAATGGGCTTTGAGAAATATTTTTTAAATATCTTTGCCTATAGTTGGTTATTAATTTGTTTCCTCATTCGGTAGACACTTAGAAGACTCTTAATGTGTATTATACGTGAGGTAAGTGTTTAGGGTATAAAAAAGAAAAAAGGTAAGAGAACTGATTTGTTGTTAAAAATTAGGAGAATTCAATATAGGCCTCAGATCTGTCATTCTGCAAAATAATGCTAGGGATATCTGTTCTAAATCTGCAGTCATGATAAGAAATACAGTAGCCTAGGATGATGCTTTGAAAGAATGCGCCAGGTAATTCCAAGTATTTATCAGTAACTTGTGCTTCATTAATTCCAAAGAAAATGCATGTTTCTTCTTTGTACTACTCATTGGCTGGAAACGTACAGTCTTGTTCGGGTACAATTCATTTCTTTATACATTCATAAAGATGGTATTTAGATTTATTTTTTCCCCTTCATTCATTGTTTGCTCATGCCTTCCTTTTTCCTCCTATGGTTATATAATCAGCTTGCTATTTTTAATACTACCTTTCTGACAAAACTAAGTCTAAGCTTTAACAGATACATTTTCATATCTTGGAAGTTACCTCAGTGATTCACTCTGCTATGAACTGAATATATTATACAGCTTTTTGATTGTTCTTATCCTTAAAAAGGATATTGGGTTTCTTGAGATGTGATTTTTCAAGTTAAAATTAGAACAAAAAAAAAGATACTCTCTTTTTGGATGTTGGGGGTCGTATAGCAAGGAGTGGGGGTTGTTGGTGACTGAGAATAAAAAAGTTACAGCTAAGCTCAGCCAACACTGTAATTATATCTTATATTTTCTATTCACAGCCTGGACAAATATATGGAAATGGCTGCCATGGAATTGATTAATGTCTGCATCATTCAGTTTAAAAGGACATAAGCTGATCTCAGTCTGTTCAAATCAGCCTTCTTATGTACTCTCCTGGAGTCATTAACAACCGTTATCCTGTCAAGGAAAAAATAGTGCAGGGAACCCTGCTTTTGGCCACGCAGGGCTTGTGAAATTAAACCCATCTACATAATTGCTTAACTCTTCTTTTCATTTTGGCTTCTAAACCATTTTTTCCTGCATTACATACAATTAAAAACTTATATGAGATACATGAGGATTTTTTGGGTGATTGTTCTAATATTAGCAAAACATATATTTTATAATAGAAAGTCCAGATTGTGGCTTGATAATTTAGAGATAAACCTATAAAGAAATTTTTGAGAAAAATATTGTTCATTTTTGCATTGCTAAACATTTACTTAATCTTCACCAAGATAAAAAAATTAATATCTAAAATAAGTCTATCACCTACCTAATGCAGGAAAAAGTCCACAGAAGCTAAGTAATAAAATGGCCGTGGAAAGACTTGGCAGCCTTACTCCCAAATGTTCTTGTTTTGGGGTGTTCTCTTTGCTCCTCTCTCTCTGAAATAGTCTATGGAATCCCCAAATTATCTCTTTTCTAATGCTAGGCTTCTTACCTCTTTAAAAATACAAAGGCAGCATACTTCTGGAAAGGCTTTGCTTTTACATTTTGAGGTAGCTTAGGGTTTTCATTCTTTCGCTAGATCTCTGCACTGCCCCCTGTTATAGTTTTACGATACTCTCCAAAACTATGGAAAGAAGCCTAAGTGTTAGAGCTTAGTATAATCCTTTTCACATATATTTATTCCGATACAGTTGTTATTGCTTACTATTGCGCTCTCTTATAAGTCATACTTTCAAGATGTTTCCTTTATAAAAGAAACAACTTTCTAAAATTCTGGTATTGCCATGTAAAAATCGAAACGAGACTCACAAATTGTGTGGTGACAATACAGTGTAATAGCCCGATGATGCCGTCATTCAACTTTCTTTCTCACTGTTTCCTTTCACGGCTGCGATTGTTCCACTCGATAAAGAAGCAGGAACAAAGCCCTATTTCATCAGCATAGTTTCTCGTCCACAGGAAAATAGCTACACACGTTCAACATCCAGGCATGAAAATAACTATTGGAAGAACAGAAGAATCAGAATGAGAATTTTGTGATTCGCACTTGAAGAAATATTTTAGAAGTTGAAACTGCGTTATTAAAAGAAAGCTGCTTTTTCTTCCCCGTCCTAAATGCTGGTCTGTGGACAAATACAGACTGTTCTAATTATTATTGTCCTTGCCCCAAGATTCCTCATCCCAGCCTTTTTATTTCTGATTTCTGATCAGAATTCCAACCCTGGGAGGCAGATTGTGGGCGCTGACAACTCTGGGAAAACCAGCAGCGTCTGAACATTCAATGATGGAGTCTTGCTCTAATTGAGATAGCTTTCAAAGAAAAGTTCATGCGTGAGAAAGGTTATTTATTTTAAAACAGGAACCCAGGTAGTCCTGTTTTCAAGGACACTCTGGCTTGATAATCATCGTTTTTCTACGATGGCAATATATTTGTAAGTGTTGGGGAAAAACGAAAAGACAGGATCAGCTGAAGATTAATTGAAATGTAAAGATATGTGTCTATGACTTGGGTAGTTTTAGTATTTTTTCACCACTTGTTTTATGAACATACATCTTATGTTACATGTCACTTAATCTCCCTTATTAATACTAGCTGAGAGGTCTTGTCATTATTTAGCATGTCAGTGCTTTAAGTTCCATGTTTTGTTCTGAATTTTCTATGCCAACTTCTTTTGACCTGAAAATAAAATATTGTTGTTTGGATAGATGTGTGAATGGGTCTAGGGTGGATGTTTTGTATAAAAACAATCACAGAAACTCAGTTGTGTGAGCAAATTCTATCTTCCGGCGAAATAACACTTTTGCTGTAGATAGTATCTCACGGTAAAGTTCTCCGAGCAAAGCTTTCTCTGGCTGGGCTCATTGGTCCTTTCCCAGTGCTCCCCTCCCATTCATGCCCCACCCCCAACTCCAATAAAGCTGGAAACTATTGTGCAAATGGAGAAACGCCCGTTCTTTCCCTTTCCAGGGGCACTTTTATCGGAAAGGGGATACACCACAACTGTTTCACCACTTTGACGCAGCTTCTGTAAAGAAGAAAGTGTTAACGTCTCGGTCTGCAGCTGATCCGAGCTTAAGCAGTTCACTAGGGTATCGTGGTTATAAATGTGCTGGGGTACCCCAGGAGCCTTGCATGATTTTAGACTATTTTTCATAAATAAGTAAAAACGTATCAGAAGGCATTCCCACTTCCCAAGGAATGCTCAATTAAAGAAAGGGAAGAAAAACAAGACCCAGAAAACGGGACTCTGGCTTCAGCCCTGTGGAGGAAAATGCATTTACACTTTTTTTCTTTTTGCTTTTGCTTTCCTCAGTCCTCTGATTGAGTAATGGTTCAGTAGGAAAGCACACAGAAAGAAAATAATGCCCCAGAGCACATCAGTAGTAAAAGTAATTAGTTCATTGTTAACATCAGGGTGCTGTTAACAAGCGCACAGGCCCTGCTCTCTGGCTAAGCTGCCACACATTATGATAGTCAACTCCAAAATAAAAATTATTTTGTGCAGAAAGAGGAAAGGAGAGCGGGGATTATAAGCCTGGAAAAGACTAAATTGGGGGATTGAAGATATTTTTCAGAAGCATAATCAGAATCCACAAATGCAGTCTCGGCCTCCCAGCTCTGGTCATTAGGCACCACATGTGTATGCAAAGCATGCATGCTTATGAGAAACAGACACTGAGAGGAAGAGAGAGAGTAGGAGTGAGCTAGCGAGGGTGGGAGACTGAGCAAAAACCATTATTATACATAGCACCTAGGGAACACGAGATCTAATTGGAGAATCAATAACTGAAACCCCATTTTAAATATTCTGCTCTATTAATTCTTCAGGTTAATAAAAACTGCCCGCGTGATGATATTTTGGGATATAGATATTCAGAGTTGGATTATTTTTGACAAGAGCGTAAGGAATCTATTCAAAGCTGATTTTCCCCCCTTTTGTTCACTGAGGACCTGCAGAATCTAAGATAAAAATGGCAGTTGTCCTGAGGGCACCCTGAGGCATGTCATTAAAATCGGAATTTGATCCTCTTTTCATGGTTACTTGGGACAATCAAGCACAGGAAACCTGAAAACTCATCAGTTTTCCAAAATATGACATGCCCTTGACTTTGTCAGTTTGGCTGCCATATAGCAGCCCTGGCTATTTCAAAATCCCTTTAGATGTCACTCTGTCTTCAAGAATGCATGCTGCAGATCGTGTGTGAGAGACGGAGTCTCGGCGCTTCATCTGGGCGCCTTTGCCCAGTCTCAGCACTGGCTTCTCTGTTTCCCATCAAAGAGAAATTCCATCACAATCTTCCAGTAAAAGGCTAGTAAAAAGCCTATGTTTTAAAAGAAACAAAGCAGTTTACTAATTGTAATTAATGTCGATCTGAGAAGTGTTTTCAATCTACTTCTTAAAGCATTCCAGGTAATGAGTACTATAGCTTTTTAAAGCAGCAGTGTAGATTCCAGGACCACAGAGACTCTTGGAGATAATTCGTGGCCACCTAAAATGATATGGCTTACTATTGTCCATTTATTTTTGTTTCTTTGTTTTTTTAAAAAATTTTAATTTACACTGAGCAAGGCTTTCTTTGTTTTATTTTTTGAGTTATGCAGTCTGAGACTCCACAAGACTAGAAATCTGGTCAACTTCAGTTGCTGGGAAAGTGAAATGTGCATTTCACAAGGTAGTGGGCAGGAACCAAACTTTTAACGAATAAACTCTTAGGTGAAACTGAAATCGGAAAAGTCAGCATTTGTGCTACCTGTCACTCCCAGAACCAATAAGCAGGGACAGGGATTGAATCTTTATGGGCACTTTATTCCGATGCTGGTGATCTGAAAAGACGGCAGGTTATGTACCCTCACGGGCTGTCTTGCATTTCTTTTCAAGCCAGCCTTTTTTATAAAGAGGAAAAAGTGTAGGCCAAGTGATTTGGAATTCAAAGGAAAAACAAAAATTGCAGGTAAGGGATTTGGAATTCAGGAAAGAGGCTAATCAGATAAAAGCTGCAGTCCGGCCATTTCCCTAGCATCCTTTCATCCGTTGACCTTTCATCCTTTCATAGTGTTTTTCTATCTGGGTCCTGGGTCCTGTGTCCTGGGTGATTTTTCTGTATCTGTTTCCTGGGTGGTGAGACATTTCTCCCTGGAACACAGCGGCTCCTGTCTGGATTGCATATGGTTTCTCCTGGAGCACAAAGGTCGTGGTGTCAGGGTGGGCTGTACCCTCAGTTCTGAAACAATAGCTTTTCACATGCATTAACTCCTAAGCTTACTATTACGTGAAACTAGCATTTTCCACCTCTTGAGTTACCCCAGCACATCTGTAAACCAAACCCTCTTCCCACCTTCTACTCTAACACTTGTTTTTCAGGATAAATGACAGAGATGCTCCATCTCCGAGCCATATGTGTTGCCTTGCCCTGAGAGACAGTAGAGTATTCCCAGCTGTGAGAACAACTTCTCACAAGCAAAGGCCAAAGCTCTAAGTCAGGGCACACAGGAGGCTTTTCCAAGTAGAGAGCACGTGAGCTAGCTATTTTCCCACATACTTTAAAATGAACATTTTTTTTCTATAAAAGTGAAAATATGAAAAGAGATTTGGCTACTGAATTGTACCTGCCCACTAAAGCCGGCTGCATTTTGATAGATGTTGCCTGTTATAGGTACTGTCAGTTCAGGCCCACATGAGGGCAGCCCCGTGACGAGCAGTGTGAACTACAGAAGGAAAGTAACTCAGCACTGCTGGCAGGTTTAGGAAGCTCCTGTTGTGCTTGGGTCTTATACTTGGGCTCTTTCTCTGCTGAGGTAGAATTTTACTTAACAGAACTTTGGTTGGTTACAGATATTGCAACCACATGAAATTTCTTTGAGTTTAACTTTTTTTTTTCCTGTTAACCTACCACCTGTCACATAATAAAATTAGTCTTTGGTAGATATGCTTATTATGTAAGACCCATTTTCACATTTCAGAGAGCTAGGTTATGGGGACTTTTTGTCACACCAGTTCCAGTTCTCAGGTTAACTCATGTGTACAAAAAAGGAGTAAGTTCGAGCAAGCAAGAGCTCGTGTAACTCTGATAGTGATTCATGTTGTTCATCAATGGGTTTCATGTAAGCGAATCAACTTCTCTTTTATTTTGCTTTGTTCTATGGCTTTGCATGTGTGTTTTCCCTCCTACCTGGGCTGCCTTTTCTTCTACCCTCTACTTACCGTGTTCTCAAAAAAAAAGCTCTAAAATTGGATCCTGCTAAATTTTAAGTTTTCTTGGTATATTCCACTTGACAAAGATCACTCATGCATGTTTCTCATTTTGTCATTGATGTGATATTATAGCTCATGCTTCATTATTGCAGAAACTTGAATATGTTGTAGATTAACGAATGTGTCCCCAAACTCAAAAGAAATATTCTGTTATAATGCCTTCTGTTGACAGCTGTTACTATATAAAGGCACTACAGCCAACCAATTAGCCCTCCAGGGTGTGTTTCTTGATAAACTCTTTTTTTCACATGGGTGAGCCACTGATTCTAAGCAATCGAGACCACCAACTTCTTTTCCTTTATGTTCTGTATGTGCATAATAGACTGCCTAGCATAACTGAAAAATTTCTTTTATCTCAACAAAGTAGTGTTGAACACTAACTATATGCAAAGCACTGGAAGTAACATGATGACGAAGACCGCTTTCTAGTGTTTGCTGAGAAAGTAGATCAGGGATTGTCAAATCTGGCCTGTCATCTATTTGTTTAAACAAAGTTTTATTGGTACTCAGCTCAGCTCATTCACTTACACATTGGCTGGCTGCTATGGTGTTACAATGATTGAGTTGAGTACTTTTGGCAGAGATCATATGGCCTACAAGACAAAAATATGCATTATTGGGCCCTCTACAGAAAAACTTTGCTGATCCTTGATAGAAATCTTTGCATAGGCCATATTAAGAAGACAATTATTAGCTTAAATTATAATAAAGACTGGTGCAAATATCAACCCACATGAACTACTAACAGATCCTTATACAAATGTACAATGTTGAAAAATTTAAGAGGCAGCTTATTTCTACAAATAAATAAAAGTATTTTTCAGTGGGGAAACATTTTTCTATGGGGAAACACACACACACACACACACACACACACACCCCAAGCCTAGAGAATTGGAATTATTATTCCCCCAAACTACTTAGAACTTCACAGTTACCAAGCACTATTTATACAATTGTCAGTGAGGTACTCATTTCACTTAGTGATTCAACATGTATTATGAAGATTTGCTTTGTTCTAGGTACTGATACTTGGGATTCAATGGCAAGCCAGGATGAAAGTAGACAATTTACTCCCCATTTCTTATACGAAAAAATGAAGTCTCTGCAATAACTGGTTTATTGAAGACTGGAACCAAATTATCAACCTTACAGACAATGTGTTCAAGTCAATAGTCATTCTCATGAGGGACACAGACTGGAGAAACATACTGATTCATACAAACATCATTTCTCTCTCCAGAGGTAAATTTATTGGTTACTAATTCCCTGTCTATCTTTCCCCATCAGGTTTCAAATATGAGATCACCTAAGGGGCAAAGTTAGTGTGATCTTGGTACTGACATGTACTAAGCTGCATGATTATACTTTCTCTGAACCTCAATTTTCTCATCTGTGCAATGGGAATAAATAACACGTGAATTTTAGTTTATAGAAGGTAATTTGGTAGGACATAGTGTACTAAAATAAAATGCTAAGTCCTGAGCAGTTTAGGGTTAAAAATCCTAATTTTTAATCCTCATAACTCAGAGAATCTCTGCCTGGCATCAGGTAGAGCATATTTAGATATGAATTCATAGAATCACTAACAAATATTTACTGAGAGCCTGGTACATGTAATCCAGCCTAGCACTACCATTTTCTAGCTTGTGACCTAGCTTGCTTAATGAATCACATGTTCTTCATTGTAAAAATGGGGAGAAACAACACTGGTTTAACAGAGTTGGTGTGAGAATTGACGCAAACTATTTGAAGGCAGCAAGGTGTCCGCTTTGTATTACTAGAGGCTAGAGATTCGTTAGTCTCCTTTCACCTGTCTGTAACCTCTTAATATTAAGGCCTAATCAAGGCAACATTTTTACAATAGTAGGAAGCAAATAAAGTTGTACAAGTATGAGAGTGAAGAGAGTGGCTGTATATCTCAGTCTGTCCAGGCACAGGGCGAAAATGGTCTTACTTTCTAAGCTGATGATGTTGAAGAAAATCCCTTAGCCTATCCCGACAAAAAAATCTTGTTTCCTTGCCTCGGTTTGAAATTTGAAGGCACAAGAGAATTCTGTCCTCTGAAGCAATTGGACAAATTGTATATAAAAATAATATTTTAGGGTCAGGTAATTATTCTGGTAACTTAGGAAAATATCACGGCAACCAAAGAAACACTGTTATTTCTTCTTAATTCTGAAATCTAAGCCTCCTTGGTGCCAAGGTGCTTTAACATCAGATGACACTGGTGCCGTCCTGTGATGCTAGGGAAGGTGTGGGGCCCTCAGTGAATCCGAGGGTATGTTTCTAGTGATGAGAAGTGCAGTCTGGTGTTAGCGGTGTCAGTAAGAGAGAGACTTGAAGGCACAAAAGAACATGTTTACGTAGGTGCTCTTTCATGTTGGGTGCTACACTTATTGCTTTTGATTAAGATATATGATTGAGTTACTGGATATGACATTTGTTGAGAGAAGGGAGATTACTGTGGGTGAAGTGCAAGCGAGTAAAGAATGAGGTGGTAGATGAAGTGTGAATGAAAGGTTACATTGATGTCTTGTTTGTTTGATTTAGGAGTTTGAGATAAAATTAATCTATTGCACTTTTTAGCATGTTAAGAGATGTATCATAAAATGTGCTTCCCAATACATAATCCAAATAAATCAAAATAGACTTTGGAAGGTAGCTTTAAGCCGGCTTTAGCTGTATAAAAGTGTATTGGGGGTGGGGATGAGAGTTGGAGACACTGCTTAGAAATGCTTACACTGCCTTCACATGTATGATTCTATTTATATCCACAATACTCGGTGCGGATTTTTTGCATGTAGTTTGAATGTTTCAAAGGAAAACCTATTTTATCTGTTAGCTTTGTGTAACACTGTGAATGCAAATCAAAACTCATCATCTCTGAACATAGAAATTAAAGAATGAAATGGAATATAAACTAAGGCTGGGCAATCTAATTTTACTGTTGCAGTTAATATAGTGAGAAAAATCTCAAAACCATGGGCGTTGAAAGGGCAGAAGAGAAATGTAGTGTTGAAGGTCAATAGCACCTGGATTTCGTCAGCTGAAAGTGATGCTGGTGTTCACAGTGAAGAACTGAAACTGTCCCAGAACCAACCGTACTCTGAATGCACACGTTGTCTTTGGAGGACTATTTGCCAAGCCTGCTTTGCTGCAGGGCAAGCTGGGCATCATATTGCCTCCATTTTGCAGGTGGAGAAGAAGAAAAGAGTGAAGTTCTAAACTGTCCCAATTCACAAAGGGATTCAGTGGCAGGGTCTGTTACTCCCAGACCGGGGCTGTATTTACTAAACCACATTCCCATTCTGGTTCATTCTCAATCTGTTTCTTTATTTGCAGGCACAGAATGGAATCCCAGTGACCAAATAAGCCCCGCCTTTTTGAGGCTTTTAGTGCTCTTCAACTGGCCTGGGCTCGTTGCCCGCCCCGTCCCCCCAGCAGGAGGACTGCTGGCCACTGAGACTCGTGCCTCCTGGTTTTCTAATTGGGACCATCCACTGCAAAGCAGTCTCCCTGAAGCCTGCATGCTTCATTTTGTTTTGCAGTGTATTATATTTTTTATTTTTATTTTTTAATAATAGCTAACATTTATTGAACTCTTAGTATGTGACAAGCACTGTAGCAAGTATTTTATGACAATATTCCATTTATTAGAATTCATTCAACTTAACATTTACCAAACAATTATAATGTGTTAGATATGGCAATAGGCGCTGGAAATTTGTGGTCATCTATTTTCAATAGTCAACTTAGATGTAAACACACATGGAACGAATTATATTTTTAAAATTTCTTTTATTGATTCTACAGAAAAGGGAAAGGAGGGTGAAAGAGAGGGAGAGTCATGTATGTGAGAGTGAAACATGGATCTGTTGGTTGCCTGCTGCCTGTTCCCCCAACAGGGACCAAACCTGCAACCCAGACAGGTGCCTTGACTGGGAACTGAATCCGGGCTTTTCAGCTTGCAGGATGATGGCCAGGGCCAGGATATGTTATAAAAATTAAGAAGTGTTTCTTACTAAATTAAAAATGCAGGTGGAATATATTTTTCCAAGTATGTATATTTTCATTGTAGAATATTTTGAAAGTAGAAGCAAAGAAGGAACAAAATAAGATTCTGTAGTTCACTAGAAATGGTAACTCCCACTGAGGACAAAATAAAAAAGCATCTTAATTTTCATTCTTAACTAATTTAGATAGTTTTCCTTCTTGGTTTAAAATGGAAAGCTTTTACCATCTATTTGTGCATGTGCACATATGCATGTGTCTGTACATATAGATATATACACAGAATCAAAGGAAATATATGAAGGAAATTCCTCCTCCCCATCATTGCTTTTTCTACCCATTCATAGGTAAGACACTGGTGTTGCTAGAAATGTGAGAGGAAGAACAGTAAGGCAATGAACTTCCCTCTTGAATACCAAGGCACAGAAATGAACCCTAATAAAAACTCCATTTTCCTTCCCCTGAAACAAGGCAATTTAAAATTGAATTTATTTTAGGATTTTTGTCGAAACACACAGAACCAGAATAGCCAGGAATTTAGCAAGGCCAGCCTTGCTTGGAAGACTACCTGCCTCACTCGGAGCCCTGACAGAGTGACGTGCCAGAGGGCATGGCTGGAACCTGGCACTGGGGCAGCCTATCCATTCTTCAATTTATTTTACAATTTATGTGTTTTTGTCAACAAAAGAAATCTTGATTGTGATCCTCAAAGTTCTTGTCTCTGATTTTAAAGGAATTTTGCTTTAGTTCTCCGTCCTTTATGGTATCAGTAAGCCAGTGGAAATGGTGGTGAATAAATCTCATAGGAAGTTTGTAGTTAAAGATCAAACATAACCTTCACTGCAGACATAGAGGTGCCTATTCTTCTTTACTAAAAAAAAAAAATCCTGACTTGAAGATGCCCCTCTTCCTTCAGCGGGCCAGTGTGTTTTTTTCTTCTTTCACTAATATACACACAAAAATAAACTTTTATTGTCTGCTATACTTGAATATGAACTTTGATGAATAGGGGGGCAGGTTGAAATCATAGACCAATATGCCTCATTGGTATATTCTCAACCAGGTATCATCATAAAAGCACAAATAATATCAATTAGGTTATTAATAAATTACTTCTAATAAATGGGGTTGATAAAAATTTTAATATTATTTAATCTTGCTCCAGTGCACTCAGCTGAATTGTGTTAATAAATTACTATTCAACTTTGATATTCAGGGGTTCATTTCATTTTCCAATGACATTAACAGATATTTAAACATAGTTAAGAGAGATTATTTTTGAAGTTCCTTCCATTTACTTTTGCTTTAAACATATAAAAAATGAATTTTTCACTTAACTTGTTTGTGCCTTTGAAAATTCTGAACAGTCACATTTTGTCCACCATATCACGTTATTATTCCAGTTAGAGTTTTCATGACGGGAATAGCTTAGTACCTTGACTAGAAATGTTATCACGAAGAGCCTTATGCTAACGTGGTGACTGTAATGAGGGTTTGTAAACCAAGTCAGAGCATGTAATTCTGCTCATAGGTTGCTCTCTATCTAGAGTTTATGACTTTAAGTACTTCATGATCAGTAAATAATAAATTCAATTTACCGGATAGAAGTTTTGTCACTTAGAAATACTCGCTTGGAATATATATTTCTTAATTGGCATCAATGGCACATTTCCCAGGAAGCATAACAAAATGGATCATTTAATAGATGCCCAATCTCTCCATCCATCTATCAGGGAGGCACATGATGTTTTGACTTTAATATGGTAATTATCTCAGGCTGACTTCAGAGCAGGAAGCTGCCTCCCACACAGCAGTGCTTAATTACTTTAGACTTCAGCTTGCCAAGTGAAAAATTGACTGTTTTTTTGCACATTGCATGGAATTGAAATGATTTCATTGTCATTTCAGTTGAAATATAGCCTGACATCAGCACAGAATCATGGGAAAGATAATGCAAAATTTCTCTGAAATTCTAAAATGGTCTGAAAGCTGCCTTATTTTTTTTGTGAAGCTGCATTTCATTTTCAGAATGTTAATGAAGATCCACTTCATCTTGAGAGAAGCAAACTTTCAGGAATTCACTTCTTTGAAAACATTCCATTGGCAATTCAGTCCAGGGCTACATTGTCAGGTGGTTACAAATGCGTGTGAACTTTGACAATGAAGGGGCAGAAGAGCAACTGGAATTGGTGTTGACATAATTAGTAGTAAAAATTGTTATCTTGGACACGCACCTAATAAAATAAAAGTGATCATTACTGCCACATGCAGAAAATTTAGGAAAGTGTGCTTTATGCAGATCTGCGTAATGACAACTTCAATGTGCTGTTGCAAGACATAAACTAAACATTTGAACAATAAAGTGGTAAGATAAATCCAGGTTATCTTTGTGCTGAAATTTGTCAAACTTCCTTTTTTCTTCAGATTTCATCTGTCAATCGCATCCTACTAATTGAATAATTTTCAAGATATCAAAGACAGATTTCATGAATAAAAATGTCCACAAAAATACGCTATTGGATAAAGAGAGAAAGTATAACTATGAGGGAAGGCATTGATATACCTGAGAAAACCATGCCCAAGCTTTCACGTTGGCAGGAAGCACTGGGTAAGTAGCAGGAACACCTTTGCCATGCAAACCGCAGGGGAAAGTAATTAAATTTAACAGAAGCTGCTCTTGATTTAAACCCGCAGGGGAGGTAATTGAATTAGTAGGGAAAGTCTCGATTTCTAAACAAAAATATAAGGTATCTCTATCACCAAATATTACCTTATTTTTTTAAATATGCCTATAGCTTCTAGTAGCCTGCTTGTAGAAACCAGTTTTAGGACACCTAATGGCTAATAAATGGTTGAACATTATGAGACACACTGACCAGCAATCTCATGTCAGCACATCTGAGGCATAATACAAGAAATAGCTGCCCCAGCCAGGGGGGTCCATGTGTTGGAGTGTCGCCCCATACACTGGAAGGTTGTGGGGTGGATTCCTCATCAGGGCATGTACCTGGGTTGTACCTGCGTTGTGGGAAGCAACCGACTGATGTTTCTCTCTCACATCCGTGTTTCTCTCTTTCTTTCTCTCGCTCTCCCCTCCACTCTATCTAAAATCAATAGTCAAATATCCTCAGGTGAAGATTAAAAAAATAGGGATAGCATGGTGTTGCCTTCTATGGCAGACTACTTAAAACAAATATCTGGTCTTATGATGGAGACCACAAGCTTTGGGGGGAAAGTAGACTTGTTATAATTTGGGGGGTCCAGTTTGATATATTTTGTACATCTGCCTAAACTGTAGCCTCAGCCCCTGAGTCTGCCATTGCCCGTTGAACTGGCTTAGTGTTCTGGCTTTGGAAGCAACAGAGTTCTCCTTTTCTAAAATGTGTGGTCTTGTCATCAGAGTTCTCCGGGGTCCACATGTTTTTCTCCACATTGGGCCCGCTCACCTGAAGCTGGTCTCAGGATTACCATGCTTACCATGGTGGTAGAATGCTCACTGCAAATAGCTGACTTTTCACCAAGCCTTGGATGCTGGCTCTGACAGGTCTGAAAGAAAGGGTGTCTTTTAAAATTTTGGGTAAGGCCCACCTACTTGTTAAGTGATATGGATTTTCAGTTTTGTCCTAAACCTCACAAAGACTCATAGGGGTTGCTTCTGTCTCCCTTTCCACCCTGTGTCAAGAACAGCAACAATGAATGTTTCTTGGCTGTTTTTACCTAAACAGATAGGAAGAGGTAATATTGATTAGAGTGAGAAGACTCATTTTCCTTCCTGAATTTAAGATTAAACAAATCAAAGATATCATCCAGGGAATTCCGCACCCTCCATAAAAACCAACTGTTAAGACAGTTTTACTCTTAATACAACATAGTTTACAGAGGCAGAGCGGCGAATAGCTGGACTCCACACCCAGAGTTCTTGCAGTCGTTCTAGCTGAGTGATGTTGGCAAGCTATTTCCTGCATCCTACTTTTATTATTTATAGAGTGGGAACAGTAGCAGTATCTGCCACACAGAGCTGTGAAAAGCATCAAGTAGGTTCATATACATATGCATATATATAGTAAAGTATGTATATATATATATATCCAGGGTCTGGCACAAGTAATACCCCTTTTTATTACAAAATCTTTTATTACAAAATCATAAGCATATAATTCTGTAACATAACAATATCACAATCAAGCACACCATGTGACATTTTAGGTGCAATGTTCGAACTGCTGTTCATCGTGTATGAGACATTCATGTACCCTACCAACCACACTCAAGCAAGCATTGCTTCTGTTGGACCCTGTACACACACACAGTGCCTAGAATGCCCCTGGCACATAGTAAACACTGTTGTATCCAAATGTCAACTCTATCACGTACAAAATATGTTGAAGTTCGTTGCCTATTGACAGTAACAGTTCCACATTACACCTGATGTCATAAAAGAGCATCCCCCGTGGTTTTATTGGAATTCCACACTCCCAACTACATTGTAAACATGGGCTCTTATATATTATGTTTTAAGTGGAAGCTACGCAGTCACAGTCCCTCTTGCTCAGACAGCAGAGTAGTGGTGTCTTGTCGAGCTGGGGTGGGGGTCTGGGGGTGGAGGTGTTGAGGGGGTGGAATAGAAGATAAAGTTAGCATGGAGGTATGAGAGTGAGAGATGTAGGTCAGCACAGTTTGCTAAATTACAAACAAAAGCCAAAATAATGCCTCTCTTGCAGTTATAGATTATGCTAGTGTTCCTGGTTAGCCCAGAACTGGCACCACAATAAGTGAAATCAGTCACTCTTGCTTCCAACTGAACACACAGTCACAATGCCTTTGTCAGTTATATGTTCTCTTGTCAAGTAGTTGTTGGATGGAAAGCCACGGAGGAAGATTTTTTTTGTCAGATAAACTTTTCACAATAAAAGAACGCGTAGCGAAGGCTTCTGAAATAAATCTAGTGGCACTGGGGAGTTTACAAATACTAGCATATTAATATACAGCTAAAATAATAATAAAAAACACCATGCTGCTAAAGATGTTTAGTATTATCAGCTCACTGCAGGAGTTTATTAGAAACTCCTGCTTTCTTTTATTAAAATTTCAATTGGCTTGTGAATGAGATCCTATGTTAGTGTCATAAAGTGAGAAGCCAGAAGGAGAGGATATTGGCATTTAAGTGCAGATTTCATTTTAAAAACACTTTACATTTTAAAAGAAGATTGCATATTGTAAATATTATATATAATGCTAGTGGTGTTAAAAGTAGTGTTAGTAATTTTTAAAAATTCATCAAATTGTCTTTGTTTATGATGATATTTGGCAGATTTTATATTTCTGTTAGTAAAGCAAAGTTTTAAATTTATCCCAAGATATTTTTAGTTATGTCACAGACATGGTTTTTCAAAAAGAGTTTTCCAAATTATGCATAAATGTAATTTAATGGGAATCCTCTTTGGTAGTAGCACATGACAATTGCCTAATTTTATAATTAGCTGATTTTCCCTGCTGCATTTCGGAAGCTTCTGTTAGATTCACTAGGTTTAGCTGGGCAGCTGGATAGATTGCAAACCTCAGTCTGTGGTTGAATGTTCCGGTTGACAACGTGGTGGTAAAGTACACGGAGCACCTTTTGAAGGAAGTTCGTTATTTTCCTGC
This sequence comes from Sturnira hondurensis, assembly GCF_014824575.4. Lineage (NCBI taxonomy): Eukaryota > Metazoa > Chordata > Mammalia > Chiroptera > Phyllostomidae > Sturnira > Sturnira hondurensis. Next base: position 4,710,686 of record NW_028085694.1, read on the forward strand.
CTGGTCTGAAATGGGCACTGCTTCTTTACCTGGTGAAATGCTATTTAAAACGATGGTGGCAGGCAAGCTTCTCAGGTGTGACAGATAGCTGGGGGTCCAAGATGAAAACCTCGCTTCCCCGTCTCAGCATCTGGAGCCTTCGTGGAAGTGAGAAGTTTGCAGGTTTGCAGCTGCAGCCCTTTCATGACAAGTTCGGTAAATTTAACACATGGTTGCTTGCTTAGAAAATATTTTCCAGATTTTACATGTTTACAGCATTGACATTTGAAGCCGAAGCCCCTTCCTTCTTGATTAGAGCAGAGAGTACTTACAGACCGCATTCTAACTTTATGGGGTTGGAAACCTGGGAGTGGGGCACTTACAATTTTCAAACAAATCAAAATGCACTTTGATCTCTAGTCCAAGTTTCTTTAAATGCAATGAGTAATAATAATAAATTAGCCCCACTTAGCTATTTTCCCCTTAAATATGGTCATTTTTAATGTAATCATTTTATTGCATTCCAAATCCAACCAACATATTTAATCCATCTTATTCAAAGTATATATTTTCTGAGAAGGAACATTAACTTAGCAAATTAGGTAGAGGAGAGACCGTGTGTGTATGTATTTTTACATTTTAAGCTACAGCAAGTTCTGTGAGAATATATATTAATAATACAAGCAGCATTTTTCTTTATGCATATTTTCTCAATGAAATCTCTCATTTTATTTACAAATCTTCACATACACTAAATGTTGTTAAAGCAATATAGGAAACATTTCAGCGATGTGATACATTCAAAACAAAACTAATGTGATTTTGAATTTTCTGGTGTTTAGTCAAAATCTCTAATTTAAATTTTACTTTAGCAGATTAATTTCACATTAATTACATTAGTTCTATTTAATATTGATTTCAATCATATCTTTCAAAGAAGGTGAGAAGTAATTTACATTGCTGCAATCTTTTTTTAGAACCATAAACCTACAGTTGAATGTCACAATGCTCTTAGGTTGCGAACAGGCATGCAAACGTCATTCACATAACGGGATACATTTTACCATCTTCATCTTCATGAACATAAGCCCAGTTGCTTTAAACTGGATTTACTGGAGTCCAGATGCACAATCTTCAGAATTTTCTTTAACATTATTCATGATATTGAATACTGTATTTCTCCTTCATGATTTATGATAAATGATGGCACATAGCACATGAGAAGAAAAGCCTTTTAGAGAATAAAATAGACTTTAGGTTATGATTTTTCAAATACAAACAAAAGCCATCTTTGTCCCGCCAACAAAATAAGTCAAAATAAAACACCGTAAAAATGCATTAGGTATCAATATTTGCTCCTATAATTTGGAAGGGGCAAGGGCAGTTTGATGCTTTTAGGGTACTGAGTTTGCTTCATACCCCTTCCTCCCAATAAATAATTACTATATATTTGCTCTGAGCAACAGTTAAGTGAGCCCAGAGATGACTTACATGAGCAGCCAAATGTTTGTATTGATTTTGATCTTTATGTTTGTAGAAAGATATTTTAGCAAGTTTGCTTCTGAAAGAATAAAGTGCTTCAAAATCAAATCCATTTGGGATTAATTGCAGAGTGAAACATTTTGATTTTACCTAGGAGAAAGACAAGAACAAATGAAAAAAATATGAAGATCTGTAATGAAAAGCAGTAAAATAATCTAAGTAAATCATCTTATTAAAATGGGTGTTTCACTATAAATAAGGAGCCATAAAAATACAATTTGTATATTCTGTTACAAAAAGCCTCAGTCTAGGCAGCCAACTAGTAAAATTTTATATGAAAAAAAAATGCTCCCCTAAGGAAAATGTGCGTATCTGCTGTTTCTTTTTAACAAAGATTGAGATACTTATAAAGAACTTAGCAAAGGCTTCTAAAAATAAAGCCTCTTTTACTATCTTCACCCACTCCACTGCACGTACTGTGTGTGCAAGGGCGCGGGGGTTTTATTTCTTTTCCTATTCTCATTGAATTGTCTGATTCCAATTTAAATCGCTAGTCGGTGTTTCACAGCTTTGCACAGCACTTGCTAACCTTTTCCTCTTGGGCATCTCTGTTTGAAATGAAGCTTTACTGTGTCTCTCACATACACGAAACAAACAAGTGTACCTACTTGATGTTTTAATTGCAACTGGCTAAACTAAAAAAAAATGAGCAGCAGGTTCAGGAGAAATGAATGGGTCACCACCAGCCGACAAAACCAAAACCCTCAGCAGAGATGCAAATGATATTTTATTATTTGAAACAGCTGCCGTGTAGCCTCAGACACTTGCTTTTTTTTTTTTTTTTTTTACAGATTTTTCCTGAATAACTTCATGCTGGTGTGGTGTATCCTTTCCTGCTTTCCCTGGTGACTAAGGCTCCCATGCCATTTACCTTGCTCCAGGTAGTTTGGGGAAATACCACAGACACGTATCATTCTAGAGTCTGTGTAGTTGTTCAGTTGTTAATTGATTCTCAAAGGAAGCAGACTGATGCGGTTACTCTAATGCAATGTTTAAAATTCTTCAACTTATTTAAGATGCTTCTTTTACTGAAATTAAACCTGGTAGCTATTCTGGACATGTGATTACAAAATGCTTTCACAGAAGAGGTTGCAATAAATATTGCTTTAATTAGCCCCCATCCCCAAAAGAAATCTGTGCAAATTTTCAGGGTCGAAATAATTCTTAAATTAAAAAAAATTACTATAGTAATAACTGTTGAAGAATTTGATGCATACTATGATATAAATTCAATGGCACTTTCCTCTGAGTTCTGATTATAGGAAAGTGCAATGAATACTTGTGTTGAATGGTTTCATCTCTCTTAAATCCTCACCAGGCAATCCTGCTGTTAGTGTCTGTGTTATAATGAGTGTGGTGATATAATAGAAGCTTCCAAAATAAAGTGTCCTTGCTTTAAAAACAGCGTGTCTTGTCAGTTTTTGAAAGGTACATTACTTCCGTGAATGGGTTTATCAGCAGCAGGTTACAATGCAAACTAAGTCATAAAAGGGATTGAGTGGCATTATACAATACCCAGTAAGTAACAGAGCGGTAGGTGCAAGCTGTCAGACTCACTGGTCCGGCCGAGTGACCCGAAACAACACAGAAATAAAAGTTTACTTTCCTCACACACCCAAATCTTTCCTGCAGGATCTTTGCTAACTAACACTATTCAAACATCAGTTCTTCTTCTGTGAATGAACTCTGCCTGCGTGAAAAGCAGTCACCAAGGACAGAAACCTTTTCCATGTGCTTCTGTGATATGCAGATGGGCCTGAATTCAGTTCCGGCTTTGCCACTGGTTTCCCTACCTGCAAGATGAGGGCAATAAGCCTACCTGAAAAAAATGGTTATGAGGGACAAACACACAATGTATATAAAGTGCTTACTACAGTACCTAGCACATTTTATGTACTAAAAATATTATTAAGGAAAATGATCGAAAGTCCTTTTTCCCGAATGATAAATGTTTTGAGTAAAAGACCTGCTTAAAAAAAAACAAAATCTACACAGGCTCCCTTATTATTTTATTCTGATGACAACACTAAATGGCAGCAGATACCACAAGAATACGTTATACATGTAGTTCTGTGCCCTGAAATTAAAATAGGTGCAAAAGATTTCAGATACATATACCTTCAAAATGCTTTGTACAAACGACTTGAATCATTTGCCCAAATAATATATTTAGTGAAAAGAATATTCCAAAACTGAAGGTAACTCACTGAAGATTCTTTACCTGTCAGCTGCTTATGAGAAGGGTTCACCCAGTTCAATATTTATGTGAGAAATTACTTTCAGGAGATAATTTCAATCCATGTCGCTCGAGATGCTTTTCATATGGGCTGTGGAGTGTTGTGTATTCTAACTTCATATTTAAGGCAAAAGAAAAAAAAAGAAGTCTGTTGACTTCACACACGGAATCCATTCACATTGTTTTCACTAGTTTTTCCGAGATCCCGAGGGAATCCCACGACAATGGGCTGGATGGAGTGCAATTAGACTCATCGTGCAGGAACAAGTGAATTGGGGCAGATGTTGGTGTTTCGAAAGGAGTGGGCTTTCTTTGTATTTGGACACAATTCATTAGGACGTAACAATGTCTCCTTTTCAAACCATCAAGATTATTTTTAGAAAACAAGGAAAAACACCCATTAGCACAACCTCCACATCTCCCCCCAAACAATATTATCTTATAACGTGGTAAATGCTGATTATGCATTTGCATACATGACTTGAAACCTTGGATTTGAAACGTTTAAACTTAATTTTGTATGTCACCCCTCTGGGGGTGCTGCAAACAAGTTTGAGCTGGAGTGGGGTGCAGTGGGGTGTAGTGGGGCTGGGGCAAAGACCAAGGCAGGTAATAGAAGGAGGGGCACCGGCCAAGCGCTTTGTTACTTGACATCAGGGTGCTGTTAATAGCTGAGTGAAGCTGCCTTTGATTCGAGGGTTTTCCTGCCTTAGATGGAAGAAAGCAAAGGAGCGGCAGTAACTGGGGCGGCAGCGGCGGTGCGGGGGGAGGCAGAGGAGATCAGGGTGTCTGTGCCAGGCCTGGGCAGACAAAGACAGTCCCGAGCAGGAGGCAGGAGGCAGAAGGCACGAGGGCAGGGCTGCGTGGGAGTCCCGGAGCAGTTTCCTGGAAAAGGACGCTCCACTTTGCTGTCAAAACAGAGAATAGCAGTAGGGGGAGCCAACCCCAGAGGACAGCTTCAGCCAAAGAAACTCTGAGTTTGGGAGCGATATTTTATTTTTATTTATTATCGCAACACAGACTGTAAATTTTAAAACTGATTGGAGTGATTTCCCTGAGGAAGAAAGCTTGACCCCATTCCCACAGCCTCCCTGCTCTCGAAATGCTAAGTGCGCCAGGAGGCATTTGGGCCGCTTTCCTAAAAGTTTGAGATCATTCGACTACTCCCACTTCTGCGAGTCTCTCTCGGTTTGCTGAGAGTCCAGCTTATTTACGAGGACTGGCGAGCGGTCGGGGCAGGTCTGACAGCAGCTGCCTCGCACCCCAGGAAATTTGCAGCAGGTGGAGGGGGAGGGGGAGATAACGGCCACTCGGAGACAAGTTATTTAAGCAACCGTTTGTCCTACTATGAAAATGACTCGGTGGCTTTGAGCTTGAACTCTCAAAGGGAGGGTGCTGTGGGAGGCAGTTGGCGACTTTCTTTTAACCCAGTGCACACAGGAGCTCGGGGCTTTGTTGAGGGGCGGGCGGGCGTTGCGACAGACCTTCCGGGCTTCCTCGGGCTTCATCTGCCCGGGAGGCCACAGCGCTGCCCCCAAGGGACTCCGTGGATGAGGCGGCTGAGAAAGGGAAGACAGGCTCGAGGATTGGGAAGGGTCAGGGCAACTGAGAAACTACAGGGAAGGCCCCGAGTGGAATGCAGTTTTGTGAGCTAACCCAAACATACGCGCAGAGCACTTCTTGGTCTCTTTTGTATTATGCGCATTTTCACCAAAGCAGTCACAGATAAGAGTCGCACCATACCCTAAAGTACAGTGCCTGAACTGTGGCACTCGGCAGAAGCAGCGATTTCCAGAGTCCAGGGCCACAGGCAAGGAGATCCTACAGGCCTCTGGGGAGAAGCCGGGCAAGCAGCAGAGGGGCCCTTCGAGCCCAGCACGCCCCCCGGGGCGGCTCCGGGTGGCTGCTCCGGAGCCGCCGACTTTCTCCGAGATTCCAGCGGCGTCCGATAAGTCCCGAGGCTGCAGGGGAATGTTGGCACCGCCAACCCTGACCCTCGTCAGTTCCCCCCATAACCTGGAATGATTTTTCACACACGCTGGTTGCTAATTTCAGCGGAAAAGGTCAGCTGAGGGGCCAGAGGAGGGCAGAGAGTCTGGAGCGCCCCAGCAATGAAAGGGAGGTCAAATCAAAGCGCAGCGGCACAGAGCTTTCCTGCAGGCAGGGTTGCGGTTCGGGCTTTTATACCTAACAAAAAGCAGGAGGCCAGTCGACCCTTTGGGCCACGGGAGTAACAGCAGGGAGGGCAGACAGCTCAGGCGGCGAGCTGGGCTGCGGGGAGCTCCGTTCTCTGGGGTGTCCAGGGCTCTGGCAGGCGGCTGCCCCTAGTCTGTGTGTCTCGGCGCACGGAAGGCCGGGGAGTGGTGGGGGCGGGGGGGGGGGCGGCGGACGGGATTAGAGGACTGCGGCTCTCTAGCCCATCTCTTTGAAGGCGAGTCCTGGCTCAGCGAATCTCCCTGCTGTAGACTGGGAGACTTCTGCGGACTCTCCTGCGGGCTGCTAGCCCGCTTTGCGTTATCTCGGGGCGGGTGTGTACGCCCTGCTTGCATCTAATACATAATTGCTCTCAAGGACCGGGAGCCTCAGCCGGCATGAAGTTTAAGTGAGTGAATGGCACAGAGGTACTGGGGAAGATTCATTATCAGTCCATTTCTAGGTTATTTGACGTGGGAGATTTTAAGCCTTTTATGTGGTGAGGAGAAGAAGTGATAATGTGGAAACCTCTTAGGTAAAAACGTGCGGCTGACAGAGGGTTGCCATTTATTGGATAATGAATGTGATGACAGATTTTTCTAAAGAGCAGTAGGGAAAATAAATATTGGAAACACGGGCCAGAGTGGCTGGGCTAGCGTTGGGTTCTGCGCATGGCCCTAGCCACCTCCCAGAGGCTCCATTTTTCTAGATGTTCCTTTCTTAGCATTATTAGACAGGGGTACTAATGCAACTCCTTTGAATTTGAAAAATAGAAAGAAACCCCTTTTTAATCTTTGTTTTTATGGCTGCAAACATGATTACATAGAGGAAAATCAATCCCAATGGAACACAATGGATAATACAAAGTAATTGATTGGACTTTATCATTTTCTGTTACGATATTAAAATAACACCATAACATCAAGCAGCAGCCTCTGATACACAAAGGAAAACAGGAGATGATTATGTCTAAGGGTAATCAGGTCAGGGAAGTGTGAAGGTAAGATAAATAAGGTAAATACAAAAACGGAAAAAGGCTTGAAAGAAGCAAAAGGGAGTTGGTGGCAAAGAGTTTATATAATAGAAGGGAGCGCTGATGTTTGGAATATCATTAAGCAGAAAGCCACCAGAGACAGCCTATTGCAGCTGTGTGACTGCAGTATGTCTCGGTTGGTGTCCCAAAGCATGGGGGCAAAAGCTGAGTGACTTTAACTTCTCAGGAAGTGCAATAATCCTTTCCGAATACAACGCCTGCAGCTTGGCTGTTATGGGGCTATGAAATTTAGAAAATGAAATAGGAAAGCATTTAGCTATTGGTATTTCCCAGGCATTAATGCCACCAGCGTGGTGTCGCAAGCAACTGCTTAGGAAACCTCCATTTGCAGCCAACTTTCCAAATTGCCGGAGACCAGTGCGGTTTTGTCAGACTCCCAAATGCAAGCAGCTGAGGAAGAGCCACTGAGAAAAACTGCATCAGTATAATGCCTAGTTTCATTACTCTGTGTTCTTGCCTGTTTTATCTTTCCAGGTATATTTATGTCTCTCAACAAATATTCATACCAATGCATGCATAAGTGTAACTAATTGTATACTTAAAAGAAATGAAGCATACATAAAAGTATGACCAAATTTTAATTCCTGACAATATTTTTCAATTTTGAAAATACTTCTCATATAAAAGTACATATAGATACTTAGTATTTGACCAATAAAGTAATACATTTAGGAGACAGTTCATTAAAAATATATAAGATATTTGTTTTTCTCTCTGTGTCACTATATAACATAATTTTAATTTAGTTCTCTTAACACAATGTCTTACATGTGTCAAGCTACTATCCCAAATAACCCTGTTGTGGTCGGAAGTCAGTTTTTCCACATTCACACTTAAAACACAGTATAAAAATGTCATGCCAACTGGAGTGATCTGGCCCTTCGATAAACAGTACTCAGGAATATAGCCGAAGGTGATGGGATAAATCACCTCATGGGCTGGGAGCACTACAGAGCAGGTTAGTTGTGATATCCTCAAGAGGTGTGGGAAGTGGTTGTTTACTCAGCGGAAGAGCTCCAGATATTATAGAATTTGCTTTTAACTTTTCTAAATCCTGGGAGGCTGAAATCATTTGTTCATTCATTACTTATTTGCTCCACTAGTTAATGCCTATTATGGGTGTAGAACTGACCTTGGTGCTGAGGTCACTGAGACTGTCTCACGGGGCATACAAGCTATTAAGGGGTATTGACATATATAGATGTATGAAAAGATCCTAGAAGACAGGACACAGGTGCTGTGAAACAAAGAAAAAATGGAAGTAAGGGAAAGGCTTCAAAAGATTGCTATGGATGGGAAAGTAGATTTGCAGACAGGAAAGATAGGAAAGGGCATTTTAGGCAGATGACTTTTTCTGTGCATGATCCAACAGACACAGAGAGGGGTAAAGTGTTGGGCAACATAGGGAAGGCCAGAATGTTATATGGCGGATGCGTAGGATGGGCCTTGCCTTCCAAAGTAGGGTATTTCCCCTATGGAAAATGGAAAGCCCATATTGATCTCTAAGCAGAGATACAATCAAGTTGGATTATTTTGAGATGATGGCATTTTGGGGTAGGGTGGAGAATAGTCAGGAGTGGGGTCATACCGTATAGTGATCCACAGTGCTGGGTGATGGGTAATGAACCTGTGCTAAATGGGGGGGGGGGAATTACACCAAAAGAGTCACACCTTGAATATCAAATGTTCACGGCAGCAAGTGAGAGAAAACTGAAACTCAGCATCTCATGTAACATGCGCAGAAGACAGTGGCTCTGCATGTGGTCTGTCAGGGTTCCAAGTCCACTGGAATGTTTCTACCAACCATTTCCTAGCTGTCGACACATTCTCTTCGATACGTTGACTTTGTCCTTGGGCTAGTAGCAACATGGCGTAGCAGTCCAGCAGCCTCATCTGGAAACATAATGTCCATAGGAAAGAGGACTAAGTTTTTCCTATGTCTCTTTGTTAGGAATGATGAGTCCTCTCCCAGAAATTCCAGTAGGCCTGCCCTCCTGTTTCATTGGCCATATCAGATCAAATGCCAATCTTAGACCAATTACTGATAATGTTGTACAAAGGCTCTGAAGAGTCCACTACTGCGTGTGTCCTGCTTTCCTTCAAATATCTTCTGTTTTGATCTGGAATCGTCTGCACCAAAATGATAACTTCTCAATAGTTCTAGAATAGGAACTTGGTCATTCATGTCATCCTATGCTTCATTTCTTTATCAAAATCAAATGAAATCTTATTGAACCCTGTCCACGAGATTTGGTGAGATGTCTTCTGTCAGTCACTGTTCATGGCTTCCTTTCCCTCCACAGGCTGATGGATGCGGATTCTGGTACTTAAGCAGATTTCAGAAGGTACGAGAAGAGATACCCTCAATCCAGGGTATCACTCTGCTGTGCTCCTTGCCCACCCCTGTGAAGTCTTCTCAAATGTGGTTTAAGGTCTCCACACCCTCCTAGAACCTGCAAATTTTATCCCATTTTTTTGCAGTGGGGAGCCAAGGTCTCTTGGGCATGGTGGTTGGAGAAAGGGTGACTTTTTTCCAGACAAATTCAGCTTAATTGACCAAGTGGGTTTCCCCGTCCTGTTAGTCTGCCAGGGTCCATCTCCAGTTGACAACTTCCCCCAGACCTTGAGGACCCAAACACCTGGTGACTCTGGCTCCCCAGCCAGAGGAGGAGGTGTGCAGGGTTGAAATTCATTTCACTTTTCCTGATGAGCCCAGAGGCAGCCCATTAAGACACAGTCGATGAGCCGTCAATTCTACAGCAGCAGGTCTTCTTAAATATCCTGATGCATCAGTGCTTCAAGGGAGTAAACACAGCTGTCCTGGGGCAGTCTGACTTTGGAGGTTCTCTCATCCTACATATCCAATAGTCTCTTCTTCTATTACCTTTGTTCCCCAAGTCTCCCCATGAAAACCCATTTCCTGACTTTATTGATGTGAGGTGAGATTTAATGAAAGATGGCCCAATTAATTCACAACAAGCATGGATAACTATATAACAATGCTAATCAAGGTGGTATTATTTCCATGGCCATTTAAAATTTAGAAGATCTTTTAGACCACATGTATCAACTCCTAATAATGGAAGTTCAGGCAATAGGGAGGAATATATTTATTGGCAGAGTTGTAAGTGTGACCCCCTTTAATTCATACTATACATTAGAATAACACCTCTTACAAGCCTCTCTTGTAGCATATTATATTTTAACAGTCTTCTGTAGGGCTTTTTTCCCTACAAGATAGTGACTTCCTTGAGGGTAAGACCATACCTCATTTATTGTTTGTCCTCAGCCTCTAGCACAGTTCTTATCACAGAGCAGCTTAATGTTTTTTGACAGTTTGCTTAAAGCATCTTTTTACAATTAAACTGTTACATGGGCTCTGGGGAAATTGAAAAGAAAGCAAAGAGATTGCTTTTTTCTTTTGTACCCGCTAAGTAATCCATATTTTCCTAAACTTTTACTGCATTTGTATTCTGTACATTACTATTGTACTGTTTGGAACTGTCTTAATTTCTCCACAATTCCCTTAAAATGCAGAATTTTCATCATGGACTGAATTTGTGCATCAGAGGCCAGAGCTTGCCTCCTAGCTCCTTTGGATGGCCATATGTGTTTCCAAAATATTTCTTCCGGGTGAGATTTCTCCGATTTTCTGTGCCATTTCTCTAGAGAGTTAAAATCCTCTGTTTTTGCCTGAGCCCATGGTTCAGGTTTAACTCTTCAGAGGTTAACTCCCTGTGAGCTGGCTTAAGATTGTAAATACATGCAGGTTCTAGGGATAATTCTCACTTTTTCTTTAGTAGAAGTGACATCCTTGCAAGGTGAACTAGCAATAAGATCTCACGCACTCAAACATTTTACTGGCTTCACTCAAAAATGCTGCACACTTGAAAGATTCATGTTATAATGAATCTTTTTTACGTGGTCTGTCCAACATGATTTTCTTTCAGCAATTGCCCTTTCCAATCTGCTGAAGATGTTGGTCACAAGCAGCTACCTCTCTTGCCAGGACTTGAATCATATGATTCATCCTGGGTCTATCACCTTACTCCCCTCTCCTGCAGTGGGTGTTCCCTACATAAAAGGGCACATGACCCAGATTAGCCAATCAGGGTCATTGTCAGGGATTTTACTTGATTTGTTACGGAAGAAGTCGTTATTTCTCTTTGTAATTAGCTCTAAGGGTGACAAAATTTTTGAGTTGATTTGCTGGGGACTATTTTTACCACTAGGTACGAAGAAACTACCATGTACAATGAAAAAGCAGAAACAAGAGATGGATGGATAAGAGACAAAAGGAGGGAGGGAGAGAGGGAGAAGCACTGATGACAGGGTTTAAGGACCTGGATCCAGCTATATTTGAAAATTTGAAAAATTCTCTTTTATCATATTTAAACAAATTTGAATTAGGATTCTATAAATTACATTAAAAAAGACAGCGGTTAAACAATCAATGTTTCCAGTTTACTTATGTTAGTAAAAATTATAGCAGCTTTATAAGATAAGAATGAATATACTTTTAACTGTTTAAAATGAACATGCCCTTTGCACCCATGTAACTTGACATTATTAAATATGAACTTTGAACAAACTTTAAAAAGCACATACTTATGCTTTATGCTACAAAATGTGCATGACATCACTTTACCATAATAACAACTTCATAGCCTACACTTAGGTGAGTATTCAACTATTTCAAGACCGACAACTTCGAGGGCATACTTTATAAGCAACTGAGAAGCATTGGAAAAGTAAACAAGCTAGTTCAGTGCTAAAAATAAGATTATACTCACTACAACATTATTGAAGAGAAAGAGAACATGACGAGAGCAGAAGTTGTGAATAAAATTTTACAGAAAACAAAGTAGGTGGTTTTCTCCTACTTTGTATGTACGAACCAGCGTTGACGGCTTTAGAAACATCCCTGTTCTTTAGACTGCAGCTGGGTCTGGCTTTCTCTATGAAACCCACCTTCATGGCACCCAGCATCTACACCTTGGCCAGCACTTACTACACCGAACTGGAATGGCAGTGTTACTTCTTGATTCCTCAACTACGTAGGGAGCATTTTGAGTTCAAAGACACTCTTATTCTTGACTATATTCATCTTATCTAGCTCAGTGCTCAACATTTCCTCTATTCACAAGGCACGTCGAGTGAAGGGACATGTGTATGGACAATGTCACAGGGTTGGCTACCCATAGGACCTGCGTTCTGGGAGCTTTGTCCTCGGAAGCCAATTGCCATGCTTTCTCGATCATTCACCATCCTCTTTGTATTGATGATTATGCTATGTTACTTATGTTTATTATGTCTGCTCAGAAGGACCATAATGATGCAAGGGACACAGTATGAGTATTTTTTTACCTGACCCTGGCTTCTCTCCTCCCTATACACATAAACTGCTGTTAATAGACTTGGTCCTCAGGGTCAGACAGAAAATCTATTCTAAAGGCACTGAAAATGCTTCAGTCAGTTACTACAGCCTTATTTTCACTTAATTTTCCTAATTGCTCTGCATTATTATTTGCATTACACAGATGATTAAATAAGACTGAAAGCAACTTCCCCTAAAACAGAAAGCTCATAGCAAGCCTGGGTTTGAAAGTAGTTCTAATTTTCAAAATCATGGTTTTGTTTTTTTTTTTGCACAGCACTATTTGGAAGAGTAACTTAAGTCCTAGAATCTTTCAAGCAAAAAAAAAGTATTTAAAATTATGTATTACTTGATTAAAAAGAGCAGTGCTGAAGTGAATTCAGTTACACTCATTTCTCAATTATCAGCAATAGAAAGGTTATGGGGGCAGATTTCCTGCATATTTTATGTGGATAAAGTTAATAAATGAGATGTGACTGACTGAGACCTGCCATCAGAGTGGGCCTCAGCTGTGAGAAGACACTGGTTACATAGAAGTGAAGCGTGATATTACCACGTTAGGTGAACTCACCCCTCCACGGTTGATAGCAAATAATTATTTACTAAATAATTATTTAGTGAGACGTAGAAATTTTCTCTACATCTCACTTACTCAGTTTCCTCTTTACTTACTCTATTTCTTTATAAGTTTGAGTCTTCTTAAACATAACTTCTGCCGCACTCTCTGGGAGAGACACACATACTTACTTTATTCGTGGGAAAACAAGACTGTCTAAACATCAGCTTACTCCACAGAACGGCATAGAAGCACTATGTTTCTTCTCCATGAGGAAGTCTGGGAGAGCAGAAGAAAGAGTGTGTGGAAAATCCAGATGGGACCTCTGTTGTAGATTCTAAAGTGTGAGGTATTTCCAGGAAACATGAATTTTAGCCCAGGTCAAGTCCAGCTGGGGCTGAAAAGGCAGTCTCCAATGATTTGACATTTCCCTGATACCTCCTGGAGGAAATATTCAGGTTCCTGGAGTATGTTTTGGGCTGACAGCTCACGTCTATTTTCAAGGCACCATTACCTATGGCAGGTGATAAAGTACTCTAAGGTTTCAGCTAGTGAAGGTTGGAATGATTAAAATACTCTTGCTCTCATAGACTGAAATTACTGCATTCACTGTGACTGTTTAAAGATCCCTACCTCATGTGTACACACACTCACGCAGGCATAGAGAGCCATTTACACCCCCACAGAAGCATGTGCATGCACACACATGCACACACATTTACATCCATGTATAGTCATTGCTAATTTCTTTGCAAATTTGAAATGTTTTAGCTTTATAATAAAAATAATATTGTGAGCCCTGGCTGGTGTAGCTCAGTGGATTGAGCACGGGCCTATGAAGCAAAGCGTTGCCTGTTCGATTCCCAGTCAGGGCACATGCCTGGGTTGCAGGCCAGGTCCCCAGTAGGGGACACATGAGAGGCAACCACACATTGATGTTTCTCTCCCACTCTTTCTCCTTCCCTTCCCCTCTCTCTAAAAAATAAATAAATTAAAAAAATAAAAAAATAACATTGTGAAAATATTAAGCTATATATTTTATTGTTCCTTAAATCTTGTTCCCTTAAAACATTCTACTTCCAAGGCTGAACATGAATCATGTGACTCCCGGGAAGGGGTGTGTGTGTTAAGGGAATATTATCCAGAATAAATAAGTCAAAGCTATTAATTCCAATGACTGAATGTTTGTTTTCCTCAAAAACTGATATGTTAAAACCTTGATTTCCAACATGGTGGTGTCTGGAGATAGGGCTTTGGGGGAAAATTAGATCTCGAGGATGGAATCTTAATAGGATTAACAACCTTATTAAAAAAAACATAAGATCTCTCTCTCTCTCATACACAATGGGAAGAGAGCTGTCTATAAACCAGCAACAAGAAGTATCTTACCAGGAACCAAATTAGCCAACACCTCGATCTTGCACTTTCCAGCTTCTAGAACTGTGTAAAACAACTGTTTGTTGTCTTAGCCACCCAGTCTATGGTAATTTGCCCCAGCAGCCTGATTGAGACAATGATAAACAGGATGTCCAAGTTATGGAGGAATAGAAAATAGATAGGCTGTGTCTTCCATTCTGTGGGATGGTAGAAAGAGAAAAGGTTGAAGTAGAGAAATAAATCATAAAACCTGTCCTGAAAGCTGATGTACATCTAGGAGGTCACCAAATGTAGGTCACATACCTTAAAGTAGCTTCAAGTTTGGCTAGTGAGCCCTGATTTTGGAGTTAGTCCTCAAGGGAGATGACCTGGTTCTCCAACAACTTTGCTGATTACATCTGTTCGTTTCAAATGTAAACACAGTAGGATGTCCAGCTGGAGCACCCTCAAACACCTGCCTAGGAACCAGCAAGAGACTAAGGGCCTCTCCATTCTTAAATCCTGAGGACTATAACTTGTCTCCTGTATCCAAACACCATTTGGTGAAAGAAGGGCCGGGGAAGGGAGGGGCAGTTCCAACAGGAAGAGAACTTTGAATTGACGAAAAAATTCAAAGAGACCATGTAATCTAGAGGAGTGGAAACATCATTAACAGATAAATTTAAAATTAAAGCCTGTCGCTCCTTATCCTTCACCCCCATCAGCTAACCAGCTTCTTTTTCTTTGCACGTCTGGAATACAAATTGTGGCCCTAGCAACGTAAATAATACCTGTAGCACAATTTTGGAATCTCCGATAGGAGAAATGTTGTTTTCTGAGTCTGTCATTCTCTTGACCCAGGAAAAGCACCATTGAGTAAAACTTACCAATGCACCAATGTCTTGCTTCTTTAACTTCAACAGCCTTCCAAGTTTGGTTGGTGCTTGTTCAGAAAATGAAAAATGCCTTTTGGCCTATGTTTCCCTGCATGGATAAAGATCCTAATTGTGCCATTACAAGATGGTCCATAAATCTGTGTCAAGTTTCTCATAATACTGTATCTGCAAATGAGATCTTGAAGGTACTGTCCTACCTTTCATCTGATGACAGAACAGAATCCTTCATTGAAAAATGGTAAAAAAGGATAATTGAATTCACTTCAGCCTGAGCATTTGAGTTTGTATATTTGAAGGAAAATAGAATCAGAGAAAAAAAGAGTTTTAAAATACACCAAGAAGACTGGTTGAGATATCTAGAAAAATCCCATTGAGATTGAAAGTACATGGTCCATAACAAAGGCAGAAACAAAGTCTCAATCATTATATTTTTATGATTTTTTGGTCGCAGTGGAGAAGCTGAGTTGCCAGTGACCTATGGATCCTAAATTGGTCCTTGTTAATACCTGATATTATTTACCAAAACACTGAAAACCCTTGTAACAATGAGAAAATGGGATGTTAAATACCCAATACTCTCCTTAAAAATTAATTGGGATCAGAAAAAACATTAAGCATCTAGAATAATTGAATTAGGATAGGAGTTAGTAGATCTCATCCAAATCTCATTTTTATTGTAGCTTTTTTTTTCTGGCAGGATATTTACTAGAATTAATAAGGAGCCTTTGTATTTATTAACATATTTTTTTCAAATATCTTGAAGGCTCCAGGGACACTCTTTTATTTCTCACAACATCTCTATATGGATTTTAGCAAGAGGATAGGTAATATTCCTGTTAAATCTGGTGTAGAAAAAGCAACTGTTTTCAAATGTAATTTACAAAAAGCACCTCTTAGGCTGAAATCTAAATTGCTGTTAAGGAATTCTCTCTTGGGAATCTCTTTCTCCCCCTTTCCCTTTAATTTAAAGCATGAGACTGCCATTTCTGTCATTAGTTGTTTCAGTAACTTTTTCCTCTTCCGTCCAAGGTCAAAAGCCTCCCGCTGTTAAGTCTATCCATGAAAGTGCTCGAACATACACAGCCGCATATCATGCATATTTATGCTGCACAAGTATTAGAGTAAACATAAGAGGGATGAATTATTAAGGGTGAAGTAAGACTGATGAAATGCTGTTAGTTTGGGTATTTGACTGATTTGTACATTTATGAGCTTACATGGAGCCGTTGAAGGCAAAGGAAACAAACTCGGTCTTTCTGTTGAGCTAACTCCTTAAGAATGCTAAATCTTAGGGACTGAGAATAATATATATATATATATATATATATATATATATATATATATAAATCTGTACATATTTATGTTTATATATTTACATAGTGACTTATTTCAAGAGATGCATAAGAGCTTTTGCTCTATATTTATTGGTTTGTTTAGGACCCATGGACTATGGCAAGCGGGGGATCCCACTGGCCCTTGGTTCTCCTATACATCTTCAGTTGCATTAGACTTTATTTTAAATTCAAGAGTTAGGAGTTACTTCCAAGGCTACTTCTACTCAACAGAACCCTGTCTGGAATGCAGGCCCATTTCTGGATCTTTGGCTCTAATGTGGATGGTAAATTGTCATTGCAATCCCCAGGTGGCTTCTTAGAGGCAGTTCTTCTTCCATGTTAAATGGCCCCAATTATTGGGTGCTTAAGGGTCATCATGCTTTGCAAAGTCTGTAGTCAGCTCTATTGAAGACTAAGATTCTGGTGAACAAGCCCCAGTAGATTTAAAAGGAAAACAGCTCAGTCCTCCTTTTATCTGCTAAACCTCTTCTGCCTTCCTTTTGTGGGACTTCTTCCCATTTGCTTCAGGTGGACTAGGCAGAGACTGCCGAGGCTGCTGCGTCAGTCTGTTATCATTGGTGAGAAGGGGTGGCACAGCCAGAAAGACACACAGAGGGAGATAGTTTGTCCTTGTCCTCTTTGTAGACCTTTGTGCTGGAATAAAATTGTGGGCTGGGGAAATGTGACAGTGAGAATGGGTAGATGAGAAGGGTTCAGTTAAAAGATAGGGTCTGGAATTTATGGAGAGGGCTGAATTTTTTGCTCGGGAAGAAAAGGCCAGAATGTAATTTCCTGGGCTGGTAGAATCCTGTTTGTGATGCTATCTCTTGGTTATTTCTCTTTCTGTGACTGAAGAGTCTATAAGTTGTTGAAAAGAAAAAAAAAGTCACGAACTTAAAAAGATCACTGAAATTCATGATGTGAAGAAGGTTTTCCCCTTTAATTTTGCATAAAGGGAATCAGAATCTTTTTTGTTGTTGTTGTTGTTGATATTATTGTCATCTGAAGATGCCAAAGAGGTAATTTCATTATGTCCTTTAGGAAAATAACAATAGCAAGCAATTAATTGCTTGATACGATATGATTTGACTTGTGAAATTATTTTTCAAACAGATTCAAAGCATCCAGTGTGGGAAAATCATGTACACACTGTAGAACAAAATAAAAATGGAGTCACTTATGTCAGGCACAAAATGGAAATAGTCAACACAAGTGCATAAAAGAAACTTAACCTGACCTTAGAGGAGTTACAGCTCTTTTCAGAAATCAGCAGAGGATACCAGACAATCCCCAAAGTTCAACTCTGTTCATGCCATCTCTGGGCTTACTTATTCCCAACTCATGATGGAGTTCAGGGCAAGCTGCTTCCAAATATGCCACTTTGTCATATTGATTATTTTGAATGAAAGGTACTTAAGAAACAGCTGGTACAAGAACAGTCTGACCCACATTCATCCCTCTAGAAGCAGGAAATAAATTCACCATGTGAAGGATAACCTCCCCACACCTGGAGAATAGATGACGATCTTATTGCCAGAGGTAGGGAATTCAGGGCTGAGAAGGCTGGATAAGCAAACTTTGTTACTTCTTCATTAATTTGCTACCCTCATCACCAACCCTTTGTCAATTCTTCAGAAATAATTGTTTTATTGTTTAAAAAGTATGAAAGCTAGTTGCTGTGGTCCCTTCTTTAAATCTCATGTTTCTATGAGCTCCTGTATGTATGAAATTACATTTATTTTTCTCTTGTTAATCTGTGTCAATTTAACTATCAGGACAGCCAAAAAAAAAACCTAGAAGAGGAAAAGGGAAAAATTCTTCTTACACTCAGCTACCCCAAATAAGAAGAAGACCACTAGGCAACCAACCAGCTGAAAAAACCAAAATAACTTTTTTATTTCCCATAAAAATCCATTAGTGTGTGAACAACTGAGAAGCCATCGCCCCCTGCCCATAGCCTTGAGTTGCCCAGCTTGCAGTTAACAGCCTGGCAATAAGCTTATCTTCCTGCTTTGTTTTATTCAGTATGTCGCATTGGGTTTCTGACCACCAAGTAGCCACATTTCACAAAGTTACATTTGAATATAAGATCGTCACATTGTCCAGGTAGTGCTGATCATTCAAAAATAATTATTTCTTTCCCATCAATTATAATAACTACTTTAAAGCTCAAAAGTGAAATCTATTTCCTCACCTCAATTTTCTCCCTTCCATCGGGCTCGCTCATGCTGCGGGCCTTCTCCTGCCTGCCGGGCTGCTCCAGTTGATCTTTTCTTTCCCCGAGGGAGAAAAAAAGGAACTTGCAATTTTTCCTTTGGGGAAAAATATAACACCTTTTACAAGGTAACCAGGTTCTCTCTTCTTTCTTCTGATTCAGGTTATGTGTGTTATTAAACCTTCCTGTGCTGGCTTAACAGTCATTTATACACCCATTCATACATTGATACACTTAAGTGTTTGTTCATTCATAGAATTTCATGAGGGCTCTAATGTCCCAGGCATCGTCAGGGTATTTGGGATTGCTCAGTGAACCTAGGGGATGCTGAACTCACCTACATGGATTTTAGGCTTATCACGTTCCGTTAAATTGGGGAGAAAATTATATTTACCATTGATTGTCTTGTTGATTGTTCTCCTTTTCATATAAAATGATAAGAATATTTTCCCAAAGAAGATAATGAGATAAGGAGCTTACTTTTTAAAAATATATTTTATTGATTATGCTATTACAGTTGTCCCATTTTCTCCCCTTCACTCCCCTCTGCCCTGCACACCCCCTCCCACCCACATTCCCCCCACTTCAGTTCATGTCCATGGGTTGTACATATAAGTTCTTCGGCTTCTACATTTCCTATACTATTCTTACCCTCTCCCTGTCTATTTTCTACTTACCATCTATGCTACTTATTCTCTGTACCCTTTCCCCCTCTCTCCCCTTCCCACTCCCCTGTTGATAACCCCCCATGTGATCTCTGTGGAGATCTGTTCATTGTTCTCCATAGAGAACAATGTGTTTCTGTTCTTGTTCTAGTTGTTCGCATAGTTTGCTTTTGGTTTTGTTTGAGGTGTGGTTGTTAATAATTGTGAGTTTGTTGTCATTTTACTGTTAATATTTTTAATCTTCTTTTTCTTAGATACACCCTTTAACATTTCATATAATAAGGTGATGAAGAACTTATTCTCGGTGATGATGAACTTCTTTAACTTGACCTTATCTGGGAAGCACTTTATCTGCCCTTCCATTCTAAATGATAGCTTTGCTGGCTAGAGTAACCTTGGACACAGGTCCTTGCCTTTCATGACTTGGAATACTTCTTTCTAGCCCCTTCTTGCCTGTAAGGTCTCTTTTGAGAAATCACCTGACAGTCTGATGGGTACTCCTTTGTAGGTAACTCTCCTTTTCTCTTGCTGCTTCTAGGATTCTCTCCTTCATTTTAATCTTGGGTAATGTAATTATGATGAGCCGTGGTGTGTTCCTCCTTGGGTCCAACTTCTTTGGGACTCTCTGGGTTTCCTGGACTTCCTGGAAGTCTATTTCCTTTGCCAGAATGGGGAAGTTCTCCTTTATTATTTGTTCAAATAACTTTTCCACTTGTTGCTCTTCCTCTTCTCCTTCTGGTACCCCTATAATTCGGATGTTGGAACATTTAAAGATGTCCTGGAAGTTCCTAAGCCTCTCCTCATTTTTTAAAATTCTTGTTTTTTCATTCTTTTCTGGTTGGATGTTTCTTTCTTCCTTCTGGTCCACACTGTTGATTTGAGTCTCAGTTTCCTTCTCATTACTATTGGTTCCCTGTACATTTTCCTTCATTTCATTTAGTGTAGCCTTCATTTTTTATCTAATTTGCAACAAAATTCAACCAATTCTGTGAGTATCCTGATTACCAGTGTTTTGAACTGCGCATCTGATAGGTTGACTATCTCTTCATCACTTAGTTGTATTTTTTCTGAAGCTTTGATCTATTCTTTCATTTGGGCCATTTTTTTTTGTCTTGATGCACCTGTTACATGGTGAGGGGTAGAGCCTGAGGTGTTCACCAGGGCGGGGTAACCCTATTGCTGGGTTGTGATGCTGTATGTGGGGCAGGGGTCTGAGAGGGAACAATGGCATTTGCTTTGCTCGCTGTTGGATTTCAGTTATTTCCTCTGCTTCCCATAAGCAATTTGGGTCCTTCTGGTGCTGATTCCTGCATGGGTGGGCTTGTGTATGTTCTAAGACCCTGTGGGTCTCTCCTGTGAGGCTGGGAGTCTCTACTGCTGCTCCCTCAACCCCCACAGGTGTTTTTAATTGGTGGTTTGAGGCTTTGTTTCCTTGTGCTGGGGCCCTGGGTTGCGCAGTCCAGTCTGTTCCCCAGTTGTTTCTCCGGGTTTCTCTATGGGTGAATATGGGACCACAGGTCCACAATCTGCTGCCTCACTGGGTCTGCCTGTTGCTGCCTTGCCGCAAGTCTTCTCCGCCGGCCACTGGACTCCGCCCCTCCTACCGGTCTCGGTGAATGTGTCTACTTTAACTCCTTGGTTGTCAGATTTTCACACAGTTCAATTTTCTGGCAGTTCTGGTTGTCTTCTGTTTTTAAATTGTTGTTGTCCTTTTGGTTATGTGAGGAGGCACAGTGTCTACCGACACCTCCATCTTGGCCAGAAGTCCAGGAGCTTACTTTTTGATTCACTAATCTTGACCATAATCTAGTAATTATTTTGTTCAGTTCTCCCATTGTATGCTGGGTTTTTAGATATATTAGAGCAATTTGGAAAGCTAAAAATAAGTCATGGTATGTGGATTTTCAAAAGTAATGTGGAATGCTAGGAATTAGTATAGTATATTGACTTCTCAGTCAGGTCACCTGATAAGCGAACAGAACTTCAATCATTTTGTTATGTGTGTTCTCTTAGGCCAGGATATGGCATTGACAATTTTTAAGCATTGGTGTAAAATTAACTTATGTTAACTTAAATACACGATCATGCATCTCAGTGTACAACCTCCTCAAATACTCTTGAATTTTGTTCACCAGCTCAGAGCCATGTAGGTGGCAACCTCAGCTTACCAGGTGTAAGACTGGGTGAGTATCATATGACTTCAGGCAGTGGTTTCACTGAACACGGACTTTCTGGGACTCTGAACTGTGGACCAGAGGAAGGTTGCACTGCCAAGAGAGTGAAGGGCAAAAGGAGACCAGTACTTTTTTGGGCCTCACATGTTAAAGCGCTCACCCCTGTTTTATTGCTTTTTCAACACTGCATCAAAGCAGGAAACTTTAAAGTCTCAGGGAAACAGGAGGATTCTGCTTTTTCATGGACTGGGGAAGCTTTAGTTAAAATTGGCTTTATTTTGGAATGTTTTTCTTTGCCTTTTAACCAAAAAGAAGTGACAGAGGTGGAGAGAAGTGTAGAGAATTTGATCATCTCCCTAATGGCCAGAAGATCAATTAATTTACAATGAGAAACAAGAGAACCCTACATTACAGATTTACAAAATGTGGGTTGTCTATGAACTTTGGACATGCACCATCATCAGCCTAATATCCAATGCAGAGATCTGACAGTTCCAACCCTGAATTTGAGGACCAGTTGATAAATTAAAAATCATTTTAAAAATTTAATATTAAAATTGATAATTGCTCTGTGGGAAATAGATTTTTCTGAAATTATCCTCTTTTCCTGCAGTGCTGAGCAAATGCAAAGCAATAAACTGCCCATTTGTCACAATGATAGATAGACAAACCCTACTTTTACTCTTGTTCCACAGTACTCATACATTTCAATTAAGGAGAGTAAGTGCTTCCATTTGTAACATGTATTCATATTGTCTTACATAGTTCTTTACGGCTTAATGAATTCTCTTTGGGAATAGAAAAAAGTCCCCTGACAGATCCCATGAAGCTATTGGGGGGTATTGCCCATCTCTTCACTGAACATGGAAGGGATCTAGAGAAGAAGGTTGGTTATCTCTAGCTTCTTAGAGATATGGCATAGAGAGTAGTATCTGTGACTACCTGCTAATCTTCTAACTTGAGGGAATGACCCACGCATGTCTGTCCTACTGAATTCTCCTCTGCCTGGCTAATATTGGTTTAGCCTTGAAGTTTAAGCATAATTATTACTTGAGGTGCATCGAGTGACTCTATTTTTTCCTTTTTCTTTTCTTTTGCCATGTGACTTTGCAGAATGTTGAAGAAAAATTATTCATGACTCCTGTAAAAAATGGAAAGGCAGACTTTATTTAGGGGAGCTATGGTGGTCGGTGTAGGGACCACCACACTGGAGTTTTGCAGCAGGGGAGAGAGACTGGGCTTGACTACCAATTCAACAAGAAGTAGGAATTCACAGTCAAGGAGCAGAGTGAGTGGTGAGTGGATAGAAAATTACTAGGAGGAAACATCAGTGGTAAGGGAAGTTTCTGGCTAAATCAACCTAGCAGAATTCCTGATGAAGGCATACCAAGGTGGTGAAACATCTTTGAGGGGTAACAGAAGATTAGGAACTCAATTAATATCAAGAGTCAGATATTGAGAATGAAGGATTATGACTAAGCTAACTTTGTAGGATTATTGCTAAAATTGGATAATGCATAGATGAATACAGAAGCCTCAAAGCCAAGGCCTACTCAAGAAGAGAGTTCAGAAGAGCCTGACTGAAGTTCGGTCATTGAAAAACACTGTCAAGAGAAATATAGTAGGTGGGGTATAGTTCCCAGCCTGCTGATGCTAGGCTTGGTCACATGACTGCTTTAAGCCATTGAAATACTAGGATTATGACACTAGCAAACACCTTAAGTATGTATGTTTGTGAGGCTGGGCTTGATCGTTTGGGCTCCTCTGCTCATCCAAGGTGAACTAGTCCTAAGTAGCTGTTGCTTTTTGCCTCTGGACCCCACAGTGAGACACACAGAGCAGAGATGCACCTGACAAGAAAGCTGGTAGGCAAGACTAGCAACCCAGAGCCTGAAGCAAAATAATGGCCTCAGAAAACTTTCAGACATGTGAGTGAGAATCGAACGTTTGTTCCTGAAAGCCACTAGGTTTTGGTGGTAGGTTATTATGCAGCATTAATTATAGCCATAGTTGTCTAATACATTATTCCTTAAGGAAAACCTCCCATTAACTCAAGACTATGACTCACTACTAGCATTTATTGCAACTATAATGAATGTTGTTCACCATCCTACTTTAGTGAATGGCATATAATATGGTCTTAATAACTGTGTATTGAAGAGTAAATGAAAGACTCCCAGGTCAAGATACTGTCTATTCATATCATGCCCAACTTCCTTGTCCCAAAGACAACATTAGTAGTATGCTGTCTTGAAATATGTGACTTTGTTACCATCTGTGTTTGTCCTCAAGTATCTACAATCTTGTACAGGACATAACACAGATTATAAGTGCTGTGAGAAAGAAGTGTTTGGGGAGTGCAAAGTTTGGGAACTGACCTCAGACTGACAATGAAGTCATTAGGGAATGGAGAATGGAGAATATCCCAGTAAACTTCCTGGGGGAGAAATGCTAATATGCTTTTAGAGACGTTGGTGACAAATTTTGAAGGTAATAGTAGTAGTCAGGCACTTGCATTTAGTACTTTACTCTGTTATCTCACTTGAGACAAGGGTGATGATCCCTAGTTTACAAATGCAGAAAGCAAAGTTTCAGAAGTGTCAAGCAACATTTTTGAGTTCATAGAGCTGGGAAGTGATAGAGATGGGGCTTATCTTCAGGGCTGCTTGACAAGAGTATCAACTTGTAAGATCAACCAAAAAGTGCTATTAATATGGCCAGTGATTCCTGAGCCCCTGATATTTCCCCAGATCCTTGATATTTATTTTCCTTGTTTAGTTCATTATTTCTTATCTTTTCCCTTCCCTTTCCCTGAAACAAATCCATTTGTAATGTTAGTCGTGGGTTGTGAGAGATGTGCTCTTGCTCTGTGCTGGAGAGAAGGGAATATGCAGGAAGGGGGCCACTAATTAGCTCGTTCCAGCCTTTCACTAGGCTAGCATGGCTTCTTTATTTTTAAGGCTTCAAGGCAGGGGCAAGGCTGGGCAAAGAACAATGAGTAAGTCATAGAGGTGATCCTTTTAATGATACATTCGCTAATGAAATGGCACTCCATGTGTTCACTTATTAGTGACTCAGCTCAAACAGCCATGTCCTACTGTCAGCTTGCCATTGACGACCCAGTGTGACCTCCGAATTGTCAGCTCTACCTGAAAAAGAGCAAATGTAGCAGAAAATACAGAAGCAGCGGCATAATTTGGAGTAGAAAGATGAACAACAGGGAGAGCTCCTGAATCTCTCTCTGTAGTTCTACTTTGCTGTGAAATAATGCCAGAAGTGTAACTATTTGAAGAACAGGCTAACCTTGTGGTGTGCGGGTTTGCATCTGATTTGTAAACAATAGGATGACTTGATTGAATGTTTTCAGGGGCTGGATGACAGTGTTGGCACTGGGGGAGTGACTCGCACAACTCCATTCTCAACTAATTATATAGTGTGGATCTTCCTTGTATTTTCCAGGGCACTGTGGTTTTTAACTTCATGTTCACAAAATGATTTATGGAGGAAATACTTCTGTACAGACCTTGCTTGACAATCAGGGAGTCATGAATGATATATGGCTGTGGAAGTTTATGATACTTCCTATTTATTTAGCCTCATTTACTCAAATAATCTCAATGCTATGTATGCCAATTATTGAATTAAACTTTTTAATATTCCCCTGTCAAATGGGAAGTGTGGGTTGACTCTTCATTTTATACTTGGGCAGGCAGGGCTGTGATGATCTGGTCTTTCACGGGGTGTGGACCAGATTTTACATCCATGATCTGTGTCTCTGGGTGGAGGCTACTCCCTAAATAGGACACTCATAAGTAAAAGTCCTCTTTTTATACCTCTATACACTTTCATTAACAATTTGTGATTCCTAAACACTTGGCACTTTCTTTGTGCAAAGCTAAACAAACACATAGTTTTTTGTTCATTTGTTTCTTAGCTCTGAATCCCAAAAAGCTAGATATTCCAGGGTGAAATAAATTTCTAGGAATCTTATAGCATGAAATATAATGGTTTTATATTCGCAGTGGTGAATAACTCATGGTTGTTAGTGAGGAAGTTATGAAAAGAGCAATGTATCTGAATCTGAACCAGCAGCTTGAGTCAGGAAAGCATTCCAGATGTCAGAAGACAGATGGTTGACATGTGCAGGACTTGATCCCTTTCTCATGTTGGCCTCAGAGTCCCTCTTTACAACTGTCCAGGTCCCTGTGTCCTCCCTCCCCACCCCACCAGTTTCTCACTGTGTTCCTGGGACTCCGCAGTAGTCAGCTCATTTCCCTCAGACTCTGAAACAGCTCAATTCACCACCAGCTTCTGCCCCCTTCTTGCCTTTGGCTATCTAGTCACGAAGCCAAGCAGTAATGAAAATGGGTTTCATTAAACAGAAATCCTACTTATTTTCTCAAACCACTATGCTAATAATCTTCCTTCTCAATATAAAGGCTTAAACACATACCAATATAACTAGTTTTTTTTGCAGCAATTTTTTTTCTAAAGAAGATTATTCCCTGGGGATAAAAATATCCCTCTTCAAAATCCTGGACTTTGTTTTTAGAAATGAAGATCTAACATATATAAAACTCTTTTTTGCTCCAGAGTTGACTGGAGCCTGAAACTCCCACTTTTTTAGTCATTTAGTTTTGAAAATGACCACAAAAGAGATAGGAAGTGCTAAAAAACATTTCCTCCCTAGAGCATGAATTTTGCAGGCCTTCATGAATAAATCAAAATGAGTATTAGAATACAGATACAGTGTATAGGCATATGAATATGGATAATAGAAATATGACTTTTTCCCCCGGAACAACATGCACCAGGACATATGTAGTAGGGCACTAAATGAATAACGAGTCCACAGGAACTTTGGTGGGCATTGTGTCTTTCTTAAGCAAAGCCGGACCCATGGTAGATTCACCCTGCTCTCTGGGCAGGCTGCCATTGCAGACCCCATCTTGATTGGGGTTGGAGTTCTTCAACCTCTGCACTTTTTATCAAATGACTGTAGTTTCTGGTTGAGTATCTAAGTTCCTATTTATCTGGAGATCTGTTTTGAAGTTGTCCTCCTTGGTAGTTATCCTGACATTCCACATCACAGCCTCAATCTCCCTGTTTTTCCCTTTCCCCTGTCATGAACTTCGTGATCATCAGCAAGAAGTCAATTTTGAGTCTTTGCTCTCTCTCTGGAGCTTTTAGAGCTCTTTGCAAATACAAGGAGCATGACCCTGGAAATTTCTTTCCCCCCAGAAAAGGAAAAAGCTCCACTTGTCAATCAGTCATCCTGAGCACAAGTTCTCACAAAGGAACTCAGAGCAGCCCTTGTCTAAATCCATCAAGGTGGAGGGGGTGTGGGGGAAAGGGGGGGTCACATTGCTAAATAACTGTGATCAGCTTTAAAGTCTAGCTTCAGGGTTATTACTTACATTGCCTTTCATACTACTCAAACACAGCACAGATGCACGAAAAATGAAAGAACACCAAATCCTTTGTTCCTGGACAAGTTTGAGGAGCAAAGTGTTCTGAATAATAGAATTTTTGGTTAGTTACATGTTAACCTATTTATGGACAGAGCTTACCTAGCGCAGGGGTTTGGCTGAAGAGCTCAGAAAGGTGAATGACTCTTTTCAGATGTGCACAATTTAATGATTCAACCCATACTATTTAGTGCCTTTCTTCTGGCTCTTCTATTTGCTTTATTTTATAGTGAGTTGTCCATATGTTTCTCTTACCCAGGAAGTTATAAGCAATTCTAGAGCAGAAGTGTTTTTTCCATCTTTGAAAAGTCCGTAAAATTCTCATGCTCATTAACTAGAAGTTCATTAGTTAATTGCTGAGTTGAATTGATTTTGCCCCTCCAATATGTTGTTAGATATATTGCTCTACTAATAATAAATGCCCACTGTAGATATCAATGCTTTAGGCACAAAAAAGACTGGAAAACATGAAGCTGAAGGGTACTTTGAGGACCTGAATAAAATTTAAAAGCAAAACTTTAAAAAAGCATAATGTTTTAATAAAATAGTCCCTAATATATATGCACACATACATATATGTATACACACATACATGTGTGCACACATATGTATACATTTGAATTCTATTCTACCAAATATGTGAAAAGATACAAATGGATCATATAACAATAAAGCACTATGAAAATACTGTATCTATGATTTAAAGAGAGTAAAATGATTTAATAATAAGCTTTTACTCAATATCTCCTAGCTGTACAGTGCTATATTAGGTTCTCTGAAGCTACAAAAATCAACAAGCCAAATATTGACCCGTTCCTTATTTTACACACTGTTCTAGGTCCATAGGGTACAACAAAACCATTCCATGCTCCTTCTCACTTGGAGGTAGAAAGGAGAGCCTGCCAATTAGCAATTAACATAGTAAGTGAATTATATAGTGGCCAGAATGGGGTAAACATATGAGACAAGGAAAAACAGATCAGGGTAAGTGACAGTGGTTAGGTAGCAAGTTATATGAATGCAACCACCATAAGCTCCATTGAGAAGGTAAGGTATGAGCTAAGACTTAAAAAAAAGTGAGGGAATTAGCCAAGCAGATATCTGGGGAAGATCATTCCAAGCAAAGGGACTGATTAAGGCAAAGGGTGAGAGCAAGCCTGGCACGTTGAGGGACAGGAGGCAGGCCAGCATGTGCCAGGAATGAAGTCAGGACCAGATGGCATAAGATCTCTTAAGTCATTGCAAAGACAAACTGAGTAAAATGAAGATGCATGGCAAAAATCTGAGCTGAGAAGTGACGTGATCTGATGTACACTTTGGAAGCTCACTCCAGTTGCTGCATTGAGGAAAGGCTGCGGAGGTACCTCAGAGGCTTCTATAGGACACAGGTGAGATTTAATTAGTTGTCCGACTCCCCCGTTAGATTCCAAGCTCCCTTGGGGAAGCCTCTTCTCCTCCAAGGCATCTTTTCTAACACAAGCTTCACCACCAAGCATGTGCTTACGTCTATTTTGAATGAATAGATAGACAACGTAGTATATCTCAGAAAACCACTATTGTCTCCCCAAAAGATTAAGATGTCATGCTGGAAATAGTACAGGAAGGTGAAATCATTTGCAACTTGCAAGGTTTGTAGCAGAGGAAATGTTTTAATGCGACTACAAGGACTGGTGGTGGTACCAGCAGCAGTAGTCAAGTAACAGCAGCTATCATTTTTGGAGGACCTACTGCATTGCAGGCCATGTGCCAAATGCTTTACATGTCTCATCAACTGCATACACCAGAGAAGGGAATTGCAAGCAGACAATGCGAAAAAGCCCAAAGTTCAGGGTTTGTGTAGGAGGCGGCCTGTAATTTTGCTTTGTAGAGTATCTGATGCAGAATATGCAATGGGAAGTAAAGTTGAAAAGGTAAGCTGAGGCTGGGTTGTGGGAGACCTTAAATTCATACACCATATTTGTGTTCTGGATATTATTCAGATTTTGGAGACTTATTTGTGTATTCACCAAGGGAGTGGTAGGTTTAAAGCTGAGTTTGAAGAAGATTAGTATAACTCTTAGATTACATTTGGGTCATTTCACTAGGGAAGGAAACTGGATGAGCCATTGTTTCAAAGGTCAGAATTACAGTTTTATCATTGGGAAGCACTGATGTGAAAAAACAGAAAAATGACACACCCTGTTATTTGTATGAGCCTGTGCAGATTGCAAAGCCCTCACACATGTACTTTTCTACTTGATGGTCATAGCAACCCTGCTAGGTGGCATTGTTATCACATTTTACAAATTGAAATGATTTATGCAAAAGCACAGTCTGGCCTGGAGTAGATACTCAAGGAATGTTAGCTGAAGTGGAAAAATAAGAAAGCAGAGGCTGAAAAAGCCTCGGCATATTGCCCAAGGTCATGTAGCTGAAAATACACGACAGAGCCACAAGTTAAAGCCAGTCTGTCTGAGCACGAGTCTACTCTTTGTTCGCACTCTACCTTCCTCCACACCGCCCTCCAGAAAGCCTCAGAAGTTCACAGAAAATGACAGGAGAAGAAATCAAGCATAATACCTACTTAGCTAACTTAATGCAAACTCCCAATATGGAAGATATTACTTAGTATTTAATATAAAATTTTATTTTAAGAGTTTCTGACATATATATTTATGTTGTATATATGCTTTTCTATGTTTCTATACATTTGCATATGCATGTGAGTGTGTGTGTGTGTATGTACAGGGTCTGGCCGAAGTAATGCCTGATTGAGTGTGGTTGGTAGGGTGGTAATATGGGTGTAATGATTTATAATTTGAGCTTGAACATGTGGTGTGCGTGAGTGTGACATTGTTATGTTACAGAACTGCATGCCTGTGCTTTTGTAGTAAAAGAGTTTGTAATAACAAAGGGGCATTATCTGTGCCGAATCCTGTATATTATTATTATTATTATTATATTAGTTTGCTAGGGCTCTCATAACAAAATATCACTGATTGGGTGGCTTAAACATCAGACATTTATTTTCTCAAAGTTCTGGAAGCAAGAAGTCTAAGACTAAGGTGTTGGCAGATTTAGTTTCTACTAAGGCCTCTTTCCCTGACTTGTAACTGACTGTCTTCTCTCTGAGTCCTCACCAGGTCTTCCCTCTGCGAGCATGCATATCCCTAGTGTTTGCTTGTGTGTCCACACTTCTTTCTCTTATAAGGAAACCAGTCAGATTGGGTTAGGGCCCACACTTAAGGGCCTCATTTTAATCATTTTAAAGGTCCTGTTTTCAAATACAGTTCCATTCTCTAGTACTGGAGGTTAGAGCTTTAACATATAAATTTTGAGGGAACCTAACTTAGCCCATAACATATATATATATGTATGTATATGCATGTGTATATATATGTATATATGATATGTGTGTGTATGTATATATATATACACACTCACTAACTCACTCACTCACAAGCCTTTAAGAAATGGTGCTTTGGATCTCTAAGGCAGGGAGGTATATCAGTGGACATGACATGGGCTTTGTATCCCTATAACCTTGGTTTTAATTCCAATTTCTTTGCCATTTTTCACCCTTGTGGCCATGGGCTGGTCACGTACTTCAGTATCTTTCCATGTAAATTGAAGATGAGAGGGTTTTCTTGGCAAGTTAAAGATTAAAATAATCCACATGAGCCCTGGCTGGTGTGGCTCAGTGGACTGAGTATCCATCTGCAAACCAAAGGGTTGCCAGTTCGATTCCTAGTCAGGGCACATGCCTGGGCTGCAGACCAGGTCCCCAGTTGGGCATGTTGAGAGGCAACCACACATGCATGTTTCTCCCTCTCTTTCTCCCCCCCTTCCCCTCTCTCTAAAAATAAATAAAACCTTAAAAAATAATCCACACGAATGTGTGCAGTACAGGGCCTGCCCCTTCTGTCAGAGGAGCTTAGCAGTTATTAGCTCCCTCTTCCCTCTAGAGGAGTTCATAGAGCCATGTTCCCTTAGACAGAGGCAGACATGCACACAGCTAGTAATTCTGCTAGAATTATCTGGTGCCACCAGGGCTATGTGCCACAAGAATATATATGTTATTATACATAACAAAACATTATGTTTGCTTGAGTGTTTTTGGTATTCACTGTACTAGGATATTTCTGTAGCAAACAGGCACCCACTTCACAGTTCTATAGAAAGAGCATCAGCCAAACTAAAATGAAAAAAAAAAATTAATGGTATGCTATGCCCAAACTATTAAGGTAAATAAAAATTTGGTAATCCAAGCCCCAGCATTTTATCGCACTGCCGTAGGCAGCCTCTAAAACGCTGCTCGATGACCCCCACTTCCTGACATTCTTGCTTTGTCCCTGCCCCCTTGAACATGTGCTCACTTACAGATTCCCTTCCAATGAACAGAATAGAGAGTAGAAGTACTCTCTACTTCGGAGAATGAGTAACAAAACAGCTAAGGCTTTTGTCTTGGCTACTCTCTGGAGCATTCCTCCCCGACCCCCATTTCTCTCTCTCCTCTGTTTCTCTCTCTCATTCTCTTATCACCAGATGTCGTGTCCCGAGAAAACCCAGGCAGTCTATGGAGAGGCCCATGTGATGATAAACCATGTGAGTGAGTTGAAAGGGAAGCAGATCTTTTAAGTGCTGCCAACAGCCTCCTGAGCAGCCTTGGAAGAGATTCCCTAGCACCCATTGAATCTTGACATGATGGCAGCCCAGCCAACATCTTGAATGAAACTTGAGCCAGAGGCATTCAGTTAAACTGCCACTAGATTCCTGACCCACAACATCTCTGATGTAATACATGTTTGTTACTTTAAGCTGCTAAGTTTTCAGGTAATTTGTCACACAGCAATACACTGGTACTCTGCCCAACTTGGAACAATTATGTGTTTTTCTAAGCACAGGAATATTTGCACTTCATTCAACTTGAGTATCTTAATAATGTAATGCAAATCTATGTTTTATTTCTCTATAGGGTGTTTGCCCTCCTGTATTATATACATATATACCCTTTAAAAAACAAAGAGAAATCTAATCAAGGGATAGCTTTATTTTGATTTTGTTTTTTTTTTTAACTTAGTAAAATCATTGGGTGAAATATTGTTAGACTTAATAACATAAAGAAAGCAAAGGTATAATATTTTTACCTGCTAGTAAAACAGTCAGGCATGACAAGGCATGGCATTGCTGAAGAACAATCTGAGTACCACAGCAATAAATCACAATACAATTTCGGATCCCGACTCATGAATGAGACCTGTGCACAGAACGCTGGCCACTCAGAAGGGGGTTGGAAGAAAGCATAATAATGGGATCACAAGAAAGGGAGTATCTGTATAACTGAAAGCAAACATTTAATTTTTTACTCTACTAAGTGAAACTGCAAATAAAGTTGTCATCCATTTTTTTCAAAGATCGGGTGCAAAATATATAATAGCATTAACAAGTTGAATTTATAGGGTGCTTTCATGTCTGTTTTTCCGAGCTTTCATATCTATTCTGTGCTGCTTCCTAGTTCAGTCATGAAGCAGTTCATATGAATTTTTTTTTGCCCCATTTTACAGATGAAAAACAGAGGTTTGATTTTATCACCTTGGAGATGCAGATGGACTAAACCATCTTTCATTGCAGTAATTTGGAAATTTTAGTTCATGTCTCATGAAACAGATATCTCATATCTTTCTGTCTCTCTCTCTCATTCACCCACCCACCTATCTGTCTATTTTCCATACTTATCTAAAGGATAATTTCAACCTTCTGAAAGGCAGCCATGACCCAGGAGCTGAGGCAAAAGATTCTCAGCATTGGTTAAAATAGCAGCCAAAAACACTAGAATGCAGGCTCCGAAATGGGATCACTGAACTCTTTAAGGGATCTCAGACTTTTATCAGAATCTATGGACATTTATTTTAAACACAATGCTAACAAGTTTGGTTTTGTTCATTTTTTATTCACAAGACCAGAGTGAACTGAGCTGAGGCTGAAAAAAGGCAGTGAGAAGCTGACAAAATTATCTGACAGCAAGGAGGGAAAAGAAGAAATTAAAAAGCAACCATGGCACCAGAGAAAGCAGTGTCTGGACACTTTTAAGGTGGTAATGAACATCGTGACCTGTTTCACAGTGCTTTACAATAATCGATGCCCATAACTATCACCTCCAAATTATTAAAATGTCAAAACAAGTTCAGCACAGTTAAAGAAATAAACTAATTGTTGCTGAAATAATTTGAGTATTTATTTTGCAGGAAGAATGGTGCTGGGTACTTTATATACCTTGCCTCTAATCCCAAGTTTTTAGGTGAGGAAATGAAACTTCCAGAGTTTAAGCTGCTTCCTTAAGGTAATGCAGGTGCTAATAAGTGTGCGAGCCAGGACCCAAACTCAGGTTTCTCTGATTGAAAACCTTCCACTCTGTCCACTATTTCACACTACCTGAAAGGTGCCTATCAAAACCATTTGTGGTAAAAGAAAACCAGATTTTGGTGCCTAAGGGTACAGGTTGCTAATCTGGAAATCCAGTGAACCCTGTATTACCTATTATTCCTCCTGAAGTATCAGGTAACTAAAATATTAATCTTTGCATGTTTTTTGGTGGATAAAGGAGTGTATTTTCTACTTGACATGAACAGATTTTTTAAAAAATTAAAATGATACTACAGTAAAACTGCTTGTTAGCTAGTGAGGTCCCCATCTCTGAGAATATTGTAGCCACTGCTATTGAACATTTTCTAGGGGTGATGGAGACCTTATTTCTACACAGACAAAGACATGGACCACTAAGAACTTGCCTCATTTCTAAGAATCTGTGTCTTGAAAATCCTTTTTCATCCTAATATGCAATGTTTTTAACAACTTATAAGTGGTGAAGAAAGACTTGCTATGAGACAAATTATCACTCTTTAGAGCACCAAAATAGTCTCCTTGGCAATTTCCTTTTGCTGAGCAATTTTTTGTGTCTTTAATTCTTTGGTGTCAAATGGATCACTGCATGTTCAACACTTAATTACTGAATCTTCATCATACCCAAATACTTGCGCTTAATGTTTATTAAAAGCCTTATTTTCAGTGAGACAAACCTCATCTACCATCTGAAATTCTAATTTTTGTAACATTTTGTAGATAGTAGTTACAAACCAATAATATACAGAGCTGTTTAAAATCATTATTCCCTATGTTATGCTATGAAATTAATTTTTCCTTTTGATTTTTAATACTTTGCTTGTTCTATTCAAAGAACAGTAGGGTGCCCTCCTAGTAATAATTTTGACCAGTCACTTTAAATTGCTATTCAAAATGAACTGAGTAGTATTTCACATGAACATTTCTATTAAATTTCCCATGATGTTACTTATGATTAAAAGATAACTACTGTGGTAAAAAAAAAAAAAGAAAAGCTGAAGGAATATATAATCAAACATTTTATATCTTACTCAAAACAGATGAAATAAACCTAAATGAGCTTATGTGAGTAAAGATAAATACTTGTAAGATAAGTCTCATTAACTAATATACTTGGCCATTCATTCCTGGGCTGGCTTATCTGTTAGGCTCAATAGGCACAGTGTGTGGGATTCACAACACTTTTAGGTGCATATGAACATGTTTTATTTTAAAATCAAAGTTCATTATATGTCTTAACATATTATATAATATATATTTTTACATGTATTATATGTAATATAATATATTACAGTATAATATAATATTGTTTTACATAAAATATTATATTATATTAAAGACAAGCCAATTGTACTGGTTTATCTTTATAGCAGTACAATTATAAAATATAATTTTAAAAAATTTTAATGAAGAAAATGGCTCACCTCAGCAAAACTGCCCGGGCCCCATGAAGATGTGGTATGGTCTACATTCTCTCATTTTAAGATTTACTGAGATCTCTACTATTTGTCAGGGACTGTGCTAGAACTGGCATATATGTGGGGTGGGGGAAGTGGTAGATTGAATACAATGAAGAAGACCCAATTTTTGTCCTTAAGGAACACAGGGATTCCTAATGAGTGGAGAAAATACGTGAATCAGTTGCTACAATGCAATGTGGTAAGTGATATTCTAGATACAGACAAGATGCCAGGAAAGTACCAATCAGGCAGTCGCCAACTTGCCTAGTGGCAATGGTGGAAGAAAGGATTCATATAGCATATGGTAGTTACATGGAGTCTTGAGAAGTGAGATGGATTAATAGGGAACTAAGGATGGGGCCTATGTTCTTGGGAAAGATACAGCATGTACAAAGTCCTCTGGCTGTGACAGGCTTTGGTATTTTTCAGAATTTTCAGACATCACAGAGTATATGAGGTACGCTGGGGGTTGTGGAAAAAGTAGGAAGGGTCCAGAACAGGGACGGACCTGTTCCGTCAGGTGCCATCATCACCATGATAATGAGATTGCATTTCATTCTATAGGATAAAGGCTACATTCCTCATCCTTGGCACTAAACACTTACCATCTGGCACTCCCACTTACTAGTACCATCTCCCAGGATGCTCTAGCAATATGCTCTCATAAATTTACTTTCCTGTTTCTACTCTTTTGCACATGGTCTCCCTTTATCTGAAATGCATGGTGGTCTTCTCTTATAACAGCCATCCTAACATGGACTTCCTCCCTGAAGCCACCTCAGCTCCAGGGAGAACACTACCAAGTTCAAAACATTTCAAGGCTGAGAGGAACCTTTGGGATTATCAAGTCCTTAAACTTCATTTTACGGATAAAACTGAGGGCCAGAGGGATAAAGTAATTTGTGCCCATTCCATACTTAGTGAGAAATCTAAACAAAATGGAACCTAATTTTTCTGACTTTTGGTGGGAACAGTTCTGTAGCAATTGTCTTCACGATTCATTGGTGGCTAATCATGTGCTGCCTTGAGATAGCTGATGTTGNTCCTAACATGGACTTCCTCCCTGAAGCCACCTCAGCTCCAGGGAGAACACTACCAAGTTCAAAACACTTCAAGGCTGAGAGTAACCTTTGGGATTATCAAGTCCTTAAACTTCATTTTATGGATAAAACTGAGGGCCAGAGGGATAAAGTAATTTGTGCCCTTTCCATACTTAGTGAGAAATCTAAACAAAATGGAACCTAATTTTTCTGACTTTTGGTGGGAACAGTTCTGTAGCAATTGTCTTCACGATTCATTGGTGGCTAATCATGTGCTGCCTTGAGATAGCTGATGTTGTCTTCAACTATATAAATTTCATCTTTTGAACTTCTGGCCAAGATGGGGGCGTTGTTAGATACACTTCACCTCCTTGCACAACCAAAGAAGGAAAACAACAAAGTTTAAACAAAAAATAACCAAAACTGCCAGAAAATTGAACTGTGTGGAAGTCTGACAACCAAGGAGTTAAAGAAGAAACATTCATCCAGAACAGTAGGAGGGGTGAAGACAGGCAGCTGGGGTGAAGAGGACAGGTGGGCAAGGCTGTAGCTGGGGGACCAGGCAGTCTCACATTTGTGTGTGAATAAACCTGCAGAAACAACTGGGGGGTGAGACAGACCATGTAACCCAGAGTTCCAGCAAGAGGAAATAAAGCCTCAAAACCACTGACTTTAAAAACTTGTGGGGGTTGAGATGGCAGGAGAGACTCCCAGCCTCACAGGAGAGTTTGTTGGAGAGACCTATAGGGTCCTAGAACGGATACAAACCCACCCACCTGAGAATCAGCACCAGAAGGGTCCAGTTTACTTGTGGGTAAAGAGGAAGTGACTGAAAACTGGCAGAGAGCAGAGCAAGTGGCACTGTTCCCTCTTGGACCCCTTCCCAACATACAGCGCCACAACGCACCAACATGGGTTGCCTGGCCCTGGAGAACACCTAAGACTCTGCCGCTTGCTATGTAACAGACATGCCAAGACAAAAAAAATATGGCCCACATGAAAGAACAGATCAAAGCTCCAAAATAGAACTAAGCAATGAAGAGATAGCCAACCTATCAGATACAGAGTTCAAAACACTAATAATCAGGAGGTTCACAGAGATGGTTGTGTATGGCTACAAAATAGGGGAACAAATAAAGGCTGTGCAAAGTAAAATAAAGGAAAATGTACAAGGAACCAACAGTGATGGGTAGGAACCTGAGACTCAAGTCAATGTCCTGGACCAGAAGGAAGAAATAAACATCCAAGCAGAATAGAATGATTAAACAAGAATTCAAAAAAGGTGAGGAGAGGCTTCAGGATCTCTGGGACACCTTTAAACATTCCAACATTCGAATCATAGGGGTGCTAGAAGGAGAAGAGCAAGAGCAAGAAATTAAAAACTTATTTGAACAAATAATGAAGGAAAACTTCCTCAAACTAGTGAAGGAAATAGACTTTTAGGAAGTCCAGGGAGCTCAGAGAGTGCCCCAAAAGTTAGACCCAAGGAGGTACACCAAGGCACATCATAATTAATTTACCCAAAATTAAAGATAAGGAGAGAATGTGAGAAGCAGCAAAAGGAGATAGTTACCTACAAAGGAGGTCCTGTAAGACTACCAGCTGATTTCTCAAAAGAGACCTTGCAGGCAAGAAGGGGCTGGAAAGAAATATTCCAAGTCATGGAAGGCAAGGACCTGTGTCTAAGATTACTCTAGCCAGCAAAGTTTTCATTTAGAATGGAAGGGCAGATAAAGTGCTTCCCAGATAAGGTCAAGTTAAAGGAGTTTATCATCACCAAGCCCTTATTAAATAAAACGTTAAAGAAAAAGGAGATCAAAATTATGAAGAGTAAAATGACAACACACTCACAACTATCAACAACTGAACCTACACCAAAACCAAAACCAAAAAACAAACCAAGCAAACAACTAGAACAGGAGCAGAACCACAGAGATGGAGATCCAATGGAGGGTTATCACCAGGGAGGGGAATGGGGGAGAATTGGGAGGGAAGGTACAGGGAATAAGAAGCATAAATGCTAGTAAAAAATAGACAGAGGGAGGTTAAGAATAGTCTGGGAAATGGAGAAGTCAAGGAACCTATATATATATATATGTATATGACCCATGGACATAAACTAAGGGTATGAGAGAATGCTGGTGGGGGTGTTGCAGGACAAAGGGGAATAAAGGGGAGAAAAATGGGACAACTGTAATAGTATAATGAATAAAATACATTAAAAATAAATTCTACTGTTTGATTTCTTTATACCTTGATATATTTTTCCAACCAAATATTATTGCCCTGTGGGCTGGAACTACCTCTCACAGCGATTTCCTTCAGGGTCCAAGCCCTGATTCAACATAGCAAGAAGCTCTTAAATAATTAATCATTTGATTTAGTACTCTTTACAAAGGTTTTATTTAGTTATTTTTTAGACAGAGGGGAAGGGAAAGAGAAAGAGGGGGAGCGAAACATCAATGTCTGATTGCCTCTCATGCACCCCCTACTGGGGGCCTGGCCTGTTACCCAGGCATGTTCCCTGACTGGGAATCAAACTGGTGACCCTTTAGTTCACAAGCCAGCATTCGATCCACTGGTCTACACCATCCAGGGCCTTGATTTAGTTTTTTATCATCAAAAAAATAATTTGCTTACAGTACAGAGATAATTAAATCTATGATAAGAGAGAAGACCGCATCTGTCTCAGTCTGAATTTCAAGCAGCAGGAGCTTTGACATAGATCCTGTGCTCTTGACTTCTGAGTATGCTCTCAAAAAAATCCTGGGAGCGAGCGAGGGTAAGGGAAAAGGTTAGAGAAAATCTGGCCTTGGCCACTGCATCTACTGGGGTTTCAGGAACATAAATCACTGCACAGAGTTGTCCAGCCTTGAACAAGGAGACCAGTCTGTTTAACCTTGCTCAAAGCCAATCACTGTCTGTAGGCTGTCCCATGGTGATGGTGGTGGTTGAGGTTTGAATATAATGTCCTTGGGAATGTCTGAGGGAATGTCCTTGTCTGCTGTCTCAGAATGATAATTCTCTAGAAAGGGGGTGGACAACAAGCACAGCAGCTTGGGATGGATGTATTGCCTCAGTAAAGGAAGTATGGGCAGAGCACCAACAGCATTTAGTATCACACAGACACACACACACACACACACACACACACACACACACAAATAAACCCCCAAACAAACAAATAGAACAACCCGAGAAATAAAAACCCCAGATGATACAACCAAAGACTGATCTTCCCAATCTAAATTCCGACCTCTTCTATTAGATCACTAGATCACTAGATTTTCTTAAATTCTTCTCACAGACCCTTACCTAATCTAATGTCCATATTGACCTTTACTCTAATAAAAAGAAATTTAATGTACAAACAAATTATTCAGTTCTTCTAATGGCATGGCTTGCTATCTCAGGAATGCAGTCACTGCTAAGAACAAAAATGTCCTAGATCCCAGGTATAAGACCATTTCCAAGATTTTTAAGAATAAATACTGCAGTGTCTTATTATGCCTCCAAATAACAACTGAAAAAACACCAAGCCTCAAATTAATCCTCCCTCACCCACTCCTCAAAACAACAAAAATTTTTCTACAGATAATATAAAAATAAGTAAAATGAAATAAAATAAAATAAAACCCAAGGCCCATATCAATGGAGATTTGTCTGAAAGAAATGTGTGCTGGGTACACAGGCACAACTCTGGAATTAAAGCCAATCGGCCTAGGAGTGTGGGGTCTGGCTATGTGTGGCTGGCCCTAAAGGACAACAAGCACAGCAGCTTGGGATGCATGTATTGCCTCAGTAAAGGCTAGCCTCCCTAAAGGCTAGCCTCCCTAAAGGCTAACCTCCCTAAAGGCTAGCCTCAGTAAAGGCTAGCCCTAAAGGCATCCTCCCTTTGGACCTCAAGACTAATTTTGCTTGTTCTAATCTGAGTTTGAGCCCAGTCGTTAGGGGTCCCCCAGGTCTCTGCTAATTCAAATGTTCTCATTCCCATCATTCTCACAAAAGCAAGCCCACGTTTTACTCAAGCCTTGGAAACCTCACTTTACTTCAGTCAGTCTGCATTGCCTCCCACTGAGGGCATGCCTCTGCCTCGGAATTTGGGCTTAGTAACTAAAAGAGGCTTTGTGATCCCCAAAGCTTTGCGCTTCCAAACGCTCTGCCCAGTGATGCCAGGCAGCCAGGAAAACACCTGGACCCATGATGTGATTTCTTTTTCTACAGTCATTTTTACCTGCTGCTCCTGGATTGATTTTTTTCTTCTCTATTTTCTATATCTTTCCTAATGTGAGATTTAGAATAATTCAGCCTTCCACTGGAAAGGTACAGCAGGAGGTTCTTGCAGATGGACCAGAGCACCAGGAAGGGTAGCTGGGATCCTGGCCTCGGTGCTGTATTCTGTTTTGGCTCCCAGACCAGAGAGATGCCAGACCGTCTCTGGCTTGCCACAAGATGTTATGAATATAAATTTGGAGAAAATAATTAGTAATAGTAATTTCTAATAAAACTGGAGTCAAAACTTTTATATTGTCTACTTTTCTCTTTAAGGTAAACCTACTTCCATTATATTGAAAATATAACAAACTCTTAATGTGTTTCGCATAGAAAGGAAAAGCAGTTAACAAATGGGCACTCAAACATGTTTCTCTGAAATAGCATTTTACCTCGCAACCTCCATAAATACAATTCTTTAACCCTCAGCTTGTGGTGGAATTTATGAGAAATTAAATAAGCTGTCAAATGCATACTAGACCCCCAAACTTTCCTTAGCTTTTACTTCACTTTGTGTATTTTTTAATATTAAAAAAATGAAAGAATCATTCAAAGTGGGTGGATTTAGTCAAGTCGTAGTAAATAAATGAGTTTTAACTAGAAGGTTATGGAGGAGAGGGAAGTCTTAAGTGACTCCAAATTTTCTAGCGTGTGTGGTGGAGAGAATGGGGTGACATACCTGGGAGCTAGGGAAAGTGAACTATTTTGGGTAGGACAGAAATATTGATTTTGAGCAGGACATATTTGAAGTGATTTGCGATATTCAAATGGAGATTCCTCTTGGAACTGTGAGGAGGTGATGGGAAATAAGACACGATGAAAACTCTGGGAGTCATTACCGTATTTTTTACCTGTAGCTTTTTTCTAAATATTGCTCATCCTCATTTATTTGTACTTAAGGGAAAGACTGTGCTAGGCACAGGAGTGATTACATAGAGGCACTCAGTAAAGGAAGTTGTCCTGTCTGTGGGCCATAACATGGCGATCTCGTCAGCACATCCGTGATGGCAAGGGGATGGCAGTGGACTGCTCCCGCAAGCCCCACTCTGCATGCCAGTGCTTCAGACGGGTTTGTCCTGGTGAGAATTTAGGGGTTAGAAGCTGGCCAGTTTTCATTCCCATGCAACTAATAATGTGTGGTCACTGAGACATTAGAAGTCCCAAGAGATGATGGGTTTTGGTTTCGCTGACCACATGACTAAAGAGGCCAGAATTTCTGAAAATTTCTTTTCCTCCCAGATGGTAGAAAAGGAGAATGGGAAAACTGTTAGTCTGGTTCTAATTCTAAACCTCAAAAGGAAATTGGTTAATGAAGTGGAAATGATTGAAACCAGGGGTGACAAGTGTCTATGCCAGGTCATCTTAAATTGGTAACTAAGAGTGAGGTGGTTGGGCTTTGTCAGGTGTGTTCCTCAGACATCAGGGGTACTGGCATTTCAAAAGGAAAGGAGAACAGAAGCATAGTTCCACAACAACATTTTGAAGAGAAAGGAAGTATAAGAGAACTGGAAAACATTCAAGAACAGATTCTAATGAGGCAGTTTCTACAGGCCCCTGCTTTATTGAAGTATAATAGACAAAAATATTATGATATTTAAAGTATAGAATGTGATGATTT
This sequence comes from Sturnira hondurensis, assembly GCF_014824575.4. Lineage (NCBI taxonomy): Eukaryota > Metazoa > Chordata > Mammalia > Chiroptera > Phyllostomidae > Sturnira > Sturnira hondurensis. The sequence goes on from NW_028085694.1 coordinate 4,752,499, forward strand.
GATACACATACACATTGTAAAATAATTTCCTCCAATAGGTTAATTAACACCCCATCACCTCATATATTTACCTTTCTTTTTGATGAGAACATTTAAATCCTACTCTCTAAGCTAATTTCAATGATACAGTACAGCGTGATTGAATACGGACACCATGTCATACTTCAGAATCAGGGGTGTCCAAACTTTGGGCGTCTCAGGGCCACACTGGAAGAAGAAGAGTTGTCTTGGGCCATACATCAAATACACAAACAGTGAGGAAAACTGATGAGCAAAAAAAAGATTTTAAGTAAATGTACGATTTTGTGTTGGGCCGCATTCACAGCCATCCTGGGCGGCCTGTGGCCGATGGGCCATGGGTGGCACACCCCTGTTTAGGTCCTCAAACCTCATTCATGTTAATGAGGTGAAAGTTTATACCTTTTTACCAACCTCTCCCTGTTTCCTCATCCCCAGCCCCTTGTAACCTCACAACTACTTTACCACTCTCTGTTTCTATGAGATTAATTGTTATATATTTAGTTATTTATTTTATATTTTATATGTAAGTGATAGCATGTGGTATTTGTCTTTCTCTGACTGGCTTATTTCACTGAGCGTAATGCTCTCCAGGTCCATCCATATTGTTGCAAAGGACAGTATTTCCTTCTTTCTCGTGGCTGAATCATATTTACTCATAACATGAGTATACATTTTTATATTTTGTATATTTTTCTTTATTTATTCATATGTTGATGGACACATAGGCTGCTTCTACACCTTGGCTATTGTGAATAAAAACTATGCAGTTTCAAATGATCTTAGAGAGTAAAGAGATTTTATTAATGAAACTAAGGATAAATCAGAAAACGGAGCATTTCTGTCATGCCTAAATTTTAATTTACAAGATTTTAATAAAAAGACATAATTTACTTTAATAAATAACATTTAGTTTTCAGGATACTATGGTTTGTTTATTGAGATAGAAATTTCCAAATAGTTTATTCTACTTTTGTTGTATCACACAGGAAAGACTGAAGCTTAGAGCTGCTACGTGGAAAGGTTACGGCCAGTTTCTTAGTAATGGAACCATAGCTAGAAAGACATTTTCCCAACTCTTAGTCCAGGCCTCTCTCTGCCACATTGTGGTCTCTAAACAATCTGAGGGTTCGGAGGGATCCACAAGCTTTATTTGGGGGAAAGGGAGCCCTGAGTGAGCGCATTTTTATTGCACCCTGCTCCTCACTCCCTGAGCCCCACTTTCAACCAAGACATTTACTTTTTGTTTTATAAATGGGATGAAAAAGCATGACTTAATTTTTTAAAGGGAGCTCTGCTCAAATGTTTGAAAATCTGTACCACTCCAAGCCATTTCTTTTGTTATAATTCCCCAAATAGGAACACTGAAACATATTGCGTGTGAGTAAATAAAAATGATCAGGATGGAGGCTTAGGTAAATATAAAATTTTTCAAAATTAAATACAAGTTGTTTTTTTTTAAGTTAAAGCTTATAAGCAAAGAAGAGACAGCAAGCCCAGATCTATAAGAACTCCCAAAAGCCTAGAGCTAGGAAATGATTGGAGTTTCTAAAAATCCCAATGAAACTATATTTTAAAAAATTGTATTTGGAGGAGGATGATCAAGGACCACAGCTTTGCTAAATGTGGTTTTGTTTTGTTTTGACTCAATTCTGGTAACTGGAGTTAATTTTCTCTGGATCTCTACCATTTATGCAATTATCTAATTATAACCTTACATTTAAAATATTTAACCATGTTTACCCTAAACTTAATGAATTATAATTTAGCAATCATTTAGCCAAATGCTTCTAAAAACTAAGATTCAACTTTCAATATCCATGGTGAATCATTTCACTAGAAAATTCGTGAAGTGTGGCACATTCCTTTAGGTGTTCCAGTTTCTTTCCTTTGCCTTCCTCAACTTTCCCCAGTCCTTTGTCTTGTGTGCCCGGCTAACAGAGTTAATGACAGCCCCTCAGGTTTTAGGCAGCTGCACCTTGTTAATAGTGAGCCTCAACCTATTTAATTTTTCCTTGGGTCCTGCTGCAGAGAATTCTCCCCGAGTTCTCTTTCTCCGGGTTGCCAGCTTCTTGCTTCCTGCTGAATCTGCTTGTGCAGCGGTTGGATTGTGTTACCTGGATGCCTCCCAAACTTCTTGCTCAGCACCTCTTCAAATTGCTAGTGTTTGTTTAGAAAACAATTTATGTTCAATCAAAGGAAAAAAAATGTTTTCTGTGACCTATTCAGGAGGATGATGGTTGGATTTCTGCCCAAGGTGCTTGGGCGCTGCTACCAGGCGTGGGAGCCAGGGTGTTCCATATTGATATTTTCAAGATCATCATGCCCTTTGTTCTGACTTGGTACCTAGTGTACACAGAGGCTTGCTGTGAATGAAATGAAGGCTGCCGCATCGGAGGATGGACCCTGTGTTTTTCCCACTTTTGTGTACTTCACTCCTCTGGCTCAGACTCTGCCCATGGTATCATCCACTTGACCCCCACTTTCCTCCCCTGAAATGTTTAATTCATATGGCTCATGATCTGAACGTATATCTACAGCCTTGTCACCCTGGGCTCCAGCTTCACTGGATTAGTAACTGATCACTAAACGTACTGGACTTTGACTTAACTAGTGCTCTTCCTCTTTCTCAAATCACCTTGTGCCTGCTCCCCCAGCAGACTCCTTCTGTACTGCTGCCAAAGCCTGTTCAAATGTGTCTCCTTTGTGAAGCTTTGCTGCAGTCCTCAGGCAACATTTAATCGCATTTTGATCTGTCATAACATTTGACACATTTCTTTAGTTTGTTTACTCGTTCATTGCTTTGACAAGTTTTATTAATCACCGACTGGGTGCCAGCCAGTCTAAGGCACTGGAGACAAAGTAGCGAATAAGGCAGATACGTTCTCCAATCATGAAGTATATACTTTACATATGGGAATATAGAGCAAAGGAGTAACGTAGTTTGGGGTTTAGAGAAGGCCTCATTTAAGAACAATTGTTTGTGCTGAGAGCCTGAGTCCTTGATGGAGGCAGGAACAGTGCAGCTGTGAGTGTCCTCATACAGGATACCTAGTGGTCACTTGACAAAAGCTCACTGAAGAAAGGAATGACTGAAGGTATTGGCAACTGACACTAGCAGTTTGAGGACCTCATTAGAATTTAATTTTGGCCAACTCATCTTAACAGTTTAGGAATCTGTAATATTGGGGTAAAGAGTCTGTTTTGGGGTATATGTATACCTGTATGTTCGGAAAGAATAAATGCACATACATCTAAGCCACATAATCTTGAAAATTTTTTTGGATTGCCTAAAAAAATAAAGATATTTGCCCAGCTCTAGGCTACAGCCCATGGAACCTGTCTGGGTTGTAGAGGTCATTGCGCTAAACCCAGTTGCTCATTTCATGACGGAAGGACTGGGTCTCCCCCACCTCCTGGGAGACCCACCAGCCAGCTGAAGGCCTCATGTATCCCCTGTCTCTGTGAAGTGTCCTTGTCTGAAAAGAGCTGTCTCACTCAAGGGGGCCCCTCCTTTCCTAGTATCCATTATCTGGTCCACGGAGGGGGGGATATGAAGGCCCAGACCTTTATATATATATATATCCCCAACTCAGGGCCAGTCTGACAGGACCATCTGAGGGCCAGAGTTCCTCATAGAGCTGGCTGGGGCCTTTATACCATATACATTAATCGTTGGTTGACCGCCTGGATCTTCCCTCTGCCCAGTACTGCTTCCTCTCTTCCACCACAGGTGGCATTCCAACAGAATTCCTTAATAAACTTTTTGTTCACTAGTCTGTCTCAGAGTCAGCTTTCTGGAGAAACTAACAAACCGCAGAGTTCAAGGGAGCCCAATAAATGACATTTTTCTTTCTTTCATGAATTCTGAGCATTTCCAAAATAAGACAAAAGAATAAAAGATATTGGAAACTAAAAATCTGATATTGAAAACTGTGGCATATTGCCTCAGGCTGTGTTACCTCATCCTGAAAAATAGATTTAGACACATTACCCCCATAATAGCACTAAACTGGACAGGACTGACCCCACAGACACAAAATCCGCTCCTATAAATGCACAGAAAGGGGGAGGTTAAAGTGCTACTCATGCCCAGATTTTGCACCTTGCACTTTGCTTGTAAGCACCTCTTGTGGGAGGACGAAGGTGTGCAGAGACCAGAGTGGTTACCATGATGGCGCTCCCTCCCCTGAGAGGAATACCAGGCAGGAGCTCTGGCCCTTCTCTGCTCCCAGCACAGCCCTAGAGCCCAGCTTCCGGTTTCAGGAGCAGAAGAGGCTGAAGTTCTGGTGTGGCGGGAGGCCCTCACTCCAGGGTAGCTGATGTGCTTTGGACATGGGCCTCCATGGTAGGTATATTCAAGAGAGATAGTAGAACGAGCCACTGCACTCTTTGGAATGGGAAGCACAAAACCGAAGAGAATTTGCAGTGCCGAAGTCCAAGACTCCAGGGTAAATTCCCTTGCTACACGTTCTGAGATGGACAGCTCCTGTGTTCATTTTGATGGGAGCTCTTTTCAGTGAAAGAGAACTAACATACCTTTACACACATCCATACAAGTAAAGAACAATGCTTACTGATGTATGTATCAATACACAGTGGAAATGTATGGAAAAGAAGGAAATCAGTAAGAAAAGAACTTCTATTTTTTCTCTTAAATCTAGATTTATCATAAAAACAATGTTAAGGGAATTTTAAGGGAAAATAATGGTAATTTGTCAAAATTTTATCACTGCAACATGTTTTCTATTTTCATCTTGGTTTATCCGTTAATGATATGATTTTGCACAAAGACAATTTGGAACACTTTTCTGTTTTCTGACTTGGTCTTTTAGTGCTATATTAATAATATTTCACCTTGTTAATTTACTGTAATTTATTTAACTATTCATTTCCTACTGGATATTTAGAGTGCTTCTAAATTTGGCAATGATGGATACATTTGCTTTTAAAATTAGCAGATATAAATATAGTACAACAAATCAATTAAAAACTATCCACTTCTATTATTTTCACAAAGGTACAAGCTATAAATACATCTGAACTCCTAGAATAATGGGATTTTGAAAGATGGGAGGAGCCTGGTTGCACCTGCTGGTCATCACGCTTACACCTCTCTGCACTGTGCTGGGTGATGAGAACGTGAGCTTCTTCACGGCAGCAACTTTATTGTATAACTGTACCTGGAAGGCTTTGTGGAGTGTCAACTGCACAGTAGGTATTCAAGAAATGTTGGTGCAGTAACACAATTGAATTTTTTAAAAAGGTGGAGTTAGACAAATCTAAATGGTCTTGGAAATGCATTCTCTTCCTCCTTTAAGTATCTGAGCAGAGAGCAGGCTGAGCTTCTTGAGAAAAAAGTCTTTGGTTGATGTCAGTGGTCCTGCAGGGCAAATCTCTTTGTTCCCGGGGAACTTGGAATAAAGACCTTGAGTTTTGGTCCATAGACTCCTTAGCAATATTTCCAAGAACAGAGCTCCTTTCCTACCTTTCTTAGAGAAACTGGTGTCGTCTGGCTCCTCCTAAGTAACCTGTAAACATGTGCCACAGTATATGGGGGGAGGAGTGTTCTCTTTTGCTGTGCCCCTGGGAGCAAGTCTAGCCTCTGACTGAGGCTGGCCATTCTTCACTGAAACTATGGCCATAGTACTTTTACAATACCTATGCCCAGCTTATGTTAGGAAATAATGAAATTCAGGAGGCAGTGTGCACTCTGCTACTTATCTATTTCTGAGCTTTCCACAAATAAACCCCAGGTTGTATCTATGCTATGTGGCATTAGGGACCCCCTTACATAGCAGGAAGACAGAAATAAAACCATGGAAAAGAAATAGTTAAGCTTTAAAGATAGATTCAGACAAGACTTAGATATAGGACAAAAAAGAGAAAGTAACCAAAACACAAAAGATAGGAGACAAATAATCATAAATATTGAATTAGTATAGTTTAAGTTATCCTAACAATAGCAATGCTTAGAATGGGATGTTCATGCAAAGGTGGACAGAGACTCATGAAGTGGATTAAAGAATCCTGAAACCCATGCACGTGTATAAAGCCACCTAATCTATAAAAAAGACATCACTGCAATTTGGTAGAGAAAGGACAGTCTTTTCCGTAAAGGTGCAATGGGATATCTATATGGACAAAAAAATTGTCCATCTTTTTTGAGATGGGTAGACATAAATGTAAAAGGTAAAGTAATAAAGATTTTAGAAGGAAACACAAGAGAATCTCACAGTTTGGGGAGAGGCAATGCTTTCTTAAAGAGGACACAAAATACACTCCCTGTAACAATGAGAGATTGAGAGATTGGACTTCAACAAAATTTAAAACTTTTTAAATAAAAAACACCATTGAAAGAGTAAAAATGCAAGTCAGAAAAAATTAACTGGCAATATATGTACTTAACTAGAACTCGTATTCATGATATATGATAAATTCTTACAGATTCAATTTTAAAAAAAAAGGTAATGACAACCAAGTGAAGGTCTGGGCAAAAAACTCAAATAGGCATTTCACAAATGAGAATATCAAATGTCAGTAGGGCTATGCAAAGTTGGGCAGTGTCCTCTGCCAGATACAAGTCAAAACCACAGTGAGATGCTGCTGCCTACCACAATTGCCACAGTAAAACAGACTGACAACAGCAAGTGATGACAAGGATAAGGTGCAAGATGGAACATTCATATTTTTATTGGGAGTGTAAATCAGCAGTTTACAATGTAGGAAAATTCCTTGGCAATATATATTGAAACTAAGTATATATGTATCTTATGATTCAAAAATTCTATTCCTAGTTAAATGCTCCAAAATTAAACTGTACTATATAGTACATGTACTGTAATGTACTATATTGTTCATAGTAGCTCTATAAATCATTGTCATCATCAAAACTATAAACAACTCAAAAGTCTATTGACAACTGAATGAATAAATAAATTATAGTATATTAATATAATGGAATGCTACATAACAATAAAAATATGCACAATTGCTACTGGCAACAACATGAATAAGTAATACAAATGTAATGTTGTATGAAAGAAACCAGATATAAAAGAATACATGCTGTTTATCACTTATATGAAGTTTAAGAACAGGCAAAACTAACTTATGGTGACAAAAATCAGAATAGTAATTGTCTCTAGGGTGGAGTATTGACTGTGAAGGGGCATGAGGGAGGCTTTGATTGATGCTGGAGATGTTCTACATTTTCATCTTGGTATTGAATACATGAAGTGTAAGTAAAAATTTATTGACCTATTATTAAGATGTTTTGTATTTATGATATAATATATTATAGTCAACAGCAATAACAAAAGTTAAATTTTTCTTAATTTCATATTACAAATTTTCACCGATACATTATACTGAAAATCAAAATTGCTGGTCTTATCCTAGTCCTCATTTCAAGATATCACTCCAGTGAATAACAGCTCCCAGGCTATTCAGGTACAGTAGCTTGTGATGGAGGAAAGCCAACTTCTATAGTGAAATAAAAATCCAGACCAGATCACTCACTTTGGTCAGATTCTTATTAAATCCAGATGATGGTTTACTACTATGTACATTATTTTACTTAATGTTTGAGCCTTACTCATTCTCGGCCTCTTTTATCTTCATCATTGGAACTAGGGTGTCTGCTCAGTTACTTCTGGTAGATCACGGCTATCTCCAACTCCAGCGCCAAGTTCACCAATGAAACCTACAGCTCTACCGATGAATTATGCAATGGATTCTGCACACTGTTTCTCTTCCGTTCTCCATCTATAGTACTAATGTTGTATTCTCTTCTCTTAACATTGTTTAACCATCTGTTAACCCAGCTTTCTCCCCAAGGGGGTCAGTGAGGAGAAATGATTTGAAGGTTCTACTGAAGTGCTTTACTGAGGGGATAGTCCATTAGCTGTTGATTTTGTTTGTATTCAGCATTCTGCTTCTGTCTGTGGTTTTAATTGATGTGAGCAAGCCCTGGGGCTTGAGCTGGACTCAGCTGTATGAATCAATCAATCAACCAAACAAACAAACAAACAAATGAAGTGAATCTGCCCTGGAATAAATAGATAACAGCTTTCTTAATCTTTTTTCCCCAACAGTCCTTATAAATTTTTCTTGAGGCTTATATGTGAGGAAAGTATCTAAAACGTAAAGAAATAAATAATAAGTATACATGGCTAAAGATGCAATACGTAACTGTCTACACCCTTTCATCATAGCCTAGAAACTACAGGGAGATTTGTAATATTTCCATTCACCTCATTCTACTCACCCCTTTAGTTCTGAATGCTGTAGGGTTGCCATTGATTCTGATAGTTATTTTTCAAAGGCAAAGCAAAAGCAAAACAAAATGAACAAGCAAAAAGTGAAAGGAAACAAAATCTCACTAAAGTAGTACCATCCACAGGGCAATGGAGAAGCCTTAAGAACTGATTTCCTTTCCTAACAGGGGAATGGTTGAGATCTGCTGCAGTTCAAATGCAGGCTACTGAGTAGGCACAGAGCCTGCTGGGGCAGAGAGCAGAGTGTGAGCAAATATGATGATGCTCACATCTGAACAGAGGCTTTACATGGGCTTTGAGCTCCTGCCCTTGTGTGTGAACAATACACCCTGCTAGTTGCTGCTCCCTGAACTTGTGTTCCAGAATGAAAAGCAAAGTGAGGCTGACCAGATCCTGACCTGGCGTCCAACCACAACTGGTCACGAGTGAAAAATAAAAGATTTGTTATAGTAAGGCACTGAGATTTGGGGTTGTATTCTACTGAGGGGAAAGCCATTTAATATAGGGACCCTGGCTTCCTCCAGTTCCCCGAGATGGAATTATAAAACCTAAGAATTAAGAAAGAGTCTTGCTGATGGCATCCGATTTCTTTTATCTCTACCATTCCACCCTGGAGCAGGCCACACTCTGAGATACTGAAAGATGATCTACATTTCAGAGGAAGATTCTGAGTGCTAGCATTGTTTCCCCTTAAATTGACTGCCATATGTTCGGGAGGCAGTTGGGTATAGTCAGACATTGAGTTTCAGCAGTGATTCTGTCACTTACTAGCTGTGTGGCCTTGAGGTTTGAACCCCAACTTCTTTATATGATGGAATAGGAATAGTACTGTATACTGTGTAGGATTAAATGAGATGGTATACATGCCTGACATAGTAAGGACTCAAGAATGGCTATTACTCTTCTTCTGTTGGACCTCATAATCTAATATGCATCTTCCATAGAATAAACATTCAACTACTTGGACACTCATTCAGTCAGTATTCTGTTGTAGGGTAAGTGGAAGCAGGCTGGCTTCCTCACCCAGGTGCCTGGGTAACGAAGGGAAGCAGTGTTTCCACAGTCTTGGAGGGGCCTGATAAGTAGTGTTCACATAGCCTTGAGATGGGGTCTGATAAGCTGTTCCCATAACATGAAGTAGGCTCGCATGTGCAGAATTATGCTATGTTATATAGTTTTCTTTTTGCTGGCCTTGTTTGTTCTAACATTTAAGAAGGGCGAGGGGGCTCCCTGCTGGCACCCTGACATGTGCTACACCAGGCAGCAAGGGCCACGACGTGTGCCATGCAGAGACGTGCAGAGAGACAGGCAGTGTGTGTGGCACCTGAAATCAAGGCACGCCAGACATCTTCACGGCTCCATGAGTTTTCTTCTGTCTGCCCGAATACTGTGAAGCTGTCAGGCCTCGGATGGTCACAATGCATCTATCTGTACAATTGGTTTTTTGAGCCTTAGTTTAATTCATTTTAACCAGATTAAATCTGTGCTGGCTAGAGGTGTCTTATTGAACCAGCCAGTGGCTAACTTTCCAGATCTTAATTCTGTTGCCTATAATTCTCAGCTTTGCATCAACCACAAATCTGATCAGTATGTTGTCCATTTCCTCATCCTAATTGTTAATAAATATACTGCAGGTGTTTCATTAGCCAGGCTCTTGGAGTCCTTTGGAGTTGTACGCTCACGTGTATTCATACAACACTCAGATGTTCAAAGAAAATGTAGGTTATTTCTAATAACTGATCTAATCTTCCTCATGAGCATCCCACCCCAGTGTGTGGGAGGTAAAAATAGCTTTATTTTAAATTTTCCAGTCCAAAATGTCTCAGTTTTTGTGAATTTAAATAGTTTTGTTTTGAACTCAGTCTAGAGGGGGGTAAATGTTCAATTTTTCAGAATTGCTTTCCTCCCAGGCTCTTCATCCTGAAGAGCACTTGGGTAGCTTAAATGACCTTGTGGACTTATGTTGCTGGAGGTGGGGGATTGGGCTGAGGTGTGAATGCTAGTAACTTTTGTTGGTAACTGCTCTGCCCAGTTTCCGAAGTTGTAACCCCCCATGGCTAAGGCTCAGTGAGCAACCTTGGGACCATAAGCCACTAAGGAGACAAAGCTTATCTCCCTGGCAGGAGCACTGCTTGCTTCTGCCTGCCTGGCCCCCAGTGCATGATCTGTTAGCCAATGACAGGTAAGATTCCTCAAGGAAGGGATGACCAAAGACAGACACAATCATGTGGACCCCCAGGGAAGGACTTGGGGGGCTACAGCAGAAGAGAGTGATGGACCCTCAACCCTCAGCTTTAATATAGCCTAAATCCTCATTCTGTTTGCAGAAAGTCTCCTAATCTCTTGGCTGCCTTACTTTCCCTGACTGATTTAAGCCTGAAACAATGACAGAAAGTGGTGCAGCCCTGTGCTGGAAAGGGCAGGTTCCCAGGGTAATCAGGCCTAAAAAAGAATACATAAAATCCTGTGAAATCTGCTTTGTTTAGAATGTTCTTAATTAAATGATAAGGGTCCGAGCAGGAAATGAGTTTGTTTTCCAAAGTTTTGTAGCCCCTTAGCTAACAGACCCAGAATCAGAATAAGCCTTTATAGTTCTTTGTATGCTATCTATTGTTTGATCCTTACTGCCTGACAATGATTAATGAACTTTACCTGTATTCCTGTGCAAAACGAACCCAATAGAAGTCCATTGAGGAAAAGGCTCTTGGCCCTTCTCCTTTGAGAGACTGGCCACCTTTTTTCCCCAAGCAGATCATGTGTTGGTAAACTTATTCTCATCTGTGGTGGCTGGGGGTGTCCTGTGGGTGAAGGCCCCCCACAAACTTTATGCTGGTCCTTGGGCTGGTTGCCACTGTGGTGGGGTAGTGGGTACTCAGTTCAAGGTGTGCCTGTTGGCTCCCTGCTACAGTGTCGTAGTGCTAGCCTCATACTCTGCTGTGGTTCACACTGATGTTGATGGCTGATGCAACTCAATGTCTGTTTTGTGGCATAGTTAAATCTCCCAGAGAGCTCAGCCACTTCACTTGCTAACTTGGGCCCACTTTGTTCCACCCTGGTTCTGTGGACACTCTAAAATTTAGCTCTACACAATGGAATTCTATGCTGCAGAAAGGAAGAAGGAGCTCCTACCCTTTGCAACATCATGGATGGAACTGGAAAGCATTATGCTGAGTGAAATAAGCCAGGCGGTGAAAGACAAATACCATATGATATCACCGTTAACAGGAATCTAAACAACAAAACAAACAAGCAAGCAAAATATGACCAAAGACACTGAAATATGGAACAGGCTGACAGGGACCAGAGGGGCGAGGGGAGAGAATCACAGAGGAAAAGGGGGAGGGTTCACATGAACAAGTATAAGGGACACATGGACAATAACTAAGGTGGGGGGCAGAAATGGGAGGGAGGTGGGGAGCACTGGGGGGAGCAGGGCTGGGAATATAAGACAGAAAACTGTACTTGAATAAGAATTAAATAAAAAAAGAAAAAATAAAATTTAGCTCTGATTTCCACTGGGTCTTAGGTTCAGAGGCCTAGTTTGTACTCTTTGACCATGGGGTCACTATATACCTGTGGCTCAATCCCCACCCAGATTTCTAAGTTCTAGCTGGGGAAACTGAAGACTTCTGATTAAGAGCATGGATTATGGAGCCAGCCTGCTTGGGTCTAAGGTCCAATGCTATCACTTATCAGCTGAGCAACTTCAGACAAGCTACTTGAGATAAATGAGTCTCTATTTGCTCATCTATAAAATGGGGTTAAAAATAATGCCTGTCTTCTAGGTAGGATCCTTGGTCAGGTTACATGAGTCAAAGCATGTAAAGTGCTTATAATTGTGCTCTGTAAGCACAGGGTTGATGGTTGGTATTAACTAGTAGAAAAGTAGAAAATAGGATGTGGCAAGTTATTTAATCTCTCTATGCCTATGTTTCCCATATTTGAAACAAAGATCATAATAATAACTCCCACCCTGTCCAGGTGCTCAGTTGGTTGGAGCATCATCCTGTACGACAAAAGGTTATAGATTCGATCCCTGGTCAGGGTGCATGTGGGAGGCAACTGATCAATGTTTCTCTTTCACATTGATCTCTCTCTCTCAAATCAATAAACATGTCTTTGGGTGAGGATTAAAAAAACTTATTTATAGGTTTCTTGTAAAAATTAAAGGATTAATATGCAAAGGAATTAGAATGCAGGTTGGTACAAAATAAATCCTTATCATCATCATTATTTTATTGTTGTTCCCAGGCCACAGGAGAGCTCAGGAGTGTCAACTCAGATTCATTCTCTGTCTACCATGCTACCACTGACCTAGTGGATGGCTGAGACAGTTTCTGACAAAAGTCCCTAGTCTGCCTGAATTAGGTTCTCCCTCAACTGAGTGTCGTGTCACTCCCCTCGCAGATGTCAGCCTGTAGCCATGCCTTTCATGGCTAGCTTATACTTCCTGTCTCCCATTTCCTTTCAACCCTGACCAATGGTATAAGCTCTTGTTCACTTTCTTCCTGGAAGTTACTTTTCTTAAGTAAAACTATTATCAAGTTGCTCATGTCTGACTGTTTGTTAATGGAAAGTTAAATTAGGATTCTTTTTTCTCTTCATATCAATTTGATTCTCAATTCTATTTCCAGTCTGTTGACTCAAAACAGAAATCAACTTTGAAATGATGATCCTCAAATGGGTAAATATCATTAATTTAATGAAGGGGCTTCACAACACAATGGAATGTATGGGAGATGAAGGCATAAATATTGAAGTATTTTTTTTAGAATATCCTTCTACAACTGAGAATGATGCCATTTAAGAATTCCTCATATTCCTTCTTTGTAACTGCTGTATCATCACTTGGGAAATGTGTGGAAGCATGGCTGAACAAGGAGAGGAATGAGTTTTGTAGTCACAGAACATCTGGGGATTAGGATTTATTTCCTGCTTCTGCAATAAAAATTAGAAAAGAATATTAAATCAATACCTCTTCAGTGTCATGCACTATATTTGGGGTTCATATATATTCCTTCACTCTTGAGCCTCTTATGTATCCCATGTGGTTTATAAGGTACAAGGATGCGGTGGTGAAAGAGGCATTCTCAAAGAACTAACAATAGCTCTAGGTGGTAGTATTATTATCTTTATTTATAGAATGAAGACATGAAAACATTGGAGATGTTTAGCAACTCAGTTGATTTCATGGAGCCAGTAGGTAGTAGTTTTGGGCCTCTCTCCAAGGGCCCTGAACTTTCCACATGGTGTCATCATGGGCTTGACTATTGCACCAGGCTGACAGAGATTCCAGGGATGTGGCTTCTGGAACCTATGAAAGAAAAAATAAAAAGAACACTCTGAAATGTAATGCAAAATAATGCTTGTATGTTGATATGTGCATCTTCTTTTCTGGAGAGGATCTGTAGCTTTCATCAGATTCTCATAAAAGCCCTGTCAGTGAAGAGCTGATTTTTCCTTGATTGTTAGCGGATAACTTCATTTTGACATTACCATTGGTCTAAATATATATTCTCTGGGTCCACTGCAGGGCACGGTTCTAAGTAGATGAGGTTGCGCAGCAGTAACAGAGAAACACAAAAGATGGGGAGGAAGTGGCTCTAGAAATCAATGCTCAAATAAAGTACTGAGTCATGTGTGTAGACCAACTCTCACCACTAAAAGTGTAGGATCATCACCTGTCTTCCACATGCTGCCTGCTTGAATGCCACCTTCAGTGCTCACTGTAGCCTGGTCTCCCTACATAGAAAAGAGTGGGTGTGCATGTGTGTGTGTTGATTTGCAATAATGATGAAAAGAAAAACAATATGATTCGCTTGACGTCCTGTTCAGGCTGGTCTGGCCTATGTCCTAGCAACATTATGATATATGTGAATGAGACTCTTTGGAGAAGAAGAAAGAGGATCTGTCTGGGGCAAAAGACCAGGCCCCACTGGCTGCCAGTCTTCCTTATGTTGCCAAGAGCTGCCTACTCAACATCTGAAAGTGATTGAACACACTTTCTTAAATAGTGTTCTGTCTGTGGACTGGGCGTTGGGGCAGATCAGAAACATGGAGGGAGCAATAGTTTCCACTGCGAAGTGCAGAGGGCATGTCTGTAAACTTCCAGATAAAAAGAGAAAACCAGATCTGACTGTTTATCCTGAAGTCTCCTGGAGGGTACCCCCGAGTGACCTGTTTATTATTATTGTTATTCTTTATATCTTCTTATTCCTTTTTTCCCTAGCATAAGGCTAAATATTTATGGATAATTGCCATATATCACCAACTGACTAGCGACATTATCTATCGCATTCTTTAAACCAAAATATCATATTACTTGAGTGCTTAATATACTATTTGGATGGGTAGCTTTTAAAAACAATATTATTATAGTTGTTTACTTCTCTAAGTATCTCTAAATATAGAGAATAGCAACAACAAAACCTTCAGCTCTTTTATTCTTGGAAATATGATTTAACCAAGCCAATGTTTATTGTAGCATAAGATCTAAAACAATTAGAGATGTCACATATATTTGCATTTTTGATGACATTTGCAATGTAAATGACAGAATAATGGAAGACTTTGGGAGAGACATTTGTTCCTCTCTATGCCCTGTGTACTTCTTCCCACAGAGGACACCAATTATGGAAAGCAGCTCCAAAACCAGAACAGATAATAGAGGTGAGAATGTTGTTTTAATTCTGGATTGATGCATTTCTCTTTTACTGCATGAGGTAGGAAAGCATAGAACACATGTCACAAAACTGACAGGTGTTAAATGACTTTACCCTGTGTGTGCAGTTGTCTGGGTGTGTCGATAGTAGAGGAGTGTGTCTTTGGAGATGTGTTCATGTCTTGGGGCACCTGCGGCTGTTTTGAGTGTGCCTTCAAATGCATGTCTGTGGTTGTCCAGGTGATAGATGGTTGGCTGTTGGCGAGGTCTAGAATAATTTTTTTTTCTAGAACAGCTGTGTGTATCTATGGTGGTGGTAGTCTATGTATTTGTTTTCCATAGGCCAATGAGTTGCTGCTCACCAGGAACAAAGATTTAAAATTATAGTTTCTAATAACTAGAGAGGACTTTACAGCTCATTGAATGTGATCTCCTAAAATAGAAATATTTTGTTCATTGGGAGCTGAAATAAATAACCAAAAGTTGAGCACTAGCCAGTGAATGGATGTTTGATAAGCACCTGCTACTTATCAGACACAATTCTTGACAAGAGACATATGTGGTGAGGAATGAAGTGGTTCCAGTCCTCAGGAAGGGGAAGGACACAGTTATTCAACATCAACAACCAAAAGCAATAATTTAATTAGGAGTATAAAGTGCTATGGAGGAAAACTACAGTATTCTAAGGAAGCATATAACCCAACTTGAACAGTGGGAGTAGGAAACACTTGCAAGAAAAAGTGATGTTTAAACTGAGAAATCCCCAGTCACCCTGCATGATAGTGGTGATTCATACCACTCTGCCCGCCACCCTGTGTGAGAGTAGGAATTAATGCCACCCACCCTTACCCCTGCCTCCCCTCTGCTCTATAGTAGCAGTGTTCCACGCAAAATCCTCAGAAATTTCCTGCCCTACAGGCCCTCATAGCCCTCTTATTTTGGTAATCTAATTGAAGAGCTTATGTGTCTTAGTGTTGGCCAACTGTCAAAGCAAACAACAAGCTAAAATTTCACAATAAAGGGTGATTTTTTGTTTATGCAACAATCAAGAAATTGGTGCTCCTGGTTTGGTGCTCTCTGGATTGTTTCGTTTCTACAGTGACCAGGACCCAGACTCCTTCCACATGGAGCCTCTGCTTTACTGGCAGGTGGAAGACAAGGAAAGCGAATGGAGCATGCCCCGTGGAGGTTTCGTGAGCTGGGCCTTGCAGTGAAGTACATTGTGCTGCTCCCATCGCTTTAGCTACATTTTAGTCCCTTAACCTATGCAACTTCAGGGAATACTGGGATTATTATTCTACTGACTACTCAGGAGGAGCAAGTTTTGGTGACTGCTTGAGTCAGTCTTCACCAAACTATGGCTGTCTCCTGACAATGCCCGGGGGAGATTGTAGCTGTGACTGTGGTCTGAGATGGAGAGACGAGTGCCCATTTTTTAGCTGGGAATTATGGATGGATAAAATGACTTTGATGCACTAAGACCTGAACTAATTGCTGTAATAGTACAGATGTTATCTCAGCTTTCTGAGGACTTTCATTCTGTCTTGCATCTTGTAGACAATAAAATCTTTGGAGAGGAAAACACAATATTTTGTATTTCAAAAATGTGACACATCTGTGAATCTGGTGGGAAAAAATTCACTGCCTATGAAGATCCTATACCAATATTTTACTAGTTATGCTATAAATCCTGTTACCAAACCACATCACACCCATCCTCTTCTCTCTTTGTCAGTTTTATTGGCATACACACGAACAATTCCTGTATGCTTCTTGTTTAAAAGCATTTCAAAGGGACACTGAAATGTTGATAGAGAGCCATACCCTCAGAAGAAAGATGCCTGATTCCAGTAAGCAACAGAATTTCCATGTACTCAACTATTTAGGTGGCATAGTATTTGCAGCTTGTTTTTTAAATGGATAATACCACTACTAAAAGAGAAAACAAGTTCCTTCCAGTCCACCTGGTAAAGTGCATTCACTCTGCAAGAATCAGCTCATTGTCTCTTTGTCAAACCTTCTCAGACTCAACTGAGTCAAGTTGAGCATTCCTTCCTCAGTGCCCACCTTATTCCTGGAACACTTACAATTCTAGCCATTCACTTCTACGTCCGTTTTCACAATAAGCATGTAAACTCTGGCAACAACAAAAGTATCCTTATTCCACCTTAAAGATTTCAAGTTCCTATTTTGAGGAATTTTTCGCCTTTCAAATGTCTGGCATAGTAGGAGCTCAGGAAATATTTAATGAACAAATGAATGGGCTGTTGAATAAAATAGAATGGTTTACAGGCAGCTTTAATTGCAGAAAATAAACATGCCTCAGATGTTCAGCCCTGTGTCTACACTTTCCTGACTCCTTCCTTTGGGTACCAGGTCTGGGAAAAGAGGATCTGTGGTTTCTGAGCCAGCTAGGCCAGCATCCAGGCCAGCATCCCTGGCCTGCCTCACCTGTGCAAAGAATCACACTCACAGTGGCTCCACATGCATTTACAGTGCCCTGGCAAATTGTATTTCACAAAGTAGGACACAACAGAAAAAAAAAAGAAAGGAAGGAAGGAAGGGAATGTGGCCTCTTTTGTAGAAACTTTCTCTTCAGGATGGTGCGTGAGGTCTTGCCAGATTTGGATGGCCTCTAGCATAAAAATAGTGACTCCAGCGTGACCTTGTGATGAGAATGAATCCAGGTGCAACAGCGAACTTGGCACAAAGTAGGCATTCATTCAATGCTGGCCATGCTTCCTCTGAGACGGTCAGCATTGCTTGTTTTATTATTTTAACACAGGCTTAACCAGAATCCCTACCTAATCAGCACACTCTGATTCCAGAGGGTGGGGAGACCAAAGTCCGGTTCCTCCACTGTGGTAAATCACATTTCGTGAGGATTAGTTGTCGATCACCATGGTGCTCATTATCGGCTGCAGTCAAATACTCTCTGTAACAGGCTGAAAACTCTCGCTTCCTGACAGCTGTTCATTGGGCATCCGAATTTAACACTCTCAGACAAGAAGTTGGGTGTTCAAAGCTCCACCCAATCATTGTATCTAGGGAGCCTGTGATTGTGCTGAAATACGGAAATTCTCGCTTGACCCAAAGTTAATAAAAACTGTGTGACACCAAAGGCTCTATGATGGATGGCAAGCAATAGTCCAATACTGTTTTATTCTCTCGAATACACTGTTTCTCTGCAAAGGCCAAGAAATTAAAGGACGGTTTTATTCTTCCCTTCCAGCCTGTGCAGGGTAATTATGTATTATTAATAATGCAGCAGCACAAATGATATTAAATGAACTACATTTGTTAATGCAGATCTTATCTAACTGCTTTTTCCATCAGTGAACTGTTTCTCATCAGGGGGTACTAATTAGCTGTAATATGTAGAAAGATGGGACAGAAATCCAATCAGATAAATGGGATCTATTTGGAGAGATCCAGGAAGGAGAAAGAAAGGCATTCATGATTCTGCAAGAATTACTACAAGTAGAAAAGATGAAGATTTCTGCTGCTTCAACTTCATTTACATTTTGTGGCCACAGAAGTGAAAACGCAGGATTGCCCACGCTGCAAAGACCTACAAATAATCTTATTTATCATGACTGTAACAGTGTTGTCTTTTGCAGTAATACAAGTGCACGCAGCTCTATAAAATTTTTGAATGGTTCACATGGCCCTAGCAAACATTAAGCCTAATGTATTAGGGTAAAAACAAATGTTCTCCAGCTTTCTCCAACAAATGTGGACATGCAGAAAACATTTGGCCTCTATTCATTTTTTCTTAGAGAAAAAAATCACCTGAAACCTCCAGATGTTATATTTTTTCCTAGAGAAAAAAATCACCTGAAACCAGATGCTATATTCTTGATAAATCCCAGATTACCTATAAATATATCTGCCAGATTCTCACCCTTTGTAAATCTTCTGAAAAAGTCCCCACAGTGAAAAGTTGATCAGTGAGGTCCTTTTAAAGTTTCCCAACACCTAAGTTAGGTGGATTGGGGGCACCACTCCAAATATGAGAGCAATATTCTCTACCCCTGCCTGCCCGCTGAGCAAACCCACACTCACCACTGTCAGGGACCCATCAGTGTCCCAAACACAAGTTGAGTGACTTACTAATCCAACAGACAGCACAACACTGCCCCTGGGGGACTGGTCTCTTTAGGCCACTTTGAGTGGGCTGGGGACTCCAAGGGAAGGGCTCATATTCTCATTGTGAATGCAAATATAAAAATGAATGGTTTCATTTTGGCTAGCTCAGTTCCTCAGATATGGAGGAGGGCTTGCCCCTCACCACTCAAAAGCTTGATAAGAGGTAGGCTGATCATTCGTTTTTGGACAAGGACTTTTATTTCTTTTTTTTGTCTGCCTCTGTAGACAAAATGCCCCCACCCCAATGATACCTTTTATTCCTTTTTAAATCCTAACCTAGTAGGCACCCAAACATTCGACTTTCTTGCATTAAAAAAAAATCACATTTCTGGGAACTACTGTCTCATCATGAGAGCACCCTAATCAGAGCTTAGCATGCACGATGAACACCTGAAACGCCTGGACGGCAGTGTTACATGCAAACGTTTCAGTGTTCGAACTTGCTTTATGAATCCTTAATGATTACCCATTGGAAACATTCATTTTCTCAGTTCTTGGTAGCTCTGCAAAATGGCACACCAACTTATTATTGAAAAAACTTGTGCTCATGCCTTAATTGCCTTTAAAAGGTAACATTCTCATTAATTGGAATGAATGTGGGATGGACACAAAAGATTTTATTAGCCGGGACTCCACTGAACATTGGAAAGAAATGAAATGTGACCTGGTCAGACAGAGTGAGAGCTGATGCCTCAGCAATCTACAAATATTCAACATCTTTTTAGCAAAGTAATCATAAAAATTCAGAAGACATCATTAAAATATAAAATCATCTAGGCATCAAGGGAAATATATTTGTATACCTCGTGACAAAAGTTGAGTGGAAACTCAGGAGTCCTATTTACATTCATATATATTCTTATATCATGTAATTAAAGCCAACAGATAAACACATCAATATGTTAAAACAGATGTAAAAATATATAGAGAGACATATTGCACTGAAACCTTGATATTGCATCCAAATGAAATCCTGTATTCCAAATATGCCCCGTAGGAGTTTTGCTCAAGGCTGTGCTTAGGTATACTTGAAAATTCCTGATAGCAAGTCACCAGGGAAAACATGTTCTTTTACAGATAATTGCTACTGGCAGCCAGAGACCTAGAGAATTTGATGTGCGGTAATGTGACCTGACTATGTATTAAACTTTTTTGAAGGACATGTGTAAAGTAATTTTTATGTCTCTCAGATACCTTGGATTTTTCCCCCCACTTGCCAGCACATTTTAAAACAACTTTTCTAGTTTTAATATATCTGTTCAGTTTTTAAAAAAATAGTTTTCAACCATAAAAGATATTAGTATTGTTTTCTTCAAAAAGAAGAAAGAAAGAAAGGAAGAAAGAAACAATCTGGAGACAAGGAAAAATTCCATGTGAGCTGTAAGAAATATGTAAATAAAGCAAAGTTATGTTATTGGTGATGAACTTTAGGAAAAATGTGAGAAATAATAGTTGCTTGTTCATAGATGAGAAATTAGAGATTAACCCATTTCCCTACAGTGGGGAGGCATCTCTGCTGCTATTTAAGGCAATAAGCACAAGCTTTTCATTAAATCTAGGGATGTTTAGGAGGCAGTTCCTGAGGTATTTTAAAGATATTGCTTCAGAAGCTATAATTAATAACTTGAAAAAATTTTAAATAGGCAAGGACACATATGTGCAATGATACAATTCAATGAACAAGTATCATCATTGCTAATTATTTTGCTTCTATCTTTTTTGTGTTATTATGCCATCCTCATTTTATTGTTCAATATTATTAACATGTAAGCCTTAATTAAGCATAATGTCAGAAGGTTCTGGGAATATTGCTAAAGATTTCGAAAGGTAGTTCAGGGACTTGTTTGGAAAGAATCCCTGGATCAACCAGGGAGTGTAATCTATAAAAAATGTACTTTTGTGTTGAGAGTTACATGAATCATTATGGACTGACATTGGAAATTAGCTTTTAAGAACAAAAAACCAGAGGGGAAAAATGAACTCCAAGCAGCGTGTAGTACAAAACCCAGGAATGTCACATTAGTTTCCTTAATGACAGGCAGCAGTTCATAGTCTTACATGCCTATATTCTGGTGCCAGAAAGATGAAAATCCAAAATGACAACTTATCAGGAAAATGATATATTTCTAGTTTCCATTAAGATCATTAAAAGCCACATTCTCTCTTCGTATATGCAAATGAACTTTCCATAGAAAGCCATGAGCAAGGGTAAGATTTGGCCTGTGTTCACTAAAAAACTGCAAAGAAAGTAGCAGTAGAAAGCTCTAGATACTTGATGGACCATCCAGGCTGCATATTTATACTACTGTGTCTTGTGGTTTGGTTATTTTAGGGATAGTTAATGTTAATGTAGGCAGCTAGTTAGTTACTAAGAAGAGAGAAGGGAGAAAGCTGGCTAAACTTGGCTAAGGCAGGAAGTTACAGCTTCCCAGGCACCTTAGGGGACAGCCACACCCTCTGCCAGAGGGGCCAAAGGGACATTAATCCCGGAATAGGCAGGAAAGACAGTCCAATTTCCCTGGGGAACAACTAGCTCATTTGCCTGCATAAAGGAGGAAGGGGTGGTGGGTAAACAGCCAGGGGGAGATTTCTCTTCTGAGGCATGTGAAGCAAAAGCCAACATGGTGCAAGGGGAGTCCTACTATGAAGCATGCGCAGTAGGAGCCACAATGGTGACCTTAAAGGGGAAGAGTCTCCTCGGGGAAAATCTGGGAAAACAACTGAATAGGACGAGAGCATGAAACCCTGGAAGATCAGGAGAGGGGTTGCATAACTTGATAAAAGATGCCTGCTGTCTCTCAAGCCCACGGAAATGGAATCAAAACTTGACGAAGGCCTGGGTCTGGCGGGCTCTCTCTCCTTTCAGCAGCAGCAGCAGCGATGGTCAACGCATAGCACCAATTGCTGGCTGGACATGAACAGAGACTGTGCGGAACGCCTGGAGGCCTGGAGCCGGGCTGATGGCACAGCGGCTCTGGGTCCTGGCCTTCCTCCGAGGCTTGGTGGGCGCACGTGTGGTCCTGCAGGCTCAGAGGCTGCATTTCTTTTGCAGTGAAATGGAGCCACCGGGTTTGGATGAGACTTTAGGCACGGCATACGTGGGGGCAGTCATTTGTTTTCACTCCGGTAGGTCTTGCCACTCTACCTCAGATCCGTGCGTGTGTCCCTGAAATGCCTTTCCTGCAATATTGTGGAAGAATCCTTTTCCTCTAGCAACAATAGTACTGATGCAAAGGAAAACAGGGTGAAACTAAGGTGAATAATATTGTCACGTAGTAATTTCTGGTAAAAGATGCGATGGGATACAATCAATGACAAAGCAGCATTTTGAGAGGTAGCCCCTCAAATTTCAGGTGGACTTGTTTTTCAGACAAAAACAAGGATGGAGCTGTCATGACAAACCATCTATATCACGACAATGACACAGTCTGGGGCAGGGTTAAGAGCCAGCCTTTGCAGGCAGAATATAGACTACGACTCTGTACATGGCCATTAGCTGTGTGACCCTGGACAGTTTACTCAACCTCTCTATGATGTTTCTGCGTCATAGTGAGTATTACATGAGCTCTCAAATGTGAAGAATTTAGTAGTACATAGTAAGTGCTATATAAATGCTCGCTAGTAATATTTTTCAAATCCTGCAAAATATCTGTTGAGACCTCATAAATCTGTGATCTGTGTCAATAGGCTTTAATACTCAGCAGTGAAGCCATGGTGTTCCTTTGGGTTGAATTTGTTATAAAAATCACTCCCCCCAAACATGCACAAAATATGATGAAAATATAATCTGTACCACACACCCCTTTCTTCCTTTTGATACTTAAAACTCGGTCTCTTAAAGTTCTAGGTACAGAGGAAGTTTGACTTCCTCAGTTTTTGTTCATTAGGAGTATGTTCTGCTTGAGGGCAGGGAGAATATTATAGGTTCTTGTACAAACTGGGAGCACCTCATAAATGTTAAGCTGATCTCAAAACAGATGGAGCTTGCTGGATGGATAGGCAGTGTATAAAGGAAAGAAACCAGACTTTATTAAGGAAAAGTCAGTCTATAAAAACAGAAAGTGGTTTTTCAAAAAAGAGATTAAGAGACACATTTTTCAATAAAGAGACACATTATTTTTAAGTTCATTAAAAATAATGTGTCTACATTTTATAAAAACTACTTCCAGTAACCGAGGGTTATGTCAAATATTTTGAAGAAAAACTAAAGAATAATATATTCTTCAATTTCAGTATTTTGGAGTGGTAGAAAAACAAAAATCTCAAGTGTCATTATCCCTTAACCGACTTCTAGAACAGCAATGTCCAATGGAAATGTAATAGGAGCTACGTGATTTTGAATTTTCTGTTAGTCGTGTCGAAAAAAGTAAAAAGAAACTGATGAAATTAATATTTTAAGTAGCATATTCTATTGAACACAATATATCCAAAATGTTTTCATTTGACATGTAATCATGAAAAATTGATCAATGAAATAGTTCACATTCATCTAGTAAGCCTTAAAAAAACCTGGTGTGTTTTCACAACTACAAGACATCTCAGCTTGGACCATCCATATTTCAAACGCTTCGTAGCCTCTTATAGTGAAGGCAACCAGATTCCAGGACACAATTTTATAACAAGCTGTACTTTTAGAAAGTGGCAGGATAGCATCTGTTGGCTTCCACAAATGAGGTGCTTCAAGTCTCTACTTAAAGAGATTTTACTATGGCCTTTGGCTTTGGTGTCACCGGTGCTGGATACATTCCCGTTTCTGTTGGTTAATTTTCCTTTTAAGTGTGTACAGAGTACTCGTGTGCCTTTCTGACATTTTGCAGTGAGGTCTGTTCTCTTGAAACAAATGGAAATTGGCTTTGGAATTCATGTGCCTGACTCGACAGCTGCAGGGGCAGATTCAAGCGCACACACAAGGTGAAAGAAAGCCACCTGGGATTCTTTTTTTAAAATGTATACTAGGGATGGAATAAGAAGATGCAGGCATGCCTTCTTACAGTGCCAGATGAGACAAACAGGTGGCACAAGGAAGGAACAAATAAAGGATGAAGGGAAGAGCAGCAGGTTAAGGCCTCAGGCAGAGCAAATACAAGGTTCAGCTGCTGCAGGTTCAAGCCTGAGGCAGGATAATAGAGCTGACTGTGGCAGAAAGGAAATCAGACCTGTCAACAGTGCAATTCATCCATGAATATGTGAGGGTAGAATACAGTAGGAGGAATTCGGGCCTTTCAGCCTTGCTGTTCAGACTCAGGATCCGTGAAAGCCACGCCACCTCAGAAAGACGCTCAGACCCCTCCATTATTAACCAGATGAGAGCTATGAACCCGATCTTGTGATAAGGATCACAAAGCTTCTATTGTTTAAATATTTCTTTTCTAACTTTGCACACCAAGGGATACAGGCAGCCGGCCCCAAATGCAAGCAAATACATCGTAACTAGGAAAAAATATGAAGAGAAATAAAAATGTTTCTAAAAATATTTCTCTGCGAGGGGCCCTACATATAAATGAGGGAAAACCAATAACCTTCCTCTTCCACACAAATAAATCATCACAGAGCCAACCCCAGTGCCTTCTGAAATGAAGCCTGACACTAAAAAAATGCAAGTCCCTAACACACAGAAAATATGTGTGAAACTTAGCATAGCTCAGGGAGAAGGGCTTTTCTTTGTCTTCTGATACTTACTTCCTGAACATCCACACACACTCAAGGGCTATGGGAACATAACCTGCAGGGAAGCTGAAGCTGAGGTGCTTTGCAGTGGGCGAGAAAGCCCTGGTGGGAAGGGCTGGTGAGAGCTGTGGGCCTTGCCTCCTCCCAGGAAGCCAACAAAGGGCGGCTATACCGATGCCTTCGAATTGCCCTCACCAAATGTCATGGCCAAGCAGTTCTTCGAAGGGCCTGAGATAAAAGTCTGCTTGGCCCGAAACTTGGAGAAATCACCTGGTCTCAAAGCAACGAGTAGTACTGAGTTTTGGGATGAGTCCAGAAATCCTGCATGGAATTAGTTATGTTTTCGTCGCTGGATCTTTCTTTAAAAAAAGAAGAGAGAGAGAGAATCTGGCTAAGCCAGCTGACCTTCCTTCTCTACATTCTATCTCCTTTTCTCTGAGCCCTTCCCTTGCAAGGAAGGCCTCTGAGGAGATTCTTTAATTTCACTCATGAACCCCAGAGAACAGATTTCACTCTTAGAAGACTTCTCATAGCCACTGAAAACTATAAACAGCCTTGCAGGACAAGGCGCTTCTTTACCTACCTACACGGCAGGAACGGGTGAGTGGTAGTTTGACCTCCACACGGAAGTCAGTCAGAGGAGGATGGAGAAAACTTGAACCGAAAGCCCAGAGTGTGTCCCCTGGGAGGGAGGGCCCAGTTTGTGGCTGGCATCCATCTGCCCGTGTCAGTGCCCAGTGATTGCCAGCCTGCTTCGCTCCCTAACTCTCCTCCCTTAGGGAAATTAGGGAGCCTCCACACCCTTTCCTTAGAATCCTAATATTTTAGAGCAAGCCTGTAACTTTAGAGGTCAAGTCTCCATTTTAGAGGTAAGAGAACTGAGGTCCAAGTGATGTATCGTGACTGGGATTAAGTCCCCATGACACTAGTTTAACAATCAGGAACCAGATCACAGGAGCCCGGTGTTTCCCAATTCCCCTTCCAAGTGCATAAAGAGGCTTCTGGGCCTTCACGTAGTCATGGGTAAAGGTGAAGAGTTATGTCAAATAAGAGAGAAGGAAGATTAGATAGAAGCTAAAAAGACCCTGGGTGCAGAGAATGGCCTGCAAAGATGTGTACATACTACTCTTGGAAACTATGAATTCGTTACTTTACTTGGCAAAGGGATTTACAAATGTGATTAAGGTTAAGGACCTTGAGATGAGATCATTCTGAATTACAGAGGTGGGTTCAGTCTGATCCTGGTAATCTTTCCAAACAGAGAACCTTCTCAGGCTGCACTGGAGCACAGAAACGGGGGCATGACGGACAGGTCTGACTCCACTGGCTTTGAAAATGAAGGAAGGAAGCAGCGTCTAGAAGATGGAAAAGGCAAGAAGATAAACCTCCTCTGGCGCCTCCAGAAGGAACACTGGCTGTTCAGTTCTTGATGGTAGCTCAGGGAGACTTAGGCCGAAGTTCCGTTCTACAGGGCTGTAAGAAACAAGACCCAGAAGCATTAAAAGAATATGATACATTAGGACATCTCTTTCTGAAGGAGTTACTGGAATTCTCAGAAAAGTGACTAATCCCCTTGAGAGATGGGTCATGATTCTGGAACACAGGTTGGGAGCAAAACACATGTCCATTTGGAGAAACAGCACTAACGTTTTATTGTCTTGGAAATGTGATGAGCAAAATGCATTACCAAAAGTAATTAGAACAACATGAAGGAACCAACTTCCCCAGTTAATTTATTCCAAGCAAAGAGAAAATCTCATAACTGTATTTAGTGTCAGAACATTTTAAGTTGGTTTGCCTTTCTTGAATGGGAGCTAATTTGTAGTTTGGATTGTCCTGAAAGTTCTCTTTGTCATCAGTGACTTAAAAATACTGCTACTGGGCAAATGCAATCAATGATCTCTACATTGCAGGCTGAGTAATTACATAATAATGATTTGCATTAATGAAAAGACAAGTTGGTCCAGATCCAGATGTGCCAGTGACCACGGTTCCCTGCGACGTCTAAGCAGATTGCTGAGGTCAGAGGAATTTCAGCGTTGGTTGGGAGACCAAATGACTGGTTGAAAAGTCTTTCCTAATCAACATCACTTAATGGCTCTTTAATGACTGACTCATCATTTTTCTCCAAGTAAAAGTACATTTAAATTTCAAAATAAAGCAAATTTTACTTCTATCTGTGAAAAGGAACAGATGTTTCACTGACATGTGCATGCAAGCTGTTGAGTGTGACCTTGCAGGAGAAAGCAGTTTTGAAAATGAGCTTTTGTCTCCCAATCTGGGGAAAACAATGCTGCAGTGAAGATTTAATAAAAAGTCATAGCTTCTCATAGAAGCTTATTTCAGCAAAGTAAACGATTAATTAAAATAACAAATGTCAGCTGTTTCCCAGGCTGACAGTTAACACCACGCAGCATTTGCTTACCTTGACGTACAGGATGCATGGGACACGGGATGGATCCATAATTCATTCTAGGTATGGCTCTCTCATGCCCTAACATAGTGATAACAGAGTGATAAATTAGCTCCTGTTCAGCAGTTTTGTTAGCAAAAGTACTTGGGGACTTGGGGAAAAGCCACCTAGAGAGGGCCTTTTGGCAGACTGAAGGAACACACACTTGAACAGCTTGAGTGAAAGTTTCATGGAATTCCTGGAAAACTTGAGTACCAAGAAAAACAGGTGGCGAAAATGCAAAACTAGGTGAGAGAAAGAGGAAGAGAGACAGCACGCCAGTGCATTACAATCTGCTTTTAGCCATGGAGGGGAAAAATTATTAAGTAGGGGAAGGACCATATCACTCCCAAGAGGGCAGGGAAATGAGAGGTTAGGGAAAAGAGTCCAATTTCAGAGCCAGAACTGGGAGTAGAGGCTGGAAAGGAAGGGTAATTGACAAACACCTTCCACTGTCTCTACAGTCAACAATGTAAAGTAATTGGGTTTGGGGGAAGGGCCCGTGGGGCCTGAGCACATCATGGGGCAAACTGGCTCTAAGCAGATTCCCGATATGATACATAGGTGAGAGAAATAAATAGAAAAAGTTACACCAAATCTATGAAGCGTATTGGTGCAGTCTGTTTTAGGACTTTTCTATTCAGACAGCTCTGTAATACATTTATTAGAAAATTATAAAGGGAAGAAAAGCCCATTTTGTTAGGGCACATTGTAAAAGTCAGTGTGGGAAGGCTGACGAGGTGAGAAGTGGAAATGAAAAGGTGAGCTGGAGGAAATGTCTGGGTAAAGCAGATTAGGGGGCGGAGGGGATGGGGGGTTGAGGGCCTGTGGGGTGCTGTTCAGGGAAGAGCAGTTTACTACCAAGATGGGAAATGCACACCTCTTCGAGCGAGCATCATTCTGCTGCTTCCCTCAGTGTTACAGAAGGCAGAACAAAAGCATCTATTCCACAGTTCAGGTAGTCTGTGTTTTTAACAGAAAAGAGAAATACTGAAGAGCAACCATTTAAATTAGGAGCTGGATGCATGAGGGACCAGCTATTCATTTTCTTCTATAAAACCCATGATGGGCCAATGGGGTTTTTTCTTTTGTGTGTTTTGTTTTGTTTTGTTTCCTTGCCTTTTTCATTTCTAGGACTGTTTTAATGTTGTTATGGTGGAGGCATCTGCATTTTATAATTCACTTATTATCATTTCTACCAGCGTTAAAAGTTAGTGCATCACTGAGCACAATCCAGTTCACTAGTTCAAAATGAACCAATAACAATTAGAGTTTTGAGCAATGCTTGTGCATTCTTCCTGTTCCCCATTATTCTTTGTTTCCTCATTGGCTAGGGGACTTGAGCTAAGATATGGCTGTAGATGAAAGGTATTTGGCATTCATAAAAATGAAGAACCTCAGAGGCATATAAATAAGTCTTTTGGTCATGGACATGGGCTTCAATCAAGCTATAAGCCTGTCCCAGATTGACAACCAAAATCAATGTGCAAGGCAGAAAGGAGGGTGAGCCAGTATGGATGAAATTCTTTTTGACTCTTTATTAAAAATACAAAGCAAGCAGAATCTTTTAAAAAATGATCAGAGAGGGTCAGCAACCGTCAACCCAGAAATTTCTAGTTGGGAGCCAAAATACTTAGGTACCAGGTCTTTCTAAGTGTGATAGAGCTGGGCCATGAGTGGGAGCAACGGAGACTTGCTCCCTCCGAGGAAACCTGCGCCAGGCACCGAGTGCCTGCAGGGTCTGAGGGCCACCTGCTAGGCTTGAGGGCACCAACCATCGAGATCAAATTTTGCATCTAGTGTAAATTTGGTGTGGGCCTCAAGCCCATCTTCAAGATGATCCTATCAACTCACCCCCCCCAATGTAAGCATTCCTTTCCCTGCACAGCCCGCATTTTCTCACTTTCATGCTACCCATGGAAGTTTTAGGTAAACTGGGTCTGTGCAGTGTTATCTCAAACTCCCGGAGCACCAGAGAGAATCCTCATTCTCTTATGAGTCCACGGAAAGCAACCTAAATCAAGGGCAGCCAGGACTGGATGACTGCTGCTTTCTCCTTTTTCTTTTTCCCTGCAAATGCTTCTGTGGCACTAAGTTGGACCACTTGATGGCAATTTGCTTCTGTGCTGTGCTGCCATTAGCACTTGGCTCCAAGGGGCTTCTTCTCCCTCAAGGGCTTTTCTGCTAGAGTTCAAATCTATGGCCGAGTGCTGGCTCCAACCCTGAGCTTAATGCTCCTGTAAGGTTTGCAACAAGAAAAGAAAAAAGGTGAAATGCCATTAGAAAACTAGGACACGGCTATCTTTGTATGGAGTTTATTTAGGGAGGAAAGCCGAATTCTGTCACTGTTGCAGCTTGTGGATGCTTTACCTCTGTGTAATGGCCGAGAAATTAATGTGATTGAATAGCTACAACAATAAATACAGACTTGACAGGGTGATTATCCCATAAGACTACAATCATGATATAGCATAAATCAATACCCGCCCTAAGTATATCTCCGAAAGGCGTGGTATATATTTCTACATTTACTGCTAGGTGTTGAACTAATTTGGGAGTTAGAAGCTGTGTGAAATGCAAAAGCTATTTTTCTAAGTGAAAAATTACAGAATACGTATGACAATCACTCAGAATACCTATTGCTCAGAAAACGAGTAGAAGGAAAGGAGAGTAGTAGAACTTTTAGAGCTAGTTCAAGTACAAGTCTCCCTGCCCCTTGGGGCATGTTCTTCTCACTCCACGCCAATCCAGCCCAGCTGAGCCCCCTGATTATGCTGCTGCTGCCCCACCTGTAGACCGTCAGCCCCTCCGAGAGACCCTTCTTTACAGGGATGAGCCCTTTCAGCCTCCTCCACTAAAGCAAGGCAATTGATTTGCCTGCTTGAGAGACCTGCCTAGTGCAAAGCCCTCTTAGAGCCTCTCTGGCTGGAGTTGAGTCATACAGAAAAGGAGGGTATTGATCAGGAGCAATCTGGCTTGGGTCTGTGGAGGTTTCCCTGGGGACATGGGCACTTCTCCATTGTGGAGGTCAATATTAGTGACTCTCTTAGCTGTCTTCTGAGGTAATCCCATTAGAGCTAGTTTTTTTTTTCTGGAAGCCTGTTTTTGCTCATTTCAATCACCCCCAAACCCCCAGGGAATCAGGTGGGCGCTTATTTGGAGGCAAACTGCTCCTCAGTCCTGTCAGTCCTGTTCAGGGGGACGCTTGGGACTCTCCCACGCCTGGCTGCCACTGCTCTGCCTTCCCCTCCCTGGTGGGTACCAGACCCCTCCCATCCTCCAGAGCAGTTCTTGCTTAGTGAAGAGGGCCCTAAAAAAAACTATTTAAAGCCTTAGTGTATGAAGTGTCTTCTCTCAGGGCTGAGTTCACCACTGCCAGATAAGTGTTGCCTGAACTACGTTTTTGTGAAGTAGCTACAGTGGCACTTGATAGCTGATTACGTTAATCCTTCAGGGATATTCAAGAACACATCTGCAGAGTCTACCTGTAGGAGAGTAATCAGGGTTGGATCCGGGTATCAACCACCAGACAGGCCGTCCAACTTACACGTTCGAAGTGTGTCACATATTGTATTTTGACTTCTCAATGTTGTACATTTTCCCCCTTTGCTCCTTCTCCCACAGTGCACACAAAGATTTCCTTAGTCACAAAGGATTAAATAACTCACCTATGAAAAATCCTTTTAAAGTATCAGTGCCTGTCTCGAAAATTGCCTCCCTCCTTTTTCCTTTTTAACGGAACAAAGAAAACTGTTAATCTTTTGATAATTGACTCTATTTTTACTGGAAACTTCTCTTGTAATTATTTAATACATCTCCAGTTGATTTCAGACAGTGTCTGTTTTCAGCACACATCTCCAACCAGAGACATGTTGTCCAAGCGGACAGACTAGGGAAGGTGAGTTTGGCGGAAGTCAAACCCTAATGCAATAATGAATGCGGCCCACGCACAGTGTTTGAAAATGAAATTGGCATTACTTATCTAGACAAACAGACAAATGTCCTTGCAGTTTCATTCACCAAGGGAGCTCTTACAGGGTGTCTGTCTGCAAAGGGACAGGGGGCTTCCTACTCTGATGGGCGTATCAGTAGGGATTTAATTTGTCTTCCTGTAAATGCAGACGAGCTCCGCTTTTGATGTCTTTAATTTTACAGGCACTGGTGGCTTGTATTTAGCCTGAGAAATAACATTATGTGAGCTTATTTGATGGCCCCAGACAGGGTTAGCCAAGCTCTGGGCCGGACGGTAAAGTGCAACCACGTGGTCTTTCGGGAACCTCTCTCACCCCTCCACTCCTCTTACCCCTACCCCTCACCCCCCCCAAGCCACCCCCAGCTGCCACCTCACCCGCCTTTTTTTCTTTTCAGAAACCTAGAGAATTTAACAGAGTACACCGCTTCCTTCATTATTCACGCTAATGCTATCGATTCAGTCAGTGCTGTGAAAATCTGTATTAACACATGGGTTAAATGGAGAAATATTTATCGAATGCTTTTGTTTACTCACCTCCTGCTCCTGACCCTGGGAAACACACAGGGGCAGTGGAGGCCCCAGCCGGCTCTGTCTGGCTCCTTCCCGGGTTAATCACATTTCACACGTCCCCACTTCTGTCAGACGCAGCACCTGACCTCCCCTTTGTCCCTCTCCGGATGAAAGTGTGAGGCTCCGTAATTTCCCTCCGGCACAAGGACAGTTTGCTTTACTGCTGGAGGTGAAACTGACACCCCGAGAAATCACAGCTGGGGCTTTTATCTACCCTTCAGCCAGTCCCCAGCGCTGATCCCTTTCACTTTGCATGAAAATAAAGGCTGAGGCTGGAGCTGCGTAACTGGGTTCTTCGGCAAAAGTTGGGAGCAGGAGCGGGGGTGGAAAGAACCTTGGGGGCTTGGTTCCCAGTGTAGGGAGTGCGGAGGCTCATCGGAAAGGAGGTGGCGAGTGCTCCCGGCAGGGGCCGCGTTGTGCGGCTACACAGGGGCAGCAAATGAAACGTACTTCGCAGGAGTGAAAGTGTTGGCACAGCTGCGAGAGCTTTAGAAACTCCTTAAGGGTAAGAGGAGGAAGGGGCAGGTCTGTGGCAAGAACTTGCAGAGCACGAACGGTCATGGTCATGAGCTCACTTAACAAGGGCACTCACTGCAGACCCTGGACAGCTCGGGATTTCCGCCCCCCCTCCCCCGGACACATTTCTCTCCCTTCTCTTCTCACTGTTTTGAAGACTCAGTAGTAGTTGGCCGACCCTGGCTCTCCATGGGTTGGCCCGCTGCAAAATCAGAAGCCCGTTCTCTGTGGGACTGAAGTCAGCAGATCCATTAAGTTGACTAATGGGGATGGAAGGATCTGTGGCCAGGGTGACATTTATATTTGGATACCCTGTTTTTCCTGGCGGGCCTCTGGGTTGCTTGGTAAATGTTCTGGGAGCCGGGACTGCGAAGCACCTCCCTGGGAGGGTGGCAGAAGTGAGAGGTGAACTATGGCAGGGAATGAGTCCAAGTGGCAGCTTTGCGGCGGAGACGGTGCCCAGTGGCAGCCGCTCGCAGTTCTCCTGGCAGTGGAAAGCCATGTCCTAAGGTATTCTGCCGACATCCACCAGAGCAGCTGGCGCCTGGTGGAAGGCAGATGGTGCTGGATCCCCCAAGTGTTGCTGTCTAGCAAGATGCCATGTCCACTGATTAAAAATAATTAAACATTCCTTCCTCCAGTGAAGGAGAATGGCACGCACGCCACGCAGGGAGGTTGACAATGGTATTACTCAGCAAGACATGCATGGTAGCAGCAGTGAGTGCCCAGGGTAGCAGGTGCGCCTGGTTTGGGGAAGGTGGGATGGGAGTGGGGCGCTTGGTTGAGCAGTAACAGCAGGAGGAGTTTAGTGAGGATGCATATGTATGAGGGATGTGTGAATGGGATCATATTGGATGAATTTCTACCCCTCAGTCTAGTTTATGGAGAACACTTTCTAATTTCTGAATGAAAATAGCAAGTTTAATGTTCATGAACTAATCAGTGTGCCCGATCACCTGGTGTGTGTGTGTGTGTGTGTGTAACCAGACGAGGGGCTGTAGTTGGAATATATGAGTATTAATGGATGATTGTGTCCATGTCTTTATTGTCCTGACTTACAGCTGAGTTACCCACTTTGTGTCTTCATACGCATGTGGTTTCTTCTGCAATAAGAGAGTCCTGGAGAGTTTGACAAACGGTTGAACATACTAATACCCCTCAGTTATACTGTTGTGTTTAATGGTTCAGTTGTATCACCATAAATGAGACTGTTTCCAGATCTACCCAGGCTCTCATATCCCTGTCCTGCTGCCTTCCCCACACCTCATTCCCATCCCCATAACAGGCCCCTTCCCATTCACAGGCAAGTTCCTAAATGTTGTTAGGGACCTACAGTCACTGCATATTTCTCAATCATTTCAATTTGTAAATGGATAACCTGCTATCCCCAATTTTTAAAATGTAGAAAAGATTCTCATTTGGACTTAATAAATTTGATTTCCAGCCAAATGGAAACGTCCAAATTTCCTGCAAACTCCAAAAGGAAGCTGCCTCTTCCTCTTACCTGTGTTTGAGATGATCAGCATTTATTTGACAAATATCTGTTGTGTGAGTGCTCTGTGACACTTCACTGTGAGCACAGTGTTGCTAGAACAATGTGACATGCATATGAACAAAAAGTAAATTCTTGTAAATCCAATATCACCCTCCAAGGGGGAAATTGGGGAATTTCGCAGTGAAGGAATGATTACGATATAACAGTATTACTTAGGAAAGTGAGGAATAAGCTGTCCTTTGAAATCTGGGGTTGCACACATATTTGTGGTAAAGAATAGTAGAATTTTCCAAGAATGGAAGAAAGATTTCAGTAAAGGCATGAAGAAGTGAATGAAGCAGAAGTTTGACTCTGCTAACAAAGAGAACCCTCATTTGTTAGAAGGAGACCAGCAAGAGAGTACTTCTCTGAATATTACCCAAATAAGGACAACTGTTTACATCTTGCAGCGCCCTGTAAAGAATGAACGAGAGATGTGGGCACATTGAAATATCAGAATTCCCTTGAGGTGGACTCTGTATTTGGCTCTTTGACTACACACTCGAAATGGTTGCCTAGCTTGATTGTTAAATCCCAGGGACTTGGAAAACTAAAACTTACAGTTCCCCAAATCCTTCATAGCTAAAGTATCTTACTACTCCCAAACAGATACCCTCTTGTGAGACTTGGAAATGAGATGAGCTCCATGAAGCAACAGACGCCAGAGGGGAGACCTGATCATCAGAAAGCCCAAGGACAGAAGCATCTGGTCCTTAGGGAAGCCAGTGCAAGATTTCTAGAGTTCGCACCAAGCTGCAGGCCTGGCAGTAGTGGTAACTCTCTGGAATAGTCCTCAGTGATTGGGTAATTTTCCAAGGCATCCTGATCCTGATGATAAATCACACAAGCATGGTTTTCTGGTTCTACTTGAGATTTTGAAAGCTATATAATTTTCACTAAAACTTTTTTTAAACCTTAAATTAGGTAGATCTTGTTACCCACAAATAAGAACACTGGTTACTATAGTTCCCTCATGAGCGTTCCTTCCAGGTTTCCAGCTAAATGAGAAGTTAGTAAGGTATAAATAGGTGCCAGTGTGACACCACTCCCCCCCTTGGACATAGCTGATTGCACCAGCAGAGGGCACCTAACCCAAAGAGCAAACTGACTACTTGACTAGTAGCCTAAGGGGTGGACTTAAAAGAGACGTGTGCCAAATAGGGCCAATAATTGCCAATTGAACCACCGGATCCTCTTTATCAAGAGTTCGAACTGCCAATATGGCAAAAGCCAGTTGAGAGACAAGAAAGAAAAATATGCAAGACTTAGAGATAAAACAAGGCAGACAGTAAGGCCAGTAAGGCAGTAGTAGCCACGTGTAACAAGAAACCAAAAGCACATACAGATTACAGTGTTCTTTGGTCAATAGCAGCAGGATTAGTAAAAGAACATTAATGAATCTGAGGAAATTCAACATGGAGCCTACTTACCCAATTTCCATTCTAGACGACTCTATGTCACCCATCGGTAGAGACATGTTTCAGGAAGCAGGGCTGGTCCATTCTTTTTTTCAGAGAGAGTCACAAAATTGGACCAAGGATCCCACCTGCAGGCTCACAGGTAATTCATGGGATCACTGGTATGAAGGTCTCACGACACTAACCACTAGTACTATTCGCCAAGCCAACCAGACCATTTTACTTGGGTTTGCATTGGCATGTCAGTGATGAAAGGAGAATAGAACAGATATGAAGAAAAAGCAGATTTGTGAGAAAGAGAAAGAGAACAAGCGAAGTGGATTCCTAAGCAGCTTCACTTTGACAAGGCTTTTCCATCCTAGTCCACATATATGTCTCGGGTGGACAGTTTCCCTGTGCCCCTTTGCCAAACGTGGTACGAGGGAGCCTGTTCTCCCCGCCGAGAAGGAGGCCTGAAGACATGACCCTATTTGTAGAGCGGAGCTAGATCCTCAGTAACCAACCAGTCTCCAAATGTGCCTGGCTCAGCAAGAACAGCCCCGCATGGTTTTTATTCTGACTAACTGCTTGTTCAACTTTCTGTGTTTGGTATGTATGTATGTATTTATTTAGAGACCTGGATACCCTCTGAGATTCCTGCCCTCTTATCATGAAGATGCCCAAGGTTCTGTTCCCCCTCGCCCACAGCACTTAAGATACCTCGAGCTTTTGCTTCTGGCATCTTCATGAGCTCCGGCAATGCAGTACCTTCAACTTAAAAGGAAGGAGACTGTCGTTTCTCTGCCTTGTTTGCTTGGAAATTTCAGAAGTAGAAAGAACAAGGAGAAACATCCTTGACTTGAATTTAGAAAAATCAGCAATGGTTCCATTTTAGTTCTTTAACATTTAAAGTCAGGTGAATAATTCTTGGAAACAAAATATTGCCCAACTGATATGTGGGTCGCTATTTAAATACTCCTTTAAATGTACTATTTGATTACCATGTCTACTGAGTAAGATCTGACAACTGACATTATTGTCAATAGAAGCCACTTGAGCAGATCTTGACACGAGAGTGGTAATATACCTTTAAATTAAATTATTTCAGCCATTTTGAAAGTCAAACCAGTTTTAATAAGTGTTTTTTGAAGCCTCATTATTATTATTATTATGAGATATTAATTTACACATATATGATGCATTCTGACTTAGTGTTCTATCAACAGTATGCATCAGAATCCTCTCACCCACCTGGAGACAAGCATGGCAGCTATTCCACAGTGCTAGGCGATGTCTTGGGCCTGGCAAGGAGCAGAGAAAATGGCTGGGAATACGTCACATACATTGGAGAGGTGGAGCCTTCTTTCAAAGTGGAGTTTGATGTTGACAGGTGGATTCAGCTGTTCGGAGGATTGTGCTGCTTTGCCCCCACCTGTCATTCATCCTGGCCTGGTTGATGCAGAAAGACACCCACCAGGGCCTTGCAATTTTGGCTGATCATTAGAGTCTCATGGGAACTTTAAAAAATACCTATGCTTAGTTCTTCCCCCGACCAACGGACACTGTCGCTGCAGGTGAGGCCTGGGCTGGAGTGTTTTGAAGCTTCACAGATCACTGTAATGGACAACTGAATTGGAGACCCACCGGCCGCCAGCACTGATTTGCAAATTTTGGTTTTCATCAGAACCACTGAGGAAAACTCTAGCCCTAACCATAGGGTCAGATGATTTCGATACAGCACAATGTTCCCAAACTGCAGATTTACACAGAAGGAATTTGTTTCTTTTTGCCCCGGCTGCTTCTCCCCACTTTCGCCCATATCCTGTTCCTGTCCTGGCAATAGCTGCCGTCACATATCCTGGTTAAAATGCAATGATGTTAATTGGAGTAATGACATATCAAACTAACCAACCATCATGAAAGTGTTCTCAGCAGAGAGCAGCGCCCCGAAGGAATGGACATAGGCTGGGTAAACTCTGTAGAACAACAGAATACTAATGCCCTCTGTCTTCAGCAGATTCCTAACATGTCCCGTGGCCACTACCCACCACAGACACTGACTCGTGGCTCTTTTTCTCCTGGGGATGATAGAAAAATACTTGTTATTTCTTAAGGACTTACTCCAGTACTAGAACAGTGCTGGTATTATCTCATTCTCCCCTTCCCATAACCTTGTGAGGTGTATATCATTATTTTAAGGACCCGGATGAAAATCTGAATTTCAGAGAATGGAAGCACCAACCTGAGGATCTGTAACTGGTAATGAAATTAAAGCTCCGACCATAAGTCCAAAGCTGTTCTCTCGACTTCCATGTCATCTTTCATCAGGAACATACTATAAACAGAAAGGAAATCTGGGTTTAAATCTTTAAAAAGCTGCTATGGAGGAAGCAGACCTAGTCTGTGTTGCTCAGTAAGCAGAAGTTCAAGAGAGGCACATTTCACCTTAATCTATCATAATTAATAGTAATTAAACTACTAATCATAGCTATTTCTTGAACACTTTGTGTTCAGCACTGAACTTTGAGTGTTTAAATTAGTTCATCTCACCTGCTCATTAAAACAACCTCGTGGTGACAGAGACACTCTTATTAACCCTATTTTGTAGGTCGGGAAACTGAGTCACAGAGAAATGAAAGAACCTGTTAGAGGTCGTAGGAACCACACTGGTGACCAGTCGTGGAACCAGACAGAGTGCGAAAGAGAAAGAGTGTTCAACCCAGGCTCCTCAGGTCATTCAAGATAGGAGTTCAGAATTCCTCGCAAAGCCCTCGTTCCTGTTCACTAAGCTGGAAATTTCTAACAAGAGGATTGTCAAAGAGCTACTTTGTGAAATCATGAGCTTCCTGTCAGTCACTGGGAATACTTGAAAGAGGATAAATGACCATTAGGCATTCAGCTTTCCCTGCATTGCTGACTTCTTCAGGTTGTAACCCTGTAGGTTACTGGACCAAGAGTGGGTTTCTTTTCCAGAAATCCAAAATTCATATCTAGACGGAGTTAGTCTTTGTAAAGCATGGGAATTTGGTTGCTGTGAGTGCTCTCTTCAATCTCCAGATAAGCTGAGCATTCCTGTAGTGGATTCTCTTTTTAGATCTCACTAGCTGAAAGGGATTTCTGCTTGGAGTATGGATATCGTGAAATTCGGAACTTAAAACTAAATATAAAAATATACTTACATTAAAGTGGCGTCCACAATAGGGTCAGTGCTACCTAACACCAAGAAGCCCCACCACCCTCAACATTAGGAGAATAAGTTTACCCTCCCGATCTTGAGGATGAGTCCAACCTTGGGTATTTTGTCTGAGGTGCACAACCTTTCGCCCAGCATTTTTAAACAGCAGTCTTGGCTAAGGTTAGGACACTGGAAGATTATAATTCCAGAATTGCTTCCAATCCTGTCCACTACCACATGGAGCAAGTCTGTCGACAGAAAGCTGAATGAACAGGAGCAGACGTGAGAGATGGTTGGAGATGGAGGGTCAGAGAGGACCAGAGAGAGAGGAATAGGAAGCCAAAAACTGCCCAGAAGGGGAGGAAAGGCCCCAGCAGAATTGCCCACCATACTCTGGTGGCTTCTGATTCTGCTCGGTGCCCTCCCCAGTGTCCAAACTGACACCAGTTCCCCACGGGGCCTTCTCCTCAGGCTGCTAAATGCTTCTCACACTCAACTGGTGGTCTAAACTTTCACAAATAAAAAGTGTCTTTAGGATTCAGGTTCTCCACAGACAGGAGGTTCTGCCGCTTCAGCAGTAACAGCAGTGATGACGGATGGCCTGGGGCACTTATCCTACGGAGGGCCTGGCAGCATTCGGGAAATCTGGCTAGCGGGGAAAGCCTAACCCTCATTCATGCTCCAGGGGGAACAGACAGCACTGAACTGAGGAACGGACATAACAGGAAACTTCGTGGTGGGATGGAAGAGGCATACAGTGATTACCTGCCCTATTCTCCTGTCTTAAAATGCATTTCTGCGATTTTACCACAGCAGATACCAGCCTGTTCACTCCAGGCCTTCTGAACTTTCCGGTGAGAGTACACCTAAAAGTACAGGACAAAGTACTCACCTTCAGTGGTTGCTTCAGCGAAGGCTTTTCACCCAAAGCCAAGTGTTGCATCTCAAAAATTCTTATCAGTTTACATATATGTGCATATATATGCCTCACTATGGAAATAATTTTTTTCTAGTTTTGAGTAAAATTTATACTTTGCGAGCAGTGTGTACCCTGGACAGGCCGAAGACTGACTGGGAAACAGCATGGCTACTTTTAACATCCTGTGTCTTGCTGAATATCCTGTTAAAATGCCACATTTCTGGAGGAGATGTAGTCAGCCTTGAAGTTTAGCCTATATCTGCTTTTGTTTTCTAAAGTAATTTGTGTATTTTAAAAATATTATATACATATATCATTAAAAATGTCAAATATTAAGAAAGGTTCCAGCCCCGCTATGCCAGCCAGGGGTTCTCCCTTCACAGCCCGTCGATTCTTACTGAATAACAAGCCCATGAAAATAGTCCCTTCTGACTAGGGTGGCTACACATTCCAGACAGCCCTGATTTACGCCTTATCCCCTGTATAGATGAGTATTATTATTCACTCCAAAGTATCTCGATTTGGATGTCAAATTACATGGTGCCTGTACCTACCTAGAGGCTGCCACTTTCTGTGTTTCCTTTCTAACCATCACTTCCACGTGTTTAAATTTATGGTTATGCCCACATTTCTTGACATTATATCTAATTTAGACATTCCCCATTGTCTGCCTGCTCACATATATCCCCGTCTCCTTTCCTCACTTCCTCTGGATAAATGTATTGCTCTTTAGTTCCTCTGTTGATTACCTTTGCAGCTCTATCTCTTGTTCCATTAGTTACAGATAATTTCTTGACTTTCTAGTTCATGAGGTAAAGATATTCATGCCTCTACACTTTTCTTTACCCATCTCTTCCCTTTCACCCCAATCTTGCACTTTTACTTTTCCATTGTCAAAGCTGATAACATTTACATTCTGTGCTATAACCAAAAATTAATCCTCTGCTTAATCTGTAGGATAACTCTGTGTTCAAGGTCAATTGGTAGCATGTGCTATAATAGTCATGCATAACAAAATGA
Source organism: Sturnira hondurensis (assembly GCF_014824575.4). Lineage (NCBI taxonomy): Eukaryota > Metazoa > Chordata > Mammalia > Chiroptera > Phyllostomidae > Sturnira > Sturnira hondurensis. The sequence continues at coordinate 4,792,829 of NW_028085694.1, forward strand.
CATTTTGGTCACTGATTGACCACACATAAAACAGTGGTCCCATGATATTATAATGAACTAAACTATTCTTAATGCCTAGTGATGTTGTGATCATGATACTGTAGCACAGTGCGCTACTCATGCATTTGTGCTGATGCTAGTGTAAGCAAACCTACTGCGCTGCCACTTGTGTAAAAGTACGAGAGTATAGCACACACAATAATAGTAGTAGGCTGTGCCTTCCACTTGTGTGAAAGTACACTCCATGGAGTTTGCACAGCCACCAAATTGCCTAATGACACATTTCTCAGAACATGTCCCCATCATTGAGTGGAGCGTGACTGTATGTTTGTGTCTTTATTTACTGCTAAATCATGTAATGGTGATTGTATTTCAGTCTTTTTAAATTGTCCTCTTCAGCATATTCCTTCTTGCATTCTCTGCCTTCATCATACTTATGAGTTCTTCCAATGTCCCTAATGTGCTAGTTATTGTATGAAGTCACCTCTTTCCTCAGTGTCTTCCCTTCTAGAACCATCTCTGCCTCTGCTCCAGTCTGGGCATCACACTTGCCAGGTCTGTCACCGTGATCATTTTAGAACAACAAGTTGTAGAGAGAAGAATTTATCTTTTGCAAAGAGAGGGCTGACCCCTGTCCTTGGTGGCTGGTGGTGATCTCTAGGCCACTGCAACATCTTGCCTGACAGGAGTGTCTTTGATGGCCTGGGGTCTGGCCACCAGACAGTCTAACAATGTGATTTATGACTTATGATGAGGGCTTTGGGTCATGTGGCATTAGTTTCAACCTCTGAAGGAAAGGGACATCAGCCTGGCCACTGGAAGGCCTGGAGACCGAAGGTCAGCCATGTGGACAGAATACTGACAGTAAAGAGAATACTAACAGTAAAGACACCCATAGGATAGGAGTGGAGCTCGGAGGAGAAAAGTACATGGGTGTACACCCCTCAGACAGCACTCAGCACACACGTATTTAACTTGGAGTTGTTATTCAGGAGACACCAGGACTTCTGCCTTCTCTCAGCTTGCTCTTTACAACTGTTGGAGGTCCTCCTCATTCATCTTTTTGCGTATGTCTAGGACAATGGGTCGCATTTCTTGTTGCAGTGACTTAAATGAGACCAGATTGGGTTGACTCTAGGGCCATGTTGCTGTCACTTTCAACTTTATAGTTGATGTGAATTATGGCACAAGGGGAGGTTGTGACAAGAGTGTTGAAGAAGCTATATGTGTCATGTGTGGCAGCACCTGGTCCCACTGCCCTAGACCATGCTGAACACAATTTCTATGCAGCTGACCCTTAATCTGAGTATGGAGATGAAGCCGTGTTGACACTACACTTTGTCCCTCATCCTCCCAAAGAACCGCCTGGCTTATTGATATGATTTTCCTTGAGTGTAACTCATAATCTGTCATTGTTCTCTCAAGGAAGAAAGAACAGTAGCCATTTCAATTTTCTATTTCTAACAGTGGTATTGGGTTTCCTTCATGTTAAGTGGTACATGATGCTAGTTTCTTAGATAATTAGTCCATGGATCTTGACAAGGTCTTCAAACTGGTTAAGAACTTGCCAGTTTGTCTTGGTGTTTTTGGCTTCAGAACATGGCAGAGAACTGTAATAAAGTAAATTATTTGTCATTTGGATTCCTTTATTCATCAGACATTTATCAAAAATCTTCTCTCTCAAGTAAAGTATGTACTTCTGATCTTTTGAAACTTATCTTTTAGCTGAAGATGTTCTCATGCTTTGAAGCTGAAAAAATAGAACATGTGACTAATTGTAACATAAGCTTTTCATTAGTTTGCTATATAGTCATACTGATATATATAAGTATATATCTGTATATAAGTGTACACAGATATGTATGTATGCATGGCTAATACCAATATCCCACAAAAGTATAGAGTATATTTTTGATTGGTAAAGTACTTTAGCGCACTTTTAAAACTAAATTGATCTTCAGTAACTCTGAGAAGTGTTGGGATATGCATGATATTGAGATAGGAAGCCTCACATAGGTTTCAGAGTAGATGAGTAAATTGTCCAAGGAGGTATAGAACCACGAGTGTCAGAGCTGCATTAGGCTGGTTCTAACTGTCCACTCCTTGAAAAGGTTATGGTTTAGATGTTTGCTGTTTAAGACCTGCATACACACACTAAACTTCTTAAATAGTGCTTGACAGTGTGTCATTATGTGCCCATTGCAAAATAAATGCGACATTTAAAAAATAAGCTAAAGTGGCACTGCCTAGAGTATTTGAAGAGCTTTGTGAAAAAGTGGTAGATCTGGAAGAAGCAATATGCTCTGGGGCGAGGAAATACAACTGGATAAATCCAGTTGAAGAGAAAGCGGATAAATCCAGTGAGAAGAGAAAGCGCACAGCCTTGAAAATCAGACTGAGAACTATGGAGCTGTATTTTGTAATTAGCAGTAACACATTAAGGGTATATGAGTAGATAAGTAGCTTGTCACAATAGATAGCTTCTCCATGATAATTTGTAGAAAGGATTAGAGTAAGAGGACTCTGGAGTATTTGAGTTTCATTGTACTATAGAGTAGTGACAATATTATGCTGGCACATTCCTAACCTTTTCTATTTTCCTTTTATCCTCAATTGTGACCATTTGGGGCCTGCTCTGTCTGCTGTGAGCCCTGCCTGGCTGCGCCTTGGGTCTCTACCCTCTGGGTGTCTCCATTTCTGGGCAGTGCACCAGAGCCAGCCTGTCTCTGCTTCCAATATGACTGTACCACAAACTTTGCCTGTAAATGCCAAGACAGCATCAAGTCTTGGTATCTTGATGAGCTGCTCAGAGCATTCAGCCTAATTTACTAGGGGATAGATTCTAAATTTATCAGTACTTACAAATGAGACAAGTATATAAGCTTGAACACATTTTTGGTAGGTGTTGATTAAAATTAATTCTTGCAGGATCTTTTTAAAAGTTAATATTGCAGGATTTCTTTAATATTACTACAGTTAGCTTAATTTTATTTTTTTCTTAAAGGTAAAAATCTAGTATTTTCAAACACTGATGGCATTTGTGTTGTAGTAATTGGCTAAAGAACAATCTTAGTACATATTTAAGTGAACCCTGTCAGTTTTTCTCACAGGCCTCAGTTGGCAGACATCATTCATACCATATGAATGTGTACCAAGGACAGGGGCACTCAAGTACACAATGCAGCATTACAGTCGTGGGTGATGAGTGTTTTACTTGATTTATGTGGAGTCTGTTTAGGGACTTCAGAAAAAAGAATGATGTTTAGTTTATCTATGGAGGTGATAGAGGACCACTGACAGGTACTTCGTGGGGCAATGATGCTACCAGATTGGATTTTAGAAATCACCCTGGGTTGTATGGATGATAGAGTAGGTAGGAGGAACGAGGAAGGGGGCCTGGAGATAGGAGAGTGGTTAGCCACTGTATTACTTAAGGTTCTACAGAGAAACAGAACTATTAGGATATGTGTGTGCGCGCATGCGTGCGTGGGTGTGTGTGAGACAGGCAGACCAGCAGACTGGAGACCAAGGAAGAATTGATCCTGTAGCTTGAGTCCAAATGCAGTGTAGAGGCAAAATTCTATTTTATTTGAGGGACATTAGCCTTTTTTTGTCTTGAGACCTTTAGCTGATCAAATGAGGCTTAGTCATATGATAGAAGTTAATCTTTTTTACTTAAAGTCTACTAATTTAAATGCTGATTTCATCTAAAAATACCTTCATAACACCATTTAGGTTTATGTTCAACCAAATAACTGGGTACCACAGCCTTGCCATACTGCTGCAAAGAAGTTTAATGCCACAGGAGCCAATGAAGTGTTATCCTCTAGGTAGAAGAAGAGGAAGCAGTATACCAGAATTTAATTGTGTGGGCTTGTTGAGCAATTGGGTGAAAGTTGTGAAAGGGAGCGATCTACCATCTGGGCATAGATGCTTAAAACAGATATTTCATCCAGAGAGGTGATCTAGTGTGGAGAGCAGGACTAATAAAATGGTGTTGTTCCAGACAGGATAGTATAAAGTATATAAAACAAAATGGAGTTGCTCACGTCAATCAAGATGGCTACCAGACAGCCATGACAGTTTGGTTCAAGAGGAAAACTATAAGTCACACTAGGCATGTCTGGCAAGGAGACACACCTACGTTACCCGAACATGTTACCAAAACAGCCACATCTGCAGAGCGGGACCACCCACAGATAGTCCCTGGGAAAATTTCCCACTTGCCATCAGGGTTGCCAAGAGACTTATCAAGAGACCCAGAAGGGTGGGTACACCACTGTTAAAGTATAACTGAGGTGGGCTCTAGGCCATTGCTGAGACAGCTGAGCTCCACACCACAGAGTGCTGCTCTACACCTGCTGATCTCCCCTGGCATCAGCGTGGGAGGCTCTGCCCTGCTTGACTGAAGACTTTGTCTGCCCTGCTGCTCACCTGGCTTTGGAGGTCCTTCCTTGCAAGGTGCTGAGGGCTTCGTTGCTCACCGTGCTGTCTCCAGGACCTGTAGACTGAGACTTGGGGACTTGGGTTCTTTATACCCCAATTCTCTTGTGTGATGTTATTGATTGTTTCTGAGGGATTAGTATTGTTATCAGGTTAGCAGAGATTTGGATTAAATGTGCATTAATAAAAGCTGAGTGAACCTGTACTCATAAAGTCCAAGTGAGTAGCATGGTCACCTGTGTTGGTTCCCTGTCATTTCTCAAAGCCGGTGGCATCTGTAGGGCTGGTGGTTGTACAGACGGCTTGACCCTTTCAGTTCTTAAGGACTGGATCAGCTGATCTGAGCAGGGACAGGAGACTAACTTATAGGAAAGACTATATTGTGAACACATGCTCTTGACATCTGGCATCTTCTCCACTTTCCTCCTTAGTTCACTTTTCTCTCCACCTCTTGAGCAACAATGTTCTAGGTACTCTGCTAGGAACAGGAGATACAGAAGTTGCTAGATCACATTGTTTACCTGAGAGGGTCTCACAATCTATTCATAGCTCTGTATTGCAGCTTTGCAAATGAGACTAATAGCCACTTCATACATTTAGTCTACTCATGTTACTCAGGATTTTCCTGAAAGGGAGGGCGAGACTGTATGGTAGAAACAAAACATAACAAACAAGCGAACTAAAAGGAAATCTCCTCAACCTTGCTTAGATTGCTTCCAGTACTTTTCCCTATTTCCGGTGAGGTGAAGCCACTTTTCTCTGTTCTCACGCTGTGCTTGCAAGTTGGTAACAACTCATTAGTCCTGCAGGGAAGCTTTGGTTGGTGCCCCCCACCCACGTTGCCTCCCCACTCACAAGGAACAAACAGGCTTGCTCACTCAAACAAGGGTTATGATGCAGGATTCTACACATTTCCTGCAAAAACAGACTCTCCGTGAACTCTTTTGTCCTGGTCCCAAAGAGGCTTGCAGACGTTGCAATGAAAATGACAAGAATAGAAGCTGGAGAAAAAAAGCTTCTTTGGGGAAAGATATACTTTAAATCGTTTAGTTTAATATTATATGGGAATCCACATCTGGTTTTTCTACATTTATCATGCCAATTAAAACATGCACCTGTTCTTTTTTCATCACAAGCCCATATTTCTCATCTGTCTAGTCTGACCTTGTCACAAGACATTCCCCCTTTAGCACTCACTTGTATTTCTGTACTGAGCGGAAGTTGGAAGTGATTGCAAAGAAAGGCAATTTCTTTTGACATCTTATGTATGACCCACTTATCTCCTTGCGGGATATAAGGGAAATGCTGAAAGGGAGCACTAGACAATAAGCAATATTTTTACAAGTGCACAGGACTCCAGTTTTATCTTAGGTCTATCTTAATGATTTTCACTGAAGAGTGGGGTGTAATTCATTATGTGGGTATTTGGATCTGGAGATTTGGTGTGCCTTGTGGGAGGGACAGAATGGGAGGCAAATCATGTCCTAGGTCCCTACTATTGGCTCTTTAAATCCTGTCATTTACTTTTTATTATGGAAAAATGTAAACACAGGAAAGTAGAGGAAAGCGTGTCATGCACCCCCATGTACCCATCACTAGCTTCAGTAATCATCAACAAGGAGACGGACTGTGACATCTCTTATGACTCCCAAATCCACTTGGGTTCAGAAGCAAATCCTATATATCATTTCATCGGAAAATTCTTCAATATATAAATCCCTAAAAGATAAGCGATCTTTTTATAACTTAACTAAGCACCATTATTACACCTAAAACACAATTTTCTTAATATCATTAAACAGCCAGCCAATACTCAAACTTTCTTGATTGTATCATTTGTTCAAATCAGAATCCAAACAAGGTCCAAACATTAGTATGTCTGCTATTTCATAAGTTCCTTTACATCTAATGTCTTACTTTTTTAACCTTGCAATTTCTATGTTAAAGGAAGTAGATCATTTGTCCTGAAGAGCTTCTCATATTCTGATGTGCTGATGGAACCTGTGCTTTCCCCCCTGTAAACTATTGATTTAGAAGCTTGATCAGATTCAGGTGTAATTTTTGGGCAGGACTATTTCGTAGGTGGTGTGGCATCATTCCTTCTTTGGTCAGTGGTCTCTTCTTTGGAGACTCTGTTGATTCCCAAGTCTTTTTGATGTGACCAGAGACTTTAACTTAAGCAGAAAGGATTGAATTTTTGTAAATGATATAAATCATTTTGTAAATGATTTGTAAATGATGTAACATTTACAAATGTTACACACAACGAAAAGTCCAACAGCTCTCATAGTTTCTTAAAGCAATAGTTTGGTGTGCCAGGACTTGAGGGAAAATTCTGTTAGATAAATGTTTAGCCCCCCGAATAACACAAAAGACACACATACAAAAAAAGGCAGGGGGAAATGAATGGCCATTTGTAGGTGTAAAACCTGAGCAGTAATACTAAGGCAAGCTGCCAAGGAAAGTGCCACTGATTTAAAAAATTAGCAACTCCAAATGTCTAACTGTGGTAACTTGATTCCAACGTGTGAAGCAAAATTATAAAGATGACCATAAAACTGCCTTTCCTGCTTTTCTGTTGATTCACTACAGTTCATGTGTGGATAACTCAAACAAAGGCAACATTTATTCTGGCTTTACCGAATTTGAGAGCTGAAATGCACCTATCGAAGTGGTGAAATGTGTGATATGTACGGTTTACATTTTGCCTTTCTGAGTGATTCTAATAATTGTGCCTCATAGACATTTAATACTTTAGAACGATTTCCTATGGTTCATTTTCTTAACCTTATAAATTTTCCTTTGAATATGACAGCTATTTATAAGTTCTGTCTGCATCAACTTTCGTTGACGTTGAGCCAAGCCTTTGTATGAACGCTTCTCTTATCACCTGCAATTTATGGGATGTGGGGGAGAACTTTAAGTTGCTGTTTAACACATCAGACAGTGGTGGTCGCATCTGTAGGATTAGGGAACTTGACCTTCACTCTAACATTGCATAAGCTGGGAGGTACAGAAAGAGAGTGAAAGGCAGAAAGCTCTTAAGCATGTTTAAGATCATGCATATGGCACATTTTAATTTATTTAATTTTTCCATATTTGAGTGGTTGGGGGATGCATATGAGTAACTTTTTAAAAATACCATTAGATTCCCACTCTTGCTAGATACTTTTACATAGGCTAGGTTTTTAAAATCATCAGTGATAAATATTTGTATAGTTATAGTCATTTCAGGGAGAAGGAAACTGACACTCAGAGCATAAACTGTGTAAGTTTAAAGAGCTAATCAAGAACAGAGACATAATTTTTAAAGATGTATTTATTTATTTTTAGAGAAGGGTAGGGAGGGAGAAAGTGAGGGAGAAAAATATCAGTGCATGGTTGCCTCTCACAGCCCCCATCTGGAGACCTGGACTGCAACCCAGGCATGTGCCCTGACAGGGAATTGAACTGGCCATCCTTTGGTTCATAGGCCAGTGCTAAATCTACTGAGCCACACCAGCCAGGGCCAGAGATAGATCTGAACATGCGCATCTATTCAACTAACAGGCTGGCTTCTTCCCCTACCTCCCCTGCCTACTGTCTATGTCAAACTAGCTCATTTTTCAGAAAATGTGCTCCATCATTCATTTAACATAGATTTCACAATGATTGGATGTCAGCATATACTCCCGCCCCCCCTGAGAATACACTTTTTAGGAGAGAGGGTCTGACAAGAAGGTGCACGTTGCTTGGGTTGTCCCCTCACTGGAAATATTATAGAATGTAGAATTGTATAAAGGAAGGTAACCTGGTATGGTGCTAGGTGAAATGGAATTCTGTAAGCTCTGGCCCAAGCAGAAAGTCAATACATTAAGAACCAGAAATCACTAAGGAGCTATGTGCTTGGAAACTCAATACAGCAATAAGTAACTCGGTATTGTGTCCATGAAAGATCCCTTATTGTCCACCAAAAATGTTAATGCACTCCCCCTGGTGTCAGTTAGTCCTGAATTTTAAAATAAACACATAAAAGAAATCAATGGGAGGATTTTTCTTTCTTGATGTTTGCTATACAGTCTCAATGATATTATCAAGGCAAAACTCTATGGGACTATTTAACAACCCTGGACCCTTTGGTTATAAAATTAAAATTAAATTGAGTACATTCAGAAAATACATTTTTATGTGAGGCTTATAATCACACACGTATAATTAAAAATTAGATTAAAATACACTGGTTCTCTCTATACAAGATGCTATGTCTCTGTTATCACATCACTGTGTAAGTGGCAATTATAAGCCCAGCCAATAACAGATGCTCTGCATTTCATAGCTTTGAATAAACAGTCACTGGCCTAACTTAATCAAGACTCTTGGTTATACCATGTATTTATGGAGTGCCTACTATGTGCTAAACTTTTGCTAGGCTGTGGGGAAACAATAAAGAGTAAGACAAATTCCTTCCTTGCCTTGGAGTACACATTGTAGGTGAAGATAGACAAATAAACAATCGGTTATAATACTGTGTAATAACTATTTTGGTATTTTCAGAAATATATAACAGAGCCACCAAATATAACCAGGGGAAGGGGTGAGAAGAGGGTTTTGAGAAAATTCTTATAAGAGAAAGTGACATTAAGCTGAGAGAAGGATAACTTGGAGTTAGTCAGATGACAGGTTGCAAATTGGAATGTGTAGCGTAGTGGGAGGAGGCATGTATGTTATGGACAAAATGAATAGTATCTGAGAGACTTCTCAGATGAGACCTAGGAGCTAAAGATAACAAGGGGTATTTAGCAAACTCAAGGACAGTCATGAAGGTGGGAGTGGGGATGATGGGAAATATAAAGGGATGACCCTAGGATGCTAAGTGACAAGCTGAGGCTAAAAAAGTTGTGAAGAGCTTGGTAAGCCATGGTCAGATGATTGGACTTGACTCTGAGAACAATTGAAGGGAAGTAAAGAGAAGGTCATATGGTCCAGTTTGTATTTTAAAAGGGCCATTTGGCTGCTGGTGGGGGAATGGATGGGAGCTGGGAGGCATTGCAGCACTCCAGATGAAAGATGGTAGTGGCCTCCCCTGGAGGACCAGCAGTGACAAAGAGAATGGACAGGATTGATAGGTGACAGGACATTATTAACATGACATGAATGACATGACAGGTGACTGTTTGGATGAGAGTGGTGAGGGAGAGAATAGGAGCCAGGATGGTGTCTGATTCTGGCCTGGGCAACTACCTGAGTCCATTGCTGGTAAAGGACACAGGAAGAGCATCTACCCTACAGCGAGGAGTGGTAAGTTCATTTCTGGACATGTTGAGTTTGAAGTGCCAGGAGTCAACTCTCTTCACCTTCTAGTATTTTCCAAAGAGCACTATCCCTGTGAAATAACTGGGACACACAAACTCATCTAAGTGCCTATGGAGGTGAAGTGGCATTCAGCACTCATACGGCACTTTCTGATGGTACTCTCATACTGACAATAGATACACATGTGGCCTCTCAACACTCATGAGGAAGACATTTGAATGGTCCCAGAATCTATGTGGCTAAGAAGAATAAAAATAACAAGTTGGGATGGCAGTGACAGGTAAAGGCATCACTGCCCCATGTTTCCCACCCCTCTTTCTCTTCTTTTTCAGGGTAAATTGGGACTTTGTTAGGAAAGACCAGGGGCTGCATTCAGGTGGTTGTGACTCACTGTCTAGTATTAGGCAGTGAGGAGAGCCAAAGCATGAGGGAGCTCCCTGAAGACAGTGATTGTTGGTTTTATTTAATTGTTTAAAACAGCTTTATTAAGATTTCATTTGTATGCCATACAATTAATGCACTTAAAGTGTGCAATTCTGTGTTTTTTACTATATATACAGAGATGTGTGCAATAGTCAGTACATTCAATTTTAGAATACTTGCATTGTCTTAAGAAGAAACCCCTTATTCTTCAGCTCTCCCTTTGGTCCCCCCTCTCCTCCAACTCTAAGCAACCCCCAATCTATCTCCTGTTTCTACAGATTTCCCTGTTCTGGAATTCATGTGAGTGGAATCTGTGTAGTGTGTTCGTCTTTTGTAACTAGCGTCTTTCCCTGAGCATATTGTTTTCATGGTGTATCGGCGTTGTAGTGTATATCGCACTTCATTCCTTTATTTATGGCTGAATAATACTTCATTGTGTGGATATGCCAGGTTTTGTTTATCCATTTGTTTGTTGATAGACATTTGAGTTGTTTCTACCCTTTGGCTACTATGATAATGCTGCTATAAATATCTGTGTACACAGTGATTGCCTTTTATTTATCGGAGCCTCCAAGGCTAGCACAAGGAGTGACTGACTGTTCTGTCACTGCTACCAACTCAGAACTCAGTAGCTCCCAGACAGCCTCTGGGATTCTGGGCACAAATGTGAGGCAGGAACATTTATTCTTGTTTATTCCTTGATGTATGTACCCGTTTCTTGTTCCTTGTTTCAGTACCAGAAAAGTCACAGGAAGTCTTGATCCCTTTAAGGGGCTGCTCTCAAGGATGTGGAAATTTTTGCTCTTCCTGTCTGGTCTAATCCAAGTGTCATTCTTTAGTTATGGCTGAATATCTGGCCAATTCAGTGAAGGTGTGAGTGAGGTCTCAAACATCCCGAAACTGGCCCAGATGAATCTCGTTGTAAGAGGGAATGTTTCTTCACAATACGAGTTTGGGAAGCTGCTGAGTTGCCTGGACTGCTTCCACAGATTTCCTTACTCCATAGCTCCTAACCCCCCTTCTGATCTTTGTAGTAATTCTGAGACTTAAACCATACTTGGCATGAGTGCCTACATAAAATTTACAAAAAAAAGTGAATCCAAGGGCCACAGTTCATGAATTTGGGAATGCAACCAAAGTCTTTTACAGTTTTAAATAATCAATAACATTGAAATGGGATAATCAAGGACTTTGTGTTTGTGTGTTTTCCATGATGAAAGTTATGATCTGCAACCCTCGGAAAATACCCATGTATAGAAACACTTATCCCTAAAAATCTGACTAGCTTTGGCTGAAGGTGAAGGAAGATTTAGCAGCCTTCCTTAAACTGTATCTGTGTTTCAGCTAGATCCCAAATCACGTTGGGTGCCAATTTCAGGGGTCCATTTAGCTAATAAGGACAAATTTTGGGGGTGAGTGTGGCCCAGGGATCTATCCTTTGAGCAAGCTTCCCAGGTGATTCTCATGCACATTCATTCATGTATCAGGGCCATTCAGAAATATTAGGGCTTCAGTTAAGTGCACGCTACATAAGCAGGGATGACCATAGTATTTTCACTCAAAGTTTGGAGAGGGATACATGTTGTTAATAATTACGCTGGGAGTACAAGTATAAATCAGGAGTACCCTGGCAAACTAGAACAAAAGGTCACCTTGCAAATAAATACCAGAAATTATTCTTCCACCTTTCTCTGACTTTGTAACTCACCAGGGCCACATTCTCAAAGCCTCACTATTTCATGAGTACTGCATGCCTGTGACTTTCCTACTTCTGTTGATTGCAGATGACTTCACGGTAGATGTCATTAGTACTGCTCTTTGTTTCCTGGTCTTCCTTTCTTTTGACGTAGACAAGGCTGACTTTCTGTCCCACTTGTAGTCGGGTAGGGTCATGAGTCTGGCCTGGCCAGTGGGAGGAATATTGAGTCACCATGGGAGACCCCACACTCAGAGTGCCCAAGAGTGGAGAATACGAGGAGCGTTTTTTTCAATTCTGCAAATCTGGTATGTTACTGAACCTTATTCAGTATTTAGTTCTCAGTATACCATGGAGTGCAGAGTGAAGCTCAGATGCGATTCTGAATTTGTGGTCATAGAGGGCAAATGTAGCATATAGTAGTGCAAACACGTCTCAGAATCATACTGTTTTCCCCCATGTGTCTTCCTCTTCCTCAATCTGTTTATAATTCACCAAAAATAAAAACCCTTTCAGAGACTTAGTCATTTCATATTTGGATTAGTTCCCTGTGGTTGCTGTAAGAAATGACCTTAACTCGAGTGGCTTAAAAACAATAGAAATGTGTCCTGTCACAGTTCTGGAGGTCAAAAGTCTGACATCAGTATCACCAGGCTGAAAGCAAAGTGTCAGCAGGGCCACACTCCCACTGAAGACTATAAAGGAGAATTTGATCCTTGCTTCATCCAGCTTCTGGTGTCTGCCAGCATCCTGTGGCTTATGGCTGCGTCACTTTAATCTTTAAAACAGGCAGCTTCAGATCTCTTTGTCTTCATCTTCACATCATCCACTCCTCTGTGTATGTGTGTTTCTAATCTCTCTTTGTCTTACTCTTACAAGGATACATGTGATTGCACTGAGGGTCCACCTCAACTTTATCACAGCTACAAAGACCCTTTCTCCAAATGACATAACAATTACAGGTTCCAGGAATCAGGACCCAATACCTTTGGGGCCATTATCAGCAAACCACAATATTTAGTAAATCTTTGGGTTGGTACATGCAGACATGCCTCATCTTCTTCATTTCACAGTCAAAGAAGTTGAAGTTCAGACAATTTATGAGACTTGCACAAGGTCATGAGCCTGTCCAGTGGTCTCTCTGGACAAGGGACTAGAAATACTGTGCTGTCCTTTTAAGCTGTGCAGTTACCTCGAGAAGGCCCGGAATGGATGACATCTGGTCCATCTCCTTATTGTCCTGCGCAACCGCTGGACAGTGTGATTTAAGAACATAGCACAAGAAATGAATCCTGCACTGACATGCTGATGAGAACCTTATCCTTAATACCGTTAGGAACCAGGAAGAAGCCTAGTATAAAAATCTAGATCCAGCTGTGCCATTTAGGAGTTGCATGAGCCTCGTGTTTAAGATCAAGGCATTGGGACAGAAAATAATATGTTAAAATCTAAGCACCATTTATTAAATACCCACGGTGTGCTAAGAACCTTCATGCTAGACTAAGTACTTGCCTTATATTATTTCATGCATCCCAGTAAGAAAGGTACAGATAGTATACCCATTTTACTGACAAGACTTCCTAGACTAAATAATTTTACCAAAACCCAAATATAATGAATCAGTTTGCCTCTAAAGTCCTTCTCTGACCTTCTGCCCCTTGAGTCTCTCCATACTCCCCCTTCCTACCACTGTGATACCATGATGCCACCGTGATGTGGAGACATGGCCCATATAATGGCCACATACCCACTAAGCCAAATTTCACATGACACGACCCACTTGTCTCTACTATTTTCAAAGGAGCTAGCTGATGGATTGCAACCAAATACAGGATAGTCCTTGATTTAGGAGACTGTGTAAAAAAGATGTGGTTCTTTGAGATGCCGAGAATGCCTAGGGCATGCTCTCTCATGGGAATGTCACAGGAAGTAGAAACACGTGGAACGCAGGCTGACAGCAGTCTGATTTGGTCTAAAACCCTAGGTTCTTTCTCTGTGACTTTTGAGGAAGCTTTCTAGAATCATCGCCTATCTGGGTGGTGAGAAGCCTGGAGATGGGGTAGTCCCACCTCTACTTGTTGCATTGAAGAAACGGGAGCATAATTAAGTGAAATTCATTGATCCAGCAAACATTACATGAGAGCCCCTATTTCAGACATAGTGCTAAGCACCAGGAGACAGAAATGAAACAACATGATCACTGTTGCAGGATCGCTGTGCCTAGTGAGTAAAGCAAGCCCACAAACACATAATTTTAATAAGATTGGTAAACACTGCCATTGTGCTGAGAATTCTACGGGAGCCTAAGGGAATTAGCAGAGACTGATGTTCGAGCTAAAAGAAGAAAGAGGGAAAAGACAAACCGGGCAGAGGAAACCGGACCCTGGATGGGCTGAGTGTGTTCAGAGAAGGCTGGTGAGCAGTTTGTGGTAGCTGCAACCTGAGATGGTGTGAGAGGAGCCCGCTGAGGCTGGTGTGAGACTTACCCAAAGTCAAATAACTTCTGGCCTGTTGAAACGCAAGCGTTTCAGTCTATACCCTCAAGTAGGTTTTAATGCCATTTTCCTTTCACTGGGTCTCTTCTGTACGACTTGGTTTTACTTGGCTAGACTTGGCGTCCTTTACCCAGGACAGGAGATCGCTTTCACGTGCTGTGGAACGTCTGAGGGCAGCCAGCATGTCTGCTGACCACATGGGATAGTTTTGTGCTGTGTGTGAACCAGCTCAGGTTCTTGTACCTTATTTTGTTTCTGCTTCTAGCCTGCAGCAATGTTATAGCCTCCCCCAGCACAGAGGCCTCAAGTTACATTGTGATTCTGAGAATACCTGCTACACCTGTGGGTACACATCACCGGAAATTCCTTCTGAATAAAGTCACTGTGTTTCAAGCACCAAAGAAGGATAATTAAAAATGCAGAGATTTGGGAAATTTTTCTCTTCTATGGAAAAGAGGAGAAGAAAGATGTGTTGCTTGTTTTCTTGATTTTAAGATTAATCTACTGGCCTTTCATCCAGCTTCCGGGTTTTCCTCATCTCGATGGTGCCTCCGTATGTACTCGATGTACTTTTACTGGCTGGCTGAACAATGATGGAAATGAAGGTGAAGGTCCATGCTGCTAGTGGTCCCATGGCATTCCTTTATCCTCTAAAATTGGAGGATCTTGTAAAATTCCTTACTATGAATTATAATAAAAATAACAACAAAAGCATCTTTGAGGGTGTTTTCTTTGCCTTTATAGTGTGGTACTTTCTCTCCTATGTTTCCCCGAGAATATTTTGTATTTAATGGGATGCCATGATGATACACATTCTTCCTTGCTGTGTTTCTTTGGATAAGTGTGGTTTTTTTGTACCTACAAAGGCCCAGAGTGCCCAAAAAGAATCCTTAAAGAAGAAGGACGGACAATACCGAGGCTGAAAGTGTGAACTTGAAAATCTTATTTTCTTCCGTTAGTATTTCCTGATGGCCTATGCTAGATTTTGACAGCATAAAGATAAATCAGTCCATGTTCACAAGGAGGTGGGTTGAGTGTGGAAGACTAATAAATAAATCAACACACACACACATACACACACACACACACACACACACACGGAAAGGATGGGCATCCCTAAAGGGCTGTGGGGGTGTGGGGCGAGGGCCACTTAGCCTGCACGGAGGGTGGGAGAACAAAGGGGATACATTTCCAGAGATGTGCTGAGCTGATTCTTTTTTTTTAGTTTTTTTTTAAATTTTAATTTTTATTTAATTCTTGTTCAAGTACAGTTTTCTGTCTTATATTCCCAGCCCTGCCCGCCCCCACCCAGTGCTCCCCGCCTCCCTCCCAATTCCACCCCCCACCCTTAGTTATTGTCCATGTGTCCTTTATACTTGTTCATGTGAGTCCATCCCCTTTTCCCCTGTGATTCTCTCCCCTCTCCCCTTTGGTCCCTGTCAGCCTGTTCCATATTTCAGTGTCTTTGGTCATATTTTGCTTGCTTGTTTGTTTTGTTGTTTAGATTCCTGTTAACGGTGATATCATATGGTATTTGTCTTTCACTGCCTGGCTTATTTCTCTCAGAATAATGCTTTCCAGTTCCATCCATGATGTTGCAAAGGGTAGGAGCTCCTTCTTCCTTTCTTCAGCATAGAGTCCCATTGTGTAAATGTACCATAGCTTTTTGATCCAGTCATTTACTGATGGACATCTAGGTTGCTTCCAACTCCTGGCTATTGTGAATTGTGCTGCTATGAACATCAGGGTGCATAGGTTCTTTTGAATTGGTGTTTCAGGGTTCTTAGGATATACTCCTAATAGTGGAATTGCTGGGTCAATTCTCAAACTATAAAATAAGGTAAGTATTGGATAAAAAATTATGGAAGAAGGGGGGGAGAGAGAATAGAGGAGGAAAGGTTGACACCAAGGGTGGCGGACTACAGCTAACATCATTTACAAAGACCTGGGGGTCAGAGGTTGGCATAGAAGAGCACGTGTGAAGTAAAGTGGTAAGGAGAGGGTTACTAACTCTCAGATACCGTTATCTCATGGATGCTGGTTGGATACATGACTGTGGTAGATATTATTATATCTAGGGTATAACACTTTAGAGCAGCAATTTTCAACCTTTTACATCTCATGGCACAAATAAACTAATTACTAAAATCTTGTGGCACACCAAAAATATATATTTTTTCCAATCTAACCAAAGCAAAATAGCTATAATTTTGATTCATTCACACCAGATGGCTATTCTTATGTGTGGAGGTGTCATTTTTTTAAATTTGACAATCTAAGAGAAAAAACGCCAGTGTCCCTTACTAAGTAGTCAGGTTTTGCATGTTTTAACATTTTTTGCTGTGCACCAGTGTACCTCTCGTGGCACGCTGGTTGAAAATTGCTGCTCTAAGCCAAGGACATTAAGTCATTTTTTCCAAGCCCTTGCAGCCACCGAATAAGTGAGATAGCTGGGATTCGACGTTGCTCCTCTGGCTGTTGGTCTGCACATTTGCAGCTGTCTCACAGTTAGGCATCTGTTCTCAAAAGCAAGGCTCAGTACTACTACATGAATTAGCAACCACATTTTCCAGGGCTTTGAGGAAGCTTTTATAATGTTTGTCAGTATAACTAAGAAATCAAGGAAGAAGGAAAAAACTGGTTCTTTATTGTACTATTTTCCATTACCATTCATCCCCCTTAAACCCCCTCTCTCCAATCACCACACTGTTGCCTGTATCCATGAGTTCTTTTTCCTTTTTGCTCCATCTCTCCACCCCAACCACCCCCCCAGAACTGTCAGCCAGCTCACTATCAATGAGTCAGTCTGTTTTGCATGTTAGATTCCACATGTGAGTGAAATCATATGGTATTTGTCTTTCTCTGACTGGGGTATTTCACTTAGTGTAATGTTCTCAAGGTCCTTCCATGCTGTCACAAAGGGTAAAATTTTCTCCTTTTTTATGGGCAAGTAGTATTCTATTGTGTAAATGTACCATTGTTGTTTTATTTATTCACCTACCGATGAACAGTGAGACTGCTCCCATATCTTGGTGATTGTAAGAATGCTGCAATGAACATAGAGGTGCTTATATTCTTTTTTTCTTTATGTATATATTTTCTTAAAAAGACAATCATCACAGGTAAGGCTAATACAACACATCTTCATACAAATCTTTTTTTTAATTCTTGTTCAAGAACAGTTTTCTGTCTTACATAGTGTTTTGGGTTACTTTAGATAAATTCCTAGAAGTGGAATGGCTGGATCATAAGGTAGTTCCATTTTTAATGTCTCCAGATATCTTCGTACTGCTTTCCATACTGGCTGTACCAATCCACATTCCCACCAACAATGCAAAAGGGTTTCTCTTTTCTCCACAACCTCATCAGCACTTGTTGTTTGTTGGTTTATTGATGATAGCCATTCTGAGCAGTATAAGGTGTTATCTCATTGTGGTTTTAATTTGTGTTAAGTTTCTGTGATGATTAGTGACACTGAGCATCTTTTCATATATCTATTGGCCATCTGTATGTCCTCTTTGGAAAAGTGTCTATTCAGGTCCTTTGTCAATTTTTTAAATTGAATTGTTTTTGTGGTGTTGAGTGTTATAGGTTCTATATAAATTTTGGATACTAACCTCTTATCATATTTCTCAGCAAATATCTCCTCCCATTTGGTAGGTTGTCTTTTTATTTTATTGATGGTTTTCTTTGCTGTGCAAAAACTTTTGAGTTTGATGTAGTCACATTTTTGTTTTCTTTTGTCTCCTTTGCAGTGGAGATACATCAGAAAAAATATTGCTACAAGCAATGTTCAAGATTCACTGCCTGTGTTTTCTTCTAGGATTTTTATGGTTTCAGGTCTGACATTTAAGTCTTTAATCCATTTTGAATTTATTCTTGTGTGTGGGCTGAGAAAGTAGTCTTTAGTTTTATTTTTCTGTATGTCTCTGTCCAATTTTCTGAACACCATTTATTGAATAAACTATCTTTAGATTATTTACAATAAAGCAATAAACCATTGTATATGCTTGCTTCCTCTGTCAAATATTAACTGACTATAAAGGCATGGTTTATGTCTGGGCTCTCTTTTCTCTTCCATTGATCTATGTGTCTGTTTTTATACCAGTACCATGCTGTTTTGATTACTATGGACTTGTAGTATAGTTTGATATTAGGTAGTATGATTCCTCTAACTTTGTTCTTCTTTTTCAAGATCACTGTTGCTACTTGAGGCCTTTGGTGGTTTTATATAAATTTTTGAAATATTTGGTCTAGTTCTGTGAAACATCATTGGTATCTTGGTAGGAACTGCATTGAATCTATAGATTGCTTTGGGTAGCATGAACATTTTAATGATGTTAATTTTTTCTATCCATGGACACAGTATGTGCTTCTAGTTATTTGTATCTTCTTCATTTTCTTTCTTCAGCATCTTACAATTTTCTGAATACAGATCTTTTACATTGTTGGTTAGGTTTTTTCCTAGGTATCTTATTTTTTGGAAGCAATTGTGAGTTAATTGTTTTCCTAATTTCCCTTTTGGATAGTTCATTTTTAGCATATAAAAATGCAACTGATTTCTGGATATTAATTTTGTATCCTGCTACTTTACTGAATTCATTTGTTAGTTTTAGTGGTTTCTTGGTGGAGTCTCTAGGGTTTTCTATGTATAGTGTCATGCTATCTACCAATAAAGTTTTACTGCTTCCTTTCCAATTTGGATGCCTTTTATTTTTTCTTCTTGTCTGATTGCTGTGGCTAGGACTTTCAGTACTGTGTTGAATAAGAGAGGTGAAAGCTGACATTTTTGTCCTGTTCTTGATCTGAGGGAGGATACTTGCCCATTGGGTATGTAGTTTTTGCCCACTGGGTATGCTGCCGGCAGTGGGTTTGTCATATATGGCCTCTATTAGGTTTAGGTTTGTTCCTTCTGTTCCCACTTTGCTAAAAGTTTTTATCATAAATGGGTACTGAATTTTATCAAAAGCCTTTTCTGCATAATCACGTGGGTTTATCCTTCCTTTTGTTTATGTTGTGAATCATATTTATTGCTTTGAGAATGAAGTACCAACCTTGATTCCTAGAGCAAATCCTACTTGATCATGGTGTGATCTTTTTGATATATTACTGTATTAGGTTTGCTAATATTTTTTTGACGATTTTAGTATCTATGTTCATCAGGGATATTAACCTATAATTTTTCTTCTATAGTGCCTTTATCTGGTTTTGGAATTAGGATAATGCTGGCTTCATAAAATGAGATTGGTAGTCTTCCCTCCTCTTGAATTTTTTGAAATAGTTTGAGTAGAGGTGTTAGGTCCTCTTGGAATGTTTGGTAAAATTCACACGTGAAGGCATTTGGTTCAGGGCTTTTGTATTTTGGGAGTTTTTTAAATTACTGTTTCAGTTTCACTAGGTATAGTCTGTCTACTCAGAGTCTGATTCTTCCTGATTTATGTTTCCAGGAGTATGTCTATTTTGGAAGATTGTATGTTTCTAGGAGTATATCTATTTTGTCCAGTTTGTCCAGTTTATTAGCATATAGTTGTTCACAGTATTTTCTTATAATATTATGTATTTCTTTGATGCCCCATGTTATTTCTCCTCTTTCATTTCTGATTTTATTAATTTTGCTCTTTTTTTCTTGATGAGTCTGGTTAAAGGGTTGTCATTTTTGTTTATCTTGTCCAAGAACCAGCTCTTGGACTCATTAATCTTTTGCATTGTTTTCTTTAGACTCTGTTTCATTTATTTCTACTCTGATCTTTATTATTTCCTTCCTTTCACTCACTTTAGGCTTTGCCTGTTTTTTAAAAAGATTTTTAGAATTTATTTTTTAGAGAGAGGGTAAGGGAAGGAGAAAGAGGAAGAGAAATATCAATGTCTGGTTGTTTCTCACACAACCCCCACTGGGGACCTGGCTTGCAACCCAGGCATGTGCCCTAACTGGGAATCAAACTGGTCAACCAAAGGGTTGGAGGTTGACCTTCAATCCACTGAGCCAGTTCAGCCAGGGATGTCTGTTTTTCCTTTTCAATTTCCTTTACATGTAAATTTGGATTGTTTATTTGGGCTTTTTCTTATTTCTTGAATTTCCCTCTTAGGATTGGTTTCCCTGTGTCCCACCAATTTGTGGTCATTGTGTTCTCATTTTCATTCATTTCAAGGTATGTTTTGATTTCTTTCTTGATCTTGTTGTTGACCTATTCATTGATTAATAATATGTTTTAGCTTCCATATCTTTGCATGTTTCTCAGTGTTCTTCTTGTGATTGATTTCTAGTTTCATAGCACTGTGTTCAGAGAGGATGCTTGATATCATGATTTCAATTTTCTTAAATTTATTGAGACTTGTTTTGTATCCTGACATGTGGTTTATCCTAGCAAACTTTCCACGAGCACTTGAAAAGAATTATATTATGCTGCTTTGGGATGAAATACTCTGTAGATATCAATGAAGTCCATTAGATCTATTGTTTTATTTAAGGCCACTCTCTCCTTGCTGATTTTTATCTAGAAGACCTATCTGTTGAAGTCAATGGGGTGTTAACATCCACTACTATGATTGTACTTCTGTAGATCTCTCCCTTGGTGTACATTGAGATTTGCTTTACATATTTAGGTGCTCCTATGTTGGGTATATAAAGGTTTACTAGGATTATATCCTTTTGTTGCATTCCCTTTATCATTATATAGTGTCCTTGTTTGTCTCTAACTCTAGCCTTGGTTTTAAAGTCTATTTTGTTGGAGAACCAACTGTATGGGAAAGCATATTTGCCAATGATACCTCAGAAAAAGATTTGATCTACAGAATATATAAAGAACTCACACAACTCTATTCTAAGAAGACAAGCAACCAATTAAAAAATGGGCAAAGAACTTGAACAGATACTTCTCCAAGGAGGACATACAAAAGGTCCAAAGACATATGAAAAAATGCTCAGTATCGCTAGCCATCAGAGAGATGCAAATTAAAACCACAATGAGATATTACTTCACATTGGTGAGAGCGGTCATTATAAAGCAACAAACAACAAGTGTTGAAGAGGTTTTGGAGAAAAGGGAACCCTAGTGCACAGTTGGCGTGATTGTAGACTGGTACAACCACTATGAAAAACAGTATTGAATTTCCTCAGAAAACTGAAAATAGAACTGCCTTTTGACCTGGCAATTTTACTGCCAGGTTTATATCTTAAGAACCCTGAAAAACCAATCCAAAAGGACCTATGTACCCCGATGTTCATAGGAGCAGAATTTATAATAGCCAAGTGCTGGAAGCAACCTAAGTACCCATCAGTAAATGAATGGATCAGAAAACTATGGTACATTTACACAATGGAATTCTACGTAGCAGAAAGAAAGAAGGAGCTCCTACCCTTCAGACAGCATGGATGGAACTGGAGAACATTATTCTAAGTGAAATAAGCCAGGTGGTGAAAGACAAATACTATATGATCTCACATTTAACTGGAACCTAGCCAACAAAATGAACAAGCAAGCAAAATATAACCAAAGACATTGAAATTGAGAACAGGTTGACAGTGACCATGGGGGAGAGGGGAGGGGATAATGATGGAAAAGGGTGAAGGGTTTACAGAAAAAATCATAAAGGACAAATGAACAATAACAAGGGTGGGCAGAAACAGGGGAAGGAGGTGGAGATGGCTGGGGTGGTAGGGAGGGGTGTGCGGAAAAGGCAGAAAACTGTACTTGAACAACAATAAAAAATAAATGAATAAAATTTATTTTGTTGGATATAAGTATTGCTACCCCAGCATTTTTATTTTCATTTGCATAAAATATCTTTTTCCATTTCTCTACTGTTAAAGGATGGAAATCCCTTTTTTATCCCATCAATTTGAAAGGATAGCCTTGCTGGGTAAAGTAGCTTTGATTGTATGTGTCTTTGATTTTCTTCACTTTGAATATTTCATGCCAATCCCTTCTGGATTTCAGTCATTATTTCTTCAAATAGGTTCCCAATCCCTTGCCCAATTTTTTCTCCTTCTTGTATCCCCATGATATGGGTGCTGTTA
This sequence comes from Sturnira hondurensis, assembly GCF_014824575.4. Taxonomy (NCBI): domain Eukaryota; kingdom Metazoa; phylum Chordata; class Mammalia; order Chiroptera; family Phyllostomidae; genus Sturnira; species Sturnira hondurensis. The sequence goes on from NW_028085694.1 coordinate 4,815,195, forward strand.
AGCTTCATGTTGTCCCAAAGGTTTCTTAAACTCTCCTCATTTTTTAAAAAATTCTTTTCTCTTTTTACTGCTCCACTTGATTTGTATTTTTTATCTTGTCTTCCAAATCACTGATTTGATCTTCTGCCTCATCTAATCTTCTGTTTATTCTTTCCAGTGTATTGTTTATTTTAGATATTGCAGTCTTTATTTTGGACTCATCCTTTTTTACAATTTTTATGTCTTTTTTCATGCTTTTGAGTATTCTTATAATCATTACTCTTAAACTGTATATCTGATAAATTGCTTACCTCCATTTCATGTAGTTCTTCTGGAGAAATCTCTTGTTCTTTCATTTGGGACATGTTTCTTTGTCTTCCCATTTTGGCTGCCTCTTTGTGTTTGTTTCCATGTGGTAAAAGATCTGCAGAGACTCTGATGCATACGCACATCAGAAGCTGCCTGTGACTGGCCCTGGGCAGCCTCTTTGGAGCTATCAGTGATCCACAGCTTATGGCACCCCCTGCTGGGCCTGGGTTTGTGCAGACAAAACTAACATGTGCATCAAGGCTGGCTATTACTAGAACTGGGTATGGGGAAGGGTCAGCTAAAGTCTCAGAGCTCCCAGAGATTGGCTATGGTCTGCAGGCTTTGTCTCTGAAATAGCCTCTAGCTATACTCTTCAGCTGCCTAGCTTAAACTCCACAGGGTGGGGTGAGAGGGATTCCTGCAGGTGGGGCTATTGCTTCCCCTCAGGCCGATGCCATTTGGAGGGGAGTGCCCGGCCTAAGAAAGACGGCTTCTGTAGTATGAGGAATGACTCAGCACAGGGATCGTGGTGGCTGACTGTTCAGCTCTCTCCCAAGAGCCACCAACCTCAGACTCTCCTCATGTTTCTCTAGTCCACTCTGCCTACCTTGCACCAGCACTCAGGGTAAGTGGCTACAAATGTGTTGACCATTTAAGAGGCTCTCTGCATCTCTAGCTGTCTGTTGCTAGCAGACTGAAACTCTGCCGCTTTTCACAGGCAGGTGTTATCTGGGTTTCTTTCCTGGTTCTGGTGCTGTAGAATGGGGAGAACAGGTTTGGGTTTAGAACCTACATTTAACAGGGGGTACCCCTGGCCATTGATATATCCCTCTGACACTTCAGCCACTGCCCCTGGGAGCCATGCCAGGCCTCTTGCACCTCTGCCCTTCCTACCATATGTCTTTGGTTATAAGGCTTTTCTCTGGCTAGTGTTCAGTTGGTTATTCAGGATGATTTATATACACTTTTGTTGTAATTCTAGTTTGGTCGCGGGAGGAGGTTAGTGTAGTTTTTACTTACTCTGCCATCATCTTGGATCACAAAAAAACATGGCTCCTTAAAGGAGTGCAGTGGATGAGTCCAAAAGAGAAACAAAGCATGAAGAAGTTTAAACAATGATGTGGAAAAGGAGGAAAGAAATGAAGAGTTCAGTGTGTTAAAGATAGAATGTAAAGACTCTTCTGGAAGGAGCCAAGGTAGGAATGGAACAGATTAGACTGCAAGGTTTCTACTGGCTGGTGAAAGATGTAGGGCAAATCAAAGACCTGTTACAATTCAATAGAATTTTATATTATGCTAATAAATTGAGTAATAGCCCATTAGCTGCAAAGCTCAGGATCCAGAGGAGAGCTAAAAGAGCAAGTTCTGGAAGTCTGAAGGGTCTCAGAGATCATCTCCTATGATCTCCTCACTTTGTAGCTGAGCAAGCTGAGGCCAGAGAGATGGTGTTAACTCTACATGTGGTTGAGCCTATTGCTAAGCAGAAACTTGACTATAAGCTTCCACCATTTAACTCAGTGCTTCTTACAAGACTGTGAATTTCATATCAGGGCTTTACGAAAGTTGTTAAAACACCAATCCTCTCTACCCATAGGCCAACTATAGATTATGGAATCAGGGATCTGAGTTGCAAAGAACAACTTGCATTGCATATTTGAAAGTTGCTAAGAGAGATCTTTAAAGTTGTCACCATAAGAAAAAAATTAGAACTATGTGTGCTGATGAGTGCTAACTAGACTTATTGTGAGAATCATTTTGCAATATATACAATGTTGAATTATTATGTTGTAGACCTGAAACTTATATATCAATTATATCTCAATAAAAAAGATAATTTTGTGAAAGAAACTGGCTCATTGGAAAGAGTAAATGTTGGCTTATCCTAGCAGTAAAGGCACCATGAGTGAAATTCGGGAGCCTGTGCATTGCCTTTTCTCCCAAAGAATCTTTAACAAGGTTATTGGGATTTGCATGACAGCGTCATATGACTGAGGGTAGCCTGGCCTGCTCTGCATTTCCAGGAAGTTCTAGCCTCTTTAGCAATAGGTGTGGTTAAGCTAGGGCATCATTCAGTCCCATTTGCTTCTATTCGAGCGTTAGGTGAGGTACCAAATTCTGGTTTGTGAACCATTATCAGAGCAATGCCAACCAGTTACTACCAAGAAATATATAACAACCAATTACTTTTAAGTGCCCCAGATTAGAAATCACTCTAAATTATACAAAATAATCATCTAAGTCGATCTTAATAGTTTTGTGTCTCAAACACTTCTATTGTTCTGTGCAGGCAATGAATACTTTGAATTTTTCAGCAGTTAAAGGAGAAATAATTTAATTGATATTTTAATTACCACTGCACTCATTTGGGTAGATGGAAGTGTAACTTTTACACATCTTTTTCAACGATAGTCCAGGATTGAGAATAGTTATTTTCAAAGCCCTTTTGTGTAATTTTCTTTGATTGCACTCCATAGATACTTTAATCTTGTCAATTTTGCTCCAGGACCAGCAGTGTCTCCCTATTGATCCTTAAATTCAATACTAGTATCTTCACCTACTGCCAATTGCTCAGCCCTTCTTTTCAGTATAATTTTCATTAGAACTCAGCATTAAGATTCTGCATTGTCAAATTAACTTGGTTCCTACTTCCCAAAAACCCAATTAAAAGATTACAGAGTGTTTTCGGATAAACCACCTAATTGACTCCCTTATTTCCAGATAGGGAAGGCGGAGACAGGCTGAGTCAGACGGCTGGCTACTCACAGAGCTGGCCTTTGGCCCAGGCCGCCTTATCCCTCACTTCGTTGTCTTTCGCTCAGACTGTGCTGCTTCCCGACTCTCATCTTCACCTTTCCGCCACCGGTCAAAAACCGTGCTGCTAAAATGCCATCTGCTTTCCTTTGAAAACTTATGTCTTTCCATTGTTCCAGAACACTGCTTCGAAGCTCAACTCCTCTAGAACCCTTGCTCTTTAACCCCAGGCACCTCTCACCTGCCTTCATCTCATGCCAAAATCTCTCCCCAGATCCCAGCAACTCTTCCTTCTGCTTGCACACATGAATGAATTCAAGTCAAACTCACAGCACTTGAAGTTTATTCCACTCCCTGATAGTATTATGTGTTGTGGGTTTTTTTGTTTGTTTGTTTCTCTAACAATGACCTCCTTAATGGAGTTTTTCTCATCATTTCTCTCCACTTCCTCTTCTGGTGCTAAATACAGTTGTTCTTTACACAGAGAGTAGTTCAATACCTATTGACAGAACAGCAGAAGGGGTAGGAGCAAGTTGCCTCATCTTGTTTATATCCTATTGCTTTAGAACACACAGAATTCTCTCTCTGTGCTGATGCAGTGCCTGTTAAAACACTCATGTTCGACCAAATACATTCTATGTCAATTCTTCTTGGCCTTGGAGCTGTGACGTGGTTGAAAGGTATATTGCAAGTAAATTGTTACTAATAGTACAATAGTTACAGCACTGACATTTGGAAATGATTTACATTTTTTAAGTAGAGAAAATTCAAAGTTATTCCTACAATATCACTCTTTCCACTTACATTCTTGAATGGTTAGAAAGAGGTGGAGTTACAGCTTAAGATCAGCCACAGGGTAACTTTACATAGCTCTGCTCTGCTATATTGTATATAAATTTCTAGTTTATTTTACTCCCCATATTTGTCCCTTATCAGAGAGGTATAGTTTGTCAAGAACAGTGAAGGCTCTGAAGTTCTATCCTGTTTGTAAGCCACCAAGTTAGCCTTCTACAGTTTCATGGAGGCTGGTAGAAGACACTAGACCTCTGGGTCAGTGAGAAAGAACAGTTTATTGCTCACAGCTCTAACAGTAGCCAAAGTATTAGCATTAATCCCAGTTCCCAAGCTCTGTTGGCCATAGTGTGATATAGCAGGAGCAAAAAGACACCTCTACACACACTGTGTTGTGTTACAGAAGAACACCAAGCTTAGGAAACCCTAACCCTTTATGATGGTCTACACTATGAACAAATCTACCCTATTCAAACTTTGCCCTCAAGGGGGACATTATCAGTACAAAAACCTCCTGGAAAAGATAGTCCAAACAAAAAGCCGTTAACACCTCTGCTCATAAGACATAGTGAAGCAGGAGAGAACCATGGAGCATTAGCCATGTTTGATATTCAGTACTAAGTGTTAGCACTGAAGAGGAATGATGAGCTAACTGTATAGGAACTAAAAGACCTGGGAGGAGAAATGAAGAAATGCAGATGGTGAAGAAGAGAAGAGGCAGAAGAGATGGGGGCAGAGGGTAAAATGTTGATAGATGACAACGGAAAAGCAAAACCATCAGCACTTATTTTGCTTCCATCTACCTCAGTTAGGACAATATTCACAGTAGAACTGAATGTATCAGGGGTCAGCAAACTAAGCCCGTGTTTTGAATCCTTCCTGCTGTCTATTTTTATAAATAAAGTTTTATTGGAACACAGCTGTGACCCCTACCCCTTTTACATATTGTGTATGGCTATTTTTGTGTCATGAGGGCAGAGCTGAGCTGTTGCTTCAGAGACCACATGAACTCAAAGTTTATTATGGGTCTTATTATGTAAAATTTGGTGACTCTTGATTAGTTATGATATCTGTGGCTGAATCAAAGTTGGGGTTGATAATAAATGTGGTAAGTAATATTTACAATGATCTTTGTGGTTTTAATCCTAAGCAAAATTCAGTGAGATGAATGTAAAGTTCCATATCTGAGCCTCAAAGCCCAATGTTGCGAAGTAGAGGATATACAGCTGGACAGATTTCAGATGAACACAGGAAAGAACTTTCTAATAATCCGAGCCATTATCTAGAAATAAAACACAGTAGCCTGAGAGGACCTGTGTTGTCGTCACTGGAGCTTTCAAGGCAAGGCTGGGATGCCCACGGACGCAGGCTGGAGGACGGGACCTGCCAGCAGGGAGGGTCTGTGACTCGGTGGGGAGGGTTCGAGTGGCATGGAGCTGCCTGGGCCTGGAGCGCAGCGAGAAGAGCTGGGCACCCAATGAGCAGGATGGCGGGCTCAGAGCACCAGCATAGGAGGGGAATCTATAGAGAGGAAAAAATGTTTCTGAAAGCATTTAATAGAAACTATTTCCAAAAATAGATTCCAGATTAATCCTTATGGGAAGAATTAGAACATCACAGCACCTCATTATACTTCCCTTGCTGTTTTTATATCGAATGACATATGTGGCTGTCACCATAATCTTTTTAGAGTTTACCAGCATCTCTGATGATCTTAATCTGGCCCTGATTAGGATATATAGGTCTTGATCTTGGTTTTGTCTTTGAGTCACTATGTGCTTTGGGCTGCTGCTTCTTTTCCTTAAAAATTCTGTGTTTGAGTAGATAATCAGTCAGAGGCTGCAGTGGCCTAAGTCATTCCCTTTCTCCATCACCCCACTGAGAACCAGGGTGTCCTCCCCTGCCCTTTATCCCTGGGGAGTGTCGGCAACTATCAGGCCTAGGCCAGATGCCTCCAGCCTGTGGTAAAAGGGAGCAGGCTTGCCTGGTTCTGCCAAACCTTTAGGCCACGTTAAACATTTTCATTTATATTAAAAAATAAATCTGGAGCTGTTTAACATTCCCAAGCTGGTTGTGTGTGTGTGCTCGTGGTGTGTATGTGTTTGTGCATGTGTGCAAACATGCAAAACTTGAAAGCAGAGCATTTCAGCTGGCCCAGAATTTGCCATCTTCATCCAGCTGTTGGCTTTGCACCTCACAACAGACTTACAGCCCATGTCAATAGCTCCCATGAAATATGCCCTATTCTTTTACCCAGGCAACAAGGTTCCCAGCTGCTGTAGGGAACAGCTTTTGACGCAACAACAGACAAATACGATTCTTCATCTGGTCGGGAAGTGGGGCCAGTGTGTGAGAAACGACACTGAGATCTTTCTTCTCACATAATCAATGTAACTTGGCTAATTACTAGAAAGAAATAAGACTCTGCCAAGATTTATGTGAAATACAAAACTTTTTAAAATGCTCACTTGAAGATATGTTTTTATTGATGTGTGTGTGTGTGTGCATGTGTATGAGAGAGAAAGAGTGAGAGAGAGAGAGATACATTGATATGGTCTCCCACATCCACCCCGGCTGAGGACCAAACCCACAGTCTGGGCATGTGCCCTGAATGGGGGCCAAACCCACAACCTTTTGGGGTACAGGACACCACTCTTAACTAATTGAGCCACTGGCCAGGGCTGGAACATAGAACTTTCTAGTTTCTGTTTCATTCCTCAGTCATGGTGCTCCTTTCTTGTGAAAGTCACAGATTTATTCACAGCACGACTAAGAGGAAGAGACGGCAGAATGAAAACTAGCCACTTCTCAGCTTCTAGGATGTCATCTTAGGGAAACAAGCAGTATTTTAGGCAGGATTGCTGTTACCAAGCTTTCAGTTAAAAATGATTAATAAGAGGATGACAGAGGCAGGAGAAAAAGGTGTAGCTTTTGCCTCTGCTATTGTTCTGCTGTCGTCTGCACGATGTTAGGAAAGACACTTAATCAGTCAGACCCCTGTTTATCTGCTCACCCAGGACAGACCATGGGATTTATTTTGTCAATAAGCCTCGTCGTCTTTCAGCAGACTCCATTCCAAACAAGAGCATTCGCTACTTGGCTCTCTGAACAATGCCCGAAAACTGAATAATAAAGCTTGTAGCTTTTTATCCATATCCACATTTTCTATCTCACCCACGTTTTTGAAGATTGAGCTGAGTGAAATGTTTGCATTCATCGTTGGAGCTCTGAACTCAAACAAGGCCCAGGATTTTCTGACTGGGACCAGAGACTGTCAGGCTAATTTGATAGGGTGCTGTTTGAAAAACTGAAATACATCTGTACAGGTATTTTTAGATCTTCAGAGAAGAGCTCTCTCATCTCGCTTCAAGTGTCTTGATTCAATTAAAAAACAAAAACAAAATTCCACCTGGCTCCTCCTCTGTCAAAACCAGACTTATTGTTCCTCTAAGATGTTACAGTGCTAACCAGTTGTTCTCTGGTTTTCAAGCCATTCAGCCTCTGAACACAAAAATTCATTGTTCTGCTCTTTATATTTTGAAGACTCAAAGGCACCATAATTAGCTTACATACTTTTACTTTTAACTTAATTGTGTGTCAATTTTTGTCACTTTCAAAATAATGTCACAGTAAATCTGAAATGATACTATCAGGAATTTGTTGTTTGGATTCCCATGCTATATTTCAGTAATTACGCAAATTAATGAAGTAAGACAGCCTTATTTAGAAGCAATTCATATGATAAATGAGAAATAAAGCAAGAACATAGTTAAACTCAATTTTCATTTTTACAAACTGGGTCTTATGTTACTGGACTAAAACACAGGCTTTCAGTGTGAAAAGCTGTATTTGTAATAAGTCAGATCATTATTAAAGTTAAACATTAAAGGGTATGTTCTTTGCTCTTTCTTTATGCAGCTTGAGAGTATAATGTGTCCTTCAAATTGCAACCATATTGTTTCGAAATGCTTATCGATGTGAAGTGTCATTCAATTTCATGGGGTCCTCTGTTCCCATTCCCTCAATTGTAAACCAAATAAGAAAACAGATGTGTGATTGCAGGTCTTTTGAATATTAACTTTCAAGATGTGCATTTCCCTCAGATTCCAAATCATCTTTTGTCCCATTTTTTAAAACAACCCTCCTATTTCCATGACCAAGAGAGGCAATACTTTAATCAGTGCCACAAAAATTTCTCTTTAAAACTCCTAGTCTTTTTTTGGCCCTTCAGAGACTTAAAGCTCCATCCTTGGGAGCTCTGAGCTGTCTCCTGCACTCTCCCACCTGTGAAAGCCCAGAGCCCATGCCCAGAAAAGAAGCTGACATCACTGCTCCCTAGAGCAATTCATGTCCACAGATCCAGGGGTGTTTGCATTTACTATGCAGAGAATTAGCAACTCTACCTCGGAAGAGCTCCTGGTGGCCTGATCACGCTGTTTCGCTTTCAAAACTTCAAAGAAAGAAAACCCACTCCTTCCCCACTATTGTTGACCAGTTCTGTACATATATATTTTAAGAATGTTCTTTCTTTTGGTGAGCTAAAATCTACTTTTTAATTATCAACCTTAATTTTTCCCTCTGGGGTAATACAGAACAAATCTAACTACATTTTCCACTTGACAGCTTTTCAAATATTTAAAGAGAGGGACCAGGTCTTTCCTTCATCTTCTTTTAGTCGAGCTAATCATTCCCAGTCTTTTCATTTGTTCCTTATTTGCCATGGTTTTCAGATTCTGCCAAGCATTTTCTGTCTCCACTGCCTGTGCTGATCACCAGCAGTGAACAAATTCCAGTTCCCCAAGGCTCTAAAATACGGCATCCGAGACTGAACATGACACTGTAGTTCTCTAATAGGCAGAAGAACAGCACAGGACCCATAATTTGGTATATACACTTCCTTTTATGAAGTCTCCTGGCCATTCTAGCTTTCTTTCGCTTCTTTCACTTATTTAGATCTACTTACTATGTATCAGCCATGGCCCTGGAAAGACGATAATGAACAAGAACCAGTTCTTGCCCTTGGAGAACCTCTAATAGAGAACAAGCTGCGAAAACAAACAATTGCAACGTACAGTGAACACACAGTGGCGGGCAGGGTTTAAGGTACGGGAGTGAGGAATCAGAGTGACTGACTACGAAACAGCAGATGAAGTAGTACCAAGCAGAGATTTGATTGCTGCCAAGGCAGGTCTTTCCTACTGATGGCAGACTTTCCAATGTAAGTGTGCATTTCCCCTGGCAGCTGTCAAGTGACAGGCTTTGTTCATTGTCAAAGGAATGTCAGGGCTTCCTCGTCAGTAACTTCTGAAATTTCGACTCCACCCTCTCTGTGGTGAGACCGGCACCGCCAGTGGGGCTGGAATTCTCAAGGCAGCAGACACAGATCTGGTCGTAGCTATCATTTTGTAACTTCAAAGTTCTAGAACTTACACTTGAAATCGTCTTTTTGGCTGCTATCAGCAGTCTTATTTTTCTAAAAAGTAATAACCAAAATTTAAACCCACAGATTCAACCATGCTCTTAAGAGAGTTACACATCCAGATGCTACTCTGGAAGAAATGCACACAGAGATTAATAGCAAGGGCTTTGTCACGATGTTTTGGCCTGGTTATTTATCCTATGAATTAGGTGGCAATTCTATGCTTTTTTATCTATGGCTGGAAGCGGAGATAAACAGATAATCCCAAACTTCCTTTATTGGGAACTCTTCTTAAAAAACTGGAATCGGTGTTCTAAGTATCTTATCACATCTCTTCTGTATATTTGCAGCTTTTTGTTCTTCCCATTAAATTTCCAGCCCCTCACACACTGGTCCATTTTGTTCTCAGTCGGTTTCATAGCTGCCCCTTATTAATGGCTGAGTGTGGGTACCGAGGGAGGGTCTCTGAGAGACACAGAGGGCGGGAGTGGGGGGTGGGGGGTGGGAGGTGGAGAGAGGTCTTAAAATGTCCTTGATGGTAAATATTACATCTGCAAACACTTCATGGGGATTGCAGCCCAGCTTATTCCCCAGGGAGGGGGACAAAAGCGTCCTACTCTGCGTGACAAGATCTAGCCTGTGTGAGGCATCATGGGGGAAAACACTGGTTGCTTGGCTGGCTTTCCCATGCATCGTTTACTTTCCCTTTTGTGTGTATTACTGACCACACGGATCAAATAGGGGGACAAACAAAAATGCTCAAAGAAACGCTTTATTTATGTTGCCATTACCTCTGTAATCATGGCCATAGATCTTTTCTTACATAGGCTTGAAATACAACTTCATCTTCCATTGTTAATATTGGAGAGATTGGAGTTTTATGGCTCTGAGCTTTAATTCTTCAGCTTCAGAGGTGACCTTGACAGGGCCAAGTTCTTTGTATGATAATGCCTTAAATTTGTGCAACACTTAACAGTTTAATAAAATCTCAATGCACATGATGCTACTTTGAGTTCAATAGAACGGTATTTCTATTTTACAGGAAATGAAACTGAGGCTCAGAGGGGATCAGAGTTGTTTCAAGGACACAGGGAGAAGGTCATGAAGTTGGTAAGATATGGTAGTTTACCCAAGTTTTTGTACTGTGGCTTCAGAATTTTCCCTGTTGAACAACGCTGCCTCCAGCTGTAATGGGGGTTGGAGTTTATCAGATCTGAGTGCACGTCTTACTGCAAGTGATCCTCACAGGGGTCCTCTAAGGGAGGTTAGGCAGGCATCAGAAGGCAGATTGTTTTCTTTGCTCAACCAAATTCATAGGCTAAACTCGAAGGGAATTGCGCTAAACTGAAAGCTAAACAAACCTTTGGTGTCCATATTTTATTTTTCTGTTGAATTTTCAAGGCTCTATCACACTGTCATTCACAGAGCATACCTAGTAATATTTAAGGAAGTTCTTGCTGCTGAGCGTAGGTCAGCAACTGTGGCTGTTAAAAAGAAAGACATGTTACTAAATAAGAATTGACACTCTGTGGTCTCTGGGTATGACTCCTGGCTGAATGTTGGCTGGCAAAGTGTAAAGTCACATAGTTAATCTTCTTTCTTTTCTTCACCTTTCATGTCTATACCCTTTTATCTCTAATAACACTTAAACTCAGTCACCGCTGCAGCTCGTGACTTGTCTACACTTTGAGACAGTCACTCATCGGCAGAACACACTGGCTGCCTCTGCATTTTCCCCTCATGACTGCCAGCAGCCCCTGCCAGATAAGGCTCTCTACAGACTGGCTTCATGGGCATGTCACATGTGCAGCTGTGCAGGACATAATCCTTTGAAGAACCCCTGCTTGGCTGAAAGCTCTGTTGTTACCAACTTGAAATTCTGATTAAGTTTTGAACAAGGTGCCCTGCATTTTCATTTTGTCCTAGGTGCCACAGATTATGTAGGTGGTCTTGGCTCTCTGACCAAACTCACTGCAACACACACCCAGAGGTCCCCATTCTTGTGCCTTTGATCTATTTCTGAGGCGTAGATCTCTATCCGAGAGACCAGAGCTAGTCTCTGACTGAGTTTTATCTGAAGCTGAAAACATTTTTTAAAATGTGGGGACTTCTGGCCATATTTTCTTTCTTATAAGAAAACTGAGTTATGCAGCTATTGTTCAAAAGGTGCTCACCATAGAGCTAGGGTTTCTTTTTCATAAAAACGTTGTGTTAAATGTATGCCCTCTTGACAGAGCATGAAAGAGATTCAGGTAGAGAAAGAGATAGGGGGAGAGAGAAAAAGAGAGAGAAGTGGGGAGGGACAGAATAAGATTGAGGGCCGAAGAGCTCAGAAAACTGGAAAGAATAGAATATATTCTTACAAGATGACAGAGAAAATGATCCTCTATCAATAGCAGGTGGAATTGTTCATGGTTCTGAATTTTGAATTCTTTGGAGGGAACGGCGAGGTGGGGCTTATTATGGGATTAGGAAATGTGCGACTTTCCTTGCTGCATCCCTTGCTCTGGTGCTAACTTCTTAGTAATTCTATACATCGTTGTTTTTTTTTCTTTTCCTGTTTCGTAGTTCCTCCTCAATTTTTCCCCCCATTCCTAGTTTTCTCTCTCCTCCTTCCTCTCCCGTTATGCATATTATTTTACTGACTATACAGGTATGTCCTTGGTTCCTAATTTAAAAAGCAATGGAAATATTGATACAGTCCCACAGTTTGCTTTTTCTAAAGCACTAGCTGGAGAATAAACAAACTAAAATTAACATTGAAAAGATATTCTTAACAATTTGATTAGTGAATAAGACTATGCTTTTCTTTGTTTTCTCTCTAGATAATTATCAAAAAGCTGAAGTTATTAGTAGAATTTTTTGATATAAACTTTAACTTTTTTCCTGTTTGTCAGTTGCCCTTCACTAACTACTAAGTTCTTCAACAGAAATGTATTACATTAGATTGTCTTATCCTTAAAGAAGTTTGATTATAGAATTAGTTTCAAAACCTTAAACTAAGCCCTGACTGATGTAGCTGAGTGGATTGAGCATGGGCTGTGAACCAAAGGGTCACCAGTTCGATTCCCAGTCGGGGCACATGCCTGGGTTGTGGGCCAGGGCCCCGTGGGGGCCACATGAGAGGCAACCACACATTGATGTTTCTCTAACTCTCTTTCTCCCTCCCTTCCTTGTTCTCTAAAAATAAATAAATAAAGCCTCTAAAAAACCCCCTTAAACTAAGGGCATTGTTACTGGGGTTCTACATCCACCTTTTCATTTGGATTCAATGCTTTCCTGTCTTTGTAAGTATACCAAAAGAGGCACTGGAGTAGAAGATTCAAAGGCATGCCCTTGGGGAGTGGTGGAAGGAAAAAGAAGGGGGAGGGACTAGTCAAAGAACATGTGTGAATGACGCATGCATGTGGACAAAGGAGAGGGCATTGACTGTGGGCTAGAGGGGTGGGCTAGGTGGAAGGAGACAAAAGGGAAAAAATCAGCATGATTGTAATAGAATAAACAATAAAAAAAAGAAGAACAAAAGGCATGATCTCTCTCTCAAGAAGTTTACAGAATTGTGGAGGAGAGTTACAACAACAATGACGGGTACAATGTGAGATTCAATAGCTGGGGAGTGGAACCATAGTGTAGTACCAGGGCTTTCAAAGGTGTTTCTGTTGATTTATTGCTAGCATCCATTCTGACAAGTGTGAGATGGTATCTCATTGTGGTTTTAATTTGCATTTCTTTGACAATTAGTAACATTGAGCATCTTTTCATATGTCTAGTGGCCATCTGTGTGTTTTCTTTGGAGAAGTGTCTATTCAGGTCCTTTGCCCACTTTTTAATTGGTTTGTTTGTTTGTTTGGTGGTGTTGAGTTTTATAAGTTTTTTATAAATTTTGAATATTAACCCCTTATCAAATGTATCAGTGAATATATTCTCCCGTCCCGTGGATTGTCCTTTTATTTTGTTGATGTTTTCTTTTGCTGTGTAAAAACTTTAGTTTGATGTAGCCCCTTTTATTTATTTTTTCTTTTGGTTCCCTTGCCTGAGGAGATATATATCAGAAAAATACTGCTATAAGCAATGTCCAAGATTGTACTGGCTATGTTTTCTTCTAGGATTTTTATGGCTTCAGGTCTAACATTTAAGTCTTTAATTCATTTTGAATTTACACTTGTATGTGGTGTAAGAATGTGGTCTAGTTTCATTCTTCTGCACATATCTGTCCAATTTTCCCAACACCATTTATTGCAGGGGTGTCAAGCTTATTTTCTCCAGGGGCCATATCAGCCTCATGGTTGTCTTCAAAGGGCCGAGTGTCATTTTAGGACTGTATACATGTAACTCCTTCTTTACCAGGGGCAAGCAGCTCAGTGCTGCCACAGGGTAGAAACAAGGTGCCGGGTTGAATAAAACAAGGTGGAGGGCGAGATCTGGCCTGCAGGCCTTGTGTTGGCCAGTTGTAATTTATTGAGTAAACTACCTTTAGTCTATTGTATGGGCTTGCTTCCACTGTCAAATATTGATTGACTATAAAGGCATGAGTTTATTTCTGGGCTGTCTATTCTATTCCATTGATCTGTATTTGTTTTTATGTCAATACCATGCATCAACAAACAAGTGCTGGTGAGGTTGTGGAGAAGGGGGAACCCTAGTGCACTGTTAGAGGGAATGCAGACTGGTATAGCTGCTCTGAAAAGCAGTATGGAGTTCAAAAAATTCAAAATGGAACTGCTTTATGACCCAGCTATTCCACTTCTGGGGATTTATCCAGAAGAACCCAAAACACTAATTCAAAATAATATAAACACCCCTAGGTTCATTGCAGCATTATTTACAGTCACCAGAATTTGAAAGCAGTCCATCAGTAGATGAACAGATGAAACAATTATGGTACACTTACACCATGAAATACTACTCGGCCATAAAAGAAGAAAATTTAATCCTTTGTGACAGCATGGATGGACCTGGAGAATATTATGCTAAATGAAATAAGCCAGTGAGAGAAAGAAAAACACCATATGATTTCAATCATGTGTGGAATCTAATGAACAATCTGAACTAATGTGCAAAATAGAGACAGACTCATAGATAATGGGCAGAGCAGGTTGTCAGCTCTTGAAGAGGTGAGGGGGTGGAGGAATGAAGCAGAAAGGAAAGGGGTACGTGTGGACGTGACCAACGATGTGGTTACTGTGGAGGGGCGGAGGGATGGGTAGAGGTGGAAAGGGTACGAGAAGGATAAATGGTGATGGAAAAATACATATTTTTTAAATACGAGTATCACTGAAGGCGTGAGTGAGACCAGAGAAGGCGCTCAATCAGCAAAAGTGTAAGTATGAGGGAGGGGACTGGCATGACTTTCACTAATTTTCAAAGTTATGAAAAATTTAAAAAAACCCATACATCTGAATTCTGATAGGAATGGACTTTTCCTACTGCTAGGAGTGTGGAGAGATTCGATAAGCACTAGCTCATGCGACACTTTTGGGAAAGAGATAGGAAGCGGCGTGGCTGACTAGCTCTCTCCTTGAGTCAGTGACAAATGTCAGTAACTAACATGACTTAGGGTAAGATACCTAACCTTTCTATGCCATTATTTCTTACCTGTGACATGGTATGAGAACAGAATCTATCTTATGTAGAGTTATTGTGAGAATTAAGAGAATTTATATGCTTAGCAGAACAAAAGTGTAGTAAATATTAACATTACTGTTATCTTGACAGCTTTAAATAAATGTCCGCATTTAAAGGGACTTTCTTCAAAGCAATCACACCAGATGCAGCTTTTTCATTCATGCATCTTTTTTAAAGCTGAGTGTCATGCAGGCAAATTAGAGGACAGTTTCTTAATCAGTGGCATTGATTTTCACTTTCTTAACATACCATTGCTCATTTGTATTGAGGCGTTACAGTGAATGCTAAAAAAATGTCAACCACTCAACTTGATTACAGAGAGAGCCTTGGAAAAAGGGCCAGTGATTGAAGAGATGCAGGGAGCCCCTAGGACAGTGAGCTGGGCTAGGAAAAGAGCATTCTCCTTAGTCTGCACACGACTGAGACAGCCTGGGCTTCAGAGTCTGGGAGCTGTGTGGCCTTGGGCAAGTCATTAAGCAGCTCAGACTCTCAGTGGCTGCTCTTTAAATGGAAAATAAAGTTAAAAATAAAAGAAAGAAAATCTACTCTGTTTCCCTCACAGGGTTCTTTTGAGTGTTAAACAGAAAGGTGTATATAAAAGTGGAGTATAATTTAGCATTCGCATTGTAGCTTTAATTTCCTTCTTTGATCAAGACTAAACCTGTATATGAATAGTAATATTTTGTTTACCAAATTTTTGTTAAGTGTTTGATTCTTCCTGCTTATTTCTTAGTGATGGATCATCTAGGCTGGTGTCCAGCTACCCTGCAATGCGTTAGTCATGGTAGGGGCTTTTAAAAAAACACGGATGTGTGGGCACTACACCTGGGCCTCCTGGTCTACCTGTCCTGAGTTCAGTTTAATTATTGACAAGTTCAGTACTAGCAAAGGAATAAAAAGAACACTTGCAAACTGTTTAGGAAAGAGGCAGAGTTGGACAACGCTGTAACATTTGACCTAACAGAAATGAAGAATCATGGGCTGCTTTCATTTTCTAAAGCACCTTATGGAAGCATGATGTATGGGTTAGGTCAGGGCGGTTGTGGACAGTTCCACAATTACCGCATTGCACTGGCTTCTCTAGTTTCCATGGCTGAACTGAGAAAAGTGTGCCTTTTTACTCTGTACTTAATTTCCATAGATGAATTAAAAGAACACTATACTATATAGTTGTTTAGCATGAAGTCTTTTTTTAACATCTTATTACTTATTACGATATTTGTTTTGACTTAAAACCTCTCCCTCTCCTTCTCTATGACAGGAAATTTGCCTTTATGAGCTTTTATTAACCTCCCCAAGGGGTAGTGGGAATGCAAAATAGTATAGCCCCTTTGACAGAAAATTTCGCAGTTTCTCACAAAATTAAACACAGTCTTAAGGTCTAGCAATAGCTCTCCTTGGTATTTATCCAAATGAACTGAAAACAGGTTCACACAAAAACATCACACTGAATGTGGATGTTTATTGCTATAAACATTTGAAATTTGAAATTAAATTCGAAATTGCTTAATTTATAATTGCCAGAACTTGGAAGCCACAAAGTGTCTTCAGTAGGTGAATGAGTAAACAAACTGTGGTACAACCAGACAATGAAATACTATTTAGCACTAAAAAAAACAAACTATTTTTTTCAAGCCATGAAAAGACATAGAGGAAACTTAAAGGCATATTACTAAGTGAAAGAAGCCAATCTGAAAATGCTACCTACTATATTATTCTAATTATATGACATTCTAAAAAGGAAAAAAAAAAACTATGTGGATGGTTGATCTCCATATGGTGAATACATGTCATTTATAGGTTTGTCCCAAACCCATAGAATGTACACAGCCCAGAGTGAACACTAAGGTAAACTGTAGACTTTGGGTGATGACATGGCCATGGAGGTTCATTGATTGTGATGTGGGCACCTTTGTGATGCAAGATGTTGATAGTGGGGGAGGGTGTGCAGGTATAGGGCAAGGGGGTATATGGAAATCTCCATACTTTCTGCTCAATTTAAAACTGCTCTGAAAAAAGATAATTTAAAAATCTAACCTAATTTTATACAAATTCAATAGCATAAACACACACACACACACATACACACACACAACAAACAGATACAAAAAGCCGTTAGCATGCTTCATATTCTCCCTTCTTTGCACTCTGCTCTATTCTTCCTATCTACTATTCGGAGAGTGGATGCAATGACATTCCCTCTGGGCTCAGGGTTAGGCCTTGGTCAAGAGTAGGGGTAATACACGAGAAGAGGAGCTTTTAAAGTCCCAGTTCTGGTATTGGATGCCATCTTTTGTTACAAGATATTCAGGGACCATTTCCCTGTAAGGGACAGGGTCTCCTCAGGGTATAGACAGACCTTCAGAATGTAAGAAGCCAGTAATTTATTTTTGGAGTTGGATGCTCAGAAAATCCAAGAGGCCTTCTTTGACCAACATGATTTGTCATCCAGGATAAAGGGCATGTTTTGGTGGTCCTTGGTTCTCTGGGCTGAGAGGATGGCTAAAACTTTAGGGAAGAACTAGTTTTTGCCAAAAGCAGGTGATTTTTTGACTTATCAGGACAAGAGGACCTAAGGAGAGAAAGCAAACTATATTTGGAAAGAAGAAAAGTTGCTTATTATCATAAAAGTATTCAATGTTCACTGTAAAGAATTTGGGAAATAAAAGATATATAGAAATAAAATTATCTGAATATCCACCCACAAAAAAAAAGGTATTTGTTAGTAGTTTGAAGTTTTGATAACTTGTTTTTTCTACGCATGTTGAATATTTTACAAAATTAGAAAAATACCAAATATGCAGTTTTATATACATTTTTTTACTTAACATTATCATATTAATATTATCCATATTAATAAGTTTTGACTGTAGTTTCCATTTTTAGAAAAATTCTAATTCAAGGACACGTTCTATGGTTTTTAAAGAGAGAGGAAGGGAGAGAGAGAGCGAGAGCGAGGTGAGAGAGAAACATCGATTGGTTGCCTCAGGTGTACACCCTGACTGGGACTGAACCTGCAACCTAGGTTTGAACCCCGACTGGAAGTCAAATCAGTGGCCTTTCAGTGTACAGGATGACACTCCAGCCAACTGAGCCACATGCGTCAGGGCAACTTAAAAGTATTTTTGATGACTGTATAATATTCTGCTGCATGCATGCTCCATAATTTATTAGATTAAACTAATCTTTTTTGAATATTTTGGGGTTTTAGATTTAGTATTAATGAAGTCTAAACTATAGCTGTATACACAACTTTGTATGGTTTTCTCATTTAAAAATGAATATTGTATAAAATAGGATTCCTGTAAAGAAGGATCCAAGCTTTATGGACTGTTGTTACATGTTCCCAGGTTCCACTGGAATAAGACTGACCGATGGTGCACCAGAGCGCTTGTTTCAATTTGCTTTTGCTGAGCAATTATACCTCCTCCAAACCCCGTTTTGGCTCTTTCCCCTAGGACGAGTTCTAGAAAACTGGGCAAGAATTCTGAAACTGAAGACTACATTGATTATAAGATGTACTATTACATTATGTACACCAAGAAATAAAAAATGCCAATTTTGTTAGAATGCACCATCAATTGTAAGATACAACGCAATTCTAGAAATGTTGAAGTGTGAAAAAAAATGTGTAACTTTGAATGAAAGAAATATGTATTTCATTTTATTCTCTTTGATGGTGCTTCCTTGGACCTTTTGTAAGCAGGTGAAGCTGGACATGACACCAAATAGAGGAGGATGTCTGGCTTTTATCTGATGCACTGACGGCACTGATGGCCCCTCTGCCTTCTCTCCATCTCTTCCCCACCCCAGCCCCCTCCCAGGGTCCTCCCACTGTACCTGTCATTGCTGTCCTCTGATGGCCCACTGAAGTTTTCTAGTCTCCCCATTACACTTCAGAACCACTGTACTGTAGTTAGGAGTGTCATTGAAAGCGGTGGTGGGAGTAGGTACAGAATTTGCAATTGGAGTTCTCTTGAAATTTTAACTTACTCATCTTTCCCAACATGCTCTTATTACCCAGTTATTTTGTATAATATCCATGTTAATCAGGCTTTTATTAGATTAGTTCCTGTTTTTCTAAAAACACATTCCTCAATTTTATAAACATTCTTTCCTATTTACTTGGAGACAGAAATGCATATACATACAATCTATAATATCCTCCCCCTTCTTTCTATGAGCATGTGTGGAAACTATATATTGTGTCTGTATGCATACTTTTAAAAAGCATATGTATGTGTGTGTGTGTATATACCTATAAGTATGTACTTTATACTATACACTTTATACTTGGAAAAAGGGGGCACTCATAATATGCCCACATTGAGAAACTTATATCCATACTTTATTATTATAGATATTTAATTTAAAAAACATAAAACATATTTATTTATACTTAGTGCCATGGAAGAAATAGTCTTTTTTTTGGTTTGTTTTGTAAATGCCTCCATATAAAATATTCTTCTTTTCCCCAGAAGAGTCTGAACCAATTGAGAGCAACGGAAGAACAGTCAGCTGAAGAGTACCAGAGTATCACAGTGTCATTTTATTTCGGATAAAAGCTGAATGGAGAATGTTCTATAGGAGGAAAACATAGTAAGTCCAATGCTGAGCCCAGGATGAAACTGACTCAACCTTCAGCCACAGGCAACACTGAACTTCTCCAACACTCCCTCCCCCCAAAGACAGACATGGATTTAATCACCAAGGTTACTGCATGGCCCAGAGTAGATGAGAAGAAGTACCTTTGGCCAGCCAGCAAATTCCTAAACCTAGAGAGGGGGAAGGGGCCAAGCTGTCCATGTCTGGCTTCTCTGCCTGCTTCATCAGTCACCCAAGTCATGCCACCACCTCGAGGGGTGGTGCAGGAGATGAGGAGCATTTGAAAAAAAAGTCTTTCCTCATGGAAACCGGATGAGTGAAAAACCCACCTCACTGGTTTTTGCTTGCAAAGAAAACTGAGACAAGAAAGTTGTACACACTTTACCAGAATCACACAGCTAGTTAATAGCAGAGTTAGTCTTGTACTCTTCTCCAGACTCCTACTTTGGTGGTTTGTTCGTTTGTTTTTGCAGCAGAAAGGGAACTAAATGGGCTAATGCAAGTTAAAAGCCCATTCCTTCCTTCCTTCCTTCATTCAAGAGATATTTATTAAGCACCCACCATGTGCTAGCCACCGTTTGGTCTCTGGAAATAGTTCTTAACAATATAAAAATAGTACCTGCCTTACTGAAATTTACCTCCTGGAAGACAGAGAGCAGACAGGCTTTAAGGAGAAAAAGACAAGTAAAACAGACTAAGATTGTCAGAGGCAACTCTTTATAAGAATTACCCAGATAAGGCCCCCCAAAGCAAGTAAGACTTGAAGACAGGAGGAGCAGCCATGGATTTCTGGAGGAAAAGAACTGCGGGCTGAGAGAATGGCCAGTGTAAAAGCCTATTGAGTCCCACTGTGCTTGGTTTTGAACGTGTGTTCTTGCTAAATTCAAAGACAAAAGCAAGGTCACAGAGGTAACAAGCAAATGAGCAGATATTTTGGATCCCACAACAAGGATGACTACTTTCCCCTGTTCCTAAGGCTACGCTTGCTGGCAGTTATTAGTGATTAAAATCCTGGGTGAAACGTTCCTGGAAGACCTCGCCAAGTCTCTGTTTTAATTCTCAGCTGAGCAGTGTTATTGCAGGTTGCTCATCTGGAAGAGAGCCTTGCATGATCTTCATGGCCCTCTGGTTCTCCCGTGCTAACAATGCAGCACCCTCTCCGAGCAGGGGTTGCTGCAGCACACACGTCAGGAGCCAGAGTGTCTGAGAGTCCTGAAGCCTGTTTTATTGCTTGTTCACTGTCATCCCTTATTAGTGAAGGTGTCACAGACCTGACTTCTATCCTGTTGGGCATTTGCTCTGTTTCTAGTGAATGCTTGTATTACATTGATTTTTGAATCACCAATGGTATTAAGTGGGTAAACTGTACAGCTTTAGAAGAAATCCTCTGAGCTGTTGGATATTAAGATATTCTTAACTTCTGCTCTATTTTTTTTTTTTTTTTTGTACAGCAGAGTCTCTGGTAAGTTCCACAAGATTGTGCAGCCTGGCTCATCATTAGGTTCAGGATCCATAAAACTTGTGTTTCAAGCTAGTTACCACCATAAATACAGTGTGGCAGGATAAGGACCTGCACAGGTATGAGATTTCGGGGAAACTGCACGTTAAGAGCCAATTCGTTCAGTTCACTGGGAAGAAAAGTTGTTGGGCAAGAAGTGAGAGGGTAGCTATGCCCAGGAACATTAACTCGCTCAGCACGGTGCTGAGCCAATGTCTGCCGGGGGGCTTCATAATTAAGGTGCACAGACTGTCCTAACTAGGGGAGAGCAAGAGAGGGAAGGGAGACCAGAATAGATCTGGAAGAAACTAGCTGTGTGTGTGTGCATTCATGTCTTTAAAAAGCACAAGTGAGGGAATGCCTCTCAGGAGTAAGAAAGGGAATCAATATAACTAATCACATTTCTCTATATTTTCCATCTCTCTGAGAAAACCCAGGGATAGAAAAGTTTGGGGGATAAAAGTACCACAAATTGAAATGGGTACAAGATGAGCATGTATTGCCACCAGTGAATTTTCTCCTCTTCCAATTTAACATTCTCTAACACAGTGCCCAACACACAGGAGGGGCTTATTAGTGTTTGTTGAAAATAAAAAGATCAACTAAATGAATGAGTGGTGAGTTAGGTGCCTTGATTCAAAGCCCAGTTCTCTTCAGAATCTGCATGATAAACTGACATTTATTTATAAGTGAATTGTATAAAGAAGGGCTATTTAAGTGAACTCCATTCAAAGTCACATTATATCTGATAGGGTGACTTTGAATATACTCATCTTGTGCTTTCAAAAATTTTAGAGAGGACTGTAGGAATGAGACAGAAAAATAAATATGAACCTGTCCCTAGACTTAATATAACATGAAAATATTTATAAGAAGACCTTCATTGTAAGGTTCGTCATATCATTCAATTTACTATGGGCAACATTTTACTCTTTACACTCTCAATTCATTCCCACTGGCTCCAGCGGGAACTTCAGAAGTGCTTCAAAGACCCATGTGGAGTGCATTTGATTCTGAGCCATGCAGGTTTTGTCCTGGGCTCCTCCCTAGCCAGCATATTACTTAATCACACTCAACTATCTAGATATTTTCCCTTAGTGATTTACATCTACTCACCCATTTGTCCATCCATCTATCCAATCCATATTTATAAGCACATGTTATGTGTTAGGTCATTGCATTGGAAGCAGACATGACAGACATGGTGCTTTGTCCCAGTAGCTCACAGTCATTTCCATCAGCTACACTTTGGGCTGACTCAGTGCCCAGTGTAAACCCCCTCTGCACTCTAATGTGACACACTTGTCCATTTCCACCACCACAATACAGGGTTATTTCTACTACGTCACGTGAGTTCTCCCGGTAGTTGTGCTCTCGGGTCGTGCATATCTGGGACTTCAGCTGTAGTGAGTGTTCGTTTTTGGAACAGAATTGAGAGTTTGTGGACAGCCTAAGTCCTGGGTCTAGCTGTTATTTAGGGAGGCCCTGTAAGCCTTGGGGACCTAGGGACTGAAGATCCCTTAAGGAGCCAAAAGGAGATGAATGCTACTTTGTCTTCTCATTTCTCAAAGAATATTTATGATGTGCCATTATAGGCCTTAAAGTCTCCACAAAACACTGCATTTATAGATGACACCACTTCAGTAAAGCCTAATGGGGGACTCATTAGCAGAAAATTAGTTATTCAACTTGTTAAACATTAATTCCTCTTATGCTTCTGGTCTGCCTAATGCAAGCATAAGGGCGGGGAGAGGCAAACTAGAGTTTGAACAAGTTACCTCATCTTGCCAGTGGTCCTGTTTTACCTGCATGTGTCTAAATATTGCTTTGCTATTCTCTTTGTCACCCTGAAGGCTCATGGAGGAGAAGAGCTTCTCACGAGAAGAGAGAGTCCTTTCATGAGGATTTGATGAGCAGAGTAGGGGATAGAGAAAGGGAATGGTAAACACAGCTTCTAAATTTCCAGAATCTGGGAATCTTTGGGCAGGAGAAGGAAAGTGGAGCATGTAGGGAAAAGAGAGGGGCAGAAAGCTAGGAGACTGGATCTGCTGTGTTCTGGAATGGAAGGCAGTGGAGCCATGTCTGGGGTACAGTGAGCAACAGCACAGCTCCTCTGAAGCAGGGCCCGAGGTGGGGCTGACACAAGTCGGTAAGGGGTCAGGACTTGGGTTTCATGGCACAGGTTTGGGGCTACACTTCAAAGTTAGCAGTCCCCTGACATCTAGAACATGGCTAAAGAGAAATGCAGGGAAAGGGTAGATGCAGAAGGACCGCAACTTGCAAGACCTGTGCATGCCCAGACCTGCCCCTGGGTCTAGAGCAGCAAAGTGGTCTGTCTGCAGGGTCAAGGTGTTGCAGTCAGAAATGGTCTGCGTGCTGCGTGGAAAGGGCAGTGGAAGCCAGGGGTTCTTGTTACCTTATTCCTTGGTCGTGAGAAAGAAACTGAGCATTTTGGGACTAAAAGATGTTAATACTTAAAGAGAAACAGACATCCTGCTGATATCAGGAAGGTCCCGCCTCTGGAGACTACTGGGCCCCTAGATTTCCCGATAAGTGTGTCCATCCGTCATTCTCATTGTTCTGCCTGCGTGACTTTGGTTGATCTAGTATTTGCATCGTAAAGTGTTGTGAACTAGCTGTTTCTGGTTCTGTAGATTAAGGTTTGGCTCAAGCTAAATTTCAAGAAATAATCATTGTCATTCTCTGGATACATCCCATCTATGAGTCCAGGCCAACCAACTCACTGTAGACACACTTGCTCTCATTTTACACATGGGAACCCCTGACCCAGAAAGGTGGGGTCCTTGTGTAAGGCTGCAAGCTGGGGAAAGTTGAAAACCTGATTTGACTGATTCTGAAGCCCAGATGTTCCTTCTCTGCCATGCTTCCTCCTGCTGGTGAGGTTTGTCCCCAAGTTCTCCTTGACCTTTCTTTAGGAGACTTTTTGTTGTCCTCTGCACTCTTAGGCTTTCTGTAAGCTTTGCTGCCTGCAGCTCTCCAAGCTTGCTTCCTTTCCCTTTCTGACCACACAGCTACACATGTGGGTCCAGGACAGGCCCCACATATCAGGGGTGGCGGTGGCTAAGTAATACTCCATTTATATCATGTTCATGAGCAAAGACACACATAATATATCTAGAAACTGCTGCTCACAAATGTGCATAATGTGTCTCAGGAGGAGTGGAGTACAGATTTTTCTCTTTGCAGACATTTACTTAATCCAACGAGGCAGTAGAAATGCAGGCCAGGCCTACAGAGTTTGGAGAAGAGCACCCCCCCCACCCCGCCCCAGCCCCCACTGCCAGCCACTTCTTAAGTAGCTATGCTGTGCCCTGCATGCCTGTCCACCAGCCTGCCTGCTGGGTCTTCCCTGTTAGTGCCAGCCTGCTGCTTTATGTGGCACTGTGTGGCTGATTTGATGACCTGTGACCCAACTGTCCATCTGGCCACTCAAGAGTTTACTTGGTTGTTTATTTATTTATTTATTTATTTTGCTGTGACTGAATTTCTACTGCTTCTCTCAGCATCTGACTTGCAAACCATTCTGCTCTGTCTGTTAAATGGTTGAAAAGAGAGAGTGGCCTCCCGCTGCCAGTTCTGCCCTGTGCCCTCCCCATCTTCAGTCGGATGCACCTGTGCCTCCGAGGCCCTGCTTCCTCCTGAACTTGCCGCCGCCGCCGCGGTCGCCACCCAGTGTGCCATGTGTGCAGCGCTCTGCATTTCATTTTGTACTTGGCAGGCACTGAGCTCAACTGGACAGTGAGACCCAGGAAATATGACACCATCTGCTTCCTGCCATGTTCTAGCTCCCGAGCTTGACAGCAGGGCATCAGCTGTTACCCGAGTGCACTGGCTCCTGTGAAGCGGGCCGTTCAGGAACCACCTTTGCTAACGCTTTCCTCCTAGCGCAACTTATACTAGTCTGGCTACACTGCTGAGCATTTATTTTCCTCTTGACTCCTAAAGTGAAAATGCCTTCCTGCTTTCTAAGTTTTCCAAAGAAAATACATACCTGCATGTTATAAATGTTAGCTTATTCTGCCATTTTTTTATATGTGGAATTTTTCCTGCCCAAAAGGTAAGCTGTTCAGATGGGTCTCCAGCTGCCTGAACTGTGTCCAGTGCCTGTGCTTTGGTTACCATCGCGTTCCAGGTGGGCTCAAGGCCCTTAACTCATGGCTAAGTGAAGATTAGGTCCTCCATAGGGAGGATTAAGAGACAACAGTCATAGGAAATGGGAAAGACAGGTTGGGCTGCACGCTGCAGTGTCTAATGCAGCTGGCAGCAGCCTGGGGCCAAAGGAGGAAACGGGAGGTCTGTTTCCTTCTTGCCCTGGCCCCTGCAATCTCAAATCTCCCCGAACCTCTAACCTGCTGCTCTCTAGTCCTGGAAGCTGCCAGGCAGGTGGTGTGGGGGAAAGCACTGAAGGCTGAGTGCTTTTCTGACTCAAGATTTGTAATTCCTTTGTGGACACACAAATCAAGCCACCTGTGTGGAGTATTAAAAAATACAACAAAGCACAAAAAACAACCCTGCCAATCTATTGATGAATTTTCAGACTCAAACTATGCCATCTGGACCCAAAAAAAAAAAATGGCTCCTGGAATCTGTGTTGCATTTTTCCTGTTTCTTATGATTTTGACCTGGTTTCGGTTAGCCATTCCTATTCTGATGCCTAAAGAGTGATACTAAACAAGACCTGAATCCTAATTGAAAATGTGTGCTTTTCTCATTGAACTTTGTTGGCCCTTTGAAGGATTATGGCATTCTGAAGTTTTTATAGATTTGCTGATAGTGTGCCTGAGAAAACTTTCTGTAGTCACCATATTGCTCCTAGACAAGTTGAAGCCTTTAAGTGCTGGGCCATAACAAAGATAAAACAATTCGTCACAGTGCTGGAGTAGGACATCAGAGCAAAGGCTGTGTTTGAAACAAAAGGTGGAGAGAATGGGTGGGCCGCTACACCCAGCCAGTTCTACAACAGAGACAGCCACAGGCTTTTGCGCTGGGAAGACTGATGAGATACACATGTGTGTGAGTGCTTGCGTGTGTGCACACTCACACACTGTGGTTCATGCCACTGTTGTTACACCAACTAGAATCAATGGACAGAACTGCTGTCCTCCCTTTGACCAGATGGGGTCAACCCAGATCCCTTCCCACCTACCTCCGATGCCAGCTGAGCTCTCCCTGTGTGGCCTGGTGAGCACTATAACCTAGACCATGGATCCTGATGTGGCAGCGGCGACATTAAAAACTTGCTTATGTTTTAGACTCAGTGGGTGGTATGGTTATGTGTGGATTGTATCAACACATAGACTATGGTTTATCTAATTACTAATTTCTGGTGAGCCCACGTTCAATTGTTTAATTTAAGTATTTAATATATTGGGTTGGCCAAAAAGTCAGTTTAGTTTTTACCATGAAATAAAAGACACATTTTCATTTTCAACAGTAACTTTATTGATTTGGGTATTTTTGAGTTTGTCAGCTTTCTCCCATGTGGTATAATGTTGATTATTCTCGGTTAATGCCTTGATTTTATCACTATGAACTTCAACAGGTCTACTCCACTGTGGAGCATCTTCCAGAGAGAAATCTCTAGCACGAAGCTTCACAAACCACTTTTGACACATTGGATCAGTCACAGCACCTTCTCCATAGACTTCACAAATATTTGTTTGCATTTCAATTGTATTTTTACCTTTCTTGAAATAATAAAGCATTTTCAATATTAAAATGGCTACACAAAAATTTACCAATTTTGATTTTTAATACATGCTGATATGATAGCTGCCACACAATACAATCTAACAAAATTGTTTCAAATTAAAGCAAAGACAATTAACTAAGTGCTACGAGAGCCATCTTATGTAAAAATCCAAAAGAACTTTTTAGCCAACTAATATTCTGGTCCTTTTACATTTATAACAATACCTACATGAACAACATGACGGTTCTTCATTCTCTCTCTTCCTTCCTCCCTCCCTCCCTTCCTTCCTTCCTTCCTTCCTTCCTTCCAAGCTGCTATTCCGTGCTTTTTAAAAACATTATTGGGGTAAAATTTACAACAACAACAAAAAAAAGCAAAAAAACATTCTCCCTCTTTCTTGATTGGTGTAGGTCTATGGATGGCCCAGTCAGCCCTGTTTAGAATCAAGACGACTCACCGTACACTCTAGTGAGCAAATCCTGGCTCAGACTGGGTGCTGGCCAGTGTTCTAGCACCTAAGCAAAGGTCTTACAGGAAGGACCCTGTGCAGCAGTGGCCACTGTGTTGGCACTGAATGATAACAACCATCTTAGCAGATGCCATGTTCTCCTTAAAGAGTCTACCACACACAGAGAGTAAAGGATCTAAAGTCTCATAATGTAGATCCATTGAAAGTTGTAGTGTTAGTACTAATTAAGGAGCATTTAATGATAGCACTAGCAGGCTAGTCAAGTGAAGGCTAGTCATTCCTTCCAGGGTTTTCTCTCTCTTTTCATAGGGAAAGAATTTAGATGGATTTGTGACGTCAGCTGAAACAAATCAGTGGATGAGTGATTACAGGATTTGAGTGTGGTTAAGCCAAGATTAATGCCACTACTTCCTGAGAATGAGGGAGATGACTGTCACCCAAGTGAGTGAACTTACAGTTCAAGATGTGTAGGTTTTTAGCCAGCAGTTAAACTTCTCTGGGCATGCATGTTAAACTTCTCTGGGCATGCATGTTAAACTTCTCTGGGCATGCATGCATGCATACACCATCCCAACCCCAACGTAGCATCCCCTGTACTCTGTGAAGGCTGATAAGCAAACAACAATAATGATAGAGGACTAGATGGTACATAAAATGCTCAATGTGACTAACCTACCGCTTACTAACATTCTTGGGTCATCAGGGCACCATTTAGGCTGAGCCCTTAACGAGGTCATTTACCTCGACCTACACCAGAACCATTACCTTAATTGCTACTCACGCTTCATGAAACAGTTTATGGGTAAACAGTTTTCACCAAGGGAATTATTAACTACCCCCCTGGATTACCATAGGATCAAGAATTATAAAAATAGTAGCAATTGTAGTCATAATAACCTATGCTGTATAAGTACCTGTTATACAGGTCTTAAATATTCACCACCATGGTCACCCAGAGCAGCTTTAGGGTGAAGAGTGGGATAAGAAACAGGACGCTAGTGATTAAAATACGTGGGTGGATAAGAAGGTCCTTCTCATTCATGAAGTCTGGAAAGCATAAAAGAGCAAAAGGGCTGCCATACCTTAATCTTCCTATTATTGATTTTGTTTCACATTAGTGCTGAAAAACTAGTGGTAGACATGTGAATTGTTCTCACCTTAATAGAGGGAGACAATGTGCTAAGTGAATACACTTTATGTGCATGCCCAAGGTCAAGGTAGAGCCAGAGTTTTAGAAATAGTGTCAGTTCTGTTCTCATTAGCATATTCTGTGGCTCCTTGATGCCCAAACAAGTTGAAAGCAAGTAACACCATGCTCAAGAAATTTAACTAAAATGGATTTGGAGGTCATGGACATGTAGCCATCTCATTTTGTGTGCTGCTTCTTCAGTCCCTTGCCAAGTGCCCACCAGGCTCATAGATTGCAGTCTGAGGTTCCTGGTTGAGTTGGTATAGAAATGACTCCCGCATCAACCTGTGGGTGTCCTAAACTGACATTCTCCACCCATACATTTTAATAGTCCTTTCTGCTTCTGAACTATCATGATGTGCCTCTTGTTTGTTCTTAGATGTTTGCCTAGAAAATAAAATTCAATCTGAGAGAGGTGCATTTCAGGCACTCTGCCTTCAGACCCTTCCCTGATGCTCCAGCTTTCTCTTACGACTTCTTCTACATGGGGCACTCTGGTCAGTGATGCTCCGCTCTTTCGGCTTGTTCGGCCAGCAGAAAGCACAATAGTGCATTTATTGTATTTCTTGAATTGAGCAATGAAGAAAACGTCTTTAATGAAACACATTATTATGCATTTTACACTGACTTGTTAGTTAAATAAGCACAAATAGAAAACTAGCTATAAAATTTTACAAAGATCCTATAGATTGCGTATAATTCTCTTTCCAGGGCAGTAGAGAGAAAAATGGTTCTTCCCCCAGAGGGGGCCTCTGAAATATTTGAGAAAAGCAATCATATTCTTCAAATCTCTTCCTCATCAGGGTGATAGTTTATGTTTCTTCAGCTGTTACTCACAGGAAATGGTTTTAAAGTCCCGTGGATTTGGCTGACTTCTCTGGTGAGAGCTTGTCTTTCTCAAAG
Organism: Sturnira hondurensis; assembly: GCF_014824575.4. NCBI lineage: Eukaryota > Metazoa > Chordata > Mammalia > Chiroptera > Phyllostomidae > Sturnira > Sturnira hondurensis. The sequence continues at coordinate 4,844,447 of NW_028085694.1, forward strand.
CGTAAACAGTGCAGCGCACAGACACTTCCTTCCCTTGATCTGGATCCCGCACTTCTAGAGCTGTCACCTCAATGGTTAAAAAAATTTCTTTGCCGCTACATCTTGTACGATTGATTCATGGTGAGCTTGTTGTCAACTGAAAACCTACATCTTTTTAAACACATGCATAATTATCGTGAAACCCCCCTCCTCCGTTCTGTATTTATGCAGCTGGTCTGAGGAGGATAAGTGAAGGACTTCACATGTATCCCTGTTGAAATTCATCTTGTTAATAAGCCCAACATTCCAGCCTCTCAAAGTCTTTGATGATTCTGATTCAGTATTTCAATGTACTAACTAGACCTCTCAGATGAAGATTTGGTCTACATACCATTTTCTACTTGTTAAAATGTTGCTGTCAACATCCCTAAACTCTCACCAAAAGAGGCCTCCCTCAATCTTGGTTACAGTGAGTGGGGGGCCTCTCATCAACGTGGTGTGTTACCCTGTTTCAGTTTACACATGCTGACCAGTAACCCAGGTAGACCTGGGCATTGGTGGGTAGAAGCAGCTGTGCTGTGTGGTGGTATTTAAAGTGTTCAAACTAAGACTAAATAGCTTCTGCCACTTTTGACTACTCCAGCCACAGCAATGTACAGTCTATTTTTTATCTTAAGATAGTGCTCAAATACAAACTAATCAAAATAGGGCAGAACAAAACCATTCACCAAATCTCCTCTTGCACAAGGACACATATCCTGTCCCCGCCCTCATGAAATTCTGCCCTGCAACAACAAGAATATGACAAAGGAGACTTGCCTTCTAAAGCCATAGCCAAAACTTACTATGCTGCTGGTCATAAATGCAGTCCAGAGAAGGGGTGGAGCAATTTGCTTATGTCTCACTGACTAGGGCAGGGTCCAGACACACAAACAAAAGTGATTTCTCAGGAAAACAATAAGCAACCCACACTGTTGGTTTTTGTTTTTTAGCTTCTCTCACAACACACGTGCACATGCACCTTTTGCAAATATGAAAACTAAATATTTGGATGAATGGATAAGAGAATGAATGAGTGAAGAAACAGCCTACCCAAAGTCATCTGGGATAAGCTCACTGCTCTTTTCCCAGGTAGTGAAGACAGCTATCTTTGTGCAGAGCAGATGCAATGAGATCATGTCTCCAAGAGATGAACCGGGAATGAATTCACTTAAATTATGGTGCTCACACAGAGGTTTTTAGTTTGAACATTTGTGCATATGATTTATAGTACCCTCCATCCAGTGGGGTCAATGCAAGAAAAAAAATTAATTACAGCATACACACAGCAGTTTGCTTAAAAGAAAGCTAAAAGTTTGTGGGGACTTTTTTTTTTTTTTACTTTTAATGAGACAGGAAAGTTATCCTAAAAGAAAAAACCTTTATAAAACATTTGCAACTCATCAGAAGTATGAATCTGACCCTAGTATGGGGGAAGGGGAGAGTGCTGGTACTGACCCCACTTGGTTTCAAGCAAATTAGCACCGATCCCAGGCCCCTACTCAGCTCCTACCTCCTCCCATGCCAGCCTCTCCAGGATTCCCTTTTATTTTAGCCTAGCCTCCCCCTGTAGGGAAGAGAGTAGTATTATTGTCCTTTCTTCTTGGCAACTCAAGTCTGAAATTTCAAATTTATAGTCTAAGAACTGTTCCGGTGTTTTTCTGGCTCAGAGGGTGTTATGATCAAATCCAATTAAAACCATTCTTTCTGTTAATAAAAAAAGTCAGCGCCTTCCCATTAAACTCGGACCCACCTTTAAGTTAATTAATGGCTGTTAACACCTTCTTTACTTTCAGGGTCTCTTGGGTACCAGGCTTCTGAGACAAAGCAGAGTCTGGTTGGCAGGTCAGTGGCTTTGTTTGAGGCACATCCTTGACCCTCAACATACATAGTCCACATCTGAAGCTGAGTCTCTTAATCTCTTTACGTCTTGAGATCTCCTCTTGAGATTGCATCCTGAGGGGCCTAGTTAATGGTATTTATTTGGCAACCATTTTTAAGATCTGCAGGTGAACCTGGCTGATGAATATAATTCTAATGCTTATGATATTTATCAAGTGGTAATTGGCCCTCTTTGGACCATTTAGGATTCAAATGCCTCCACCCAAACCATTAAGTGAAAGGCAGATGGCCTCTGAGGGTTAGATTTGGGTTTTTCACTTCAGTTTGCAAATTGGTACTACTTTCATCAAGAAAGAAAATATACCAGGGAAATGAATCCCACCCTCCAAAATTTAGATGGGATTTTGTACTTTCAGCATGCTTTCTGATAATACATTATGAAATTGGCTAGCAAACAGCATCTTATCTTTTTCAGGCATGTGAAGACGGCAGGATTCCTGAATTCTCGAAAATGCAACATGAGCACCTCTGAGACTGACTGTTCGGTGTATTTTCGATAGATTTTGCAGTTAAAAAAGTGATCGATGATTCCGTTGCCTCTCCAGGAGTCGAGTGAATTTATCAGCTTCTGATTCTTGCATTCACTTAAAATCAGGTGGTAGTCTGGGCACGGAAGCTGATATTTGGGGGGCGCCCACCCAATTCATCCTCTTTTCCCTATTACTCACCCACCAGTCCTTTTTCGCCTTTGCTGCTCCGATAGCGTTAATGGTGGGCATCAGCACCGAAGAGCGGCTCTACAAATGAAAGCGTCTTCTGTTTTCGGAGAAGAGAGGAACCTCAGTCACCGAGGCCTCACCTGCAGACGATTTATCTCACAAACTCCGTTTCCTGCATGCCATTTGCCGGTATTTATCTTGTGTGTGGGCTCCCATGGAGGATCACAGTAAAGGATGGTTCTGCTATAACCCCGAGTTGTATTTTTCCATCTAAATGATGAAGAGGCTTCACCTCTCTTTCCCTGTTGTTTTCTGCTTAGATAAGATGCCCATAATCAGAAGGCTTCATTAATATGACGGTTGTCACCTGTGTTTTGCCTGTTAAGGAATCATGTTTGTATTTTCTTTACTTAAAAGGAAAGTCTCTTAAATTTGGCTTGCTTTCCTTCTTTCTTCCCTTCCTTCCTTCCTTCCTTCCTCCCTCCCTCTCCTCCTTTCTTAGATATCAATAGCCAGCTCTTTCTCTGTCAAATTGTCTTCCTTTGGAGATAAGCATGTATAATAACAAAATGTCACTCATCACTTGATAGGAAAACTGCGCTTTGTCTGACCATGTTTTAAATGAACAGTAACCAAAATAGCATGGAGGACTCTATTAGGAAAGATTCTTCTTCATTTTTCAATACTCCTACTGCAAGCCATTCGTTTTCACATTTCCATGTTAAAGACACGACACTAAAAGTGCATTACCTTAATAATCAATAACTCAGTGGGAGGTCCTAATGGGGAGAATTCACTGGAAGCTACATTCCAGTTGAAGTAGCAAAGGACCACCACGGGCCTTCGGGCTATAATTAGACAACCATAAAACTAGAAGGTAAAGGGTGGCAGACTACATTAGCAGTAAAATGCTAACTTGCAAGTAATAAGTCTCGAATCTTTCATGTCTACTCGAGTGTCACTTCTACTTGAACAAGGAAAATGTTATGTTAAAGAACCAATTTACATTTAGGATCCCTAAAGCTTAAGGACTGGTGAAGGTTAGTGTGGCAATGAGAAAACAAATGAATACAAATCTGCTCACTTCACAATTTCCACTCCCGGCTCCCCTTCCCGCTCCCTTTCTTTTCCACCCACCCGATTTTCATCCCCCTCCAGGGTTTGAGAAACATCACAGAATTTAAACACAGGAAACCGATATAAAAAGCCTCTCGTGCAAAGAACCCAGCGCTGACTACATTGTTTCTATTCATGGCTCGCTAGTTTTACGTTGCACGTTTTCTGATCAGTGACTGCCACTGAGACCAGGAAAGCAGTTTCTTAAGAGCATCGGTGAACTGCCTTGCTTTATTGATTTTCCGCTCGTAGATTCCAGTTGCTGTCAAATCATGGGCCAGAAATACAAGATGGCAGTCAATATTTTTGCTTATGCAAAAGGACTGAGATCCCATGAAGACAACAAAATAATTCCGAGTATCTGACTGCAACAGAAAATACCAAAATCCTCAAGAGAAAAGGAATGAGATAAAACTTTTCTGGAAAGAAGAGTTCACAGTGACCCCTAAAGACACATAATCTTTGTAAGACAGTGTATTCTCGCCAAATGAGTCTGCTATTTGCTCATCAAATTAATTCATTAATGAAACATTTTATTGAGAGTATGTTAGACAACATTGTAGGCACTGATGACACAATGAGGATTAGTATTCTGCCCCCACCCCATAGAAACGTGTCGTGTAGTCGTAAGAAAGTGCGTTGAGTACTGTAGCAGAGGTGAGGACAAACGCCTGTCTGAGCACAGCACAGAGGAGAAAGGTAGCACAGCCTGGGTAGGCTGGGAAGGTCCCAGAGTGACCATGGGTTGTACCCTGAAGGATGCTTAAGCCTTCCAGAAACAAAGGGGGAGCAGGACTCTCCTGGCTGAGGATAGAACATATGGCAATCACCCCACACTTGCTCACTCTTATTCATAGAAATTTAATGGGCATTATCATTTACTGAAAAAGGCACACTTTAAACTAGACATATGAACCGAACACTTCGGTATGTTGGTTTTCAACTGTTTAATGATTTTTCCCCCACATCTTCTGTCAGATGTAATCCCACAGTGTCTAACCAGTGCTGTGTGCAAAGAAGTTGCTCAATAAATATTTGTTAATGGATTGATTAAAGAGAGGAAGGCTGAGCATGAACCGAAAGAAGTACTAAAAAAAATCTTAAAGGAGTTGCTAAATGTGCTTAGGGCCCTTTTATGTGATCTACCAAATATTAAAATTATTAAGTGGTAAACGGCTGTGAATTCGGTAGTATTCATCACAAAGCCAATGTTTGGATAATGGGGTTTCTGGTGATACGATTTTCTGGTTAAAGGGAAGCTATCTTAAATTCTTTTTTAAAATGTCACAAATCTTTAATGCTTGTTCAAGTCACTACCACACCCACTAGAGAGGGTGCTGAGGGCTTTCCATTGTTCCCCGAGTAAGCTGACTGCACTGCTCAGCACCCTCTCCACCTCTCTTTTTTCATTACTGTGCTTCAGCCACAGTGGCTCTTCTCAGAATAAATAAATATCTTCCCCCTTCAGGATTCTTTCTTTCTGAGATACATTTCTTCCTCTACAGGATCTTAAGCCCTTCTATACCCTGGGAGTGCTGGGGTTCGGTCTCACTGAACTCAGTCTTTGGCACTTATTTCTGGGAAGTTACTGGTAATCCTTGCATCTGTCTATAGCACCAAAGCAAATGACTTACAGGAGCTCACTCCAAATCAAATGCAAATTCCCTTTCTATAGTCTGGCCACGAATCTTTATAACTGCCCCTGGAGAACACCACCTTCTCCTTCTTCTCTGCCTTCCCCTCCTTGTCAGACTCCACTGGAACCATCAAGGAAAGGGGATCCTGGGAAATGTAGTTCCCAGTTCTTCTGATATACCAGGAGGTTGAAACAGAAGAGGGGATGGTTAAATTGAGTTGACTACAGGTAATCCAGCACACAGCAACCAACTTCCATACTTCTTTCATTTGCACAGATTGTTTCCTCACCCCTAGACAAAACTACACCCCTCTGTCTTGTATTTTTCTTAATAAGGCTTAACACAATTGTAATCTTATAGTTATATGTGTAATTATGGATTACCTACTTTTTCTTATCTATTAGAAGCTTTGGTTCTTTGTTTTATCAAAATATCATCTCACCCTCTGGAACCTATTAGGTTCTCAACAAATATTTGCTGAAAGAATGAATGAAGTACCTCAGCATTTTTTTCAATAATTTATGATTTTGCAATGGCCGAAAGTCATTCTTTCTGAATATTGTACAGAGGGGAGATTTTTATATAGATGCCACCAGTGAAAAAGATTGAGTTGAATCATTACTTTCAGTACTAAGGTGGGTGTTATTTTAAAAGTTAATGGCAAGGAAGACAATTTGGCATTCTCCAACAAAAGTTTTAAAAAGGTCTATCCTTTGACCTAGATATTATAAGGGTGTATTCTAATGACATTTTAAGCTGTGAAAGACATTGATATATAAAGACCATTCATTGCAGCTTCTGGGAAGAGTTGTTCTTCTATGTTTATATTTCCACACCTCCCACTTTCTACTTAAACAGCTATTATATGGCTTCGGCCCCCATGAACCCACTGAAACTATCTGTCTGAGACCATTAATAACCCTCTCCCCATCAATATACCCAACACATATTTATAGTTTCCATCTATTTGACCTCGCAGAGCACTTAACCTGTGGATGGTTTTCTCTGTTTTTAAACATCTTCCCCAACCCTGACTTCTAGTACTTGGTTTCTGGCTGCTCATTCTCAATCTCTTTTGTGAGCCCTCCTTCTTCTTTTGTGGGTCTGCTCTCTGGAGAAATTCATCCTTTTTCACTATTTTAATCACCTATTACATGTAGAAAAACCTCAAGTCTATCATTAGACTGAAAGGATCTCAACACATGCAATTGGCTGCTGGACATCTCAACTCAGCGTATCAAACTCAACTCACCTAAAAGTGAACATGCCATTATTCTCAGCAAATGTGCTTCATTCAGCCAAAAATGTGAGTGTTCACACGCCTTTGTGTGAGTCATGGAAATGGAAGTCAAGGGTCTTTCAATTTACTTTCAAGTAAGCAAGCTAACCAGCACGGGAACCTAAGTAGTCCATGATTAAGCTTTCAAATCTAGTTCTGTTTTCTTGACAGTTAGTAAATTCACTTCAGATTTTGGCAATAGAGTCACAATTAAGTTCTGATTTATAGTGTTTTGGGTTTTAGACTCCACCTCTTCTGAATCTTTCTCTATATTTTAGATAAGACTAATAGAATTTGGTATAACTTCAGTCCAGAACCACAAGCATCATATTATTTAATGGTGACATGATGACATTATATGAAAATATTAGAGTTTATTTACCCATTCTCTTGTTGCTACTTCCTAGTAAGAGATGAGTTCAGAAGCATTCTAGTGAACTCAGAGTTTAGGTTAGTTAGGATGCAGTAAGTGTAGGATTTACTATACACTAATGTTCACAAGTCTGAAAGTGTTTGGAGTTCAATTTGAAAAAGAAATTCCTAGCAAGATTGTGTTTACCTGTGTTTCTACGTTCCTCTAAAAGAGATTTGCTTCTGTGTTGTTGGCAGCTTTGTCAGAAATCAAATAGAATCCCGTCTTCTAGATATCAGGGGTTATTGGGTGCTCTGTGAGAGAGGGCTTCACATTTTACATTTTATGGGAGTGTTTTGCTCTGCCTTGGTTAAAGATTACAGAAGAGCAGCTTTTAAGATGCCTTTGCCTTATTGACCTTTCATAAGGCACTTCAAATAGGAATAAATCTCTGCAAATTTGAGGAGAAAATGAAGATGGCAACTTACTTTCCAGAGGAATATGACTTCGGTTTGATTTACTCGAATAGTAAGGGATGTTTTGGGATGATTTTTCGTGTGCTCAAAGAGCTGTACATCCCAGTCATGGTATGCCTTCATATAAACTGAGAAACCACCAAACTGTCTGCATCGGGCTTAAAGCGTAGTGAGCTCCTATTTGCCCCCACTGCCTCTCCCTGCGCTCACATTTTCTCCCCGCAGGAACGTTTTTCTGCTTGTTATAATACTTCAATGAAGTAGCATGCACATAATTAAAGTTCATTCTCTCACTCAGGCTAGGCATTTGTGATAAGGTACGTAGAAGTACAAAATAGGGACCATCTTTAAAGAGAAACTAATTTGATTGAGAAGAAAAATATATGTGGAATAAAAAGAATATAACTTACATCAGAAATCTTGCACCTTCAAAGAACATATATGCATAACCCACATACACAGACAACGGGGTGATGATGGCCTAAGGGAAGGGGGAGTGGGGGCTGGGTGAAGGGGGGAAAAGGGGGAAAAACAGGGACAACGGTAATAGTGTTAATAATTTAAAAAGTTAAAAAAGAAATCTTGTGCCTGGAGGACAAAGAATTATGAGCAGATAGGGCACCTTCGCAGAATAAATATAACAATGGCCATGTGAACAGAGTAATTCAAGTTGTCCTGTTGAATCTAGAAGGTGGGACGAGAAAGGGGGTAGAAGCTGGAGCAAGAGATCTTGAAATTTTATCGTAACTGACATGAGAGTGGGAGGCCTGTTTTGAGAGAGTTTCCTGTCACTAAAGGCATTCAAGGAGATGCCAGATAAACATTAACTGATGCTGTTATGGAAGGAGTCTCAGAGTGAGATGGAAAGATGAACAGGGGTAATTATAAGACGCATTCTGACTCTGAGAGTCTGTGTACTGTTTTCCAGGCAGAAATGATAAAACTTTCTAGCAATTAGATAGTATACTATATAGATAATGTAGACCTGGACTGTCTTTTTAGTAAACTTGGATGAGTCATTTCTTCTCTAAAAGTAAAATGTAGTGAACCTGTCGGTATATGCATTTTTTTCTGGGAAAATATCTCTTCCCTTTATCAGATTCCCAAAGTTTCTACTGTCCCAATGACCTTATGGTCACAACTGGCTCTGATTCAAAGCACATGGTGTTTCAGTGGGTGAGACTTTGGTGGAGAGGTGGGTGTGGCCTAACAGAAAAGAAGGTGTAAGGGACAAAAGTAAAGGAGAGTTAGATACCGATGATCGGAAGAAAGGACAGAATGGAAGTTGTGAGACCTAGGAGTAGCAGGGGTGGGGTGGAATGCTGGACACTTGATGACAATATGATCCTTTCGCACTGACTCAAAACTGGGATCCTCTGCCTCAAAGCAGCTCCCTTCCCATCACCACAGACTACAGCATCGTAACATCAGGGTTCTCCAAGGAAACAGAATCACAAAGATATGTGTATGTCTATATATCCATTTAAGTGTGTGTATGTATAATTAAAATAAATGTCTTAGTATTAAGAGATTCAGCCATGGCTGGTGTGGCTCAGTGGATTGAGCACCGGCCTGTGGACTAAAAAGTAGTCTGAGAGACAACCGATCAATGTTTCTCTCACATCGATGTTTCTCTCCCTTCCCTTCTCCCTCCCTTCTCCTCTTTCTAAAAATAAATGAATACAATGTTACAAAAGAGAGAGAGATTCATGTTAAGGAATTGGCTCCATGATTTCAGGGACTGGCAAGCTGGGGGCTTGACATGTAGGTCAAGCGGGCAGGTTAGAAACCCAGAAGGAGTTGATGCTGGCGTTTTGAAGCAGAATTTCTTCTCCTTTGGGAAACCCCAGTTCTTGTTCTCAAGGCTTTAACTGATTGAATGAGGCCCTTATATATTATCAGGGTAATCTCCTTAATTTAGAGTCAACGGATTGTAGATGTTGGATACATTTACAAAGTACTGTCACAGCAACACTGAGATTAGTGTTTGTTTGATTAAATAACTGGGTACTGCAGGCTAGCTAAATTGACACATGAAATTAACCATCACAACCACTGTGCTAATATCTTTCAGGCCAGAAAAGTTAAGGCTGTCATTCTTATTTCTCATGAAGTTTTATTTTGCCTTTATGCTAGAGGGAAACACAGGAAAGTCAATGTGTAATGGAGGTAGAAGAAGGGGAATGGGGTACCAAGTAAACACAGGAAACCTCCTTGCAGATTTTGTCTCGGTTTGGCTTTGGTAAATGGAGTTGGCCATTGATAAATTATTTGCACCATTTTCCAAGGAGTTGCAACGGATTTGCTCTTGTTCATCCTCATTTGTTTTTTTGAGATGTATGGCTTAGGTCATGCATACAATTTTTAGCTGAGTGATGTAATCCCACTCTACCCCAATAAGCTATCTGGGGAAATGGCAGGTATTAGAAAAACACCATTAATTTGTGCCTTTAACATATCGTATCAATATCACAATTATACTTGCAGCATGTCAAAAAAATTGCGCCATCACCTATTTTCACTGCTGTGAGTCTGAACTTGTTGAAGGTTGGCTACAGGTTCTGGGTTCACTTCATATCTGCTCTGTCACTAGTGGCTCTGCGAGACACGTCCATGTCACTTTACAGCGGAAGGGTAATGGAAGAAAAGTAGAAACATAGGATGTCTCTGAAAGCCTCACTTGGAGCAGACAACTGCCACCTCTGTCCACGTTTTACTGGCAACACACTGCATCATGGGGGCGGGGGGGATATGTTTTACCTTTAGTGAGAAAAAGTGCAAAGTTACAGGGCAATACAGGGAGAAGTCCAAAGTTGGGTCAATAACTTAATCTATTAAATTCATGACAGGGTTTCAGTTTTGTATGGTTGCTCTAACAAATTGCTACAAATTTATTGGCTTAAAACAACAGAGGTGTATTATCTCATGGTTCTCGAAGCCTTAAGTCTGAAATGAATATTCCTGAGCCACAGTCAATGTATCACAGGGTTGTCATCCTGTTACCGAAAAGAGGTCCAAGGTGGGGGCAATACTTGGCCCACTGAGGGATGCCAAAAAAACTGATACAGAACAACAGGGGCCCCTCCCAAGGATGGTATACTAATACCCACTGGGCTCATCTGTCCGTGGCCAATTGGAAAGACATCTCTCAATGCCAGAGATTTGTGAAAAGGAAATGAAATGTTTATTTAATGCTATTCAGGCCTAATGCCTTCACTAAACTATCAAAGTCTTTAAGAGTATACACCTACACACACACACACACACACACACACACACACACAGTGCTCCCTTCTCCCCCTGTCCTAACTGTGGGTACCCTAAATCAGGAAAAGAGCACACGCCCATTTTTCCAGGCCACTGGTATCATCAGCTGTGTTGACTGTCCAGGCAGGATCTCCAATTAATCCAAAGTCATGCAGCACCTTCCACTGGCAAGAGTTCTTTGTATCAAGTTCCAGTCAAAGTCTCTCCTGCTTTCCAGGCCGCTTGGCCAAAGGGAGCACCCCAAAGCTGCGTGGGCCTCTTCTACCAAAGCTGCAGGTGTCTGCACTCCACCAAAAGTGTGTGCCTTTCTTCTTCACCTGGCCTCAGGGATCTCCATTCTGGCAAAGCTGCATGGTTTTCCTTTTCACCTAGGCAAGAGGGGGTCCTCACTCTGCCAAAACCACATGGCTCTCTCTTTCACCTGGCCAAGAGGGGACCCTTAATCTGCTGAAACCACGTGGATCTCTCTCTAATGGCTGCCGTGTCTGGGTTTAAATCCCCATGCCCATCTTCCTCTGTACCCCTATTTTCGACTCCTCCCATGATCAGTTACACCTGCCAGTATTTCTGTATTATTACAAGTTTACCGGGCTGCCATTGTTAGTCTGGGCAGGTGTGGCCCCATGTCCTAGAGCCAATCTTCTCCAAGCTCCCACAAAGGTGCTGTAACTCAGGGGACCTGCCCCCCAATTACATCTTGGGGGGAAGTGACTTCATTCCCCTGGCTCCAAGCCTGGCCACAGACATTTAACATATCCAAGTGACCCGACAAAGGCTATAGACCATGCTGAGAATTAGCTGCAAGGCTGTGGGTGTACAAAACAGCCCTGCATGTTCCTGCTCTATGTGTTTCTTCCCCAACTCACACCTGTGGGGGGAAGGGGTGAGTACATCTTATATGTCTCTCCAATATTTCTATACACTCTAAGTTCTGGATCTTTTTCTAAATCTTTTTTTCCCCCTGCCCCTTGGCTGCACCCTGTATCAATCCCTTTGGAGGTTCTCAGGAGTTCCTTCCTTGCCTCTCCCAGCCTTTAGTGGCTGCCAGCATGCTTTGATTGTGACCTCTTCACTCCAATCTCTGCTCCATAGTGACATTGCCTCCTCCTCTTCTATCCTTTCCCTTAAAAAACATTTTATTTATTTTTAGAGAGAGGGGATGGGAAGGAGAAAGAGTGGGAGAGAAACATCAATGTATGGTTGCCTTTCATGGGTCCCCTACTGGGGACCTGGCCTGGAATCCAGGCATGTGCCCTGACTGGGAATCGAACTGGTGGCCCTTTGCTTCACAGGCCTGTGCTCAGTCCACTGAACTACACCAGCCAGGGTAATCCTTTCTCTTTTGTGTGTATGAAATCACCCTCTGCCTCTCTGCTTAAGGATACATGTGAGTACATTTAGGGCCTATCTGGATATCTGGGAGATTCTCTCCACCTCAAGATACTGGACTGAATCACATCATTTGCATAAAGTTATATTCAGGTTTCTAGGAACTAAGGCCTGATATCTGCGGGGTACATTTTTTAGCCTACCACAGATAGCAATAGCATTGAGAGAAAACTTAACTGTAGGTGAGACACTAATCTAAAGCTTTACATATATTAGCTCATAATTTAGTTCTCAAAACAACCCTTGATAGTGTTTTAGTTATTTTCCCCACTTTTTATTTGAGAAAACTAATGGAAAGAGAAATTAAACAGCAACTTGCCCAAGGAGCAGAGCCAGGACTTGAGTTCTCTGGCTTCAGAGTCTCAATTACTTCACTGTACAGCTTCTCAACTCTGCTTGTGAATCAACGTATACAGAGATGGAAACCATAGTCTCTAACAATGGGACTTTTAATACCGTGCTTTTAATACCATGAAGCAGATTGGCTTCTTACACTGGAAACTAGGGACTGGGCTTCTGAGAAGTTCAGGGAGTGGCAAAAAATATTTTTGGATGCTGTCAGCTATTGTTCTGAAGCTGTTGGACTGGGATAAAGGACCAGATTCCTGGGCGCTATCCCAGTGGCCAAGTTCTCAGCAGAGAGTGTCAGTTTGAAGCATTTCTGCTTTGCAAATGCACTGGGTTCTTCTCTCCAAAATTCCTAAAACATTATGATTGCTACTTGATGGAGTTTGTGTTTTTTTTTTCTTGCTGCAGAAAGCTGAAGCCAAAAAAGTCTTAAAATGCACAGTTTAATGGAAAACAAAATTTTAGTGATGATGATGGTTAGGTTATTTTGAACCAGTAATTCAACAGAGTGGTGTGATTCTATAAATACACAGTGTATTTTTCATGACTTACGTGCTAAGCCTCCTCCTTCTCTACTTCCCTCATTTCTTTCTCTCTCTCTTTTCTTTCTCCTTCCTCCCTTCCATGTTCCAAATGGGAAACATAGCTACATGTATCATTGTGCTTACTATTCTGGTTTACATACTGACAAAATCTTATTTATTAGATTATGAAAAACATCGTACAAGTGAGGGTATTCCAGTCACATATGGTGAGAGCCAAATGTCTCCAGGACATTTTACTTCATATACGCTTTGCTAGGACTGTCCTGTCCTCTCTTTACTCTCTAGCCCACATTTTGTGGAAGGTTATTAATTGGCCCATATTTTAATCATTTGTTCCCAATCGATGAAAAATACCTTATATAGGTAAGATGTTTATTTCCAAATGGCTTTGTTGGCTCTTAGGTGTGCTAAAGATTTTTCTATTATATGCTAAAAGCCACTATTATTATTTTTTTCCAAGGGGAAATACACTTAAATCCATGAACTTTAAAAAAGATTTATAACGCATCAAAACCATGTTCTTAAGTCTGCCAAAATGACTGTCCGCTAAAGAAACATTTTTACTTAGGCTTCTGAAAGTTAGGACAAAAAAATCAGTTTCCATGGTACAAATAGTAAATTCAAAGCAAGATCTTCGCCTTTGATTTTTCACTTTCTATCACTTTGTAGGGTGAAAGATGAATTCTAAGTAAATTAAGAGTGAAGATCAAGACTGGCAGTTAAATGTCTGCCATAGATGGGATTGCCAAAAATTAAGTGCGGTATGTGAATTAGGGAACCACAGGGAATGCAACGTCTGCCTGTCCTTCGGAGTATCATCACAGACACAGAGAGGAAATGAAACCCACATATTGGAAGGGTGAGGGCGTTTGTGTGTAGTGAAAGTTAATATTTGGGAGTTGCAGGAGAAACACGGGTGCTCAACCAGATAATAATGCATCAACCAAGCTTATTTCAATGTCAGGTGTTAGTCCTCACTCCCCATTCCTGGCTCGGAAAGATCTCCTGTCAGATGGTCACATGGCCTTTACTTCTATGGGGTCTCTGCTCCAGTCCTTTCTCCTAAGGGGTCCTTCCTTACCTGCCCATGCCGTCAAAAGGAGCAACCCTGTGCCACTCTATCCTTGTCTGTTTTCATTTTTTCTTTTTGATATTAATCACTTCCTCAGTTTACATGTTCATTTGTAGTCCGTTAGGTTTTTTTCCTGTTCCCTTCTTTTTACCTCCCCCCCTCCACACACACCCATAATAGTGCCTGGTACAAAGCGAGTGCCCAGAATCCACCCTCATCCACACTTTCATTATAAACACAGTTTGTTTATTTTTAATTAAGTGCTTAGCAACTTTAGAATTAGGAAAAATTATTCTGAAATATTTCAGAAAATGCAAGAACAGAGAACCAGGAAATATAGGATAAAGAGAAAAAATTGAAGAGTTCAAGCTCATGGCTATCAATAAATACAGAGGGTCTGAATTTCTAACCTACTGCCCATCAGTCTAACAAGTCAGCCCTCCCAAGGTGTGTGGCTGCTGGCAGAGACTGGGGACTCCTGGGTCAGTACAAAGAACTTTATTCTCATGCTAGAGCAAACTCCATGAATACTGGTTTTGCATCATTTCTCCTTGTTCTCTTCCTCTGAGTACCAGCCTCACAGGAGTGGTGTGAAGGTTGCCCCAGTGGATTCTATATGTACCCACAGTAAGTTTGTGTCACTATTGAGGACCCCTGAGCTTAAGGATCTGAGTCTTTTACAATGCTCAGTATGCACAGCTGACCGCTGTTCAGAAGAAGAATCACTATTTCTATCATTCAGTATCACACAGCATGCTCACAAAGAGAAAGACAGGTCATACCATTCTTCATAGAACAGGAAGAAATGCTAGAGTTCCATAGAGAATTGTCTCCCAGCATTGGCCAGTTAACTAACAAACAATGGGAAGCCATGGTCTAACTTTTAATTTAATTACTGCTTTATTAAATTATGTAAAACTTGCACAGCACTTAGTACATTGCCTGTCATACAGTAAATATTCAATAAAAGTTAACTTTTTATTCTCATTCTATATATTGCCGTTTCATCTTTGTGTTATATATAAGGTTTCTGCTTTATTTCTAATTATGTAGGTCATGGATATCGAATAGGCTTAACTTGGTGAGGGGATGCACCAGAGAAAAAATAAAATCAACGCTGAATTCCATTCTGAGCACATTAATAGAGAAAGCCCATTACAACAACTCATCAAATAAATATAGATGCATCGGGAGTGTTTTATACCTTGTAAAACATAATAAATACACAGAATCTTAGAGCAGAAACCTTAAGGATCACCTCGCCCAACTTGCCCTCCTTCCTTACGTTTGCCAGTTCACTGGTGAGAAAACAAGCTAAGGGACTGAGAATCTTGTCCACAAGTCGCATGGAGTTAATAGTAGAGTTGGGAATTTAACAGTCTTGATATAACAGTATGCTTGCAACAATAACTTGAGTCTTATCTTCTCATACTGCTGTTTAAAGGGCATTCACAGTATGAGTGGTTTGAGTTAATTGCCTCTTTAAGTACTTATCCAGGAGGGTAAGGGAATGCCCAGAAGTGAAGGTGATGCACTTGGGATGTATTGCAAGAGAAACCAGTGGCTGAATAAAGATGCAGATTAAATGCTGTGGAGTATCTTAACAGCAACCATTAATCAGTTCTTATCCACTGAGTGGGAGATGGTACATCACAGCGGGTATAAATTCTGGAGTCAGGTATGGGTGTGGATTTCTGTCATATTTATCTTTTTAAAGTTATTTAACTTTGCTTTGCCTCTCGGGTCCTTCTTCTATAATCTGAAGATGATAATCATATCTTTCTTGTAGAATTAAATGATTAAACACACATAGCATTAAGCACAGTCCATCTACAGTAAGGACTCTACAGTATCAGGATCACATAACCTAGATTTTATAAATCATCTTCGCCGGGTGTGATCTCTTGCCCTAGATTTTCCCCAGCCTTCACCACTTTGTTCTGTGTCCTTGAAGAATGAGCCACATGTGCCACCTCAGTAGACAACCTTGGGTTAAGCTAATGAAGAACCGTGGCAGGAAACTGAAGAAAGGGGGGAAAGGACCACTATGAGCTCACTGTGAATCCCCCCTGGAGCCTTAACTCCATTCGAATGCCTTTTCCACACCACCCTCAATACTTCACGCTCTGGCAACTGCCCTCACCACCTTGACCATCACCCACGAATACCAGCCATGGGGTACTGCATTGTCTCTGTGTACTGCTGAGACCTTGCTTCCACTTTTAGAAATGTTCCCTTTGTTGAACTCTTTCTCAAATTATTCTAATCTGAACGTGTCCTCTAATTCTTGTGGGTTCTTTATGTTCTCATTTGATTTTTAGAGCCTCTTCATGAGTGAAGTATTATATTTATTGAACATATAAAGCTATGAGGGTTAGGCAAGTTATACTAATTTCTCAAAGTCAATTGAGTAATAGATGATAATGTCAAGACCAGAATCCAGTTTTTCTGTCTCCAAAGTCCATGGTCATTCTAATGTGCCATGTTTAGGTGCATCTACTACATTTGCTAGATTATATTCCTCGAACGCAGGGCCAGGGTTTATTCATCTTAGTGTCCCGTTTCATTCTGAGTACATGGTGTATACTCAATACATTTTTAAAAATTTCTATCATATATAATTTAAATTTGAAGGTTATTTTTAGGGAAGAATATACCACTAAATCCATGCATTTCACATCACAACTTGAACATATTGTTTTATTATAGGTTAATAATCTTACTCCTTATTAACTGCCAAAAAACAGCACGCAGTTGATGAGGGAATGCTGTTGGTGGGTGGTAAGGGAAAGAGGAGGATGACTTCATGAGGAAGCCTGGAGAGTTGTTCTGGTTGAATTCTTCAGTTTTTTTGGGCTGCTCTCTGAAATGTAAAGAGCTCTGGGACTCTGGCTAGAGATGAAAGAGGTGGATTTTTGTTTTGAGACAAGCTGAGGGGTGTGGGTGTGTTTTGCTGTGTTTTGAGTTTAGTTCTTTTCTTGCATGAAAGAATCTGATTTCCTACAGAAAAGTTTAGCATCTGTTTTGTGATTTGATGAATGGCTTTGAGTTGTTAATTTAATTGCTTCCTAGTAAGACACTAATGACCTTTTTTGTTCCACTAAATACTAGTGTGTTTAGTTATAAATTAACCATAACTAAACACTTGGAGCTCCAATACTTGCAATTCTTATTGCTCAGGTCATGTTGTAGTAACTAGAGTTAGGGTTACAGATGATCTGTTGATTTTTCTTCCAAAGTCTGTATAGTAGGTGGGAAGACCATGAACTTTCTTTGAACAGCAAATTTAGAGGGGAAAAAATCCATTGCAATATGAAGAGACAAAGGAAAAGAAAATAGAAAACTGCCCCCAAATACTTGGAAGTTTGAAAAATCTCATTTGATATTTTTAGCTCAGGAACTGGAAGCCTACAGTTTACATCTTTCCAGTCCTATTATCTGAGAATTATTTGTTTTCTGGGTGCCCACATGCATGGGACAATGGTCAAAGAGTTAAGCTAAAAGTCCAGACTGTTGTATTTGTCTATTCATCACCAAGTTTCAACTGTTCCTTCAAGAGAGAGCATGTCTTTATTTATTTCATGGGAATAAATATTAATTCACAACTTCTCCAGCTCTCTGGACTGGCCACTGAGTATTGATTTAATTGGTAATTGAAATGAGGGCATGGCAGCTCCCACTGGACTTCAATCCACTTCCTCTTGGAACACTGTGAAGTAAGATCTTTTCCCAAAGGGCCCTGACTAAACAGGGAGGCCACAGAAGTTAAAGGTCTGCTTTTGGCAACTGGAGTAATGCAATGGCTTGGGGCGCCTGTATCTTTGGGAGATTTATTCCCTGCCTTCTTTGAAAAGGCACTTTCTCACCAACTAGGAATTCTCCCAAAGCTCCAAGATAAATATTTTTGAAAACCTAATGATATTTGATTTTCTACAAACTTAGACAAAGATAAGGTGTGTGTGCAGGAAGGAAAAAGGCAGGAATCTCACTCCCCATTTCTAGCTGAGACATATTTGGTTTCTAAATTGCCTACAAATGGAACAGTTGAAAGAAAATCAGAGTGAACTGAAGCTTGTGAAGAGGGTTGTCCTGCTCCTTCATCTCCAGGACCCAGAGAGTACTGCAGCTTGCGGCGTGGACTTCTCACACGTGGACTCAATTTTATGTCAAGGCTGATCTGAGGAACCAAGGGACATTTTCACTGGAAAAATGAAGAATTCTTTATTCTTGAAAATTTGTATGGCAATGTTAAAAAGAATGAAGAAATATGTATGTAGTACTTAAGCCAAATTTGGATTTTTTTCCCTTAATCACCCCTACCTTTAAACTAAAAACATTTTATTCAGCATTTCAATTACCATATTATGCTCTAGGTAAAGTGATACCTTATTATTAAGATTAAATTTGAACCCTTATAAAGGAAGTCTATAAAGATTGACTTCAGGCTCCCTGTCCCTTTACACTTCAGCTTCCCTGTCTCTTTAGCTATTAGAAAAGAATATATAACCACATTTTAAAGAGTGATTTACATTTCTTTATTTTTCTAGAAAGATGTGTTTTTAAGGTTAGAATTCACTCATAGCTCTTTCATGTTATGCATAGCCATGCAGTTCATATTAAGGATAGATTTTTAATGTCTCCCAGGGTGAAACTCTATGTTAAACATGCAAATCACCAGCATTAAATCCATCAGTAAATATTGTTAGCTCAACCTTCAGAATAAATCCAGAATTAGACCAATTCTCACTGCTGTCACTGGGCTCTGAGCCACGATAGCCTCTTAAAGTCACTTCCTAGCAGGTTTCCCTGATTCCTACTCTGATTTCCTTCAGTCCTTTTTCAGTCCACATCTGTCTCATGAAACACAAGTTTATTCTTTTGTTCGAAACCTTCCAAGGGTTCCCATATTACTTAGAGTAAAAGCCAAAGTCTTACAATGTCTTCTAAGGCTCTACATGATCTGCTTTCTACTGCTACCCTGTTCTCTCTCTTTTTTGGAACTGTTAAAAATTCGGATCCCACCTCTGCTCACCAGTTCTGATGTGGCAGGGGAGGAGGGTTCCACACTAACAAGCACTTTTCTGACACCAGCTGGTTGTCCTGCAACTCATCTTAATTCTGACACTGTTGACCCAGAGATAACATCAGATTCCACAGATTAGGGACTCAGTCTCACAAGAGTGCCCCTGCCCCCAACAATTCAGTTGCCAGTCACAATCCCAGGTTATCACTTGTGCTTCTGACCTACAGGCTAAAGAGTAATGTTCCAATGGTGGCCCTTTCTCTGTGTTTTGTTAATTTCCTAGAGTGGCTCACGTAACTCAGAGAAGCATCTTACTTACTACTTTACTATAAAGGAATGTTACTCAGGAATAGCTGATGGAAGAGATAGGGCAAGGTTTGGGGAAATGGTATAGAGTTTTCATAAATCACACTCCCTGAATCTCTACAGGCTCAATAACTCAGAAGCTCTCCAAACCCTTCCTTTGAGTTTTTATTGAGACTCGTCACATAGGTATGATTGATAAAACCACTGGCCATTGGTAATCGCTTCAACTTCCAGCCCTTCTCTTTTTTCTGGAAGGTATAGACAGAGAAGTGAGAGTAAACATTCAACCCTCTATTCATATGGTTAGTTCTCTGGGCAGTCAGCTCCCATCAAGGGCTTTCCAAAGTCATCTTATTAACATAAGAGAAGATATCTTTATCACTCTCATCACTTAGGAAATTTTAAGAGTTTTAGGAGCTTCGTGCTGGAAATGGGGTCAAAGATCAAATATAAAATTTTTATTATAAATTATAATACCACACTTGTGAAGTATTCCTAAGGTCTACTCTAAGAGAGGTACAAAAATACAGGGTATACATTGGGTATGCAATGACAGCACAGCAGAGCAATTCTCCAAAAACAAATACTTACCTCCTCAACATACATGCATTAAACAATAACAGGCAGTCTAATATTACTCTTTTTTGTGGATATAACTAGATTCTTGACCTTCTTGTTCTGTTCTCAGTGCTTATCTTAGCAAATTGTCACAAAAACTCCAACCCCAGATGCAATACAGAATAATCAAGGTATTTTACAGAAAACTTCTTAGAAATGCTAAAGAATACTATATTTCACATTACAAAAATCAAACAAACAAAAAAATCTTCGTAAGAAGTACTACTTACATATCTTCTTACTTTGTGATTCCATTCTAGAGCTTTCCATACACTGTTTTATTTCTCCTTCTCCTTCACCTAGTACTTGACTAGTACTTAGATCTTATCTACCTGGACCAGATTTTGTCATAGTTCTTCATCATTATGTTGTCATTGGTCTACAATATTTATTTACTCAGATATATACATGATAGTTCCCTGGTTAAAACTTGTAATTATCTCCATATTACCCATGATACAGGGTGCAGCCAAGAAGGGGGCCCCAAACAGGAATTTGGAATGGTGTCCAGGCTCAAGATATATCGGAATTATTGGAGAGACATATAAGATGTCCTCACCCCTTCCCCCACAGGTGTGAGGTGGAGGAAGGGATGCATGGAACAGGAACATGCAGGGCTGTCTTGTACAGCCACAGCCCTGCAGCTAATCCAGGGCATGGTCATTTAACATATCCATAGCCTATGCTTTGGTCACTTAGATATGTTAAATGGCTGTGGCCAGGCTTGGAGACAGGGGGATGGAAGTCACTTCCCCCAAGATGTAACTGGGAGGCAGGTCTCCCGAGTTACAGCACCTGTGTGGGAGCTTGGAGAAGATTGGCTCCAGGACATGGGGCCATACCTGCCCAGACTCATGATGGCAGCCCAGTAAACTTGAAATAGTACAGGAATGCTGGCAGGTGTAACTGATTGTGGGAGGAGTGGGAAATGGGGATATAGAGGAAGATTGGCAAAGGGATTTAAACCCAGACATAGCAGAGAGAGAGCCATGTGGTTTTGGAAGAGTGAGGACCCCCTCTTGACCACGTGAAGGAGAGAACCACGTGGCTTTGCCAGAGTGGGGACCCCTGCAGCCAAGTTGAAGAAGGAAGCCAGGTGCTTTTGGTGGGGTACAGCTGCAGCTTTGATAGAGGAGGTCTACGAAGATTTGGGGTGCTCCCTTTGGCCACGTGGCCTGGGAAGCAGGAGAGACTTTGCCTGGAAAAATGGGTACAAAGAACTCTTGCCAGCGGACTGTGAGAAGGTGCCACATGACTTTGGATTAATTGGAGATCCTGCCTGGATGGCGACACAGGTGATGGTGTCAGTGGCCTGGAAACACGGACGTGTGCTCTTTTCCTGAGTTATGGTACCCTGAATTAGGGCGGGGGGGAAGGGAGCACTGTGTGCATATGTGGACATCCTAAAGGACTTTGATATTTTAATGTTAGGTTACTACTTTAAGTCTGTGTAGCATTAAATAAACATTTCCTTTCCTTTTCACAAATCTCTGGCATTGAGAGATGTCTTTCCAATTGGACGTGGACAATCGAGCTCAGTGGGTGGTCCGGACGGTGTTAGTATACCATCCTCCAGAGTCAGGGCCCCCAGTGTGTCTGTTCTGTAACACCCAGGGTGTGTAGGACAAACTTTTTATAATAATCTCTATACCACTAAATTTGCCAAAACTATCTCTAGCTGGAGTCCTTGCAAGCTAAGCTCCAGCCATACTGAGCTGTGTTCACTTTTGCAAAATACAGCAGACCCCTTCACATCTCTGAACCTTTGTTCAGATAGCGCCTTTCCTCCATAATACCTTATTTTTCCTCCTTCTAAGACTCAACCAGAAAATCACCTCACCTATGGATTTTTTTCTCTATGTCCTTCAGGTAGAATTGTGATACTGACCTTCAACTATTCAAACACTCAAAGCCTTTTCTTCCTCAAATACTCAAAGCCTACTCCAGCTGTTACACATTTGCCCTTATGATGCCTTCTGCCTGGAATACTGTTTTGCTCATTTAGCCTCCTGGGTCACTGCTATATTTTCTTTAGATCTTTGTTAAACATCATTGTACTGGCGAATCATTCTCCAATCACCTTGTGAAAAAGAGTTAAGCCTACCATAATCCTCGCTCTGGCACTATACATTCTTTTACTGTGATTTATTTTTTTCCCCAAAATACTCATTTTCAGATGACAAATATCTGCTTGTTTATTTGGCTCTCCCCTCTCTTCCTTCACTAGAATGTAAGATTCACAAGAGAAAATTAAAAAACAAAACAAAACGTCTCCTTCACAGTTGTTTTCCCATAATTCAATAGAATGCTTGGCTTATAGTAGATGTGCCATAGGTATTGGATGAACTGATGAATAAATGTTTAATGCTCTTTCTTACCATTCAGTCTACACACTCTGAGGGAAGTTAACTGGGTGCATTTATTTACATTTGTTTAGTGAGTACATGGATGGATAAATACACGCACCATAGCTTGAGAACTCAACGCAGCGTATGTCACATGGCACACACTCGTATGCCTGTGTGGGGAAGGGCTCTGAGCAGAGAGAACAGAGAATGGAAACACCAAACGCATGTGC
Source organism: Sturnira hondurensis (assembly GCF_014824575.4). Classification (NCBI taxonomy): domain Eukaryota; kingdom Metazoa; phylum Chordata; class Mammalia; order Chiroptera; family Phyllostomidae; genus Sturnira; species Sturnira hondurensis. Next base: position 4,867,032 of record NW_028085694.1, read on the forward strand.
GTGCACGATGCATCCCAGAAATAGCAGCATCAGGGTGGATGAAACGGAGAGAGGTAAGGGGAGACTAGTAGGAGCTGAGCTCTAACTGGAGTGTATCACTTAGAATCTTGTAGGTCATTGGACAGACTTTAGCATTTTTACAGTGAGGAAGGCACTGATAAAAGTGTTACATTCAGAATATATAAAGAAACCTCAAAACTCAACACTAAAAATATCAAACAACTAAATATAAAAAAAAGTCAGAAGATTTGAATAGCCACTCCAGAAATGAAAGACACATGAATGGTAATTAAGCATATAAAAAGATGCTCAACATCCTTTTTATTAGGGAAATGCAAATTAAAATGACAATGAGATATAACTACATATTTATTAAAATGACCAAGATTAAAAAGAATGTTATGCAAAGTGCTGTTGAGAAGTGGAGCAACTGGAATGCTCAAGTATTTCTGATGGGAACATAAAAAGGCACCACCACTTTGGAAAATAGTTGGACAATCTCTTTGAAGTTTAAATATATACTTACCTAGTAATATTTATCACAGCATTTTTGTTATAGCCAAAATCAAGCAATTAAAGTGTTCATTGATAGTGAAGGCACAGACACATTTGTGTATATCCATACAATGGAATGGATATACTCAGGGAAAAACCAGACAGGGATGAATCTCAAAATAATTGTGCTGATGGAAAGAAATCAGAGAAGAAAGTATACATTGGATGATTATATTTCTATGAAACTCATGAAAACGCACTACAGTGACAGAAGGTAGACCAGTGGTTTCCTGGCAAGAGTGGTATGAGAAAGTGGGGAGGGTGAAGAAGCAGAGAAAATGGGGACTACAAATTGTAGACAATAAATATATTCACTTTCTTGATTGCGATAATGGTTTCACACACACACACACAGATATGTCACAACATAAAATTTTACAATTTAAATTTGTAGAGATTCTCAGATGTTACATATCAATAAAGAAAAGTAGAAAAGCAAAACCCAAAACTTTGGCTTGAGCTACGAGAGGGATGGAGCTAGCATGCCCTTGGGTGGAGAGCCTGTGGTGGAGCGGCTCTGGGGAAGAGGTGGAGTTCAGTTTTGGACTTGTTACATTTGAGAGGCTTATTAGACATACAAGTGAAATACTGAATGGGCAGTAAAAAATACAAGTCTGGAGTTTAAGGGAGAGGACTGGGATGGAAACAAATGTGGGAATTGCTGACACACAAGTAGTACTTAAAACCTTAGTAGGCACTCAATGGATATTTGTGATTGCCTTGGGAACCACATTCCTGAATCACACGATGTTCACTGACCATCAACCACAATGTGTTAGATACGAGAGGGGAGGCAGGGATACGTATGGCTGTATCATGATACCAATACTGTTGTATGATGCTTTTGCATGTCATCCTCTCATTTTTCAGTGAGCTATTTTTTAAAATGTGGCTTTGTCTGTATTGAAGTTCTACTACAGCTCTTTAGGATGGTATTTGCTGAAGGAGCTGAAGGTTTGTCAAAGAGCTGGCAAGCTACTGCTTAAGAGGCCATGCTAATGATCTGGTAATTGTTTTCATGGATTTTCAATAAAGCGTGAAGTTCTCTGCTGACTTCTCAACAAAGTGTAAAGTATGGTAAGGTATGTGCGAAAGTTATTCTCATTCCTGTGGATTTGTCTCTATCTGTTCACAGAATCGAGAAACATTGCCAAGTACAGCCTTGGTTACTTTGTCAATACAAATCTACTTTGGGTGTGTAAGCATTCAAGCAGATTTTCTAGGTTTTGTTTAGCACGTGGGATGAGGTCAAAGCAGGCTGCCTCCAGAAGGGCCTTCAGCCCTTTTGAGCAAAGGAAAGACTTGAGCACCTGATTGATAGATTTGAGAACAGGGTTCTGAAGAAGCCAGCCTGGATTCCTGGCATTATTTTGCTCAAGACTTTCTCTTGACTCTTGTCTGAAAGGATTTCACTTCTGCTTCTAATACGTTTTGCCTAGAGGACCAAAAGTTCCAAATGAGCATTACTGATTCCTTGTGAAAGGACATTTTTGTGGAATTGACATTTGTGTTTTCATTTAGGTTTACTGCCATGTTAAGCTATTTTGGGGTGTGCATTATGCTAGCCCAGCCATGATTCAGGAAGAAAAAGCTTTCTTCACAATGCTGAAGGGGAAGAGAATGCATAGTTATGTACGTTCAGAAATGTATTTTCTTCTACCTTTGTCCATTGGCATCTAATACACTGGGAGAGCAGGGAATGGCCAGATGTTGTTTCTTGCGTGAGTCTCTAAGGCTTGGAGTCTGTGCCCTCTATGTTTGCTCTTTAGTAGAAATGCTACTAAGACCACATGGAGGCCACTGACACCTCTATCTGAGGGTGAAATTCAGCCCAGGGCAAGGCAGCTATGCCTTAGGCCCTAGTCAATACATTTTAAGGTGATATATTGAACCACTCATTCTTAGATCTGAACTCCACTGAGGTTCTTCGTGTTGCAGTGAATTAAAAGTGTGATTGCCTTAGGTTGGGGTCCTTGGAAATAGATTCTGAGATCTGAATACAGGTCGTTTATTGGGGAGCACTCTGAGAAACAGAGCCAATTGGAAAGTGGGGGGGGGGTAAGAATGGGTGGAAGTAGAAGGTGATTTGAGGTGCAGTTGCAGCAGAAACCTTAGCTCACCCCATTAGGAGCCTGGGTCTGGAGTGGCCCCACAGAGCTGTTCCAAGCTGAAGCATGATGGCCGGGGCTTGGTATCTTTCCGTCAACCAGCCATTGAATCAGGTCCCTCTTAGGGAGAGGGTATAATCTTGGACAAGGGGGATCACTTTGGCAGAAGGTAATTATTAGATTGGGACGCAGAAGCCAACCATTGGGAGCCAATGCGTCTTGCAACTGGGGGGAATAAGTCCTGGAGGGGAGAGCTGGGTCAGGTACCACAGCATTCTTTACACAATTAATAATGTAGGGCAACAGTAGACTGTGGCCATATTAGTGACAACTAATACAGAGCTCCATTTTGCTTCGAAATCACGCCAGCTAGTTCTACTAATAATAGCAAAAATGAACTTATTGAGAGCTTACTCGGCACTGTCTACTTTCATCTAATTTAGTTTTCTTTCTTTTAAAAATACTCACAGTACCTCTGTAAAGTAGATATCATATTACCATTTTTCTTGAAAAGCATTTTTCAGGAAGACAAATTGCCCAGGGTCACATGGTTAGTATCTGATTCACATCGCATATTGTCCTTTTCAAGTTACACTGTTTTCTCTGTCCAGCCATATTGAACTTTCTCTACTTCCAGAATTAACTTTGCCTTTCCTTGCTTCTTTGAATTTGAATGATGCTGATCACTGCACCTGGGATGTCTTGCTTTGACTGTCTGTCCATCAAATATCCATTCACCCTTCAAGGCTCATTCTAAAGATCAATTTTTCCATGAAGTTTTCTTGGACTCCTTTACAAATAGTTCCTTTCTTGGTCTATGACCCCAGAACACTTTGTACATTGCACCCAGTAGGTGATACATGTTCCCTAAATGAAGCCATGGGTTCGTATTTTCAGTCATGCTGCATTGCTTTGGGTTTTGCCTGATGCTTTTCTTCCAAGAAGCTGCTCTATCTGGGGACCTCTCTGTCTTCCTGCAAGTTCCCAGCAAAGCCTGGAATGTGTACTCAAACATCTCTCTTGGCTGACCAAGTTGAGCATCACAGCAGCAAATACTGGAAACTCCTACTAGATTTTCCACTTCAAGATGTTTTTGAATTTGTCTGAAACTCATATGGAGACACCCAATTTTTTTTCATAGATAATTATTTGGTCTACACTAGTAGTAGACTGAGGCTGTTTGTATCTAGAAAGTGAAAAGGATAGCTTGATTATTTTTTTTACTTTTCACTTTTCTTTTGGGGGAGCTTCTTACACATCGATAGGATCTCAGTATGGGGGTCAACAGTGTAACAGCAATTCTCAGCACTGATTCAGCTGATGAAGAAATCTGACGTCTTAAGTAAAGATGCTCATTGCCAAAGGCCTTAGTGGTCTGCAAACTTGTCCTAAGTTCTAGAGCTGTGCTTCAGATCCTCTCCCATGTGTTATCTTTGTGTCCATCTTTAGATGGGACTAGGCTGGATGCTAAGGCTCCATGGTGACTGCAGAATATGTAAATCCTGTCCCCAAGTTACTGAATTGAAAAAGGAATCTTCTGAATTAAAAGCAGGGATAAATACAAGCTTATAAATACTTTGCAGAATTTAGAACAAGAGTAGAAATAATGGATTTTCTTATCAAAGAGGACTCTTTGCATAGCCTTGCCTCTTTTCAATGGTAATTTTATCATGGATGAAAGCCAGTTCTGTCATCATGGAGCAAAATTTGACAAACTGGTCAGTATCTGGAAGATTTCTTTCATCAGATCACATAGAGATTTGAAGTAAAGATGTATACTGAAAAGTGGGCTTCTGCTTGGCCTGTGTTTGGCCTGTGCTTTGCTGTGCTATGCTGTGCTGTGCTTCTGCCTGGCCTGCTGTTTGGCCTGTGCTTTGCTGGGCCTGTCAGGAGAGGTACAGTGCAGCCTGTCATAGTTACAGTGTGAGTGCCACCTGTTCAGCTCCTCCCCCCTTCAGTCTGACAGGAGTCCCGACGCTCCCTGTGCTCTCTCATATCTGCCTTGCCTGTCTGTTTCACTAAACTGGCTCCTTCTGATGACAAAGCTCCTGTGCACCCCTCTTTCACTGCAAAGCAGTTCTCTTCACTCTGAAAGGACCATTCTGAGTGTCTATTGGAATAATTAATGCAGACCTCCTAAGTGACAATTTACAAGTCAGTAGTGGCTTAAGTACAGGGAGGGAGAGGTCTTCTATGCTTTATCACGTTTTTTTTAGCACTGACCTTACAGAACAAACAGAACTAAGACATTGTTAATGTTGAACCTCAAAGTTTTCTTCTAGTCATTTCTCTTTCTTTTAGGTCCCCGCACTCTTAAGTACACTGTCCCTTAAATATTAATTCAGCTTTGTTATTTAATCAAAGAGCTTCTTTGTTCTTTTTTTACTTTACATGAGCTTTTTGTGAAGCAAAATATCAAAAGCACCAAAAAACTATATAATTCATATCTGCAACTTCTTTTTCCTCATTCAAACCCCCATTTTCACGGTCAAGTAATATTTTTTTGCGTCTTGCAGATTGTCTATCATTACTTTATTCCCCCAGGTCAGTTTTCACTTTACTAGTCAATAATGCAATAAATCAATATGCTGGAGATTTGTAGAAGATGTCGACACTATCTCTCAGAAACATAAATATTATACTATTTTTACAAAAGTTTTAAATTATAATTATTAAACACTTTAAAATATCAAATCCTCAATTCTAAGGTATTGTCACAGTTTTTCTTTTGGTTTATTTCATCCTGGAATTCAAGTTGTCCTTACTTTCCTATTTGTATTAGCCGCTAACACTACATTACCTGATTCCCAGCACATGACTATATTTTGTGTCTTTTTATTTATTTCCTGCAAATGTTTGGTGAATACACTCACATTTATTTATTTAAGAAATGTGTATTTAGGGATTGCTGGCATGCCTACTACCTTGGAATGATGTGCCTTTTAGAGGGTTGTATTGAGGGCTGCCTGCACTCATGAGGGTCTATTCTGCCTGAAAGGTTCTGCCGTGCATCAGGGTTGAAAGCAAAATGTGGTCTAGAAATGATCTCTAAACTGGTGAAAACAAGCACGGAAACAAGGGCGTGCTCAGTAATGGGGGTATAGGATGACAGACAGGCGCAGGGAGATGGGCTGTCTAACCACGCCTGACGAGAACCAATAGGCTTTTTCTCCAGGATCTGATATGTAGCTGAAGTTAAAGAAAAAAAATGAGCTTTCCAAGTGAAGAAATGGAAAGTGCAGCAGTCAGAGAAAGCAGCACAAGTATGGAGGTTTCCAGTACCGTCATGTAGCTGGAACTACAAATAATTCAAAAGTACTAGAGTAAAAAGAAGACAGAAATTTGGGTGGGGAGTGGGTGGAGAGACACAACCGTGGGGGTGGGCAGAAGCCAGTTCACAGAAAGTTTTCTGTGCCAGCTTGGTTTTTATTCTACAAACAACGGGGGAGTGTTGAAAGATTTTTAGTGGAGGAGAAAACAGATTTGAGTTTCGGGTCACTTTCTGGAGTGTGAGGAGAACACATTTGAGGGGATTGAGTTCCAGGGCAAGGAAAACCAGTTCGGAAGTGGCTGCAACCATCCAAATGAGGTGTGAGAACAGCGGAGACTTCAGGAGAGGCAGTAGAGCTGGAAGGAGGCGGACTGGTCAGAAAAGTCTTTAGGAAATACTCCTGTTCGTGGAAGTGAGAGCATCGGCCATCCTGTCCTCTCTCCGTGAGTGAGTGTAGCTACAGTCTATGCGGTGGTTCTCTGAGAGAGACAGGCACCGTCCTTTCCTGAAGCGATGCCCAGCACCTCTGCACACTGTCAATACATTAGGCAGCTGGTTCCGTGGGAGTAATGCTCACGAGGCTCCAAATTTCCCGCGGCAGGTCCAATGCGTTACTCAGAAGTTTTCTTTCTTTGCCTCTTAAATATCTGAAGCTTAATCCCAGTGAGGAGAGCTGTCATTTTCTTCCCAGACAGGAAGCTGAACTGTCATTTTGAGTACCCTGGGGCTTTCTGAACTCACAAACCTTTCATTATAAGTACTTGTCTAACTTACAGGGGAGTTATACAGAGTTCTCCCCATACACTATGCTTGAAATGCAGCTCACATGTCTATAATTCTGCCCATGGTACATGGGCTCCTCAAAGTAAGCTGCCTTGGCAGAGGACAAAGGAATTGCTCTTTGATTTTGGGAAAAGGGTCTCTATAAGGGGGTGTGTGTTGTCTATATCCAAGACTGCTGGTAGATACGTATTAGATCTCCAATCTATAGGAACTTGGATAGTCGCCAGAAGGAAAAAAAGCCAAAGATAAAACTTAATTAATTTATTATTAAAATATTTATTAAGAATCTACTCAATGGTCTGGTACTGTATTAGGTACTGCCCAGTTTCCCCTGGGATTAGACAGTTGGCAGATCAAGGCTGGCAGACAGGTCACGTGAGGCTGGAAGGTGCATGTGGATTACTACGCAGGACAACCGTAGGCAGGGGTAGCAGGTGAAGGGATGTATACCACAGTCCTGGGGCAGAAACCAGAGGTCAGGAGTTGGTGGGTCCATTTGGAAGTATGAACTCCAAGAGGGAAGAAAATAGATGGAGAGGAGGAGAGAAAGCTAACAGATGGGACCAGGCAGGGATGGCTCCAAGTGGCAGCAGGTTCAGAATGAGAGCAGAGGGCGCAATGAGACGTTGCTGCAAGCCCAGGTGGGAGTGCGAGGCTCCCTGTGTGGATTCTAGGAGTTATATGTGGGAGCTTCTCACTGGCTCAAAAAAACACAGGATTCTGGCAGAGGAGGTTTCAGAAGTTCAAGAGAAAAGCTGTAACCAAATGACTGCCTGCTTGCAGCAGATAAGACTAAAACAAATGGAAAGAAGCAGTGACCCAGGGAGGACAGCGTCTGATTGAGTGTTCTATTGTGTGATGGAAGAGCCCAGAGGAATGATTTGATGTGGACGAAACTTGGAGGAGTGTGGTGAGTAAAGTAGAGGTTAAGTTGGACAATTGTCCTGCTCACAAACCTTCATTATTTTTAAAGCCTTATCTTTAAACCTCTGGCTTTATTTATTTTTAAAACTCATTATACCTTCCCAGCTCCACAGGATTCACATTCCCTGTATCAACTTTCACCTGTGACATTATGCTTCAGATTCCTGCTAAGGAGCCACCTCCTTCATGAATCCCCTCCTGGATGCCACTTAGTCGGCATCAGTTGTCCTCTTAGAGCTTGTATCCACCTTCTTCTGGCTGGTAAGTTACTTGAGGATTGCCTCTGCTATGTCATGGGGTCCACAAAATATGTATTATTTACTATTAATCTCCCTGCCCATCCAGTCATACAAGCAAACAGTGGAGAACACTGCAGCTTGGTATTTACAGATCTCCATTAATTATCCCCTCACTCCTCTCCTTCCTATTCACACAATTAACACATGTCATCTTTCATTACTCTTGAGTCTACCCTGCTTTGAATCGGCTCCAGGTAAGCCTGCCCATCTCCCATCTCCAGGTTGTGTTTTATCACTTCCCAACTCCCCCTGCTCTACTTCTCATCTGTATTTCCCTTTGTTCTTTCCTCCTGCTTCCTCCTGCCAGGGCCTTCTTCATTTTCATTTCTTTTCTTTTCCTTCTGGAACTATCTTCAGGATCTTGCCTTCGTGATTCTTGACCACATAGTCATCATTTATGCAATACTATTTTCCTTTCTCGTCAATACATTTATTTGTAACTATTCTCATACTGCTCATTCATGAAAACATTCATTTATCCATTTTTCATGTCATATAGTGTTGCACAAGTATTTTAGTAGGCTCCAGAAACCGTGTTTCACACGGAGACACAACAGTACCGTGACACCATCCCTGCTCTCCGGGTGTTCACAGTCTGGAGCATTTGTGTTGTCACTCCCCAGTACTGAGTTGTGAAAAATAGTCCACATCGACATTCACGTTTATTTCATGGTTTACAATGAACGTTTAAATTTCATTTCTTGTGTAGTTTGACCTTATCACAAATTTTAAATGTAATTGCTAATTTATTTGTAAATACAATTGACTTTCATGGAGTTCAACGGTGGTAGGGATGAAGCATCGGAGTTCGTTGTGGTCCAGATGTACAAGATTATCCTTGAATGAATTATATCTCAACAATGACATTGCCACATACACTTGCTTCTTATTCCAACCTCTGTAACTCAATACAGTTCAATTCAATCCCATTAAACTAAGTCACTGATCACTGGCAATGCTATACACACTCAGGGTTCCAGGAAGAATAATGCTCATGTCCTGATCCCCAGGAAACTCAAGTAGTCTTTTTCTTCCCTCCTACTATGACATTTTTTGGTCTTATTTCTCTATGATTCCTAAGGGATATTGGGGTGACATCAATTATCTCTTCTTTTTATAAAGGAAAATTGGTTGACGTGTTTTTCTCTTTTGTCAACAGAATCCTTTCAGTCTTAAGCACATCCTGTCTGTGGCACACGGTGCGTTTGATCACCTTGGGGCTGTCCCAGCTCCCCACAGAGAACCAGGAGAGGACCACAAAAGCCATTTTATTTGTTTCAACTCAGCTGAGTTCTTAGAGCTCACCTTCCGATTTGACACACATTATAACAAACTGAAAAGCAAAAAAAAGCAAATCTCTGAACAGATTTCTCAGAAGAACAATACACTCTAGCTGATTTTCTCTACCTCTTGAGTCTCTGCATGATGGAAACAAGTGACTAATTGATAAAACGTTAGCATTATTTCTCCCAAATCTGCAGACGGACCCTTCCCCAGCTCCCATCATTCTTCTGAATAGGGCTCCACCTCACGGGGCAGTTCATGCTGAGGTGTTTGCACCACTGAAAAACTTCTTGGGTATCAACGCGGCGGCAGCAGGTGCAGGGGTGTGCCCGGGTTTAGGAAAATGGGTTTGTGGATGCCACACCAAAGAGAATGCAGATCCAGTAGCTCTTTGGCTTATAATAGTAAGGAAAACTTTATGTTCTGTGCTAGAAATAAGAGCAAGGGGAAAAAACAGCTTAAGGAAATAAAATCATGGGGAAACAAGTTGTTTCCATCTAATGTCTCAGAAAACTCACATATTTTACATATATTCTGGCAACAATACAGATATTTTTTTTACCCTCCAGATATTTCAACTATAATGATGTGTTTCAAGATCTTTCCCAGCCATGAAATGACAAACTGGGAGAGTGAGGGGCCCGGAGCAAGGCACAGGACTATAGAGAGTCTAGGAAGTTTTTATTAAATGACTCATAAATACCAGGGAGAAAATTATAGTAGTTATTATAATAGCTATTATATAGCTTATTTTAATTAAAGTGAAACTTTTATTTTTTCCTGATGTGGGACTGTGTTCTGAATCCATCACTGCGGGGTTTGGATAAATTGAAACGCTTAAGAACTAAGCCCTGATAGGAACAAATGTGCTTTGGGATGTTACAAATGGGGCCACTGATGGGCTGTATTAATTTTCCTGCGGAACCATGGAAGTGCTGTGACCTCGGTGAGTTTTTCCACTTCTCTCAGCATTATTTTTTGCATCTGCATAACGGAAAGGGATGCTGCACATGCCCTGTGGGCAATGCCTAACCAGGAAACGTCAGAGGAGGGGGCTTTGGGAGTAATGATGTGAGTGTTCCCCTCCACCCCCCTTTTCCACTCTGACCCGTCCCCTGTCTTCACAAACTCTCTTGAGATGACGCTGGGGCTCTTGTACCCCTTTCACAATCCTTAAGCACAATAGTGCCTGTTTGGGTGGAAATGGCCTATGAGGGATATGGGCATTAGAGGCACTTGAATGAACACACTGAGCACATGCATCTACTTACTATTCACATTCTGTGGTAAGCAGAATAACACCAAAGCCCTTCCTCCCTGTCCACATCCTAATTCCTGAAACCTGTGAATATTTTTACTTTATATGGCAAAAGGGACTTTGCAGATATAATTAAGCTAAAGATCTTGAGATGAGAGATCATCCTGGATGCTCTGGGTGGGTCGAGTCTAACGACAAGGGTCCTTGTAAGTGACACAAGGAGGTAGGAGAGTGGGTGTCAGTGTTAGAGTTGAAGGTCGTATGTGGTTGGCTTCGAACTTGAACGAAGGAGTTTCAAGCCATGGAATGCAGGCACCTATGGAAAATGGGGAGGGCAAGGAGCGGGTTCTCTCCCAGAGCTCCCAGGAGGAACCAGTGCCGCCCCCACACTGATTTTAACCCTGTGAAACCTATTTCAGACTTCTGGCCTCCCAAACTATGCGGTAATAACAGATTTAGGTGATTTGAGCCACTTCCTTTGTAGGACTTTGTTACAGCACCCTTCCGAGGTACTGTACAAACTAATGCACATTCCAAGCCAATCATTCCATCATTCGATAATAGGCATGGGAGTGAAAAATAAAAAACAGCTTCGTCAGCCTTCTTCTTTAGAGGTAGTCTGCCTACTGGGGGAGGGAGTAGAGCTGGTGAGGGGACGGAACTTTGTCGCCTCACTCAAGTCCCTAATGCATGGCTATCATCGGGTTTCATTTTATTCATCATGATGCAATACCTACTCCTAGTCCTCACTTTACACCTTCCAGAATAATCTTTTGAAACCAGAAATCTAATCACATCATTTTCCTGCTTAAAACTTTCAATACTTTTCATGTACGTTGCCTTCAAGAGAAGGGGTGAATTCTTCGCCCGATCTACCAAGACCCTCTGTGATCTGTTCCTGACTGAACCACTGCAATATCACAAACACATCTTCACCCCCAACACCCCTGAGGCCCTAAGCTCCATCCATAGTGAGTACTTACAGGTCTTTGCATGCGGTGACTTCTCATGGTTCCTTGTTTTCATTTGAATGTCCTTGTATGTTAGCCAATATTTGTTAAGCACTTATTATTGTATTCTTTACATTCAAATGCTTCGTTACACTCCAAGTAGTAAGTGCTAGTATTATTCCCATTTTACACATGAGAAAACTGAAATACAAAGAATTTAAGGAACTTGACAAAGGCTACATGCCTAAAAAGTGGAAGAACAGAGATGCTGATCTGGGGACAGGAGTGCAGTACAGGGAAGAGGGAAACAAGGAGTGGGCACGGCCCATGCAAGGGCATGTTAGTACTTGGTTTCGTCTTTGGAGTTTGATCCTGCTAGACCATTTTAAGCGGCAGACACACGTTCTTGGAGTGGTCCACCTGAGGATCGATAAGTACAGCATGTATCCACTGCTTTCCGTTCCCCACGGGTTGAGGCTCATCTGCTAGGGATGTTAAGCACCCTCCATATCTGGTGGCATATGGGTTGTGCCAGCCACCTGGACTACACCAATGTCTATACACTAACACTGGAAAACCTTTAGAACTCGAGAATCCAGGGCAGAAAGCTCAAGGTCCCTGTCACGCATGAGATGTAGCACACTGCCATGGAAACCCTCACCAAACTCTCCCACAGCTCAAATGGGAATTGGAGGTACCTGAAGTATGATGGGCTTCTGATACTGTGTTGTAGGTTTCCTATAAAGTTATTACTTTGGGGGTTTCAGGTATGTGGACTAAAGCTCCACTGCAAATGTGCATGAACCCCAAAAGCTAAACTAGGCCCTTGTGATTGCTGTCAACAAGAGTCACCTAGGTTATGTGCATCTCAGACTCCACATGCCTTTTGTAAATAGTCTTATACATCGTTATTATATACTAATGGTCACGGCACATTACTTTTAATGCTTTGACAAGGGTCACTTTATTGTTATTGTTACAATTTATAGCATTCATTTACTCCATTCATTCAGTCAGATGTCCAATAAATATATGCTAATTACGATTTTGATGCACCTTTTCCTGAGAAAAATTAATTAATCAAGGACAAAATGCACGGTTATCTACTGGAAAGAATCCAAACATTCTGAGATTGGCACCTACCACATTAGAAGTTTTGCTTAATGCCAATCACAAGACCCAATCTTATTAAAAACACCCATTGTAGAAAAGGGTAGGTTGGAGGGGACCAGAAACGAATGACATTTTTGTGTTTGGTTGATCTATTATCACCAGGTAGGCTTATCCTTCACTCATTCTCTGAATGTAGAAAGAGGTGCATTCAGATGAAGCAAAGGAAAATGCCTTCTCATGACAGCTAACTATGAATCAGGTTAGAGTCGGAGGCAGCAAATTTGAGCAGAATTCTCACAGGCATAGAAAATAGGACTGCTGATGAGAACTGCAGGTGACAAAGCAGAGTGACATGGTGAGAGGGCCTCTGAAGATGAGGTGCTTGCTTTGCTGCTGAGTCTGGCTTTGCTGGTTGAACAAATTCCTGTGTTGGAGAAGGTCCACATGGACAACTGGGCGCTCTTGTTTCCATGAAAAAAAGTATGAAGAATTATTTAGAGGTCTGACTCTACAGGAATTCTGTGGTGCCCCAACCTCTTAAAAAAAGATTATTTTCAGAGTCTATTTGTTTCACTGCTGGAGATCAGGGGAGCAAGATGTAAGAACTGTTTGTCAACTCTCAGGCAGAGAAATCACTAATTCATTTCTTTCTGGGGTCAGGGAACCTGGTCTCCTTTCATCAAAAGGAAATTACTTCACAGAGAATGTGCTGTCATCATAAGCAGGATAGGAATTAAACAGCACTGAATTTGCAAGCCACTCACTTGCTTCTGTTCTTTAATTGATTTTTGAACTGGAGCTCACTTGCTAACTTTCTGCCTAGAAGTTTAGAACTAGCTTCCTGTGTATGATCACAGGAATAATTAAGTTACATTTTGTTTGTGATGAAAACACACACACACACACACATCTCTAGTCACAGACCACCTTTGCCTTGAAGATTGAACCTAAACTCAATCCAGCAAATATGTGTCAAATATACGCTATGTGCCAGATACTGTGATGGATGTTCAGGTAAAAGAAAGATGCGGTTCATGCCCTCATGGGTGAACGGTCTCTTCTGTAAGAAAATAACTCAGAATAAGAAATCAATTCATTCACTTAAGGATTCACTCAACATATATGTGCAAGAGGCCTGTTAAGGGCTGAACTGTGTTCTCCCCCATTCACATGTTGTTGAAGCTCTGACTTCTAATGTGACAGCATTTGGGGATAGAGTCTTTAGGGTGGTAATTCAAGCTAGATGAGGTCATAAGCATGGGACACTAATTCAATAGAACTGCCTTCCTTAGAAAGAGACAGCAGAGCACTCTCTCTCCCTCTCTCCCCCTCTCCACGGCACAGAGTCTGCGTGAGGACATAATGAAAAGCAAAAAAGGCAAGTCTTACTAGAAATCAACTTACTATCATAACCTCCAGAACTATATGGCCAATGAACAGACCAACACAGGACCTATTACATGCCGGGCACTGGGCTCAGTGCTGAGGGTGCAGCACTGAACACAACATGCATGGTTCCTGTTCTCAAAGGATTTCTTTCTAGTGGAGGAAGGTTAAGTGTAATGAATTTTTTCAGAGCAGAAAATAGAGTTATCTGTGGAGAATTTATGGAAGGAATATGGTTTATTTTAGAAGTCAGGAAAAGTCTGCAGATTTATTTTTTAATTTTCAAGTAGAAGTTCAAAGTTAATGAAGGCTGGGATTAGGGAAGGTCAGTCAAGGTAGTGGCAATAGTCCATGAGAGAGCCTGATGGCAGGAGAGGCCATAGGACTATTTTGATACCCTGGGACGTGGCCAGCGTGACAGAACTTAGCTGGCAATGGAGAGAGATAAGCACAGACTCCTGAGGCCAAGTTTAGAAATGTGATTCTTAGACCTCAGGAGGGATTCTAAACAAGAGAAAGGCATGAAATCAGAGGGTATGAGGGAACTCTAGGGGTAGGTAAGTACGTCAGGAACAATAAGGCCCTCAGACCCTAATGGTTGTGACAGCCTAAAGCATTGTTTCCTGAGGCTGGACGGAGTGTGTGTAAAGATGATTTAGGGGAGAAATAGTCATTTTTATATGCCTAGAAGGATCTATTCCTTAGGCATGATTTGCAACTGTACTTTCTGCAGCCTGCTAGGAATAAAGTGTCTAAATTATTTCAAAGAAAAGTACTTCAGGTGTTCGTGGTTTTAAGGTCATTAAATGCCACACTGACCCTACCAAAATGGACCATTCAAAATGTAACGTGTTGAAAGACATGTATAACCGAATCATTCACTTGGAAATGGCTTTCTTTACTCTTGGCTATAGAAATGGTTGGAACTGATAAATGGTGTGCTAGAGAATTTAGTTTGTTGGGGTACATCCATCTAGTAGGTGTACCATAGCAATCACACTCCCCTGACAGGGTTCAGGCCCACACCTCAGAGTATGCTTCTCCTACAGCTGAAAGTGTTGATGGGAAGACAATCAGTTATGGTAAAGCCTGGGTGTTATGGCCAAGTAGTCACACAGTCAGCATGAATGTCATTCTGCACTCCAGAAGGGAGCTTAAAGAGATTATAAAAGGCTTGGGTTTGAAACTGTGGCTATAAAAAGGGGCGAGTGTGGGAAGAACAGGGGAGAAAAACACAACAGGCTGCCAGACACTTGGTAGAGTTTATACAATTAGTTCCTCATTCCCCCATGCAGCTAAGCCAACCCAAGCTGAGCACTCAAAACATTCTTCTTAATGCCCTGTGAGTTTCGCAAGAGTGACTTTCTGGAACCAAATCAAATGTTTCTATAATTTCCTTGACTTAGTTTTCTTTTGCCTGTGGACCCTATTCCCTTAGTTGCTACTTTGCCTTGCTTCATCCACCATATAGCACATCAGAGAATATTTTATACAATTCCTGTTAGATCTGAAAACCGTGAACCTGCAGAGTCATAGCATTTCCTCTGGTTGTTGATATTATGTTTGCTGATTCCTTTTTGTCTCTCTGGAACGTCCAGTTGGGCTTGAACTGAAGTCTCCTCTCTGATCTGAAGCATGGACTCTTTTGTACCTGCATTCCACCAGCAAGCTCTCCCTGGTGACCAGTGGAGACTCCAACAGGAGAGTAAGTGCAGGGTATGTTCCAGAGGGCTCAGGAGAGTAAAGGCAGGAGACAAGTTTGCCCTTTGACTGCAGAGAACAGTAAATTATCTTGGCTCATTTTAGCCCTATCTGCAATATTTGGCACTCTAAGAAAATGGCTAGAAAACCTGGTATCTAGGAAACTGAATATTCTCTAAATGCAAAAACTGAGGAGATTGCTAAATAAAGACAGAAATGGTAGATGAATTGTTTCAAGGTGGATTTGTCATTCATCAGTGTAATATTTAGACAACCTCTCTGTCTCTCATTCCTTTCTCTCACTGACCTACTTTTAATTATGCCATGTGAAAAATGTGCTTGGTCTTTGCAGCCATAAATTAAGTTGCTTCTCGTAACTGCTTCTAAATTTCGGGGGTAAAGACTTGGGCTGGTCTTTGATCATGAAGTACAGAAATGTCAAAACACCGCAAGAAAAATAGACGAGGTGAAAGCCTGTCAAACAAAGGTTCAGTTTTAGAGAGTTTCATTTTTCACGAATTCGCAGCTTCTTCAGTTACAAACCGATTAGGTATTTAAAATTATATTAAGATTAACACAAAACTCTCCTAACCCTTCTATTGGGTTGCAAGGTTTCCTTTTAGCTTTCCACACTATGTGTAGAGAGGTATCGTTGAGCCTATTCAAGTTGCTTGCTCTCAATTTCTCGGGTTGAAACTCCAGAACTCTGGGTCATTGGTACTTTGATTCTGGAGAGATCATTGTTTTATTTGTGCAATATGAATGACAGTGTTTTGCTTTTTCCTTAATGATAAGCTACATTTTCTTTGCTCCTTACGCTTTCAGGAGATTCCCTTATCCTGCCACCCACTCGAACATTCCTTAATGCCTTTGTTTCAAATACGCATGGAACGTTTTCTTTGAAGCAAGGTTCACAGATAGTCAAACTGGTGTATGACGAAAGTGAATTAAAACTGGGTTTAAAAAACCCACCAAAAATAGTGCTTATGACTAATTAGCTTTCTTTCCCAAGCTAAAAAGCTAGTGGGGTAATCTTAGTCATAAGTGCTTCATATTTACATCCTATTACAGGCAAAGCACTGAAGTTGTAGATTTACATAATTATCTTTTTTTGGTCCTCACAATAATTCTAGAAGTTGGGAGGTAGGCACTGTTCATGTATATTTTACAGTTAAGGAAACTGAGCATCAGAGATGGTAAAAAAAAAAAAAACCTTGCTCATGGGAGTCTTAGGGAGATTACAGCTAGGATTCACACCCTCCCTGGCTCCCTGTGCTCCTCTCACCCCGCCCCCTGCCACCTAAGCAACTTTGAGGGACCCTCCTTGAGTCTGTGAGGGCCAGCAGTTGGGCAGAGGGAGGTGGGAGAAGAAGAATTATGTCGGAGACCAAGAGAAGCAGGCATTTGAATTTATACAGACTTCAGGGTCAGGTTGATATTAGAAGAACCATCTAACCTCTTTCCCTGAGGTGCTGTTTTGTTTTGTTTTGTTTTGTTTTGAATCTGTAAAATGGGGATAACGACAGTATCCACTTGTAGGGCTGTTTTTAGGATTGAATTATCCATGTAAACGATTTAGCACCCGGCACAGAGAAAAATGTGTAAGCAACTCTTATTCTCTTTCTCTGCCTCCCTCCCTTCTTTTCAACACCAATCATTTATTGAGTATTTAATAAATGCTTATTGTGCACTATTCTAGATATGAAGTTAGCAGATATAAACAAAAGGGATACCTTGAAACCAAAAGATCTTAAACCCTTAAGCTTGCCAATAAATTGTATAGTGATGGGATACACAATGTGTAAAAATATGAGATAAACTGGTTGTCGAGTAGGCTTTTCTCAGGTGGAGAAGTAGATGAGAAGGGTGTTTGGAGTGGTAGGAACAGCATGTGCAAAAACATGTGGCAGTGTCACGAGGCGGTGAAGAGCCTGCAGGGTGTAGTCAGCAGAGGGGGGGGAGGTAAGGCAGACAATAGAAAAACAGGCAGTGAAGGGTCTCAGTACCTTATGTGGAGGTTAGCAAAAGGTGTGTCCTCAGTGTGTCACTGTTTTATGCCATTTACTAGTAATGACTCATCTAATTCTCATAATAACTCTGTGAGGTGAATATTGTCATTACTCCACTTTACAGATGGAAAAACTGAGGTGCAGCTCAAGTCACCCAGTTAGTTACTGGCACAGCTGGGATTTGAACCCAGGCAGTTTGGCTCTGGAGCCCTTGCTTAACCACTTTGCTCAGGGTGCTGCTTTGCAAATGTGGATCAGACCCTGAGAAAGTGGAAATCTAGTCATGGATGTCAGATGGATCCGGAATGTGATTCTTTTTGACCTTCAGAAAGATTGTTGTGGTGGCATGGTATGGTGATCTGGATGGGGGCAGGGGGACTACAGGCAGACAGATTCGTGAGGAGGGTTTAATAACCTAGGAGAAAAATCATAAAGGCCAAGCCTGCCATGGTTGGCCCTTCTGATTTTGGAGGGTCAGTCTGAAGGCAGACAGTGGGGTGGTAAGGAAGGAGAGGAGGGAAGAGAAGGTAAAGGTCACTTTGGCTTCCAATTTAGGTATCTGAGTAGATGGTTGAACCATTAAAACTCAAGAATCAGCCATGTGGAAAAAGAGGGATTAGTTAACAAAAAGCACAATCTTCTAAATCCAGGAAATATAAAATGCACCATTAGCTATATATAATTATATGGTTTCTCAGTATGCTTGTTTCAACTTCTACCCAAACACCCACAGAGGCGATAGGATTGAATGAAAGAGAACACATATTTAATCTAAAACAAAAAACAAAGGTCAGCAGAAACAGATAAACTTGTTTGGAAATATGTCTCTCTTACCATGAAAAAGGAACAATTTGTAGTATTTTAATGTAGCAAGGAGGGGAGGTGGCAAAAAAATGGGCAGAGGGTGGGAGGTCTGGCAAGGCTGAAGCCAGGCTGAAAGACTATGCTTGCAGGATGGCCCTCCTTGCCCACAGTTGCCACTCTGTTAGAACTGGCAAGGAGAAGAAAAAGCATCCAAAGAAACTGTGGCAGGCAGTAAGATAGGTGTGAGCAGAGCAGGAACGATGGGTCAGATGCAGAGGGTTAGTAGGGCGGAGAGCCCCGGGTGCCTAGCAATGGGCAAAACTACAAGCCCTTGAATGACCAGTCCCTTAAGCACTAACCCCTGGAGATGACATCTAGGCCTCAACTCTATTACAGCTCCAGGCCCAGAGAAACAAGAAAACCAGGTGGAGTGACACTATAGCTGATATCAGGACAAGTTGCAATGACTAATGACACCATGCTGTGGCAATGACCAATCAGTGGAGACCATGATCCAGAGGAGACGCACCTGGACACCTGATGAATATTCTCTTGGTATTCTGCTGACAACAGCCCTTAGGATGGCGGACCCAGGGCTCTGCCTCTATGGAGCACACTCTTCCTTCCCCACTTCTTTCCCTGGGGCTCTCTCTCCCTCTCTCCTGCTCCCCCTCCCCCTCTCCCCCTCCCTCTCTTCCCTTTTTCCCCTCCCCTTGCCCCCTCACTCCCTCTTCTAAGTTTCAAGGGCCTTTATTTTGCTTCTGTAACTAATTTCCTGAGCCCATTTCTTCTACGGCTCACTTCTTCTGCCTCTATGACTTTCTCTTGGCTCCAAATTCTTCTCTTAGCCAGAACTCAAGAACTGAGGTTGCTGAATCCAGTTAAGCCCTGGTGCTGTTTTTCCATCTCTAACCAAAGCCACTGAAAAAGCTGCTTTTGTTAGTTGTCTTAGTTCCAGTGCCCTCCCCTTCCTGAATCTCATTCTTACCCTTCACTCTCTAATTGCGCAAACGTATTTTCTCCAATTAAAACAAGTCATATTGGGGTTGATCTGCTAATTGTTACATTAGAGTGCGGTAGAACCTTATAGGGGAAGCTTCTGAAAGTTGGGGTAGAGAGGAGTCAGGACTATCGGAGGCTGGCACAATAACTGAAGGACTAGCATTGTCATAGTCCTTGTCATAGGACTAGCATTCCAAAGCTCACTGCTTTCTGCCTTCCCATTCAGCATGTTCATGAAGCTGTCTCAGACAATCGTTAGAAAGCCTTGAAGCTTTGCAGACCATTTGGACTACAGATTGGAATATAGTTGCAAAGAAACAGATTTAGTGTGTCTAAATGCAAAACTAATCAACTCAGAATGAGAATTTCATATGGGTAAGCCCATTAAAACGTTGACTTCTTTCATCTCTTGTAGGTGGGATGTCATTAATGTTACCAGCTGCATGGTTTTGTCTGAATACCGACAGCAGAGGGAAAACCCACCCTCAACGCCATTGGCTCTCCTGTTTTCCACCGAAACAGCTATTGTACTGCCAAGGCAAATGTGAAACAGGCTACCACAATAGCAGCAATTTCCCCAATGCCCTGTTAATTTTCAGTAAATCAAAATAAAATGTGTTATTATTTATTAAGAATAGGCACTACATACGGTTTCCAGATGATAAGCATTTCAGTAAAGTACCACACTGAGAACAATTTGAGTTGGCTTGCAAGCTGTAACCTTAGAGCAATGGGTATAGCCCAGGGTCAGAATTGTCACTTTTATTGGGTTAATTCAATGTGCATGGTTTATAGACTATGATATAAGACCAGAGAAAAGTTTTCCGACCTCCAGTATCAGCTGCATTATACATATAACTTTATGTAAAAGAATAGTGTCTCGTATGTCATTATTTATTCATGATGACATTCACAGAGCAACTGCACGGCACAGAATGATAGTGTAGTCTGGGGCATAGAATATGGAGCACAGATTCCAAACACTGGGTCTCAGGCAACTCCTTTAATTATGTTCACTTTAAAGAAACATTGTAGAAGAACATAATGTCACGGTTGTGGGACAGAATGCCATTACTTCACAAATAGAATACGAAACTAGAAAGGATCCCAGACTTGGGAGATGTTTTCAGCCCCTTTGAAGGCAGTTTAATATGTTAGGAATCTTCTTTTTTATAACACTGGCCCCTGGTGACCACCTGGGTTAAGGGGAGCCTTGATCTAACCTCTGGTTTGAAGAATCTTCCTCTCTCTGAAGGGAGGAGGACCGCATATGGCCAGGGACTCTGCGGGTTACAGGGCACTTTCTGGATCTGGCCTGTGCCAGATGTCCTGGGAGGGCCGCCTGCCCCGGCCTCGGCTTCATTTCCCCTTCTCTGCGCTTCCAGGTCCTCACAGCTGGGTCACTGATTTCTTGACCTAATGCTGCCCGAGCTGGGAGGCCTTCGCCTCAGATCTGCTCTCCCCGCTGGCCTTGCTGCTAGACGTTTTCCCAGGCCAGACGGGGCCCGGCGCCCTGGGAAGAGCCTGCACTGTGTCATCACCTTCTGTCCTGAGGTCGCGCCCTCCTTGTTCTGCTGGCTGCATGTCTAAATTAGAATTCCTGTTTGGTTCTGGCCATGTGCCTTAAAGAAGAGGAACTTACTGTGCTTTTTAAAACTTAAACATGAAATACATATTCGTTCAGGAAAATCAGAACATCCCCCCCCAATGATGCAAACTCCCACTGCCTAGTGAAAACTACCACTAATGTTTTGAGGATTATCCTTCAAGAATTTTTTTCTCAGCATATTAATAAAAAAACTTACTTTTCTTACAAAATGAGATTATATATACATATATATATAATACGTATACTATATATAGTTTTACAACCTAAATATGTGTTTTTTCTTTTCTTGCATGAAAGTAGTTCAATATAAAAATACACTCTTCAATGTTCTTGGGAGTGTTGCTTCCTATTCTAATTTTCTTTATGTTTTTAAAATCCAAAATTCAAGAAGTATATCTTGTGATACATTATTGCCTTTATTAGCTCATCTATTTTTGCCAGTTCCTCTGTCTAAAGCCTTATCATGGGCCTTTGTGACCCCACCATAATGACTGACACAAAGTGAATAGAAGAATCATCCCTGGCACTTTCTGAAGTTTATTTTTCAAGTTCTAACCTCAGTTATTTTCATTCAGTGATTCTGAAGTGGGGTTCTGGGTTTTTAAGAATACCTGAAATGACTTTTCTTCAGCATTCTTCTTATACCACGCTGTCAGCAACACTGCCCAAGAGCAGCCAGACTCCCTGAAGCCTCTTGGCCGCTACACCTGGTGGTCCTCTGCCCAGAGGACGCCTCCTCCTCACACAGTAGCCTGGAGAGCTCCTTCCCATTCACTCATAACTGAAGCTTTCAATTCCCCATCGCCAGCAAGCTCCTCTTGGGCTGAGCAGGCAGTTAAAACTTCTCTCTTTGTGCATATTTGACACCCCTGAGTACCTCTGGTTCTACACCTGCCACCTCTTCCACTAGACTGTGAGCTTCCTGAGGGTTACAGACACATCACTCCCGTGTATGTGCCCAGGACGGGTGATTGGCCTGGCATCTACACTAAGCAGTAGCTCCATGGTTGCCTGTTGCATCAAAAGAAGGAAAAAAGGAAAAAAGGAAGGAAGGAAGGAAGGAAGGAAGGAAGGAAGGAAGGAAGGAAGGAAGGAAGGAGAAGGGAAAAGGACTGTCTTAGAGCGAAATAAGAGAAAGCTCCCTATAGGGAATTCTATTTGTGTCAATCTTTAAAAATATGACAGAGGGCCTTCCAAAATGGAATTTATTGATCAAAATGGTCTATTTATTTTTATATTTTTACATTTCAGTCACTTTAAAAATATTCTCCATGTGATTCAATATACCTATTGAGACTTTTTCCCACTGCTTAAAAGTTATTAAACTTGTCAATTTTGATGCCTTTAGTGCTTCTGCTGTTTTTGTTTTTTCACCTCTTTCACATCAATAAAACATTTCCTCCTGAGGCCTTTTTTCATCAGGGGAACAAGAAAAAGTCACTCAGGGTAGGACTGGGTGAATAGGGAGGATGGGGTATGGGGGTCACGGCATACAGTTTTTTTGGTCAAAAACTGCTGCACACTTAGTGCCTGTGGGCAGGTGTGCTCACAAATCACACATCATGAAATGGGCAAACACACTGAGAGAGTCTTAAAAAAATTCACTGAGGCTGAATTCAGGCTGTCACAACAATGTCAGCTGGTACACGGATACAGGTGGGTCCCTAGGACACTCACCTAGCAGGAGAAGTCTGTACTACAAGGGGCCCACCCTCCAGAAGATAAGTTTGCTTTTTGGTGGGGGGGGTTGTCCATCATAGGTACCATTTGATGAATGGCAGCTTCTCTTGTTATAGCAGCTCTTTGAAACTTCCAACTGTCCTTAAAACAAAGCATTTTATGATTTTAACTTTCTCCTAAATACAGGGAGTTTACTTGTTTAAGGTCATAGAGCTCTAAAAAGCAAAGAGTGTGAACCAACATGGTCTGTGGGCCAGACATGAGAGCCAGGAGGAAGGACAACTTAGGTGTGTGGTGCACAAGGAAACACATGGAGTAAGAATGGCTTGTGATGATATCATGGTGTAACTCAGCTCCGCTGCAATCATGGGTGGATACAGAGAAGAGTAGGATTTGGGGCTGGAAAGGTAGTTCAGAGATGAAATATTGAGTTTATTTCACCAGACTTTAGGGGTGCATTACATTATTATTTTTTAAAAAATTTTATTTATTTATCTTTAGAGGGGAAGGGAAGGAGAGAAGTATCAATGTATGGTTGCCTCCCATGAGTCCCCTGCTGGGAAGTGGCCTACAACCCAGGAATGTGCCCTGACTGGGAATCGAACCGCGATCGTGTGATTCGCAGGCTTGCGCTCAATCCACTGAGCTACGCCAGCCAGGGCCGGCATTACATTATTTTTAATAAGAAAGTGTTTGCTCAAAAACTGGAGGCAGTGTACACGTTAGGTTAGAAGGGAAAAAGGTAGGATGTGGGGAGACCAGGTAGGAGCTATAGCCAAAGCCCAAATGAGAAGTGTAAGCACCTAATGCAGGGCAGGGGCCGCCGAAGTGAGCACACAGGTACACATTTTAGATCTAGAACCTGAAGCCCGTAATGACTGGCTGTGTACAAACAAGGTTGCCAGTTAATTACAAGTTTCTAGTCTGGGAAATGTGCTGTGCTTTTAACAGAAATGGGCTGAGGAACAGCTATGGGAAGAGGTGTTCTGTGCAGGAGGAAGGAGGGTGAAAAACTAAATTTTGGGTAAGATAAACTTGAGATGTCAGAGACATTGTTACAGAGCAGATAATGGGGAAAAGTGGATCAGAAGTTAAGACAGACTGGACAAGTGTTCTGAGAAAAAGGTAGTAAAGCTGCAGAAAACGCCAGTTTCTCATGACCTTGCATATAGAAAAGTAGATTGGGGGGTTTGCAGGAAAACTGGAGTCACTGGGGAACACCACGAATCCTGTAAGGCCAGCAATGAAGCAGATTAAAAGAAAAGGCAAAACATAAACGGAGGTGATTTAATGGAACCTTGCTTTTGGGTGTGGCCATAGACAAAAATTAGAGCTACTATTTCATAAATACGAGATTCTTAGATGATTTTTTGCATCATAAGAAGGGTTTACCTTTTAATAAGGCTGGAGACTCTTGTGTACTCTAAATTCTCTATCTAAGGACTAACTTTCCAAAGGTAGAATTTGGGGTACAGAACACGCTGGTGGAAAAGGTTGTTTGGAATCCAGGGACAAGTTAGCACTCATAATAGTAGTTCATATTTATTGAGCTTGTGATAAATAATTTAATTCATTTCATTCTGACAAAATAACCCTAGGTGGTAAATATTATCCGTTGCTCCATTTTAGACTTGAGGAAACAGAGGCACCGAGAATTTACAGAACTTGACTAAAGTCCCAAGGCTAGTAAACAAAGGCACATGGGCATTTAGTGGAAACAGCCTGGCTCCACCGCCCACACGCTTCCCTGGTACTCAGTGCCCTTCTCATCCTAATAGCTCTGAGGCTTTCCTGCCTCATCTGGAGTGAGCTCCAGCTCAGAGCTGCTATCACTCAGACATGGTTTCCTGCAGACAGATATCCTCTGGTGTACCATTAGCTTTTCATTTTCCAGAGGTGTGGGTGGGTGCAATACAGGTGGGGAGAGTTCTGGAATGTCTATTCCCTAACATGGCTGTTTCCTTGGAATCACCTGCAATTGAGACTGTGCTGGAGAAGAGAGGTATGTTCCTATTTCCTTGGGTCTGGTGCGGTTTGGGAGGAGGGCCAGGTGATCCGGCAGGCGCTCCTTGATCCTTCCTCCAGGATAGTAGTGGGGGTTGGGCTGTGTCCCCACACCCACCTCTTCCAATCTCCTGCTTCTCTACCATCCCTCTGGAGGCAGTGAGGAGAATCCAACTGAATAACCGAGTATGTGGGTTTAATGTTAGACTTAATCTCATGTAAGGGTCACCCGTGCGTGTGTTTATTTTGCCTTCGAGAAGTATGGAAATACAGAGAGAATGGATACAGGATTCACCAAAATATTTTTTACCTGCTGTGTAGCTCTCAGAAGTGATGCTTATTTTACACCAACGCTGATAACTTCTTATCTGCATGCAGAACAAATATATGTAAAGAACCTTCATTCTCTTGAACTGTGTCTCATTGAAAGGAAGGAACCCTGCAGCTTCAATGAATAATTGAAACTTATGTATCAATGTACAACTGGAGGCCAACTTACACTTTTCTGACATCCTCTACTTCAAGTAAACAGCACTCTGACACACGACTAACCCCCTTCAGAATGGCGAAACCTGCGGACACCCCTACAGGTAACTGAGATGTCACATGGCTGGTAGATGAAAGGCACAGGAAGCCTCCTTAGCTGCTGGAGGAGGTCGGGGGGATGCTTTCATCTCCCCCTGTCCACACGCCTACTTTGTTGGAACACTGAACAAGCTCTCACCTGCCTGCCCCGGAACACAATCGCATTCCAGAGGCTCCTCTTTAATCTGCCAGGTGGCTTCTCTCTTCTTCAGCATGTACTTGGCGCTCTTCTTGAAATTAAACGGTGACCTCTCACTTGTCTTCAGGTCTAACGCTGGGCTGGCTATGATCCTGCCCCAAAGCTTGTTTCTTGATTCATCTAACCAACAATCGGGGCCTCGTCAATAGTGGGAAGGAGGCCTTTGCTCTTCTGTACTCGTCATCAAAGCTAAAGGAGCTCACTTTCCTCAGGGCAACATCTGGCTAGAATTTATATGGTGGGCATGGAAATATTATTTTCTAGATATTATGATTTCTTTGCTTTGGCGTTGCAGAGAATGGCACGCTGCCACCACCAGAAACTAACTGTGTCAATTTCCTTATGTCAAAAGTCTTCTTGCCAATAATGATTTCCTGTCGTTCCTACCGTGTTTGTGAAGGGGCAGCTACTCCATTGGCAGCTCAGTTCAGGAAAAAATCAAATCAGCTGGGGGCTCTTGAGGTAGCCAGCTCCTACGCCAGAGGAAATGACTTCGTTAGGATTCGTTGCTACACTGACAGTTACGGTCTGTACTCACTGCATCCGATGGCTTACCAACCGCTCCTCCCATAATCCCCCACAACCACTTAGCTCCCAACCAATATTGAAGAGCCACTCTGGCTTAGTTGCTACTTTCATTGTCTTCCCCCCCCTCCTTTCCTATTGTTAATGGCTTCCTCCCTCCTGATGCTCCCTCTTTTGCTTTTCTCTTTAGTTCTTTGCCTCTTCTCTGTGGTTTTTCCCAGTATCTTCTCCGTTTCCTCTTGCTCCTTTGGCCTCCTGTCTTGGGCTATGTAGACCTTCTAGCATTCTGTCCTTGGGACCTTCGCTCTCTACATACACCGAGAGGTGACCCATATACTGAGAGGCTTTAAATATAGTTTATTGATACTTAAACCTGTGTCAGTGACTTTGAAAAATATTAAAGTTATATAGACTTACAGTGTTAAGAAGTAAACTATTTCTACAAGGCTTGATCAAACTAGCTCCCTGACAGAAATTCTTTGTACCCTGGATTTTCTGTTTATGGCAACCATATTCAATTCTTGCAAGTGATTTTTTAGGGGAGCACTTATCTCTAAATCTTTAAAAATGATCTTTATATTACTATTTCTTTCTTTCTATTCTTTTAAAGGTCTTATCTATTTCCAGCATAGATGCTGAAGATTTACCTTCCTTTTGAACAGACCGCGTTATACCTCTAACTCTTTTCTCCCTAGTTATTCAGCCATCATTTTGTAATCTGGAATAAATGAATATTTATGGTTTGTATTTGGCCATTAAAATGGTACATGCAATGGAGATATATAATATCCTACACTTATTTTGAGAGACAATGAGAACAGCTTCTAAAGCCCCATTACCTGGATTCAAATCCCAGGGAAGGCACTAAATTCAGAGTGAGCTTGGGTAAGCTCCTTAATATTTCTGTGTCTCAACTTCCTCAACTTCAAAATGAGGTTATCATAGTAACTACACATTGTTTTTGTGATTAATAGTTAATAATTTAATAGGTATACGAAGTTACAATAATGCATGTCATGTAGTAAGCATTAAAAAGTGTTAGAAATGTTCGTTTTATTATTATCTTTGTGCAAATTTTCATTTTTTCTCGGATTAATAACAACAATCATAACTGCCATAATCATAATTTCCATTTTTATTTGCACAGTTTTCCATGTACTTATAGCTAATTTATCTGTAATGTCTCTCCAGTAAATCTCTTCTCGATTATATTCAAATGCAGTTGGTGGTATAGTCATCCATCCCGTTTTTATGAAGTCTTTCCTACAGTTCTTAGGTCTGCACTAACTCACGCTGGGAGGCCTCGAGGCTGCAGAGGGGCCACTCTCCCTTCCTCTGCACTGTCGTCTGAGGAGTGCCTTCTGCTCTCTTTGGGGTTTGATCACCTGTTTCCTACATCTTTTTTTCCTCTCTTACTTGGTTTAGCTCCTCATTTAGGCAGAATCTGTCATCTTGAGAAAAGATGAAAGTAAAATATTTTTGGAGATCTGCATGCCCGAGAAGGTCCTATTCTATCTTCACACTTACTGCCATCTGTATAGTTCTAGATTAGAGCCATGTTCTCTCAGAATTTTGAAGATATTACTTCACTCTCTAGCTTCCATGTTGCTACTGAAAAGTTCTGTGTTGTAATTTTGATCTTTTGTGTGTATACAGTTCTTTTTATCTGGAAACTTTTTGAACTTTCTCTTCATCCTCAGTGTTCTGGGATTTCCTCTTAATGTGTTTTCCTGTAGATTGGTGTCCATCTGTTATGTTGAGAACTTGATGGGGCTTCATTTGGGAAATTATCTTGAATTATTTCTCTAATGGTTTCTTCTCCATTTTCTTTGTTTCTTCCTGGAATTCCTATTATTTGGATGTGGAATGGCCTTCTTAATTTAATACCTTTATCTACTACTTTTCATTTTTTCCTCAACTATCTGTAAGAATTAATAACATTTTATTCCAATCAGTCTGCAGAGTTTTTTTATTTCTATTTTTTAAAAATCCTCATGTGAGTATATTTTTATTGATGTTAGAGAGGATGGGAGAGACAGAGAGAGAGAAGAAGAGAGAGAAACACTGATTGGTTGCCTCCCATGTGCTCCTCGACCAGGGGTGGTACCCACAGCCTAGCTATGTGCCCTGACAGGGAATGGAACTTGTAACACTTTGGTGCGTGGGATGATGCTCCAAACAACGGAGTCATCCAACCAGAGCTCTAGTAATCTAGTTGTGATTTACAAATTTGTTGTTAAATTCAGTCTCTGAATGTCCTTTTCCCTCCAGAATTGTGCCTTGTTTTCCTTTCATTAATGCAATGTATATATTTTTTACTTTTTGATAATTTTAGTAATTATGAATATATTAAATTGTTTCCTATCTCTGTATTTTCTGTTCTCTCCAAGTTTTAAAGAGTTTCCATTCGGTGTGACAGTTATCTTTTACTTTGGAGGCTTTCTTCAGAGGCCTTATGACCCTTGGATATTGGCTTTTGTTTAAGAGGGAGACACTGAGAGACACTGAGAGTCTGGGCCTATGGGTGCACTTTGCTGAGGGGTGATTCACGCTGGGCTGTTAGGTTACACACGTCCGAAGGTCAGTATCTGTAGATGTTTTGCCTGGGCTGATCAAAGTCCTCCGAGAAGGGTTGAACTTTCTATCTGCGTAATGTAGTTCCTCTTTCTAGATGCAGGAAGGAGCCTGTGTGAACATTTATTTTGAAAACTTGCATTCAATCACCTGCTTATAGTCCTGCACTTGTTGCTAATTATTCCTGCAGCCTTCTAACGAGAGATCTGTCACTTCACCCCAGACAGAGGAACTTCAGCCTTCTGTCAGGTGAGGGAGGAAAAGTCACCCACCCACTTGGAAGGGACTTTTTCTTAAATAGGTATGGTTTTAGTCCTTCTACATTAAAACAATCTGATACCAAGAATCCTCAGGTCCTTTAATGCTTCTGTGGTTTAGATTAGGCTGTTTCTCAGCCTTCCCTAGGCTTAGAGTTCAGTTTTCTTGGGTCGGCTAGGTCAGTTGCTACTTATTCATCTGTGTTGTAGCTTCCAATGCTTTGTTGCATTTTAATTTAGATTTATGTCTTAAAAAATTCATTATTGTTATTCTCGTGGGACTTCAGGAGGGTACTGAGAGTAATGTGTAGGGTGATAATAAAGAAGGTAGATCTTTAGCAGATAAACATATATCAATATATCAGTATAAATTATAGAAAAAACTATAGAGGAAAATAATAAGATTATTTAAGAAGTAAAGAAGGGCCTGATTTGGTGCTTTATGACATATCTCTCTGAGAAAGTAATATTTCAGCCAAGTTCTGAAGACAAGTGGAAGGTAGCAAAGCAAAAGGTATAGAGAAAAATCACTGCGTTCAGATGAGCAGCCTGAGATGATAGAATAGTCAAGACTCTGGGCTGAATGTGACAGAAGCCTACGCTTAAGCTGAAAACAAGAGTTGATTAGTATATATAACTGGAGAGTCTAAGATGTGGAGCTAGTAAGGCATGGCTAGCTCCAGGGATTTATATGAGGCCTCAGGTTCCTATCTCTCTCTCCATCATTAGTTCTGCTTGTCTCTACTTGGCCTCAAAGAAACTTCCTTCATTGGCTGGCAAGTTGGCCATTAACAATCACAAAGCTGCATCATTCTTAGAGTTCCTGTCCCAGAGAAAAAAGAGAAGCTTTCATATATATGTATATATTTTAACTAGCATCGATATATGACACCCCACATTCTCTCATTCCTTGGAATAATCACAATAATGGAGTTTTGTGTTTGGACAGACTTGAATCCAATTCTACAGGCAGAAAATAATTTTATTTGTGCAAATAGTGAAAGACATTTAGTATTGGAAGAATTGTGAGCAGTAAAAACATAGCGATTTAAAGCAGAGTCTTGTGAGTAAGGTTAGGCATTTGGAATTTACACTAACTGCAATGAGAAACTACTGCTGGGTTTTATCAAGGAGTAACACATGCACTGTTAATTACTATTAACTCAATCCACAGTTTCATATAAAATTCCCTTTCCAGTTCCTTCACCTGTGTCAGAAGCATCATTTTCCTCCTGCCTTAGCTTTACATTTACAGTCATCTTTGAGGTTTCTCTCAAATTTATCACCCATATAAGATTGATCACTAAACCCAATGTGTTCCTCCTTCCTGAAGTCTCTTGAATTTAGCCTTGCTTCTGCTTCACGAACAGTCATACCATTGCAGGCTCTTATCAACTTGGACTTGGTTTTTCTGATAATCTCCTAACAGTGTTCCCTTCTACTTCTCTCTGCTTCTAAGTTAATGCACATGGCACTGTCAGATTGTTCTACTGAAAATATCACTATCTTTATGTCACTCCTCTACACAGGAGCCTGTGATGCCTCCCTATCATTTAATGAATCAAGCTCAAATGCCTCAGCCCAGTATTCAGAGCCGTCCATCATCTGACCCTGCTTTACCTACAAGCCTTATCTTCCAGTTATCCCTCCACCACGATAAGACTACGTGGGCCCTGACTCCCAACTCTGCACCTCCAGGAGTGGGGGAAAGATGGACCATTGTCAATCACTTTGCAGACTAAAGAGGATAGAAGCCATGGGAGGAGAGAGGAGGACATGAGTGATTCTACTGCGTCCCAGCTGCATTAGACAAAGAAGGACTGCGATATAATTGTGTAGCAACCCTGAACTTGATGGTGTGGCCAAGCTAGCCTTTCTGAACAGCATGTGCAGATGACAGGGCCAAGGAGAAATCTTAAAGTGTACATTTTTAAGGTGAGGCTTTGTATGGCAGGAGGACATTTGCTCAGACAAGCCTTTCCAGGTTGTTAATACCCACGCCCTCTGATAAAATGTGTGGGCCGGGCTCACAGGTCTCTGAGAACTTGCCCAGACTTTTCAGGGTCAATTGGTGCTGCAAAGAAATGATGGCTTATCCAGAGAGGTGTGAATAGTGTCTGGAAATGTGACCAACCCTGATGGGATCTCATGACTTACGTTTGCTCAAGCAACTTTTTTTGGGGTGGGGATTTGACAAGGTGTTTGAGATCTGCAGAAATAAAATGCTATTTGTTACAATGGGAAGGGACCTGGTGACTTTAAAAACCTACTAAAGTTCTGAGGGAATTGGGTACAATGTTTGTACATAAATCATAAGAGGAAACAATGGGAAAATTTCAAAAGTCAGCATAGAATCACTATTTTCTGTACCAGGGGTCAATTTGGTTAACTACTTATGAATTATCAATTACTAGGTGACATGGGCAGGCATAATTAGATGAAATTTTACAATAATTTCTATAAGACTTGAACCATGAAAAAAAGGTTTTATAAAACAAGGAGTTTATGCTAGATTTTAAGGAGTGGGGAAATTTTACTCATCCAAGAGAGCATTTAAAAACAACATGATATAAAGCCACGGCAATTCTGCGGTAGGAGGAAGAATGATGGTTCTCCAAAGATGTTCACATCCGAATTGCTGGAACCTCTGAATATGTTGGGTTTACATGGCAGAAAGAACTGAGATTGAGGCCACTGACCTTGAGATGGAGACAGTAGCCTACATTACCCAGGTAGGCTCAATCTAATCACGTGAGTCTTTAAAATCAGAGAATCTTTTCAAGCTGGGGCTGGAATCAGGAGAAGCGACCGTGGAGAAAGGGTCAGGGAGATGCAACGTTGCTGACTGAGAAGATGGATGAGGGGGTTCGTGGACCAGGGAGCGGGAGGCCTCTACACGGTGAAGAAGGCAAGGAAGCAGATCCTCGCCTAGAAAACCCAGAAAGAAACAGCCCTGGTGAGATCGTCCTTGATTTTAGCCCATTGAGAACTCTATTGGATTTCTTCTCCTTTGTTTTTTAATGGGCATTTGTGTGATTTGAATGTTTTGAAATTTTTTATTGTTGTTCTCCTATGGTTGTCCCAATTTTCCCCCTTTGCCCTTCTCTATCTAGCCTACCTCCTGCTTCCACAATCAATCCTCACACCATTGTCCATGGCCATGGGTCATTCATACATGTTCCTTCCAGGTTGACATGTTCCATACATGTTCATACAAGTTGACTAGTCCCTTCCCCTTCTTTCTACCATTGTCCCCCTCCCCTGTCATCTATGGTCACTGTCAGTCTGTTCCTGTTTCCATGCCTGTGGTTCTATTTTGCTCATTAGTTCACTGTGTTCAGTAGATTCCTCCTATAGGTGAGATCACATGGTATTTGTTTTTCAGCGCCTGGCTTACTTCACTTAGCATAATATTCTCCAGTTCCACCCATGCCGTCAAGCACTTGGTTATAAATAGAGCTCCTGTGAACATAGGGGTACAGAAGTTCTTTTGAATCAGTGATTCAGGGTTCTCAGGGTATAGATATCCCCAGCAGTGGAATTGCCAGGTCAAAAGGCAGTTTCATTTTCAGTTTTCTGAGGAAATTTCATACTGTTCCACAGTGGCTGCACCAGTCTGCATTCCCACCAGCAGTGCACTAGGGTTCCCTTTTCTCCACATCCTCTCCAACACTTGTTTGGTCTATGATGGACATTCTGACTGGTGTGAAAGTGGTATCTCATTGTGGTTTTAATTTGCATCTCTCTGATGGCTAGTGAGGTTGGACATCTTTTCATATGTCTGTGCGCCATTTGCGTGCCCTCCTTAGAGAAGCATCTATTCAGGTCCTTTGCCCATTTATTAATTGGATTGTCTTCCTGGTGTTAGTCATGTAAGTACTTTATATATTTTGGATACTAAACCATATTCTGACGTATCATTGACAAGTATGTTCTCCCATACAGTCATTTCCCTTTTCATTTTGATTATGGCTCCTTTAGCTGTATAGAAGGTTTTAAATTTGATGTAGCCCTAATTGTTTATTTTTCCTTTATTTCCTTGCTTTAGGAGATATATCAGCAAAAATATTACCATGTGGGATATCTGAAATTTTACTTTCTGTTTTTCTTTAACAGTGGTATCCAAACTTTTGGTAGCTCTGGGCCACACTGGAAGAAGAAAAGTTGTCTTGGGCCACATATTAAATACACACACACTAATGAAAACTGATGAGCAAAAAAGAGATTTTAAGTAAATTAATGATTTTACATTGGGCCTCATTCATAGCCATCCTGGGCTACATGCAGCCTCCAGGCAGTGGGTTGGACACCTCTGCTAGGATTTTTATAATGTCATTTATGTTTAGATAATCTTTATAAACATAAGTCTTTATGTTTAAACTTGAAGACATAAAGTCTTTATAAACATAAAGACTTATGTTTAAGTCTTTATCTTATTTTGAGTTTATTCTGGTATATAGTTTTATTTTATTTTGCATGGACCAGTCCAGTTCTCCCAAACACCAGTTACTGAAGAGATTCTTTTTACTCCATTGATGTCCATGCCTGCCTTTGTTGAGTGGTAATTAACCATAGAGACACCAGTTTATTTCTGGGCTCTCTATTCTTTCCATTGATCTATGTATCAGTTCTTATGCCAGCACCAGACTGTCTTGATGACAGTGGTTTTGTAGTGCAGTTTGAAATCAGGTATTGTGATCCCTCCAACTTTGTTCTTTCTCAGGACTGCTGAAGCTATTTGGGGTCTTTTTTGGTTCCATATAAGTTTTTGAAATATTTGTTCTAGATCTGCAAAATATGCCATTGGTATTTTTAGAACATGTTTGCACTTTTAAAAAATATATATTTTATTGACTATGCTATTACAGTTGTCCCATTTCACCCCCTTCATTCCCCTCCACCCTGCACATCCTCTCCCACCCACTTTCCCCCACTTTAGTTCATGTACATGTGTCATAAGTTCTTTAGCTTCTACATTTCCTATACTATTCTTGCTTTTCCCCTATTTTCTACCTATCATCTATGCTACTTATTCTCTGTACCTTTTCCCCCTCTCTCCTCCTCCCACTCTCCTGTTGCTAACCCTCCATGTGATCTCCATTTCTGTGGTTCTGTTCCTGTTCTATTGTTTGCTTAGTTTGTTTTTGTTTTAGGTGTGGTTGTTAATAATTGTGAGTTTGCTGTCATTTTATTATACACGTTTTTTATCTTCTTTTTCTTAGTTAAATCCCTTTAACATTTCATATAATAAGGGCTTGGTGGTGATGAACTCCTTGAACTTGACCTTATCTGAGAAGCACTTTGTCTGCCCTTCCATTCTAAATGAAAGCTTTGCTGGATAGAGCAATCTTGGATGTTGGTCCTTGCATTTCATGATTTGGAATACTTCTTTCCAGCTCCTTCTTGCCTGCAAGGTGTCTGTTGAGAAATCACCTGACATTCTGATGGGAACTCCTTTGTAGGTAACTGTCTGCCTATCTCTTGCTGCTTCTAGAATTCTCTCCTTAATTTTAATCTTGGGTAATGTAATTATGATGTGCTTTGGTGTGTTCCTCCTTGGGTCTCACTTCTTTGGGACTCTCTGAGCTTCCTGGACTTCCTGGGAGTCTATTTCCTTTGCCAGATTGGGAAGTTCTCCTTTATTATTTGTTCAAAAAAGTTTTCCACTTGTTGCTGTTCCTCTTCCCCTTCTGGTACCCCTATAATTCGGATGTTCGAATGTTTAAAGATGTCCTGGAGGTTCCTAAGCCTCTCCTCATTTTTTTTGAATTATTATTTCTTCATTCTTTTCTGTTTGGTTGTTTCTTTCTTCCTTCTGGTCCACTCCATTGATTTGAGTCCCATTTTTCTTCCCATGACTATTGGTTCCCTATGCATTTTCCTTCATTTCACTTGGTGTAGCCTTCATTTTTTCATCTAATTTGTGACCAAATTCAACTAATTCTGTGAGCGTCCTAATCACCAGTGCTTTGAACTGTGTATAGGTTGGCTATCTCTTCATTGTTTAGTTGTATTTGCTATGGAGCTTTGATCTGTTCTTTTGTTTGGGCCTTTTTTTTTTTTTTTTTTTTTGTCTTGTGGTGCCTGTTACGTATGAGGGACGAAGCCTTAGGTGTTCACCGGGGCAAGGCAACCCAATGGCTGGGTTGTGACACTGTATGTGGGGGCGGGGTCAGAAAGGGAACAATGGTGCTTGCTCTGCTCTCTGCTGGATCTCAGTCCCTGCCGCCACTTCCCCCGAGCAAACTGGGCCTTTCTGGTGCTGATTCCCATGTGAGTTGGCTCATATACATTCTAGGACCCCATGGGTCTCTCCAACAAACTCTCCTGCGAGGCTGGGAGTCTCTCCTGGCACCTGAACCCCCACAGGTGTTTTCAATTGGCATTTTGAGGCTTTATTTCCTCATGCTAGAGCCCTGGGTTACATGGTCTGTCTTGTTCTTCAGTTTTTCCTAGTTTATCTGCACAGGAATGTGGGACTGCCCGGTCAGCCACCTTGTGTGCTGTGCCTGGCTTCACAATTGCTGCCTCACTGGGTCTGCCCATTGCCACCCCGAGTCTGGGGTCCACCAGCCCGCTGCCTGCATGCCCAGGGTCCATCTACTACTGACTTGCACACCCGGTGCCACTGCTTTTATTTTGCTGCAACCCTTCTCCGCTCGGCTGCCCAACCCCACCCCTCCTACCAGTCTGGATGAATGTGTCTATTTTAACTCCTTGGTTGTTGGACTTCCACACAGTTCAATGTTCTGTCAGTTCTGGTTGTTATTTTGTTTCTAAATTGTTGTTGTCCTTATTTTGGTTGTGTAAGGAGACACGGTGTGTCTACCTACACTTCCATCTTGGCCAGAAGTCTTGCCATTGGTATTTTAATAGGAATTGCATTGAATTTATAGATTGCTTTGGGTAGTATGGACATTTTAGTAATGTTAAGTTTTCTGCCCATGAACACGATATGTGCTTCCATTTATTTGTATCTTCCTCAGTTTCTTTCTTTATTGTTCCATAGTTTTCTGAGTACAGATCTTTTACCTCCTTGGTTACATTTATTCCTAGGTACTTGTTTGTTGCTATAGTAAATGCAATTTTTTCCTAGTTTATTTTTCTGACATCTCATTGTTAGTGTACAAAAATGTCCCTTGTTTCTGAATATTGATGAGCAAAATCATTTTGCCATCTATTTTGTCTGTCATTTTGCCAATACACTTATTTGGTTTTTGGTGGAAACTCTAGGGTTTTCTATGTACACTATCATGATGTTTGTGAATAATCACAGTTTTACTTCTTCCTTTCCAGTTTGTATGACTTCATTGCTTTTTCTTGTCTCATCACTGTGGTTAGAACTTTCAGTAGTATGTTGAATAAGGGTGGTGAAAGAGGACCCCTTTGTCTTGTTCCTGATCTTAAGGGGAATGTTTTGTGCCCATTGAGTATGATGTCAGTCGGTTTCTCACATATGGCCTTTATTATGTTGAGGTATATGCCTTCTATTTCCACTTTTCTAAGTGTTTTTTTCCCCATAAATGGTGCTGGGTTTTATCAAATGTTTTTTGAGCATCTATTGGTACAATCATGTGATATTTGTCCTCCATATTGTTTTTGTGATGTATTGCATTTATTGATTTGGGAATATTGGTACCATCCTTGCATCTCTAGGATAAATTACTCTTGATCATGGTGTATGTTCTTCTTCATGTGTTGCTGGATCTGGATAGCCAATATTTTGTTGAGGATTTTAGCATCTATGTTCATCAAAGATATTGGCCTGTCATTTTCTTTCTTTGTTATGTCTTTACCTGGTTTTGGAGTTAGGATAATACTGGGCCTCATAAAGAGTTAGGGAGTCTTCTCTCTTCTTGAATTTTTTGGAATAATTGAGAAGGATAAGAGTTAGTTCTTTAAATGTTTGGTAGAATTTGCCTGTGAAGCCATCTGGTCCAGGACTTTTGTGTTCCTGGAGTGTTTTTGATTATTGCTTCAGTTTCTCTAGCTGTTGTCAGACTATTCAGGCTTTAGCTTCTTCTTGATTCCATTTTGGAAGATTGTATTTTTCTAGAAATTTATCCATTTTGTACAGGTTGTCCAATTTCTTGGCATATAGTTGTTCACAGCAATTTCTTACAATCCTTTGTATTTCTGTGGTATCAGTTGTAATTTCTCCTCTTTCATTTCTGATTTTATTTATTTAGGTCCTCTCTTTTTTATGAGTCTGGTTAAAGGTTTGTCAATTGTATTCATCTTTTCAAAGAACCAGCTCCTGGATTTATTGATCCTTTGAATTGTTCTTTTAGTCTCTATGTTGTTTAATTCTTCTCTGATCTTGATTATTTCCTTCCTTCTACAGTTCCTTATCAGGTCTCTAAAGTTAGAAGAGAATGGAGAGCTGCCAGTGAGACTAGTGATCAAAATGCCTGTGGACATTTTGTCTCCACTTTTGTTCGAAGTCTGTGTGTCTTAAGCATTAGTCAGAAGCATCTCTACTCTCTCATTAAGATTAGCACTTTGCCTGAGAACCTGTAGGTCCTCCATTTTGCCAAACCTTAGCTTCCTTGTGCCATAGCGGACAGCTTCTCTGGGTGACCAAGTTCATCAGTCATTCCCCTCTAGTCTGGGAACACACTGTAAATTGAGGCACCTTTGGAATTTTGGCTGCCATCGCCTGGCAGCCATTTTGGCAAATGACTCTTCTTTCTTTTAGATGGTATTTTCATAAGATACAGTACCCAACTTTCCCTCAAGCAAGACAGTCACTGAGTCTCTTAATCTGCTGCAGAACTTCTTTACTTCTTCAATCAGTTTTGAGAATAGAAATTGCTTCAGTGGGTTTCAACTGGAAACAGGTGTTGATGGTGGTGTCCAAATCTTCAACTGAGGTGCTTCTCTCCTCTTTGCCAGCCTTTCCTTGGGAGTAATGAGCAGGCTGGGTTGGACATGGCAGATGCACATCTCCACATGGGCCAGAGTTCTTGCTTCAAATGACACAGATGAGAATCATAAATTAAAATGCACTTTTGTCTTACTGGTAATAATTGCAGACACCAGTACATCATCTTTCTGTGTGTACTGAGCCATAAACTTGCTTTAGCCAGGACTGCCCCAGGATTCCTAGCTGAATGCAAACAAGGCAGTCCTTTTAGCCTGAATTTTCCCAGTTGGTTTACATGTGCTCTGCAATTTCACCAGTTGTCAACACTCTACTCCATTGTGGGCTGTGTAGCTGTGGAAATAAACTTGCTAAATCAGAAGAATGAAAGAAGTAACTTTACAAGTTCGGCACAATTATCATTACTGGTATTCTCTGGATTGACCTGTGATAGTAAATATCAGTTACAATTGGATTTTGTTTTTATTGCTCACTATTTACTTTCTGAGTTTTTTAATTGGTAAAGGCAGGAATTTGGAGTTAAGGGAGATTAATCCTAATGAGATTATAGCCTAGATTTAGTGAAGACTTTATTGTTCACCTGGTGTGTTCCGACAACATAAATAGCCAGAAGAACCAAGTAAGAAGTTATGTTGGGGCAATTGTAAAATCTGACTTTTCCCATCACACACATTTTCCTAGAACATGGAGTCCAGGATTTTTTAGGTTTAAAGATGGCTGAAAAATCCTTTAAAGTTTACTGAGTTGAAATCTTCCCTAAGTAATAAATTCTTTATTTCTATAAAAAAACTCACACTAAAGAAAATCAGTACTGTTTTCTGAGAATTCCCTTCTTTTACATTTTCCTTGTGGTTAGTTAAAATGTTTTCTTTCCTCAAAAGTAATTCATATTTTATATAATTGTTAAGTGCTATTCTGTTTTGTATTTTTCAAAAAGTTCTATGGTTTTTCTCCTCTTAGAGATAATTTTGACACAGCTTATAGACACACAGACACACACATGATTTTATCGGTCAATATTAGTAAATGACCAAAGCCCTAAAAAATGATTAGGCATTAAAAGTGGTTATAATATGTTAATATCTGCAATGTGTGGGCTAATGGGCTAATTACCTATGTTTCTAAATAAGATACAAAATTAAGCTTAATTTTGCATTCTGTTTATATCACAATTGAAGAGGAGTTCTGAGAAAGTCATGAAATTTAATGGTTTAACTGTTTTATTGCTATATGTAAATTGACCAACTAACAGCAGTAAATGTTGAACAAATCTAATGCACCACAATTTCTTTGGAACACAGTTTGAATTTTAAATCATGTTTAATGCTTTTGTACATATTACAGGTCTCTTTTTTAAAGCTTATCGAACAGAATTGGTTTATTCCAGGAAACTGGCATTTAGGAAAAACAGAAAAGTTGTAGAGTGAGTCATTGGAAAATCTGGTCAAATATGTTTTTTTTAAAGTGAGCAATTTACTTTCAAATGATCCTTTCCTTCCATTATTTTGAACTTGACTAGTTATCTTCCTGTGTTATATATTTAGATGATCCCTGAATAAGACACCTTTCCCTAATTGCATTGTGTAACTTGGCCTCATACATTTCCTTTGCCTTTTGTATAATCAGGCTTAAAGATAGTAAGACACAATGCATGCGTTTGTCAGGCCACTTCTTCCCGTCAACATGATTCACTAACTGACATCCTTTGATTCTGTCCTTGGTCCTGTTTTGGGGACCACCATATCCTTCCGTTTGGTGTTCTGTTAGAGAAAGAAGAAAATTCTGTTTCTTTGGATCCTATCTGATTTTAGAATGTAACAAATAAGATATAAATATGAAGGTCAAATAAGGAATTAAGAAGTAAGAAGTTCTTTTGAGAGGCAGAGTTAGAAGGCTCTGATAAAGTTTCAAGATGGGAGTGTTCAAAAGAAGCCAGGGCATTTAAGTTGCATTATTTTGGCCTATAGTCAACAACCAAGGAGGACTACTGTGAAGCAAACTCATTCATGAAGTATATAAATCTGAGAAGGAGACTACTCCAAGAATATTGTGCCTACAACAATGTACTTTGATATGGGTTTTATTTTCCAAAGATTTCTCCTGGCTGGTGTAGCTCAGTGGATTGAGCGCAAGCCTGCGAACCA
The DNA here is from genome assembly GCF_014824575.4 of Sturnira hondurensis. Lineage (NCBI taxonomy): Eukaryota > Metazoa > Chordata > Mammalia > Chiroptera > Phyllostomidae > Sturnira > Sturnira hondurensis. The sequence goes on from NW_028085694.1 coordinate 4,906,940, forward strand.
CACGATTGCGGTTCGATTCCCAGTCAGGCCACATGCCTGGGTTGCGGGCCAGTTCCCAACAGGAGGGAACTTGAGAGGCAACCATACATTGATGTTTCTCTCCTTCTCTCCTTCCCTTCCATCTCTAAAGATAAATAAATAAAAGTCTTAAAAAAAAAAGATTTCAGTTTTGTGCTCACAGGAGGACTTCAAACAAAGCTGAGAAAATATGGAAACAAACTTGCTTTTAGGTTCAAATATATCTATAAGTCTACCATAATAAAATTATTACAAAATTTACTTGCACATGATTAGTAATGATCCATTGGGAAAACCCTTGTTTACCCTAAAACTATTGCCTTTTTAGGGTGCAGGCTTTTCTTACCTTCCAACAACTTCTCTAATTCTCAGGTGGTTTAGTTAAATGAATGGGTGCCACTCATTTGTTTCTGAATCTATCCTCACTGTGTGCCAGACTTGAAGATTTAAAGGTGGACCAAATAGTAATGTAACTCAAAGGCTCGTGGAGAGGACCAATAGTAAACAAATAACTGTAATATTATAATAAATTTCTGGTTGGAGACTAGAAGGCTGGAATAAGAGGGGTCTAGCTCATTTTCATTGGTTCTTGCTTCTGTCAAGATGAATCTAGCTTCTAATGGGTAGACACAATATTGCACTTTCCCCATATAACAGGACAAAAAAAATTCAAGTGTGGAGTTTTAAAGCTAATGCAAGAAATGCAGTGTTGGATAAATTTAGCTAGGTTTCCTCTCTGATTGACTGACTATTGTTAATTTCCCACCTGCAGTTTCCTAATCATAGGTTTTCACATGGTATTATAGTTTTCTACGCATCTTGCTCACGTTTTGGAACTTGTAGTCACAGTCAGTGTTGATATTGGTAAAAGATGCGTGGCTATGTTCTACAGATAATAGAATTAATCTTTCTTCATTTGTTGATTTATATTACAAACTTTTTTTGTCCCCCCTTTCCCTACTATTAATTGTACTAGGCATGATTTCCAGAAAAGTAGCTGACAAACCTGTCCACATTAAGGTATAAGCTTTATTTAAAGTGACCTGTTAATATAAGGGTTCGGACTTCCACGAGACCTTTCTGGATGGACAATTGCTCAGCCTGTGCTTGTGTCATGTGACTGGCTATGTCATATGATACTTATTGCCCTAAGCATGTTAGGTAGCTGTGTTGTCTCGGTTGCAATTTGGATATACCACCAAGATGACAATAAACCCACAAAGCAGCTACATGTTTTTATCTTTTGATATTGGGAGTGATGATTAAAGACACGCAGTTTCAAATGACTATTTGATAGAAATACTACATCGTGTTAGAAAGATTGATATTTCTCTTTCGAAGAGAGATTGCCACAAAAATTTACTTGTTACTCTTGGGGAAGACAATTATCTCATGCCTTCGAAGAGATGTCAGCCCATTGCAGATATTTTTGTTAACTCAGGGTTGATGAGGCACTTGAGTTAGTGGCACATTAAGGGTAGGGGGCAATGAGTGTGAGCTGCCCTGGGCTCACGAACTATGAAGAACTTACACCCAATAATAAAACTCACTAAAAGTGGCTGGTTTTTATTATAACCATGCAGTGGCAATTCTAGACTGTCAGTTATAAAATACTCTCTCAAAAATTTTTGTCTACTTTTTATGTAATCATAGTGGTGAATTTTAATAATATATATGTATATATTAATTAAATTAGCATATTTCTATTGCTTGTCCTTTAATACACATTGTTTTCCGTCTGGAAGTTTCTCGTTGCACTCACAGTTGATCAGCTTGTTGCCCACCATGTAAGAGCTCAGCTGTACGTGCTGGTTTTGAGAAGTTTGTTGAGAATTCAAAATGTGTAGGCGCTGTTTGAGTCTTCAACTCTGTGGCACCCCATGTGCCCGTGTTGTGAACAACAGATTCGGAATAAACCAGGATAAAGTACAAAAATGAAGAAACAGAACTCGAGTGCCTTCAGTTCTATCATGCCATGTGACCACTTGGAGTTTCATGTCCGTGTTTAAAATGTAAAACACCAAGTATGAAGCTTTCATTGGAAGTGAATAGTTTGTAAGTAAAAAATTTTCGCTGCATTTGAATAGTATCTTTAAAACATCATTTAATTCTTTTAAAATTGCTAATTGTTTTAAACCAAAGGACTGAATAAAAAATACAATGCTAATCAGTAGTACAATTTAGTACTTAACCTAAGTTATACTTTTTGCAGGTATTTTGATTTTATTAAATTCTACTTAGTAGTTATTGGACAATTACCTGTATAATTTTTATATATGATTTTCAATAAAGAAAACCTTTCTCTGTTTGCAATTCTTTTCTTTCCATTATTATTATTTGTTCACTCTTAGTTATTCCTGAAAATAACTTTGTCATGGGGGAAAGAGTTGTTAAAAATGATCTACTCTGGGTGACATATATGCTCGATTTGTCACCAAGTGGAACATCGCCATTAACAGAATGGAGATGCATGTTTTCATCATTACGAAATGTGTTCCTGGGGGAGATTTAGAATCGGGTTGCTAAAAGACTTCAATTTTTTGTTGAAGAGAGTCTCTAGAAGATCAGAAACAATTTATTTGGAAAGTTAGATAGTGGAGATTCATTAGCAGTGTAGATTTTTAGTTTGTTGGGGGCATACGGAGTGAGTTTTATGTCTTCAGCACACACTTGGAGGCCAAAGGACAAAACAAAGAGACAAGCTTCAGAATCATATAGATCTTTGATTTTAAGCCCTATCTCTTCCAAGTTGTGAAGATTTTTTTTTGAGAAGGCTTTTCAAGGTGAATTTTATTTTATTTTTTTCAAGTTACAAAAATATGTGCATGTTAAAAATGCACATATAGTTATAAAGTTTGTATGTATATACTCATGCTCTTATATGGTCCATATAACATTAGTTCTAGACATTTAAAAGTTATACTTTTAAACTTATACCTTTTCTCAAAATGAACTTGTTCTTATTTTGGATTGGCTTTTAAAAACCGCAGCTTTAGCAGCAACAGTCAGAGTACCCAAGCTGCGTAGTCTTGATCCACTTAAGCCTCAGCATCCTCAACTGTCAACCTGTAGATAAGAAAACATGTATCTTGGAGAGTCATGAGAATTGTGTAATATAAGTGGGAGTACGTAGCTGATGCTCAATCGTATTTATAGGATGTGTCCAGTGAATAAATTTTCTTTCCTCTACTTCTTTCTCAGTTCAGTTATTACTTCATCCCTGTATAAGTTTTCCTTGTATCTTTTCCTTGTATTGTGTGCCGATTTTTAAAAAAGATTTTATTTATTTTAGTTTTTTAGACAGAGGGGAAGGAAGAGAAACATCAATGTGTGGTTGCCTCTCACACGCCCCCTACTGGGGACCTGGTCTGCAACCCAGGCATGTGCCCTGACTGGGAATTGGACTGGTGACACTTAGGTTTGCAGGACAGTGCTCAATCCACTGAGTCACACCAGCTAGGGCTCTGTACTGATTTTTAAGAGCTAAGGAAGTCCATCAGCCCTGGCTGGTGTAGCTCAGTGGATTGAGTGTGGGCCTGTGAATCAAACAATTGCGGTTCAATTCCCAGTCAGGGCACATGCCTGGGTTGTAGGCCAGTTCCCATCAGGGGATGCATGAGAGGCAACCACACATTGATATTTCTCTCCCTCTCTCTTTTCCTTCCCCTCTAAAGATAAATAAATAATTTTTTTAAAAAGAAGTCCATCAAATATTTGTTAATAAGCTGTGATATGTGACATTGGTTTCTTGATGTCTTCGTTAAAGTTTACACAGATTATTTGTTGATCAACTTAGAGGTAAGATAAATGAGAAGCATCAATTTTTACTTTATTAAATACTAATGTATCTTTCAGCCCCATAGTTGGATGCCTGGGGAAGGTGTGGAGAGTGTGGAGTGCAGGAGTGGATGGTGAGTGAGGATTACACAAAAGTTGATCCACTGTAACAATTTTATAACTCTCTTCCCAGGGAAGATTTGTATTGGTGGCCCTGAAGCAGAGAGCTCTGTATCCCATTACCAGCCAATGAGTCATTCAGTCTCCCACAGATCCAAATAAAGTTTTACAGAATACCCTATGGCATGCCTTTCAAAATATATGAACGCCATAAAATATATCATTTATTTCACCATATGAACTGACTCTATCCCTTTTTCACCATTTGGGATAGCAATCTCGCCATGTGGTTTTGGCTCTTAGGTTATCATCAGATATATTAGAGTGCTCTGAGCGTTTCCATTCTCAGTCCCCATGGTATTTTCAGGAGTTTTATAACTTGGTTGTAAAAATTCACTCTAAACTGAAACTTGGCAAACAGTATATTAATCTGGGAAGTTAATTTCTTTTATAAAGTCCAGAATCTGTTTAGCCCTTCTTTTGAGTTTTCAGAGACCTTAGAAAAATAAAGTGAGCAATTAAAGTTTTTGTGTTTAAAAAAATGTAATTGCATTTTTTTCCAAAATCCACTAAACCCTATTTTTACAGGTGAATAGCTTATTTTTTGGACAGAGTTATAATATATTTTGAAGCAGATTTTTAAAATTTTTGGCACAGTGAAATAGAATAATTAAAAAAAGAACTAGACTGGCTTACCTGTTACATCACTGGAATAATAAAGTATATTTAGAGAGTGGAGCCTGTTTGAATTTACAAAGAGGACAAAGATATTAACATGACTGAGTGTTTACAAACCTACAAATAAACCAGTGAGCTGGATAGCTTATAGTGAGCCTTCAGCCTTATTAGAATTACTAAGTGGTGCTGAAACTTCTATTTGTACTTGAATCGTTGGACTTGGGAGTGACTTTGCGATCTGGGAGTGACAGCAGATGTGAATTTGACCTGCACATGCTTTCAGTGCCCAAAGTGCTCCCACCACCTCCCCCACTCAGGGGGGTAAAGCTGCAGGATGAACTGTCTGCACAGGTGGACTGACTTACGTGGAACATATACTAACTACTTTCTCGCCGTGGGGATGGGCAGAATAGGCTCCACAAAGACAAAAGACAAAACAAAGAAACCTTTAAAAGGAGGTTTTTCCAACTTTAAAGTACTTTCAGGTACATTACTGAGAGAACGCAGAAGAGAGGTAAAACGTAGCTCCCTCAGGAGTTGGACAGACCTGAGGGTGATTAGCTGTGTGACCTTGGAGATGCTACCTAATCTGTGTGAGTTTCACATTGCTCATTCCTTAAAGTAGAAGCAATAATAGTACATACTCTTTGGATTATTTTAAGACTTAAAATAAGAAAATATATGTAACACAATTAGCAGAATAATGAGTCAATATTAATTTTTGGTACTGTTCGATTTTCTGGTTACCATTTAAAAATAGATTTGTTATTATTGTCATGATCATTTTACGGATGAGAAATGTTTAGGTTCAAAATAGGTTCTAACTTGTGTGGGATCACACAACTAGTGAGTGTGCTGAGCTTGGTCTGAAAGCTAGGTTTCCTAACAATAAACCCAGTACATTTTTTCCCTGATAACCGTAGTGCACATTTGAGTACATATTACATAGTATATATTAATCAAAAATTGCATAAGTAGTTGTTCCATAGAGAACACAAACATTTTTATATTAAAAAGTTAATTTTTAAAATGTAAAAAGCTAGTTAAAGAGTTAATTTAAATTTTTAAGATGCAGATATATCAACTCATTCACTGGATGGGGTTTCGTTGTCCCTGGCTGTGGCTACACCACCCTGAACACGCCCCATCCTGTCAGGGTCCCTGAAGTTTTCTTATTTTTACAGTATATTAACCATGTACTGAAATTGTACATAATGCATTCCATGTATCAGTTATAGTCTAGTACGTTAAAAGCACCTGCAGTTCTCGGTGGACTAGACTAGTTTAGATTTAGAATGAGGTAGCCATAATAGTGTCACAGCTTACCGATTTCCATATCCATGGAATCCAGTTGGCATACTGTAGGTGCTGCTCTGAGCACAGCGGTCATGAGGGCTGTAATACCCAGCTGGTTACATATTCGTGTTTGAGGGAGGCAATACTCAAGGAGGAAGAACGAGAGGTTTTTATTTTTAGTATGAAGCTAATATGATTTATTTACAATACAAGGGCAATGAGACCGGGTTCATCAGGTTAGTGATAGATATGCTGGATGTAGTGTTGTCCCCAGATTCCCCTTCAAGACTGTGTGCTCATTCTCCTAGGTGCTGGTATCTCTCCCTGGCAATGGAGAGTTGCTCTCCCTTCAGCAGCTCTGGGCTGAAAGGAGCTGCTTTGTCAGAGTGGTTTCCCCCTTGCTGGAAGTAGCCTTTGTCCAGTGACTAGTTAGTATAGGGTCTTAAAAGGCTTAGCTCTTTTGTCCCAGTTGGATATAAATGATGTGCCCACCCAGCTTCAGAGCTTCTGGGGGACTCGCTGAGGCCCCTGGTGCAAAAGTATCATAATTCAGTTTCTTCCTCTGCTCAGCCAATCCTGCTCCCCTCACTTCCTTACAAGGGTTGTTCTATAAAGTGCTCTCAATAAACTCCATGCATGCAGATTTCCCTCTGAGAGTCTGTTTCCTGGGAATTCCAAACTAAAGCTGTAGCCATCCACTAAAGAGCTAAGTGGGCTTATCAGAAGCCCCCAGGGGAAGAAGTAGCTCTACAGTCACACACACTTTGGGAGGCAGAGTCAAAGAACAGGCAATGAAAATAAATGAATTTGAATAGCAGCTACAGAGTGTCATACAGAGAGGCAGAAAAGAACCAGACTGGATGAGACGAATCAAATATAGGATGAGCCTATATTATTATAGTGTATTATGTGAAGGCCTTGGCTGGGCGAGATACTGTGGATTGACTTCTTATAAGACAGTTAATATGTTTCTTGTGTGGCAGTTTGGTGAACATAGAATTGGAGGTCAGGCAACTCTAGGGATGGATCTTAGGAGTGGTCTCACTAGTAGTGATGTCCTGATGACCAATGAGACTCCTGTGTGTGGAATAGAAATGAATGAATGGCTCTCCTCTAAAGTAGCAAGGGCCATACAGGGCCCACACTGTTGGGATGGGCAGACATAACAGGCACAGGCAGGGTAGTCAGTCATCATCTCACACAGGGCAGAGCTAAGGGGCAATTAGAAAAGGACCAAGAAGAAGAAGAAGAAAAGGAAGAAGAAGAACCACAACAATGACAACCACCACCACCAAGGGTAGAAACACCAGTTTTAAAATAGATGAGGTAAGGTGCTAAAGGAGGAGCTCAGGCCCCATGAGTAAGGCAGGGATCCAGATGCAGGAAACGGAGCATAACCAGGTCTAGTGGCTGAATTGACTGGATTCTGAGTCTGAGAGAGCTGGACTACCGTGATTTCACTTACAATTTTTGTTTTAATTATTTATATAATCATAATTTCCAAATCTTTATGTCCATCCCAAGCACCAGATGTCCAGTGGATTTAATCTCTAGACCCACTGGACATCTTTATGTGAATGCTCAATCAAAAATTAATATGATAAGGTGTGAAATAAATATTCTTCTTCAAACTTCATCATTCAATTTCCAGTCTTGGTTAATTGCATTGTTGCATTATTACTATTTGTCCCTGTCATGATTATACAGGGCATGAACATAGTCACCCTCACATGAAAGAGTCTGAGTGAGCAGCTTTTGAATTCCAGTTTAGAGAGACTTTGGAGTAGACTCCAAAGTCTTGGAGTAGTTTACTTGGAGTAGACTCCCTCCCTTTAGAGGGAGATGTGGATGCCCCTAGTTTGTCTCCAGTCCATTTTCAGGCTTTCTTGCTGTGGTTCCTGGTCCCTCAGCCATAATCCACTGTCATCATAGTCTCCAAATCATTACAGATTGCACGTCTGTGTCTTCTGGTATCTGAACTTGACCCTCAAACTCCTGGGACTGTGGTGGGTGAGGAACTTGATAAAGCCAGCTGTTCTGTTTCTTTGGCCCTCTGTTTTAATAAGTTCCACAAATTAGTTTTACTTTGGCATATTTGATCACAAAAACTAAGGAAGAAATGCTGTAGGAAAAATTGTATTTCCCTTTATTGAACCTCAAACTACTAAAAATCATTTGATAATCTCTTTGAACAGCACAATGTTAAACGCAGTGGAATCAAAGGCGATGCAAGCAGTGGATCACCTGGCAATTACTTCCTGAGCTTTCATACTGGGCGAGAATCACCACTCATCAGCGTTTCCCCAGTTCATTAAGTTGAAGGGCGGTGCAGATGGCAGGGAGACTCCTTAGCCTGTCACTCTGCCGGAAAGAATGTTGATCACAAGAAAAACCAGTGGACGAAAACTTGAGAAGTGACTCAAGGTTATCTTTTATTTATTCATTTATTCAGTAAATACATATCAAACACTCTGTCTTTGGTGACTTTAGATCATTTTTCATGTTTTCTCTTATATCTTTATCTTCTCTTGTGTTCCTTTTTCTACTGCTCATCAAAACTTTCAGATTTTTTTCCTCACTCGTATTAACTTTTTAAGTAATTGAGATGTTAGCTGTCTTTGGCAACCTGGCAATTAAACTTGTAATCCAAAATCTTAAGTTAGAGAATGAAGTACATATCAATCATTGTGAATTTAGGACATCTGGGCCTTCTCAGTCTCCCCAAAATCACATTACCTAATTGATCTATGCAGTAGGTTGGCCTTAGGCCCTCATGTTGAAGGGAACAGGCAAACCAGAAGCAAATTACTTTAAAATGGAATGTCTGAGAAGAGGCTAGCAAAGAAATCTCACCGAACAGGTCATCATGTAAAGTAACAAGGTGGGGGCTTTGCTGTTAGACTGCGTAGACTTTGAGGCTCAGTTGTGAAATGAGTTGTGAAGGTCATCTATGACTTTCAGCAAGCTATAATCCTTAGTAACTTGTCTATACAGTGAGAATAGTAGTATATGCTTCTTGGAGTTGTTGTGAAGGCTATATGACTATGCCAAGACAGTGCTGGTATACCATACTTGCTCCATAAATGTTTGTGATTGCTGATAAAGAAGAGAAGGAGAAGGACATGAAGAAAGGGGAAGGAAGAGGACAGGAAGGACTTGAACTTGATTGGTCTGTGAGGGAGTTATATTAATGTTACTAAAATGAAGCAAGGTTGATTGCCATGTGCACCTCTGTGTTTCAGCTGCTCAGGACTACTAAGTACTACTGCTTATCTCCAGCCCAGGCTGGCCCTCTGGGTGTGGCAGCAGTGATGTACCCTGGCTCCAAGGTTCTATTCTTGTCCCTGATGCTGCCTTGAAGCAACAGATCCTTGTAATTTATTCATCCCTTTTGTTACCTGTATTTTTATTTTCTTCAACTTTTATGGAGGCTTAGTTAGCAAGATCTGAAGTAAAGATGAGATTCTGTAACTTTTTTTTAACATAAGCATTCTGTCATTCTTTCACTTAACAAATATTTATTGCAAATTATTATATGCCAGGCAGTGAGTGGTGAGGATTCAATTGTGAATATTAACATGTAAACTCTGTAGTAGTGGAGCTGAAAATTCAATGGAGGTTCACATGGAAAGATGCTAAATGTCATTAGTCATTAGGGAAATGCAAATTAAATAACAAAATACAACCTATTACTATTAACCTATTACTACCTTACTAGTATATTACTACTGACCTATTACTATGCAACTACTAGAATGACTAAAATAATACTTTTAAAAATCATACTAAAAGTACATAATGCTACAGCAACTGAAACTCTCATATACAGCTGGTGAGAATGCAGAATAGTATAGTGATTTTTCAAAAACACTATAGCAATTTCTTTTACAGTTAAATGTATACTTAGTATATGACCCATCAAACTTAATCCCAGGTATTTACACAAAGAAATACAAGTTTAAACTTATACAACAATCTATGAAAAATTAAAATAACTTTGTTATAATAATTGCTAAAATGTGGACACTATCTAAATGTCTTTCAACTGATAAATGGATAAGCAAGCTGTGGTACATCCATATATTGGAACACTGGGGATCAATAAAAAGAAGACAGTACTAATACATGGAGTGCTGTGGGTGAGTCTTTAATGCATAACATTGCACAAAAAAGCCAGGACTCAACAGACGTACGCACTGTATGAGTTCATTTATTTGACATACCAGATCAGAAAACACATCAGTAGCCCAGGCTGGTGTAGCTCAGTGGATTGAGCGCGGGCCTGTGACTCAGACAGTCGCGGTTTGATTCCCAGTCAGGGCACATGCCTGGGTTGCAGGCCAGTTCCCTGCAGGCCAACTCCCAGCAGGGGACGCATGAAAGGCAACCATACATTGATGTTTCTCTCCCTCTCTCCTTCCCTTGCCCTCTAAAGATAAATAAAGAAAATCTTAAAAAAAAAGAAAGAAAACACATCAGTGATTTCCAGGGACTTCGGGTTGAGGAAAAGGGTTGGCTACAGGGGAATAATATGAGGTAACATTTTAGGTAATGAAACAATGACAACAAAAAATGTAAATTTTACTATATATAACCTTAAAAAATTGATTTAAAATAGAAAAATATGGAGACAGAGGAGGGGAAGGGGCAGTCAACAATCCATTAATTAACAGTAAATAAATCTAATATTCTTATCAAGAGAAGATCCCATCTAATCCCTCAGTTTTTGAAGATAAAATTTCTATGTGAGCCTGATTATGTCAATGAAATACTAATCAGGCAAATATAAATTTAAAAACATTTTTAAATTAATCAATTAATTTATTTTTAGAGACAGAGGAACATGAATGTGTGGTTATCTCTTGCACGCACCCACTGAGGACCTGGCATGCAACCCAGGCATGTGCCCTGACTGGGAATTGAACCAGCAACCCTTTGGTTCATAGGCCGGCACTCAGTCCACTGAGCCACACCAGCCAGAGTGGCAAACATAAATTTTCAATAGTTATACTAGATGAAGTCAGTATGTCATAATAACAAGTTTTAAGTAATTATTCCTTTTAAATAAAATAATTAGGTAATAAACATAAACAAGACTTAAAAATTCATCATTTTAGCTGGAGTAACAAAGTTGTAAAAATTAGAGCCTGTGTAAAGGGTACGGACTTTACAGTCAGTGATGCAGCAAATAAAATTTACTTACAAAAGCAAACTTAATTTGATTTTTAGTAGCTTGAATTTGATTTGTTTTGAAAACAACAACCTGAATCTAGCTGTGTCAACAATCAATTTATCTATAACCAAACTACCTTAACTCAACTTGTCAAAGAAGGTTTTCTTTTTTATTTTGAGGGCTGCAACCCTGCAATGAAATAAAAATATGCAGAGTGGTAGCTCTAGAAAGGTATGAATATAAAAGTAAATAAATAATAATGATTTATACCCATGATGTTGACAGTTAAAATAATTAATTGTCATTGTGACTGTATTATTTGTATGTTTTATTTGTTATTTCAAATGTCTGCAATATTTTAAAAAATCAGCTATCACTTAATTTTCTCTCATGCCCACATGAGAGAAAACCATGTCACATATATTATAACAATTGAAATCAAGATAAATTATTTAATAAACTTACACTTGTTTAAATGCCAAAAAAGATGAGTTTCAAAATTTTGTCCATTAGATGGATAAATTTATTAAATTAACATTAAATAACATGCATAAAAATCCATCAGAAGTGGCAAATATGGGGCTAATTGAGAGAGGTCATTGGAAGGGTTGAAACAATGATGTAGGTAAGGAAGAGTTTGGATATCTGGACACAGAAATAAAAAACTTATTTTCTTGAGGAGTAAAGAAGAGCCAAAGGTTAGAAGAACAAATTGTTATTTGAGTATAAAAATTTTCCTAAATGTTGGAGAACCAGAGATTGACCTTGTCATTTTGCCTAAGGTTCTGGTATTAGCAACTACACTTGGATGACAGATAATGTCTGTGCCTCTTTTGTTATGTTTTTTTTTTTTTTACAATGGATCCTAAATTGTTCTGGGACTGAGAAAATGAGGTGCTGGTAGGTGCTATCTAAATAAAGAACGCCCATGTAAGCCAGTGCTGTTTTTATCACTGTGCTTGTCATCTGACTTCATGTCTGGCTATCCAATATGGAGTGTGTTTTTTCTTTCTTAACAAATGAACCCTTTCCCCTACCTTGAAGTTGTAGCTCCAAGAAAGCTACAAACTCCAAGAAAGCCCCTAATCCTTTCTGCATCCTGGTACACATACTCTTGGGTAGTCCCCTCTCACATTGCAGCAGCTTTGCACTTTGACCAATAGACTATGGCAAAAGTGATGGTGTATCACTTCTGAGATTAGGTAATTAAAGATGATGACCTCTGTCTTGGTCTTTGTCTCTTAGATCACTCTCTGGGAGACTATCATCTGCTATGGAGATGTCCATGAGCACACTCAGGAGTCCTACAGAGAGGCCCACATGAACAGAGCAGCTTGCCCAAACCAGGAGGAACTGATAACTCCCAACAACTGCAGTGAACTTGGAATTACATCATCCTTTAGTGTAGACAACAGAGGACTACAGCGCTTGCTGACAGCCTGATGGAACTCTTTAAAGAACTTCCAAGACAGAACCACCAAACTAAAGCCCTCCTTGATTCCTTACCTATAGAAGTCATGAATCACAGCTTTATGAAGTGTTGCCAAAACATTCCTCCAAAGGAATGCATTGAAAATGGTTGCCCTGGGACGCCATGCTGTTGCACACAGCTGCCTTCAAAGCTCCTGCCAGTGCTCCCACAACATTTCACTTATATCACAGTCAGGAAAAAACCAAATAGGACCCCAATTTGCACTTCCTCTCAGAGGTAACCAGGATATTTCCATGCTTCCTTGTTTCAGTTACTGCTGTATTCCTGTCCTCCCTGCTTACTTATCATTAGGAGAATTGTACTCCTGTCTGGCTTTGCACCAACCACCTTTCTCCCTCCCTCTTCTGTAAACCTATTACTCTGCCTTCTGGGATTTCTGCTCTTAGTTTAACACTCCTCTGTCCTCAAACTCTTCTTATAAGTATCCTTCCTTTAACATTTCAATCTAACTAAAGATCGGCTCTCTCTTGAGGTCATGACTTTCTTGCAGTTGTCTTGGGGCAAATCTGGTTTTCTCTCTCATACTCACATACTTCTGGGAGAGGAAGTGACATTGGTGTACATCTTACTCTCCATCCCTGTTTTCAGACCATGATGCTCTCTCTCTCTCTCTCTCACACACACACACACACACACACACACACACACACACACACACATTACTTCACTGAGGTCTGTGGTATTTAGATATACGTCCTTTTCCTAGGCTCATTGCTTTCATCTACTGACCTCAGTTCCCTTCATTTATCAAAAGCCTTACTTCCTGGCTCAAAATATTTTACTCTCCCCAGATTTTGTGATTTTTCTTGGCAAGTTGAGCATCCAAATAGAAAACTGCTTAATATCCTGTATTCTTTGATCTGCTCATATGTGGCCTCACCTCAGCTCCCCAGAGCCATACCTGAAAATGTTCCACTTTTAAAAGGTTGGTTTCAAACACCTCACTTTGTCATAAACATTTTTTATTTTCTCTATCATGTATTTGACTTCCCCCAGTGCTGCTATTCTCTGACAGCCTTAACACAGTTAGTCTGTTGTTGCCCATCACTTCCTTTCTCTCCGTTAGCCTCCTCCTTGCCTTATTTCCCTTTCTGGATGCCCAGTTTCCATATCCCATCATCATGATTGCTCATGGAAAATACCCTCAGTGGACTTGCCATCTCTTCTCTGTCATTCTCCTGACCAAACTCCAATGTGGAATGAATTCTTTTGTAATGCTAATATATGAGAAGGTAACTGTGCTGGAAAAATCTCTTTACTGAGTGGAATAATTTTAGTTTAAATTTATAACTTACTCCTCTTTCAACAATTATTTATTCAGCATCTATTTTATTTATGTCAGGTAATATTTTAGACCTTGGAGAACCATAAGAAGCAGCAAATATGAGTCCAGCCATCACGGAGCTGTCATGTTAGAGTCTCTTCTCTTTCCTTCACGTCCAATTTCACTCATTGGCTCTCTGCAGTTGAAGTTACTACTCCACGAGAATTGCTCTGGCCAGTGACTCCCACATTGCTAAATCCAGGTACAATTCTACGGCCTCATCTTTGTCATGCAGAGGGCAGCATTTTGCCAGTCAGTCCCCTCTTGTCTTGCTTCTTCTTTGGGCTTCTGTTGTCACCTTCTTTTGCCTTTTCATCCACCCCACAGGCCACTCCATCTCAGCCTCCTTTGTGATTTCGACTTCATCCTGTTCCATCCTTTCTGGCATTGCATTTCTCAGTAGATAACCTCATCAATTTTCCCACATTTAAATGCCATCTTTACAGTGATGACTTCTACATTTATGTCTTTAGCCTAAACTTTTCCCCTCATCTCCAGATTTTTTGCATCCTACTTAACATTTCTAGCTGGGTGGTTCACATATGTGTCAAACTCTATATGTCCAAAATATGCCCTTTCCCCCTTAAATCTGTGCTTTTTCTCTTTCCCAGTTATTTCTGTCTTAGAAAATTATACCATAGTTCACTTACACAAGCCAGAATAACATATACTTTTATAATTATGGTTCTGTTTTATTCCCACTCTATTACTCCCCTCTTTCTCTTTATAATCAATCCATCCTAGCTTTCTTCATTTTCTCAAACTCACAAAGTGTTTACTGATTCAGAAATTCTGCTTATACTATTTCCTCTATTAGGAGCACTCTTTTAAGTGTTTTATTTATTTATATTTAGAGTGACAGGAAATGAAACATCAATGTGAGAGAGAGACATTGATTGGTTGCCTGTCATAGGCAACCCGACCAGGAACCAAAGCCACAACCCAGGTATGCACCCTGTTGGGGAATCAAACCAGCAACATTTCTCCTTGTGGGATGATTCCCAATCAAATGAGTCACATTGGTCAGGGCAGGGAACATTCTATTTCCTACTCAAAATGGCTATTGAATGGCCATGAAGATGATAGATTTCAGGTTTCTATTTCTCCACAAGCACTACATAACTCCTTTTTACCTCAAGTATTATGAATATATGTATTTGCATTTATTGATTTTGATACCATATGTGGGTGGTTTTGATGCTGACTACTGCCTCCTTCTAACACCTGGTTATGGTTACATGTGAATTGAATATACCCATTTGGAACCCTATTGGGCAAGCATCGAGTTAGATCTCTTCTATTAAGTGAAGATAAATTAGGTTTTTAGCAGTGTTTATAGAATATCCCCATGTAGGACAGGCATAAACTGGAGATCCCAAAATTAAAAATATTTAATCCCCAAATTAAATATTTTTAATACCATGGAGTTAACCTTAAATATAGCTGATGAATAAAAAGAGTGGTGTCTCTAAAACAGTTAAACTCTTTAAAATGACCTTACTGCGGACTCTGTGTTCTGTACTGTATTCTTTCTGCAGGGGATGCCGTTGGTTTTGGACCATGCTGCTCTGTAGTAATGCTCAGTGCAACGATAAATTTCTTCCAGTGTGTGACTAAAAGGCTGCCTGAAAGTCTTTGTAGTCATTCAGCTCATCAGTCTTCATAAATTTCCGCACTGCAATTCCATTTGTTTCTTGGTTATTTTGTACAGTTTCCCTTAGTGGATGTCTGTCAATTTCTTCACATCTGGATGCAATTAGAGACCACTCTTTGTATGAATCTAATTATCTGTCTCTACATGTGCTCAGCAGAGACACAATTATTAATAAGAGCTTGAATGTAGCTTTCCATTTTCAAATTGCTTTGTCCTTTTATTAGGCAACCTCAATAACTTGAATTCCAGTCTTAATCCCAAACTCTGGCTTTTAGAGAGACATTGAGAAAACTGGGACACCAGAGAGTGGAGTAAATTTGTTCTTACAAGTGGACCAAATCAGGAGCAATCAAACAGAACTGACTGCTATGTGGTGTAATGTCAAGGGTGTAAAGGAGGACCTTTGTTCAATAATGTTCTTTGCATCGATGGTTTAATGAGGCCTTTCTGCTCTGCCCCTACTATCCAAAGGTGGTGGGTTGAAGCTCACATGTTGCTGTGTGGGTTTTTGCTAAATTTTGACTGTTTCTGTCCCTCCTCCATTTGTACACAAAACTTTAATTTCTTTTTACAGAGTCACTCCTTTTCTCACTCTTTAATTTGTCTGTCTTTTGGGGCAGTGGAGGCTCCACACTCACTTTCAGGGGTGACATGTGTGGTGCAAGTCTAGCCATTGAGCATTCGATGTCTCCTTCATCCTGGGGATTGGTTTAGAAATGAGGACGCTTCTTGAGCTGTCCTAGTAAGAAAAATTCTTAAGTCTTGGGAACAGCTACCAGGCAACAAACAACACTGAACTTGGAAAGGCATATGCTAAGGTACTAGAGCCATTTTTTAAAGTACAAGGTGAGACATAGCAGAGAATGCAGCCAAATCAGAGGAAGCAGAGCTGAGAGAAGGAACAAGAGAAACCAGGTTCTGTTGCCTTTAGTTGAACTCCTGGATCAATCCAAATCTAATGTTCCACCACTATTTATATTTTTAAATTATGTGAGTTAAAAATTTCCTCATGTTTAAGAACGTTTTGGCTGGGTTACTGTTAGTTGTGACAAAAGTGTTTCTTAATTGAAATATTGATTATTTACACTAGTAAATAATCAGGTACATTTTACAATTGATGTAATAATCAATTACATTTTAGTTTTCATTAGTTTCTTTTCTGTAAGTAAGATTTGATACTGGGAAGTTGAAGGAAGAACTTAATAGCAATGGATGTTGAGCAAGCATGGAGATAAATCGTATGAAGAGAAAAGGGGAGAAAATGGGACCCCAGAAGTTCATATTTGAAATTCAAAGTCCAAGGCTTTTGATTTTGTGCTGGAACTCATTAAATCTAACCTCTCTGCTAGTAACTTCTGACAAGTGCAACTATTTGGAAATGCAGAAAAATAGCACATATAACTGAGATGGTCATATAATGTAGATTATGGGCTCAGTTGTGTCTTCACAAGTATGTATATTGAAGCCCTTACCCTTAGTACCTCTGAATGTGACTGTATTGGAGATAGAACCTTTATGGAAGTAATTAAGTTAAAATGTGGCCATAGGGTAGGCCCTAATCCAATCTGACCAGAGTCCTAATAAGAAAAGAAAATTTGAACACACAAAGGGACTCCAGGGATGTGCGTGTACAGAGAAAAGACCATGTGAGAACCCAGCAAAGAGGCAGTCATCTGCAAGCCAAGCAGAGAGACCTCAGAAGACACCAAACTTGCTGAAACATTGGTTTTGGAATCCCAACCTCCAAAACTGAGAAAATAGATTTCTGTTTTTTAATCCACCCAGTCTGTGGTATTTTGTCATGGCCACCCTAACAAATTAATACAAGATACAGCTCACACTTACTGTTCATCTGAGAAGTAGACTTTAATTTCAAGAGCAATTGCAGGGGTTTTTTTGGAATTGTCAGGTACTTAAAAAGGTTTATCTCTTATGTGAAAGATTGTGGTATTTATGTGGGAGATTGGGCACTCAAAAATATAAGACAGAATTCTTGAATGCATAATATTTATAGTCAATTAGGTACTTGAGGCACTTGCACATAAAGCAAACAAATACAATCTAAATCAAGAAATGATAAATGAATAACACAAATATGCGTATTCTGAAGATGCCCAGAAAGGGGGAGTTACTTTAGGCTGGATTGGCTGGGAATTTTTTTCAGAGAGATGCCGAAGAGAGGACATTATGGATGAGGAGAATTCTGTCACTAAAATAAGAAAGTACAAAAAATGTTAGGGGAATACTGTGGCCAAGAGGGGTAGACTGGGTGGAGGGGGACAAGGGGAGAAAATTGGGACAACCATAATAGAATAAACAATGGAAAATAGAGTAGAGAAGAAGGAAAAAATAAACCAGTTTGGCTAGAAAAGAAAATTCCTATAGGGAGCTGTAATAAAAATACGCCCAGGAAAATAGTGTAGAGGCAGATTATGAAGAATTTGACTGTCAGATATGTTAACTTGGAGTTTTTTTCTTCAAGGCAATAACTAGGAAGCTATTAATGTGTGTTTTTTTTAGCAGGGGAAAAATGTGATCAATACCTGTTTGGGAAAGAATTTCCTTTCAGCATCCCAGAAGAGTGTGTTAGGAGAAGTTCAAGGTGAGAGACAGAGAGGGGCTAGGCAGCAGCTGGCCACTGTCTACCAAGGAGGAGACTGGGATTGTTGGAAGTTCCCCCTCACCTGGAAATACACTCCCAAGTATAACTTTTCTATTGATTTGCCTCAGGCAATGTGAACAGCATATTAACTCTTTCTAAACATATTCTAAATTCTCTTTTAAATGTTAAGTAAGTCCTTGTTCAACTAACTTGTACATGAGACTTGGCAAATCCTGATAATAATATACATTCTTGAAATAAGATCTTTATATTCTTCTGTTACTAATTCCCCCTGGTGCCCTTGCATAAAAATGCATGAAATCTTCTCATTATTGCTTAAATGCCCTTGCCGATATGAAACTATTTCATTGTGGGAGTTTTCCTTCAAACACCTGTTCCTTTTTTTTTTTTTTTTTGGTAAATCTGCAAACTCTCTCTGGTTCAAGGTTATCTTTCACTCTCTCTCTGTTTCTCTCTCTCTCTCCCTATAACAAGTATTCAGCCTACTGAATCAGTTTTCTCAGAGTCCACTGAGGAATGTACTGATCTGCTTTCTCTTTCCAGATGTGGTTTAATTGTTTAACATAAAGACATATGCTGAGATTTAGGAAGAACTCCCTCCAGAACTCAGTATTATCATTATGTGCCAATTTAAAACCATCAATGATCAACCAGAGATCTTTTCTGCCCTTCAATTAAAACATACTAGATGGGCAGGATACGGTAAACCAGATGCAATAATTAAGAGAATAGTTTAACCATTCATATTACACATCACTGTTTGCTACAGCATGACCGTTAAACACCAAGTAAAGCCAAAAAGGGTTGTATGGCCTCATAAAAATTCCATTTGGCTTGGAAATATAGTACCATTTTATATTAATGTTAAACACTCCAAGAGATAATTACATAGTCATGAGTCAACTGTGTCAAATAATTAAATACAGGAAATAGATCAATGAAAAAAAGTCCTGCTCCTTAACTTTGACCCTTTCCAAACAAATTAAAGTTAAAACAATATTCACAATGTAAACAAAAGAATTCTCTTTGGAAGCCGGATCCCTTGGGAGCTGCGGGGGGCATAAGGGAAAAGGGTTTAGTGTTACGTTCCACGTGCACAGGAAACCATTTTTTCCTGGCCGTGCCAAGATTTTGCATTAAGATCAGTTATTTAGGAAGAGTAATTGTTTGTCAAATCCATTGAATGATGTTAAAGGTTTGCATAAGATAAATTGAATGGTGACATAAATTATGACTTTCTATTCAAGTGATTATGGTAAGGTATTCCATGAAAATCAAATGGAAGGCTTTTGGGTTATATAGCATATAAAAGTATAAATTATCCAGCTAATTATTTCTGTTGAATATAATTATATTGGCAAAGACTCCATTTTGAGCATTTATAATGAAAATATTTATTACTCCATTTTGAAAATTTCTTTTTCTCCCTCTATTTCTCTCCATCTCTTTCTTCCTCTGCAGCACAAAGATATCTTTCTGCTCTCCTGTTTTTTAATGACAAACTACTCTGTGTTGGATTGGACACGTGGAAGTTTAAACACATTTGTGATGTTTTCTTATGAGGGACAGAGGTATCTAACTTCTCTTTGATAACTCATAGATAAGCCCATTAAAATCTCTTTTCTTCGGGGTTTTTAAAGATCCCTGAAATGAGAGTAGCTGAGAATTCCCTTGTCTCTAATTAAGTTGTTGAAGGAAAAGGTAACTATGATTCTCCTAAGAGCCTGACATTCGGGGCAAGAACTAGCTGTTAACTTAGTGAACCAATCAAAGGAATTTATAACAAGGTGGCAGGCATGGGGGATCCAGAAAAGCAACTGGAAGGAGAATTAATCAGTTACGTGAAAATCAAAAAAGTGAATTAAACCAAATTTACTGAACTTCTAAGAAGTGATAATTTCATTTGAATTGAACCTGACCTTACTTTTTACTCAGCTCCTGTTGGCTCTCAACCAGGGAGTTAAATCCCAAACCTTCAGGCTTATTAGAAAAGTCCTTTTTACCTCAGTTATGGGTGATTCATACCTTAATATTTGTGTTGTAAACTTCCATTGTTTTTTCTTTTATAGAAGGAACATCTTTTCTTTTTTTTTTAAAGATTTTATTTATTTATTTATCTTTAGAGAGGAAGGAGAGAGGGAGAGAAACATCAATGTATGGTTGCCTTTTGTGAGTCCCCTGCTGGTAGTTAGCCTGCAAGGAACCAGCCTGCAACCCAGGCATGTGCCCTGACTGGGAATTGAACCGTGATCGTCTGATTCACAGGCCCACGCTCAATCCACTGAGCTACGCCAGCCAGGGCTAGAAGGAACATCTTAATTTAGATCAGTAACTCAACCATGTTGATGAGCCACCTGGAGGAGAGCCCAGAATCATGCAAGATGAAGAGACACTTCTCTAGGGAACTTTTCAAGTTAGGGCAATGGGTAGTATAGTCCAGCGACGAATTATACTTAATGTACGGCCACATTCTTATAATGCAAATACGTAGGAGCCAACGGCATTATGTTCAGAGAGTGTGGATTTTCCTAATGCATTGTGATCATTTCTGGCAGAGACCATAACTTCAAAAATAGCATGACACCGTAGCTGGGGTCAGTTGCTAATAAGTATTATCATGAAAAGGCCATCCTGTTGGATATTAAAATAGAAAATGACTGTGGTTTACTTCTATTCTCTTGTTCAGTTTATTACCCTTTGTGGTGTGCATGTGGTGGCTCAGTCATTCTTCCATAACATTCTGCTAGTCCATGCAGCTGGAGTGGGACTGGCACCCTCATGCCCATGTCTCCAGGGGTGGGCAAGTGACTCAGGTTAGGACAATCAGAATCTTCCTCCATTCTCTGAGCTCTTGGTAAGTAATGCTCCCTGTTTTTTGGTGAACTTAAGCTGTTAGAATGCTGGGCCATCTTGCTGCTGAGAGAGCCATTTGAGGGCAGGGTTCGAGCAGAATGGAGCCAGCAGAAGGAGGATGAAAAACAAGACCATGGTGGCGGGAAACTTGTTGATTCATATTTGAATACAGCTTCATCTCTTGGACTTTCTAGTGTGTTGAGCTAATTATTTTCCCTCTTTTTTTTTTGCTTAGGTTTTTGGTGTATGCATCCTATAGGAACCTAATACAATGTTCAAACAAGGAATTTTTATAGCAGGTGAGAAAGGCTTATCTGTTTCTAGCTTTTAAGAATAATAATGACTGAAGAATATTTCTAATGTTTCCAGTGGGTACTAAATGGTGGTAGGTAGACAGATCCAGACTGTGGATCATTCCAGAATATGTATCTTCTAGCTTCATGGGCACCCTCCCCGAGATTTTGGTTAAGTATTCCTGGAGGGGGGCCAGTTCAGGAATTCACATTTTTAATGACCTCCCAGATGTAGACAATGGTACTGATAACTGACAGACTGAGAAAAAAAAAATCGTGACATACTATTATATTTACTGTAAAGAACAGACTGTGTGACCAATTCAAAGAACTTCAAAACAGACAGGGTGATGGTGATTAATACCATGGTAGAAGGTTTTCCTGAATTATTGACCCACTCTTTAATTAGAATGATAGTGTGTAGAGTTTATGAGTTTAGTTAGTCCTATCTTCTATGTGATGTATTGACTTACCCTATTATATCCCCATTAATATGTCATTTAGCTTTTGCTTGAACACCTCTATCAATTTTTATTATCTCCATGTATATCTCATTTCCTTTTGGGAAAATTTTATTAGGCAGAAAGCTTTCCCTCATTGTGGACAGATTCTTATTGGTGCTTAACTTTAACCTATTATTCTAACCTGAAGATGTATAAAGTCATTGCTCTCCTCCACATGATATGTGTTTATATATTTGAGGACATCTAGCAGGACTTGACAGCCTTCTTTCCTTTTGGACACCATTTGTTAGTTCTGTTAACCATACCATTGATGCAATAGCTTCACACAGTTTCTATCCTGATTGCTGTTTTCTGAATGTGCTCCATTTTATTAATCCT
This sequence comes from Sturnira hondurensis, assembly GCF_014824575.4. Lineage (NCBI taxonomy): Eukaryota > Metazoa > Chordata > Mammalia > Chiroptera > Phyllostomidae > Sturnira > Sturnira hondurensis. Next base: position 4,929,083 of record NW_028085694.1, read on the forward strand.
TCTCAGGAAGTATGCTTAGAATCAAAGACTAGGCTTGAGATAGAATCTGAAAGAACAGAAAGAAATACCAATGTTTTCCCCGGTTCCGGATATTAGACTTCAGTTTACGTAATTTAAGATAGCTTGTTTTGGCAGGCTTATAACAGCATTAATTTGTTTTGAATTTGTATATAACACCTAATTGCCGAAGCGTTGTGTGATTCTTCACTCTGGTTGTCTCTTTAAAAAGTTTTTCATACAAATTGTTTGTCAGTGACTCCTTAATTATGACATTATAATATATTATGTACTAGAAACCATCTGAAGTCTTGAAAGTCATGGGTCACGAAAAGAGTGACCATATTATTTACTATCCAAATTACAACTCATTTGAGAGTATACGAGGGGACTATTATTAATATTACTCCAGTGTAGATAGAAAGTGACTCTACCAAACAGGATTATGGTTCCCCTAACTGGAGGGATTAGCAATAATATTCATGCAAACTTCAGTCTGAAGGAGCTCATCAGCTTGAAAATTTTTGTTAGCCACTGAGTTACTTGACTGCGGTTCATTAATTTGGTAGAACCATTTTACTAATTTTCTCAATTTTGCCTTTTTACTATGTAGACTTAAAGGATGCCTTCTTTGACCCAGATTATCAGGTTGGCTAACCTCCTTCCTTTAGAAAAAAATGTACACCAAACTGTCATCTCCAGGTTCCAGCAAACTTTTTCAGATATCCCTCTTTCCCTCTTAGTCACCTCATGGGGTATGTTTCCTCCCCTGTGAAACTGTATAGCCACTTGAGGTCACTGGGCAAGCATTTTAGCAGCAACCGTCAGCTGAATGCTGGATGTCTGGGCTCCACCCATGGCCTCCAAGCTAAAGATCTGAAGAATTCCAGTTCCCTGTAAAAGTCCCTTTGGGTGTAACCAAGAGGAAGAGCATGCAGGCTGAAAGCAAACTTGTCCTCACCTCAACTCAGTGCTCATCGTCCGCTTGGGAGCAGGCAGTTTTAGAACAAAACAAACAAAAAATACAATCCAACCCTTCCTTCAAATAAACTTTGTAAAGTATCAGATTAAAAAAATCTTTTGTGCTTGCTTTGTTTTTTTACTCTTCCTCCCTGGATGCTGCATATGGGCTGTTGCCTGCCTTGTAGTCAGAGCCAGACTCCAGGCTTGCGTAAAATTGCAGAGGTTAAAAAGAGATGGGCTTTTGGGCGGAGCAGAGGATTTGGGAAAGGCGAGTGGCCATGGCTTTGAAGTCAGAGATTCCTGTCTTCCCGATTCTGCTTGGTGTTTTGCAGGAGTGTGTTACCAATTGTAAATATCTTCCGAAAACTTGTTTATAAGCTGTAAGCTAGGTTTGTGCGTCATTTTTAAATTGTGATTTATAAAAATGTTACATAAAAATGTAATTTATTCCACACCGTGAAAGGGCACATCCTGTTCCTGTTTCTCTTCTCTGGCTCCAAAGAAATTAAGGAAAGCACGTGATTTCCACAGTCTTCTCAAATCCTCTTTTTGAGACTCTGGAGATGCATATCGCAAAAGACAAATTTGAACACTAATGCTTTTACTTTGAAAACCATAGACTTACTGTTGAAGAATCTAAGTAACAGGAAGATGAACTCAAATTATTTGCTTGTTGTTTGACTTATTTTAAGTGCACCAAATGCTTAAGGGCTCCTAAGCTCATGTCCCAAGAGTAAATGCCACAGTAAAACTCAAGCCAGAAACTTGTCCACTGTGCGTGGAGCGAGGCCTGAGAGATTTAATCATATCTACATTTCCCAAAATGTGAACATGCTGGAACTAAATCTGGGTTTTCAGGAACTCACCAAAAAGAGAGAGAGAGAGAGAGGAGAAAATCATAACAACACACTCAGCATGCTAACACCACGTGTCTGACTCAATCCTAGGTCACATTTTCCTGGCTGCCCAGTTGGCAGAAGGGCAGCTGCTATAGCTGCTGCATCATCCGTATGTGACTCCTGTGATACAGGCAAGGCCAAAAGCCCCAGCCCCCAAAGAGGGCATCACCGTACTCCATCCCCGGCAAAGCTATCTCTCAGAGATGTGTTTTAGGTCTTAGAAAAGAAAAACTAAATGGATTTGTTAAAATTCTGAACATACAATGTCTTTGATGATCAGAAAACAGGCAAGGAATATTCCATGTCTCCACTGAGGAAGCTATTGTGTCTATAGCCTCAAATTCCAAACATTAATGGAATGAG